>NC_044551.1:8057774-8664917 GCF_007565055.1 Rhinopithecus roxellana
ATTGTCACCAATGTACTATTAATCTAAATTAAGTAAGAGGCAAAGTGTGACGTACAGTGAGCGGATCATTCTCAAAGAAAAGATCTATGCCCTACATAAGGATGTATAAATAAGTGAATATTTTTGTATGTTTTAAGTTGAAAGAAAATGTTTAACATATGTATGGTATTTAATGATTATTTTTATCAGCCAACTACCTGTCTTCCCAGTTGCTTTAGATGAGTAGGATTCTCTCATATTGTCCTTGTCTTTGAGATGAAAAGTTGAAAGACAGGGAACTTGCTGGGTGCTTACTGGAAATGGTGCAGGCCTCAGGCTATTTGAACAATTGAATTCAAAACATGGATATCAGACCAAATCGCTTAACGTATATCAACAATATGAACAACAAAATTAAAGAAGAAGGATTGAAGACATCCCCATGTTCCCTGTTTTCTCAGTTGGGCCATGTGGTAAATATTGTGGCTCTAAAGACCATGAAGATGAGTGGGGGACACTGGGCTCATCCACAAATGCCTTGAGACAGTTACAAGGATTTCCATTGTATGACAAACCAATGCAAATCCAGTATGCAAAAACAGATTCTGATATCATTTCTAAAATGTGTGGCACTTTTGCTGACAAAAGAAAAGAAAAAAGCCCAAACTGTGGAACAGACAGCAACAACTGCAAACAGAAAGCCTGGTCAGGAAACACTGAATTAAGCTGATACCCAAGGAAATTCAACACCAAGTCCTCAGGTTCTTACTACCCTCCGAATTCTGTTTTATTTTTAAGTTAATTTACCAGCAGAGACTCATGAGATGATGTTATCTGTGCTATTTAATCGGTTCCCTGGTTTCAAGAAAGTACGTTTGGTACCTGCGAAGCATGGTATTGCTCTGGTTGAATTTGAAAATGATAAGTAGGCTGGAGCTGTCAGGGCATCTTTACAAGGATTTAAGGTCACTTTGTCCTACGCCATGAAAATCACCTGTGTCAAGAAGTAATACTTGGGATAGTCATCATTAAAAGACTCAATATTATTTATAGTGTTTGTTTTAGTAACATTTGGTCAGGTCATTCTAATAGTTAGGGATGGGGAAAGTCAAAGTGAAAAAAAACAGAGAAGTGACTTAACTAGGTAACATCTAGGACATGGTGAGCCAGGAATGAAGTCTGTGTGCCTGGCCGTGGTTCAAGCTCTGGACCACAATGTGATGCATAAACAACCCCCTCCCCCAACCCCGCAATGATGCTCTCGATCACGCTAAAATTAAAAATGGCTATTCAAAGCCATCATGAAAAGTTATTAGATGGCAAATTAGGAGATGACTGCCACGTCTAAAAACAACCAGGGATATATAAAATTGAAAAAGAAGAATTGAAGATATTCCCCCACACCCTGTTTTCTCAGTTTGGCCATGTGGTAGATACTGTGGCTCTTGTATCTAGAATATACAAATAATTCCTAAAACTGAAATGAAAAAGAGAGGAATGCAAACACAAAAATGACTAAAGTGCATAGTAGGCAATTCCTTTGACAGAAAAAGAATCCCTAATGACTAATATGTATAAGAAGTGATTAATAATTTTAGTAATCGAAGAAAAGGAATTTGAGACAACAAAGAGATACCACTCTATGGCTCTTAGGCGGGCGTAGGTTAGCAGCATAATGCCATGAATAGGCACAGATGCAAAGATGCAGGAACCCATGCAATGCTGGTGAGAATCCAGGTGTGAGCAGCCACTCCAGGGGCAACCTGGCCCCACCCTACGACCCAGCAATTTCCCTCCTAGGTGTACATCTCCAAGAAACCTTTATACATCCTCCTTAGGGGATATGTACAAGGATGTTTGGTATAGCATTAGGGTTAGCATGGGTCGTCTAAGAAAAGGATGCCAACATGCAGATTAAACCAATTAAACATACAAAGATTTTCTTAAAGGGAATACCTGTGAGAGAAAATAGGGAGGGATCAGAGAACTCATACCACAATGAAGTCTGACCGTAAATGAAGGAGAGGGAAGGAAGGTTGGTGGAAGCATCCTAAGAACCTAGTGGAAGGTTCTCCAAATCCACCAGGAAGTCCTCAAGCCCTATCAGACATGGGAAGAGTCCCTGTCTCCCAGTAATGAGCCTGTCTTAGTCACGCTGCTGTGCTCAGTCACTGGCTAGGAGCAGTCCACAGGAAGCATGGCCTCAGGTAAAACCCAGAGCTAGCTTTCAGAGCTCAGAGCTGAGCCTTAGGTCAATTACACTCCTGCAGTTGGAGGTCTATGAGGCATAGTCTCATGGGTTCCACATGTTATTTGGAGTAACAGGGACAGGAAGGCAACGTGTATGCCAATCAGAGAGATTGTGGATAGGTAATGTGCAGTAGACACCACCAGTGAGCAGTTAGAAGCAAAGAAGTAGATGTATACCTAACAGCACAGATGGGTCTTTGAAACAAAGTATAGAGTGAAAAAGGAAGAAACGGAATGGGATATCCAATATAATAATATTTCCAAAATGTGAGATCCATATACATGCATACAAAATGGTAACACTCAATATTCAAGCCTATACATGTAAACAAAAAGACTCCCACTGTGCTCATTAGAATAGTTGCTAGGGTGGAATATGGGGGTAAAAAGGACTAAATAAAGGAATATATGAAAAAAGGACTTGAACTGAGCCTGAGTAACTCAATCTAATGACTCTGAAGGTCTAAATAAATAAATCAACATAGTGCTCACCTCATGCTTCCCCCATAGTCATGACACAGAAGCAGCTTCTCTGGAATTCTTTAATAGCAGCAACTATAAAAGCAGTCTGCTGTTGTAAAAACAGCAGCTCTTTACACAGAAGTGTCTACGCTATCCCTGGTGGTTTAAATTCAGCTGACCCTATCAGTGCCTCACTTTGCAGCAGCGCAGACCCAGCCACAGCAGCAGCACAAAACAAAAAATAAAGAATCACAAACTGAAAATTGTCACCAATGTACTATTAATCTAAATTAAGTAAGAGACAAAGTGTGAAGTACAGTGAGCGGATCATTCTCAAAGAAAAGATCTATGCCCTACATAAGGATGTATAAATAAGTGAATATTTATACCTAGGTCAGGAGGGTCTGACCTAGGAACTGCCTCAAGCTGCCTGCCTACCTGCTCTCTCTCTCAACTTCTGCCTTCCAGCTAATGTCTGGGTTCTCCATTCCTGCCCTGGTCCCCTAGTTCTATTGTTTGTTTTTGTAATGGCTTTATTGAAATATAATTCACATGCCATACAATTCACACATTTAAAGTGTGCAATTCAATAGCTTTTCCTATAATTGTGTAGCCACAATTTCAGAATATTTTCATCACCCTCAAAAGAAACACTGTACTCCTTATCCATCAACCTCTAGTCCCTCCATGCCTCCCCCACTCCCAGCACCAGGCAATCACTAATCTACTTTTTGTTTCTATAGATTTGCCTATTCTGGACATTTCATAGACATGGAATCATACGATAAGTGGTTCTTTGTGACGGGTTTCTTTCATGTAGCCTAGTGTTTTTAAGATTTATCTATCTTGTAATATGTATTCTTTTAAGGGTAGAATATTCCATTGTAGCGATGTATCTTTTTCTCTTTTTTAAAGACAAAGTCTCACTGTTACCCAGGCTGGAGTGTAGTTATGTAATCATGGCTCCCAGTAGCCTCAACCTCTCAACCTCCCAGACTCAAGCAATACTCCTACCTCAGCCTCTTTAGTAGCTGGGACCACAGGTGTGTGCCACTACACTTAGCTAATTTTTTAATCTTTTTTCTTAAGAAATGCGGTCTCACTATATTGCCAAGGCTGGTCACAAACTCCTGGATTCAAGCAATCCTCCTTTCCAAAGTGTTGGGATTACAAGTGTGAGTCACAGATCCATATTTTGTTCATCCGTTCTTTAGTTGATGGACATTTGGGTTGTTACCACTTTTTGGCAACTATGAATAATGCTGCTATGAAATTTGTGTATATGTTTTTGTGTAGACATATGTTTTCATTTCTCTTGGGTATATAGCTAGGAGTGGAATTGCCAGGTTGTATACTAACTCTACTTTTAACCTTTTGAGAAACTATCAGACTGTTTTCCAAAGCAGCTGGATCATTTTGCATTCCCATCAGCAGTGTATCAGGGTTCCAATTATTCCATATCTTCACCTACTCTTGCTATCATCCGTCCTTTTGATTAGGATCCTTCGGTTTTTGCCATTGACTCCCAGCTCCTCCTGAACTCGCTGACCTTAGCCGACCTGCATGCACTTGGCATCTCCCTTGGCTTCAGCTCTCTTCGGGATTCCCTGTGAAAGGCATCTTTCACCACACTAGCAGAATTAACCTTTGGCTTCCTCCACTAGAAAATAGGGGTTACAGATAATGGGGTTCTCAGATTCTACCCCCAAAATAAAAGAATAGAAAAAGGGGAAAGCTGAATGTAGCTGACAGTTACCTTAGCCCTTGTGGTAGTTAATTTTATATATCAACTTGACAGAAGGGATGCCCAGTTAGGAGGTAAAACATTATTTTTGGGTGTGTCTATAAGGAGTTTCCAGAAGAGATTGACATTTGAATCTGTAGACTGAGTAAAGGCTCACCCTTTCCAATGTGGGCAGCCATCATCCAATACACTGAGGACCAAATGGAACAAAAAGGCAGAGAAAGGGTGAATTATCTCTCTCTTCTGCAGCTGGAACATCTATCTTCTACTGCCTGCAAACATTGTAGCTCCTGGTTCTCAGGTCTTTGTACTTGGACTGAGTTGCATCACTGGTTTTTCTGTATCTCCAGCTCACAGACAGCAGATCATGGTACTTCTTGACCTCCATAATTGCATAAGCCAATTCCCATAACAAATCTCATCTTTATCTCTATTATCTATCTATCTATGTATCTCCTCTTGGTTCTATTTTTAAGGAGAACTCTGATTAATAGAGCCCTTTTCTTTTTCTTCTGCTCTAGTTGCTAGAATGACAAGCTGAGGAATCCAGGACGGTCTGACCTAGGGACAGCAGCAATTCTGGAATTCCAACCTGACAGTGACAAGAATGACAGCACAACCACGGCAATTACCAATTTAGAGATAGACTCTCATTTCCTTAAATCTTTTCATTTTCTGCAAATGCAAAAATAAGAGAAAGAAGGGTCAGTATTGGGCATGGTAATAACGAATAAATCTCTGTTTTTACTGACAGTAATTTACAGTTGATAATGTTAATTGCTTCTGTTATCAACAACATCATTTTTATGGCTGGTTTATTTAGTAACAACTGTTGGCAGTTGTACCATTTCTATGTGTTTCAGGCTGAAGGGTCCTAGTTCAGGGTAAGACAGATTTGAAGATTATCATGGTTAAAGAAGAAATGCTGTCATCGCAGAGGAAAAAAAATACCGGAAAAGTTATGGATTACGTTTCTTTTTAACCCTCCATTTCGAGGCTGCGAGGCTGGGATCATTTAAGTAGAGGTTTATTCCTTTGGAAAATTGACTTGAGTTTGGATTTCTCAAGTGTATTTGAATTTCACCCCAGGAAAGTAGGCTCAGTGAGGATGTTTTCCTAAGTAATGATTATATGCATGGCAGAGCCTTTACTTAACAATCATTTAAACTTGGGAATAGATTAAATCCATTAACTAGGTCAGTGTTTTTCCCCTTACTGTAGTCATTAACCAAATTGCCAGCTTTAGTTGGAACCCAGATAACTATTTAAAGATACCCTAGACCTATTGTTTTAGCATTTTTATTTTAACAGACATTACTAGACGACTAATTTTCAATATTTAGTTTTACAGAGTTTAAGTATAAACTTTCAAAGCATAAATTCTTTTTATTTTTATTTTTAGACAGGGTCTCTCTCTGTTGCCCACACTGGAGTGCAGTGGCATGATCGCAGCTCACTGTAACCTCTGCCTCCTGGGTTCAAGTAATTCTCCTGCCTCAGCCTCCCGAGTAGTTGGGATTGCAGGTGTGTGCCACTATGCCCGGTTATTTTTGGATTTTTAGTAGAAACAGAGTTTTGTTATGTTGACCAGGCTGGTCTCAAACACTTAACCTCAAGTGATCCACCCGCCTCAGCCTCCCAAAGTGCTGGGATTACAGGCATGAGCCACCACATCTGGCCTCAAAATATAAATTCTTTTTTTTTTTTTTTTTGACATGGAGTCTCGCTCTGTCGCCCAGAGTGCAGTGACACAATCTCGGCTCACTGTAAACTCCTCTTCCCAGGCCCAAGCGATTCTCTGGCGTCAGCCAGAGATTACAGGCACCCGCTACTGGGTGGGATTACAAGTAGCTGGGATTAAAGGCACCCATTACTATGCCTGGCTAAGTTTTGTATTTTTAGTAGAGATGGGGTTTCACTATGTTGGCCAGACTGGTCTCAAACTCCTAACCTCAAGTGATCCACCTGCCTTGGCCTCCCAAAGTGTTGGAATTACAGGCGTGAGCCATCACGCCTGGCCTCAAAATATGAATTTTCTTTCTAAATGTAATTCATATACATTTAAGTGTCCCTGTTTTAAGGGTACTGATTAATGAGTTATGCATTTGTGTAACTACCACCATAATCAAGATATAAAACATATCTATTACCCTTTTCTTCTACCTTTTGCTGTCAATCCCTACCTATTTTCTGGCCCCAGGCAGTCACTAATATACTTTTGTTACTAGATTAGTTTTGTCATTTCAAGAATTTAATATAAATGGAACCAGACTGTGTTTGAAATTCATCCATGTTGTTGCATGTATCCGTTTTTTTCCCTTTTTATTACTCAATATTATCTCATTGTATGGCTATACCACAAGGTTAAAGTCTACCCCAGGAATGAAAGCTTGGTTTAACATTGCAAATCAATAATTATGATTCACTATATGACCAGAATACATGTGAAAAAGCATATGATCATCTCAATATAGTTAGAAGAGGTACTTGACAAAATTTAGCACCCATTAATGATGAATACTTTCAGCAAACTAGTAACAGAAGGGAGTGTTCTTAATATGACAAGGGCTTCTACAGGAGATATGATACTTAATAGTTGCATTGGTTATCAATTGCTATGTAACAAATTACCCCAAAATTTAGCAGCTTAAACAATAAGCACTCATAATCTCACAATTTCTGGGAATTAGGAATTTGAGAGCCACTTAACTGGGTGAGTCTGGCTGAAGTTCTCTTAAGAGGTTGCAATCAAAATGTCAGCTAGGGCCACAGTCATCTGAAGGCATGAGTGGGACTGGAAGATTTACTTCCGAGACTGCTCATTCACATAGCTGTTGGAAGAAGGCTTCAGTTCTTTAATTGTTATTTGTAGGAAGCCTCTTGTCCTTACCATATGGATCTTTTCATAACGTTTCTTGAGTGTCCGCATGGCTTGGCACATGGCTTCCCCCAGAATAAGTGATCCAAAAGAAAGAAAAAACAAGGAGGAAGCCACAGTGCCTTTTATCACCTAGTCTTTGGAAATCATATACCATCATTTCCACTAGAGTATATTCATTAAGAAGCAAGTTACTAACTACAGCCCGCATTCAAGAAGAGGGGAATTAGGCTCCACTTTTTGAGGGAGGAGTATTAGAGAAATTATGCATGCATTTCAAAACTTCCACAATGTGAAAGATGGAATGTTTCCCCAGGAAGACCAGAGCAAAGAAGGATCTATAGATTCAGCATAGTCTGAATCAAAATATTCAAAGGCATTTTACAGAAACTGATGAGCTGATTCACCTAAAATTCATATGGAAATAACGAAGATGTTAAAAAGCCAAAATAATTTTGAAAAAGAACAAAGTTGAAGGGTTTATGCCACTTGATCTCAAGGTTTATTATAAATCTACAGTCATCAAGACAGCGTGGAATTGCATGGACAGATATATAGAGCCATGAAACAAAATAAGGATTCCCCAAATAGATGCATATAATATAAAATTAAAAATATGATAATAAAATATATATATTATTTTTGCCAAAGACATCAAGTCATTTTAATGGAGAAAGTTTTTCAACAAACAGTGCTGGAACAACTGTATGTTTATATGGAAAAAATGAAACTTGACCCTTAACTAATACTATGCATAAAAGCTATTAATAATTCAAATAGATCATAGACCTAAATGGTAGAGTTAAAACTATAATGTATCTTTTTAAATTTATTTTATTTATTTATGTATTGTAGAGATGGGAATCTCACTATGTTACCAAGGCTGATCTCGAATTCTTGGGCTTAAGCAATCCTCCTGCCTCAGCCTCTCAATGCGCTAGGACTACAGGTGTGAGCCACCATCCCCGGGCAAAACTATAGCATATCTTTAAAAAGATTGTATTAGCCAGGGTTCTTCAGAGAAACAGAACAAATAGGAGAGAAATAGATATAGATATAAGAGGCAATTTATTATGAGAATGGGCTCATATGAATACGGAGGCTGAGAAGTCCCATGATAGACCATCTACAAGCTGGAGAACTAGGGAAGCAGGTGGTTTAGTCTCAGTCTGAAGGCTTAAGAACCTGTGGGAACCAATGGTGTAACTCTTGGTTTCAGGCCAAAGGTCTGAGAACCTGGGGGCTGCTTGATACAAGTCACTAAGTCCAAAGGCCAGAGAATCTGGAGTTCTGATGTCCAAGAACAGAAGCCCGGGATATCCTAGCTTCAGAAGAGAGAGTGAATTCATTTTTTCCTCTGCCTTTTTGTTCTATATTTGCCCTCAACCAATTGAATAATGCCTGCCCATCCTCATATTGGGTGAGGGTGATCTTCCTTATTCAGTCCACTGATTCAAATGACAGTCTCTTCCAGAAACACCCTCGCAGACACACCCAGAAATAATGCCTTACTAACTATCTGGGCATCCCTTAATCCAGTCAACTTGACACCTAAAATTAACCATCACAAACATGTAGGATAAAAATCTTTGAAAAATTGGACTAAGAAAAAATTATTATGCATAGGCTATGAAAAGAAACCTTAAAAGAAAAAGCACTGATACATTGAACTTGATGAAAATTAAAATTATTTTTCTTTAAATATTACTTCAACCGAATAACAGAGCTTAGAGTAGAGAAGGCTGTGTATAATCCAGGTATTAAGGTTCTCATTGACAAAGGGCACTGGTCAGGCAGTCATTAAGTGATAGTGACCAGGAGTTGAGGTAGGATGAGAGAATGCTAGGATTCTTAGCAGATGAAGCATCCTGACTTAGTATCAAAGGAGCAAGACATAGACCCTTCCTCCTGACCCTGAGGCTTGTGCAGTCTGAAAGGATGGTGCCCTAGGGCATCAAGGAGAAGAGGCAAATTTCAGTTAAGGCAGGTGGTAGAGAAAAATGCCCAGGGAAGTGGTCCAAGATGTAAGGGGCATGTTGATCAGAGTGTCCTTGTTTGGGCGACTATAACAAAAAGACCATGGATTGGGTAGCTTTAAAAACAAACATTTATTTCTTACAGTTCTACAGTCTGGGAAGTCCAAGATCAAGCCACTGGCAGATCCAGTGTTTGGTGAGGACCCTCTTCCTGGTTCATAGTTGGCCATCTTCTCCCTGTGTCCTCACATGGTAAAAGGGACAAGGGGATTTTCTATGGTCTCTTTTCTTTTCTTTATAATAGAGATGGGCTCTTACTGTGTTGACCAGGCTGGTCTCGAACTCCTGGCCTCAAGCAATTCTGCTACCTTGGCCTCCCAAAGTGCTGGGATTTCAGTCATGAGCCACCATGCCTGGCCAAGGGTCTCTTTTCTAAGGGCACAAATCCTATTCATGAGGGATCTATCCTTAGGAGCCAATCATCTCCTAACAACTTTGCCTCCTAAAACTATCTATCACCTTGGGGATTAAGTTTCCAAATACAAATTTTGAGGGAATACAAACATTCAATCTCCAGCACAGAGTGACTTTGGTGGAATGACTGGGAGGAAAGTGAGCCATCCTGGGAAGCCATCCTGGGAAGAGGAAGCCCTGAGGATAGAGGACTGGAGAGACAGGTTTTAAACCATGGCTGCTGGAAAGTAAGGACATAAGGCCAGGAAGACTTAGTCCTCTCAGTCTCCTAGAACAGTGGTCTTCAAATATTTTTGCTTGATTATTCTCCCAAAATAAATTTGAAAAACTCTCTCACTTTAAAACAATTGAAATATAACTTATGTAAAGTACACAAATCTTAAGTGTAAGGCTTAGTGAACTTTCATATATTTATACATGTGTGTTACCACCACCAAGATCAGGGTATAGAACACTTCCAGCAGCTTGAGAGGTTCCTTCATGCTCCCTTCTTGTTGATATCTGCTCTCTCCTTCCCACAGATAACCACTATTCTGACTTGTATTTCCATCTCCTCACATTTTTATGTTAACATGTAGGGCTGAGTGTGGTGGCTCATGCCTGTAATCCCAACACTTTGGGAGGCTGAGGTGGGCAGATCACTTGAGGTCAGGAGTTTGAAGCCAGCCTGGCCAACATGGCGAAACCCTATCTCTACTAAAAATACAAAAATTAGCTGGGCATGGTGGCAGGCACCTGTAATCCCAGCTACTTGGGAGGCTGAGGCATGAGAATTGTTTGAACCCAGGAGGCAGAGGTTGCAGTGAGCCGAGACTGTGCCACTGCATTACAGCATGGGCAACAGAGCCAGACTCTGTCTCAAGAAAAAAAAAAAAAAAAAAGTTAACACGTAAAGATTTCTATTATAAATGTAAACAGTTGCAAAGGATGTAATCCCTGTCGTATTTTATATATTATACCTTGCCCTGAAGATTTATCCAATTTAGTTTATAGAAATATCTGTCATCCATCTTTTTCTTTCTAAGATACAGGATTCCACTCTGTCACCAGGCTAGAAAACAATGGCACAATCAGAGCTCATGGTAACCTAGAACCCCTGGGCTCAAATGATCCTCCTGCCTCAGCCTCCTGAATAGCTGGGACTATAGGCATGCACCACCACACCTGGCTTGCCATACAATATATTTTTTTTAGATGGAGTTTTGCTCTGTTGCCAGGCTGGAGTGCAGCAGTGGCGTGATCTCAGCTTACTGCAACCACCGCCTCCCGGGTTCAAGTGATTCCCCTGCCTCAGCCTCTCAAGTAGCTGGAGTTACAGGCATGCACCGCCATGCCTAACTAATTTTTTGTGTTTTAGTAGAGACGGGGTTTCACCATGTTGACCAAGTTGGTCTCAATCTCCTGACCTTGTAATCTGCCTGCCTCGGCCTTCCAAAGTGCTGGGATTATAGGCATGAGCCACCACCCCCGGCTGCCCTGCAAGATTTTTATACCTAGATAGTATATTTGGGGTTTGGAAGAGAAGTCACTGTGAAAAGGAGGTGGGAAAGTAGAACTTGCAGAGTGTGGTAAACCAAATTTAGGAGATGGTGCAAATGGAAATGGAAGATATGTTAACCAATCAGCTTAAAGTGACCAGTGCCCACTTGCCCCTGGGAAGCCTATGTGTACCCCTAGGGCAGGTTTTCTCAACCTTGGCACTACTGACCTTTTGGGTCAAATATTTCTTTGTTATGAGGGCTGATCTGTGCATTGAAGGATATTTAGCAATATCCCTTACCTCTATTTACCAGAAGCCAGTAGCATTCCTCCACTCAAGTTGTGACAACAAAAATGTCTTCAGACATTGCCAGTGTCACCTGGGGGAGCAAAATTGTCCTGGGTTGAGCATACTAAGGTACTCCAGTTTGAGGACTGTTGCCCTAGAAGATAGAGGCATCACAGAACTCCTCTGTGACCTGGGATGGGGGCCTACAGTTGCAATGTAGGACCCAGTTTCCCTTCTTTTGTTAGTCCACAAAAGTGGCACCTGAACCTTATTTCCCAATATGGTGGCAGCGGCAGGAGTGGAAAGGCAGGGAGCACAGGAGTAAGGACCAAGTGGTCCTCCTTGCAGGGATGAGCAGAGTGGGGGCAGTGGTCTTCATCTTTCATTCTAGCCTTTGAAGCTAAGGAGAGGTAGGAACTTTCTGTAAATATGGTTTGGCAACTTCATCAGAGATACCCCTATGAGACCCCAAGAAATACTAAATAAGACTTGTGGAGGGCTAGGGATCTTTTAACGACAGACAAGGGCAAGCTTTAGAAAAATTCATTTTTAGTCTTAAGCCCATTTTAAAAACCCCATTCAAGTACAGTGTAGGGCAGTGCTACTCAAAGTATGTGTTTGTTAACTTTTCCAGTCTCTGACTAGATAAAGACCTAGTGCTAAAATATCAGTCAACATACTGCTTCCTTCACTGAGAATGTCTTGCTATAAAAAAAAAAAAAGTCAGCTGAAATTAGTTTAGTACTTAATGACTTTAGGGCACAATGACATCATTTATTTACAGTCTTGCTCAAGCTCCTTATCACTGCAGCAGTACACACTTGCAGTAGCTAGGATAATACACTCAGGATTTTTAGAGGGTCTTGAAATCAGTTTTGGAAATTTCAATCTTCGTTGTAAAAAATATAGTGGCATAGAAAGATATTAGGGTGCATGTTATTTCAAAAGAATAAGTATTATTTTAGAAAACTTTTGTTTTGGTATAAATGTGCACTATACAAATGTTTATGTGTACTGTGTCACAATGTAAAAATATATTTCTAACTGTGGATATTGGTTAGAAAAGTTTCAAAAGTATTGGTCTGGGGAAACACAGAAGTACAACTGTGCTGATTTTAGGTGGGATCATAGCCCACTGTGATCCCAGATCTTTTTCAGCTATACAGCAGCAGTAGCTACTAGCAATAATTAATCTATGTTCCTCAGTTTGCCCAGGTCCCCTGTGGATGGCACCTGTACACACCTGGTTCTTGCATCTTATTATCTAAGGGTGTTCTCTGGCTGAGACAGTAGGCTCAGCCCTCATGAAGGGCAGGCTGAAAGTGCCTAGGAGTTAATGCCAGGAGCAGCTTTTACTGTGGATGGGAATTGGTAGCTAAAACTCCAGCTACGTCACCCCTTTTAAAAACTTTACAATTCAAAAGCATTACACATCATTTCCTAAGAGGGTCCTCTGTGGGATTGAACCCTTGTTGCCCACAGTGGTAAGCTCTTATTAATACACCATTTGTTGGCTTTCTCCCTTCTGTGTTTCAGTTTCCCACTCCCTTGCAATGGGATCATCTTCCAAATACACTACTTCATCCAAATCTTTCCTTTTTGAAGAACCAGACTGTAGTAGTCAATTTTCACACTACTATAAAGAAATACATAAGACTGGGTAATTTATAAAGAAAAGAGGTTTAATTGACTCACAGTTCCACATGGCCAATAAGGCCTCAGGAAACTGACAATCATGGTGAAAGGGGAAGCAAGGACCGTCTTCACATGGCTGCAGGAGAAAGAAGTTCAAGCAGGGGAAATGCCAGATGCTTATAAAACCATCAGATCTCATGAGAACTCACTATCACAAGAACAGCATGGGGGAAATTGCCCTGTGATCCAATCATCTCCCTCCCTCTCTTGATAAGTAGGGATTATAATTCGAGATGAGATTTGGGTGGGGACACAGAGTCAGACCATATCACAGACTAACCCAACTAGATATTGGTCTCCAATTTGTTACTTTAAGAGTTGTCTTTCATTGATTACTTATTAGATGTCAGCTAATATGCTAAGCACTTGACATAAGTAATCTCATATAATCTTTACAACACAGATTGAGGAAAGGAAACTGAGGTTCAGATAAATTAAATGACTCATCTAAGGTCACATGCCCAATAAATAGGGAAATCTTCCATATGAACTCAGGTCTGTTTTATCCTGATGCCCGCTATGCTGTAACTGCGCTATTTTTTCTCCCAGTGTACACTTCCTTGGCTCATAAAGTTATTGACTATCTATCAATTTCTCCAAGTTAGCCTATCTTGTTTAGTTAGCCTGTCTTGTTTTTTGGACCAATCTTCAACCTATGCTATGCCATTCCATATCCTTCCCCTGAAGTGCTCTGAGTGACAGAGGTGCCAACTCCTATAGGCTGCATTTCCCAGGCTCCTAGATCAACCAGCTTCTTCCTGCATTCAGGCAATGGGAGGTGCTGGCAAGAAACTGGAGGGAAGAAGAGGGAAGTCAGAATATTTCTCCCTCTCTCTGTGTCTCGAGTTGCATCTCTAGCATAGCTATATCTTCAGCTCTACCTAGTCAGGCATTAGATGGTTGGTTACAACTTCACCCAGTGGCTCTGGCTGCTGGTAACATTGATTCCTCCCTTTGTCTCTCCAGCTTAGGGGCGGTAGCAGCTTTCTGCCCTTGCAAATCTCTGGATTGCTTCACAGTCCTCTGTTTGGCATCTCAGCTCTTTCATGACCTGTGTAAGCAATTCATGGATTAATTTCCTTTGTTTTAAATTCTTAGGCTGGTTTCTGTTTTTCTAGTTGGAACTGACTGATACATTGTCTAGTCCTATATTTCACAGAGTGGTGATGATTCCTCCGATCTGATTATACACAATGCAGGAATTTGTCATTGATGAAGTGATAGCTCAGAATCAGCCCCAAAATTGCTTGCCAGTGTTTATCTCTAATGAATAAGGTGTTTTCGTTTTTTAAAAATGTTGTTTTCCAGCTAGCAGTTATGTCAATGTTCTAGCCTGGGTTCCCTAGAAAGCAGAGCGTGAAGCAAGGACTGGGTGATGATGATGTATCTGGGAGTATTCGGGAGGTACAAAGTCATGGTAGCAAGCGCAAGGGAAAAGGGAAGTTAAACAAGGGAAGATGGAAAACCACGCAAGGTGATGCTTACCCATGCTGGTCATTGCTTCACCACAAAGCCACAGGTGACATCTGGTCTCTCAGCAGGTACATCTGCTCCCCTACACTATCTCAGGACAGACTGTGTGGGGACACAGTGCCTCAGAGTCATCAATCCAAGGAATTTAACCACCTGCACCCTTAGGTCTCCCATTTCCCCATCATCAAAGTTTGCCTTGGAGAGTGTTAATGTCTTCACATTTCTGTCATAGCATCTAACCCCTTCAGACAGTCACTCAGGAAGCCTGGTACTATGCTCGGCAGGCTGGCGCACTGTGTAGTACAGAAGAGGCAGGAGAGGCCAGACTCTAGGACACAGCTGCCTGGACAGAGCTGTCATCCATAGTGGAGGCTGTGAGTCTGGGAGGCAGTTTGAGTGGAAGGAATCTGAGGGGGCACATGTTATGGCTGGAATTCTGTCCCCCCAAATTCGTATGTTGAAGTCCAAACCCCTGGTACCTCAGAATGTCACTTTATTTATTTGGAGGCAGGGTGTTTAAAGATGTGATTAAGTTAAATGAGGTTAAAATTGAGATGGGTCCTAATCCAATCTGACTGATGTCTATCAGAAGAGGAAATTCAGGCACACAAAGAGACACGAAAGATGCAGATACAGAGGAAAAGACCATGTGAAGAGGCAGTAAGAGGGCAGCCACCTGCAAGCCAAGGAGAGAGTCCTCAGAATAATCCAGCCCTGCTGACACCTTCATCTTGGACTTCTACCCTCCAAAACTGTGAGAAAACAAATTTTTGCTGTTCTTGCCACCCAGTATGGTATTTTGTTATGGTAGTCCAAGAAAACTAGTATAGCACAAAGGATGTTTCTGAGATAAACAGTTCCTGAAATTCCTTCTTTGTACATAGAGAGGTTTTCCCAAAGGATTGGCCTGTTCTTATACAACTTTGACATCATAATTTTGGGGAGAAATCCACCCGGTGGTGGGGTGGGTTTATTTGTATGAACATATAAATGTTGAGGCTTCGTTATTTCTAAAGCTGTCATGGAAGCTGGTGAGTGAGGAGAGCTGCCTTGCAGCACAGCTGCATAAAATATTCCCATACGGATCCTAGCATAGTGAGCAGAATATGTACCTTTCTATCCCAGATGGAAAGGCCAGGTAGAGCTGAGGTGGCCAACATGGATCTTGTGTGGACCAAGCAAAACCTGTAGCTAGGGGTGAGTGGAGATGTTAGAAGTGACCCAATCATGTCCCAGAGAAAACGCTGAGAGTGAAAGCCTAAGAAGCATGTCCTAGTGAGTCAGACAAGTAAGGGGGCACCACAGTGCACTGCTCTGTGACGCAACATCAAGCAGAGTTAGGTATCAGAGGTGGAGGAGGGAGAAGGGGATGAGAGCAAGTCAGAAGAGGTGAGCAGCAGGGCTGACTGCCCACTGAAGCTAGAGAACTAGTGTCCATGGCTAGGCTTCCTGGTACGTGTATCACATGGGCAGACCTAACCCAACAAAAGGCCAAGGAGAGAAATGATTTCTAAATGGATTAATAAGTGGATGACTGCTCCTGTATAACACTCTCCCTAAGGATGCATTAGGAAGCACTGCCTGTCCTCATCGTCTATACCTTGGGCTATTTCTCTCCAAGAAAGTGCTGTTGAACTAGATCCTGATGCATTCATTCAACAAACATTTGCCAAGCACTGTGCTGGGTCAAGTGTATGCAAGGAGGGACTGAGATAGCTCTCTCTGCTTACCATCTTTCAAGTACTGTGTAACTCTGATTATTTTTCCTAAATTATTGCTGCAATAAAGTTGATCTGATACACATTTTTTAAAATCCAGTTTCACAGTTTATTCCAAAAGTTAGGATCTTTAGTTTAGCACATTTTCCCCCCAAATGAGATTGCTTTTTCTCATTCATAATCAAGATTTCACTTAAATGCTATCTTTTTGTTTTATAATGATTCCTATTTTACTCACTAGCATCTTGATATTAAGAAAGGAGTCCAGGCTTTAAATTTAAGCAAACTTGGGTCCAAATTCAGCTCTATCATTTTTAAACTGGGTACATTTTAATTTCTTTGAGGCTTAGTTTCCTCATCTGTAAAATGGAGAGAATAACATTCACCTTGCAAGCTAATTGGGAGATAGGAAATAATATGCATTTAATAGGTACTCAATAAATACTTACAACATGGAATTATATTGTATTTATGTTTAGTTTGTGCAAATTAAATGAAGAACAAAGAAGAAAAAATGGTATACTTTTGCTATTCCTGAAATATTTCATAATAATAATTTTTTAAAATGAAACTTTAAAAAATGCCTTAGGAAAGTGCCACACTGAAAGTGAATATACAGCCTCCCAAAAAGTCCGATGCAGCCAATTTTCCTTCAGTATTGGGTGTTTCTTTAGTTGAACACCAGATGATGAAGTTGGCTTGTATTTACAGACCATGCTGTACCAAAAAAAAAAAAAATTGTGTATCTTTAAACACCAGAGTTACACTCAACGCAGCAAGATGTTCACACTAGGAGAAGCCAAACAAGAGTACAAAAGATTCAAGTCTCCCATCTCAAGCTAAACCTGGAGCATATTCTTTGAATGGAATGGAGAACAGAGGCACTGGCATCCCCTAAGTTGTGCATTCTTTATTCCAGATAATTTAAACAGCCATAAAATAAGTCTAGCTCTGCTAACAGTTGCCTTGGAGGTACTAATAATCTTTCATCGAGAGAAATCCCTGTTTATCTTTGCCCTTTATACTCCAGCTCAAACCCAGTAACCTGCGTTTGTTGCCCCCAATTTCTTTGTGCTAAATTCTTAAATTGTCAAGTGAAGCTTTTCCCAAATTCTCTCTAGCTTCCATTCTAATACAGTACAACACAGAACTATGAAGTAATTGTCAGTTTTTATGGTTGTTTGGCTCAAGCTTTTTGGTCAATCTCAGAGAAGTAAATCTTTTTTTACCATTCGAGTTAATGAGACACAAGAAGAAATCCTTACAGAAGCTGTTTTGAAATACACATTGAAATCAAAGAAATATAGTAAGGTTTTAGGCCATATTTAATACATGTCAAATCTCCCTGTCTTACATGTATTTTAGTCAAAGGTTAAGCATGGTGTGAGGAATGGGGTATTTTAGTTCTTGTTGAGATTTTGCAACATCAGATATACTATACTGTGCCACAAAGGCAGTAAAAAGGATAGCACTTTTCATTTAATGACTTCCTCTTGGCCTTTGTCAAATAATGCATTGCTCTTGAAGAAGGGTTTGGAAAGACCAAAGTGAAGAATCCAGCATCGGTAAGAAATACTAATCATTACTGAAATCTAAGCAAGTATTTTCAACTAGTCTTCACACTCAACTGTAGGCCATAGTTTTGAAATGTTTTCAGAGACTTTCACATTTCCATGAACACTGGATAGAAGCCACAAATAAATATTCTCACATGATTTCTCTTATAATATTAACATTTTTCCACTTCTTATAAAAATAAAATGATAGGCCAACTCCTGGACTATTATCTTTAGCAGCAGCATATTCCTTTTACTATCATCCGATACATGGATATAAGAAAAGTTTGAACATCGGCCGGGCGCGGTGGCTCAAGCCTGTAATCCCAGCACTTTGGGAGGCCGAGACGGGCGGATCACGAGGTCAGGAGATCGAGACCATCCTGGCTAACATGGTGAAACCCCGTCTCTACTAAAAATACAAAAAACTAGCCGGGCGACGTGGCGGGCGCCTGTAGTCCCAGCTACTTGGGAGGCTGAGGCAGGAGAATGGCGCGAACCCGGGAGGCGGAGCTTGCAGTGAGCTGAGATCTGGCCACTGCACTCCAGCCTGGGCGGCAGAGCCAGACTCCCTCTCAAAAAAAAAAAAAAAAAAAAGAAAAGTTTGAACATAAATACAATTAATGAAGTATTTCTGAATTTTTACTCATAATTTTCTTGTATTCCAAAGCAAGTATCAGATGTTCAGCAATACCAGATTCAAAAGCAAATACTAAGTGCACACATTTCTTAGTCTGCACGGGCTTCTGCAAAAAAAAAAAAAAATTATAAACTGAATTAAAAATTAAACAACAGACATGTATTTTCTCATAGTTCCGGAGGTGAGAAGTCCATGATCAAGGTCCGGCAGAGTCAGTTTCTGGTGAGGGTTCTTTTCCTGGCTTGCAGACGGTTGCCTTCTCACTGTGTCCTCACACAGGTTTTCCTTGATGCATGTACGCAGAGAAAGAGAGAGAGGGAGAACGTGCACCTATGAGAGAGCAAGCTCTCTAGTGTCCCTTCTTAAAAGGACACTAATCCTATTGGATCAAGGTCACCCTTTTCCTGCTCTGCTCTGGCCCCTGGCATCCTGGAAAGCCTGTCCAAACTTCAGAGTTGATGGCAGGTGTTGACTGCAGTACTCGAGAAGCAGTAGGCAAGGTCAGAGAACATTTGGCAAAGGCAAGTTCAAGGTGCTGAAGGCTTACACAGTTAAGTCCCAAAAGTACCAGCTACCACTTCGGAGGGAGCTGAGAGCCAGAAAACAAAGACAACCCAGAAGCAGGGGCCAAGAAAGTGGCCAAAGTTTGAATATAACGAGAGCAGCAAAGTCCAAGAAAGTAGCATGGAGATCTTAATTACTTCTTTAGAGGCCTCATCTCCAAATATAGCCACACTGGGGGTTAGGGCTTCTACATATGAATTTGGGGAGAACATAAATATTCAGTCTGTAACACCTGTTTAACAAAAAATACCGTGCCTTTTATCATATTCTTTGCAATATACATAACATTACTTGTAGCTACACGCTACATTGTATTATAACAAGCTAAGTGATGAACTATGTATTGATTACTCTTTTTATAACTTATAAAATGAAAAAATTCAATTAGATCTGACATCACTTTAATCTTGAATTGCATGCTTTTAGTAATCTATCTTATAATCCATGTTTTGTAATTTATTTCTCGGTGGTTTCAAATATGCCTCAAAATAAGAATTAATATCCTTCTTAGAACTGAAAAGTAAAATCAGACTTTTCAAGTCAGACTTGGCAGTTTGGTTTGACAAAGGGGACAGAGTTTGCTTGTCAGGTTATGTGGCAGACATTTTCCACAAGTGAAATATTTAGGTCTCCGGTCCAAGGTTTTGACAAAAATGTATTTAAAACGTGTGATAAGATATAAACATTTTATTTAACAAAACTGTATTTGTAAGAGAGTCTTAAAATTAAGACTACTCCCATTTTCCTTCCCTTTTCTGAGCCTGTTGAGTTAAACAATTGCCTCTACGTGAAACAGTACAATTAATAGTCATTTGATAAGTCCTGGCAAAGGCTTTTTTCGTAACCTTCATCAAAACTGAAGTGAATTATAATGATGAGCTATAATTCTTTTTCAATCCTTTTTCAAGTCAGGGAGCTTTTAACTCTTAGCTTCCAGCAAAGTTGAAGGAACACATTGAAAACACCAGTGTATAGATCATTAAACATAATGTTTGATAGAAGATCGTAACATGATGTATTACTAAGGAGATCAAAATTGAGCAATGGTTTAGTAACAAAACCCTTCCATTCCTATCTACTTGTGTATGAATATGGTTTCTCAAACCTTACTTCTATACGAATAAAGACTAAGAATAAAATTGATGCTAGACTCTCATTCTAGCAGCAAGTAATATTCACCCATGGGTACATGAATTAATTTTTTAAAGATTCTATTCATCTTATCAATAGATTGATTTCCAATGCAATTTTTGTTCAAAAAGCTTTACTCAACACTTGTAATACATGTATATTGTTTAGATCAAATGCAAATGAGTAGTAATTGTACTGATAATTCAATCTGGAGGAAAAGTATTTCTCTTTACTATCAATTTACAAGGATATTTTTGTTGCAGATAAAGATTGTATGGTATCAACGAAAGACTTCTAAGCATAAAGCATATTACACTTCACTTCTTGGAGAAAGTAGAATGGGAATATGAGTTCAAGGAGAAAAAGGAATCATGTAAAATTTCATACCATTAAAGAAACATGTTTACGTCTTTTTAAAAGAATAATGAAATATCAAATTGTTATGGTATTTAGATTCCATTGCATACATTTTAAGTGTTATATAATGGCTTTATTTTTAAATGACCATCATTACAAAAGGTAAGTATATCCTTTGCAGCTATTTAAATTTATAATGACAAAATTAGAAGCCAATTAGAAAACATGAGAAAGGATACAGTTATTACAAATTCTTTTGAGGATGTTCCTGCATTTAAAGCCATTGAATTGGAAGTTCCAATCGGGTATGCTTGCACAGGTATGTCAGCCTGATGCATCCATCTCATTTTAAGAATGGCCCTGACTCATGGGCTGGATAAATGTTCATGTCTATGGACCAAGTTCCCTTCTTAGAAATGAACCGAAATCTCTTTTGAACTGTGAGAACTCTCCCTTTTTTTAAAGTTACCCTGCAGATCATTTTTCTTTTGTTAATAATCTTTGTTTAAGCAAAACTTATTATGATCAATTAGCTTTCTCAGAGAGTGGCCATTCATTCCAACAAAAAATATTTAATTGAATATCACACAGGAGAAGTGGATAAATTCAGAAAAATGCAAGTAGTTTGGTCTGATGCTGGGTCTAACTATTGGCATTACAGTCTTATAAGCTATGCTGAGAAGTAATGCTAAGATGATGTTCTAGATCAGAGTTTGCAAACTGGAAGCTCCCAGGTTAACCATGAGTTACTTAACACGGTTTATTCGATCTACACTGTGTTTAAATTTTTTAAAAATTAGTTGACAAAATTTTACAACCAGGAGATTTCACATAAAAATTCAGTTTTCCAGCTGTTCTTGGAAAATTGAAACTGGAAACACTGCGCCAATCAGCTGAAACTGGCTCACGTAGTACATAGTGGCTTCCCTGTTTAAGTAGGACACATGTCTCCAAATTTGCTATTACTCCAGCGTTTATCTACACTAGCCTGCTTCATTCATTCATTATGCCTTCCTGACTACTATGGGCATTTGAGATTGAGACATTAACTTTGGATAGTTTATTATTTTCCAATGGGTTAGATGGAATCTACAGAAGCCTAAATATCTATGTTGCATTACTGTGGCCACATTAACTGCTTTCAGTAGGTCCTGCATTCTTATTGTGTCCTCAACTTCCATACACATTACCAAAAGAAACAATGTCAGTAAAAGCTGCTAGTGCATTTGGGGACCTGGTGGAGGCTGTTTCCCTCTGCATTACTGTATCTATATAGTGCAGACAAGACATTTCTTTTAAAGTGTTCTGAAAAAAGTTTGTTTTCATCGAAGAATTTCTATATTTCTTCTACATTTGTATGCTTCTCCAATGAGAAGCAAGCAACTGATTACATTCACCTTTTTCGCTTTGGCTGCCAGAAAGCTCTACATTTATGGCTTAACTATTGTATTGTGTCACACCTCATAACTTGCATACCCTTATTCTTATTTTTTCTTTAGTGTTAACCTCCTAGTCTAGTTTCGTTGGTCCTCATTTTTTATATCTATACTTGTTTATTTTACTGTATGAATTTACTGGAAGCCTCTCAAATTACATGTTTATACATAAACCTTTCTTATTTCCTTTCTAAAGATGGTTGGAGGATCTATGACATTTTGGTTCTCCTTAGGAGGTTACTATGGTTTTTAGTTTTCCTTGCTCATGTATCCATTTACCACCTGTAGAAATTACTTAGATTGTAAGCTTTTGGGGGACAAGGACATTTTTATGGTGGTCCCACAGTGTCCAGCATCTAGTACTTTCTATATTAATGCCCTCTGTTGCATAGTGACAGGATAATACAAGTAAAAAGCAATAGTGTTTTAATTTCAACTCCTTGGGACAAAAGGGTTTTTAATCTGTACTGACTCCTGAAAGTCTTGTCAATCAGAAAAAATGAGAGCTCCATCTACATACAGTAGACTTTACACACTTTATCATAAAAGAATGTGTTATGTAAGACTGGGTGGTAAACTTTCTCTAGTGATCAGGTGGGGGAAAGTAGCTCTGATTCCTTTAACTGCTAATTAATTTAGCTTCATTTATCTTTGTCTGAATCCTTATTTAATACCATGGACTCAGACTCCCTACACTATGTACTATAATAGGGAGCACATAAGCATCGAAATTACAAATGCCTATACAAAATCTTTACAACTGAATATAAAGAGAGTCTACAGTAACACTACTAGATTTATGGCAGTGAATAAAATTGTGTATATTTCAATTATGGCAAAACATATAATCTAAGACTACATTTATAGTTTGGATTAGCCAAGTTTGCTGGGAAGAAAATGTTTTTCCCAATGTAATGTGTGAGGCAGGTTGTTGGAGACACTTTCTTGACGTGGCTCAGACTGTGGTCCAGCTGCTCAGGACACTGTTTCATGGCTCTGTCCACAGGCTGTGCTCACGGCCTCATTTCTAAAGTTATTCACTTGTACTTAATTTCAAGCCTTTTTTTTTTTTTTTTTTTTTTTTACTTTGAAAACTCTGAACGCCTCATTGAGGAGAATACATACAATGTGTGCCAAGGTCTGGTTTCAAAGTTCAGCTGTTTTTGAGTTATTTGACTGGACAAAAGGTCGAAAGATATCTTTCACAGCAGGGAAAGTGTAATTTTCCATGTCTTTATGATGTTTAGAAATAGTTGGAGTGATTTTCCCTAAAATTTCCATAAATAAATAACTTTTACCCGTGGTATAAGCTTGATTTTGAGATGCCTTGACAAAAAATTTGAAAATAACCCTCTCCCTACCTCCAGTCTCCAGCCTCATCCACAGTACGCACTACAGCAATAAGGGAATTGGAGGGATCCCAGGTTAAAATCAAGACCTTTCATGTTTGGATTAAAAGTATAAAGTATGGAAAGTTTTAGCTTCTAAAATACTTGTCTTTATCATTTAATATTATGTATGTTTTAGAAAAAAGCTGGGAGAAGAGCTCTGGTGTCTGAGATCACTCTCTCCAAATTCCTGTAGGGTCCTGCTATAATTCCTGATTGAGTTTGCATCTCACTTATCCGACAATGTGTCCTCCGAATTTGCTAGGGCAACTCCATACCTTTAACTTCTTGCAGGACCTAACTCTCCAATCAATCGTTAGCGTATGTTTTTGTGTACTTGGCTCAGTCTTTCAGTGTGGATGTGGACCTTCCGGAGAGTAATCTCCCCCAATGAAGAGCAAATGGTCATAAGGCACATGTAGGAGCAGGTATTCCTGTTAAGCCTTATGCTCCGTCTTTCACCCATCCACTTGCACAAGGGACTAGTTTCCTTTTATGATCCTACCCAAATGTTTGGCCTTTTTGGAGAGGTGAGGGAAGTGGGGGGTAGAATTTTTGAGACTCAGTTCAGGGCCTTTGATATGCTGTTCCCGTCCTTCAACAGATGTATCAAGTATCTCTGGGTCATCCCCTAAGACACATTGGTGATGAACAATTCCTAGAACTGGTCTAATTTTTTTTCGTAACAGGACAGTTTATATTTTTTGGGCATCTTCTTGAACTGTACAAGTATGTTCAGCATCATTTCTCTGCCCTGTCGATCTTTTGTCTTTTCTTCTGTGCTGTCAATAATCTGTTTGGCAAATGTCTACTTCCATTGTCCACTCCGTCAGCCAGTGTACACCGGTCTCCATCTCCCACACCTGCAGGTCTCTTTGTGGAAATGGCAAAGTGCCTGACTGTTGTCCTCTCATCCTGGACTGACTCTGCCATCCACCAGCCTCTTCTCCCATTTCCCAGAGCTTCCTCCCACATCTGTCTATTTCATCGATCGCCTCCTCCTCTTAGCGAAGTTGAATCTGTCGAGTTCCCCTGCACATCTCTTGCCAGTCCAAATCTCCTGCCCGCACGCCCTCCCGCGTCGCGGTGTCTGTGGGTCGGTCCCCAAACGCGCCCGCCGGATCTTGGGCCTCCACTGGCTGGAAGTGGGTCTGTCCCGCGCCCGTGCGTCCGTCCGTCCCCCACTTGCCTCCAATTCGGCAGGAACTTTACTCCAGCCAGGAGGAGAAGGACGGTACGCGCGGGTGCGCGTCTGGCCGGCTGCGGCGGGCGCGGGGGTGGCGAGGGGCGCCAGGCGGTGTGGGCGTGCGAGCGGGCCGGGGGCGTCGCGGGCCGCCCTGCCCTATAAGGGGCCGTGCCGCCTCCACCGCCGGGCGGGTGCCGGGCGGACCGCGGCGGCGGCGGCGGCGGCGGCTGCGATTGGCTCAGGCGCCCCATCCGGGGACTGGGCTCGGCGCTGCTCGTTCGCCCTAAAGGTACCAATATGGCGGAGGTGAGCAGGGAAACCGGGCAGGAGCAGCCGGGCTGGAACGGGCGCCCTGCGGCTCCCCGCGGCCCCCGAGCCAGTCTGGGGGATCCAGGGCTCTTTCCGCGGCCCCATGAAGGGTGGCGTGGCGACGCGGGGGTCGCGGGGCGGCGACTGGCTGCAGCGGGGCCGGCCGGGGGGCGGGAGCGGGCGCGGGAGCGGTCTCCCTCCGGGACTAGGCCGCGGCGGCTCCGGCCCCGGTCGGGCCGGGCGACTGAGCCGGACGGAGGTGGCGGCCGGCGGCAGCGAGCCCTGCCCCAGGGACGGGGCAGTGCCGTGCCCCCGGCCGCTGACGCGGGCCGCCGGCGCCTCCGCGCCTCTTCCAGGGGCCCGGGTGGGTGTAAACCGACCGAGCCCCCCCTCCGCGGCCGGATCGCAAAGAGGGGAGCGGGCTGCGCCACTGCCCTGCGAGAGTCGTGCGCTGTGCCCCTGGCCCACTGGGCCCGGGCTGCGGCGCGAAGGAGCTGCACGCTTCACTTTGCTGGGGGCGCGGAGAAGAGCGGGATGCGCGGCCACCGGGCTTCGCTGAAGAGCGGGACTCCCCGCTCCGTAGCCCGGGAGGTGCGGGCGCCCCTGGGGTTAAAGGGCAGACCGAGACCCTCGACGCCCTCTCCAGGAGAGAGGCTTGATAGCCCCAGTTTACTCTGGGCTGGAGGAAAGAAGGCTGGGCAAGCGAAGCTGCCCCGGCCATGTCCCCCGGGACTGGTGAGCTGGGGGGAGGGGGCGTTGTGGCAGGAGCCCCTGGGCTGGAGCTCGCTGGGGCTGGAGGCGCGCTGGCGGTCCAGGGAGGGACTGAACACTCTGGAAGGAGCCAGCATCCCTGGAACTGAGAGGAGCTGCATCTCTGGACTCTGGAGAGAGGATGGGGGGCTCGCGCTTTGGTTTGGGGGCGAGTGTCCGATTCGAGCTGGCCTATGCTCCAGGGGAAGAGAGCGGCCTCGGAGTTGGGGCTCCTGGGCCCCAGGGGCAGACTGGGTGCTCAGAACGCGAGTTCCTTCCAGAAAAGGGTGTTACGTTTGGAGTTGTTTGGGGCTTCGGAAAGCCGGGCGGGATTTGGGGGACTCCGGAGATGCCAGGGATGGGGACTGATGGTGCGAGCCGACTGCTCTGGGTTTTGCTTCTCCGCTTTGTAACTTGCTGGGCTCCAAGAAGCGACTTGGAGTTGCCTCTCAGACTCCGGGCTTAGTCCCGGGTCTGTGAGTTTGTACACTGGGGACTCGGGGAGGAAGGCGAGGCAGCCAAGAGGGGGCCCGAAAGGGGCCGGGAGCGATTGGAGCGAAGCTACGTCTTGCACTTTTGGCAGCTGCGGTGGAGCGCTCGACTCCGCCTCCTCTGCGCCCTGTTGCCGGCGCTGCCTCTTTCCCCGGCTGCGGGATCTAACCTCACGTTTTCTTCTCTCTCTCCTAGGCTTCTTTTGGAAGTTCGAGCCCAGGTTTGTCCTATTTTCTTACGTCTTCAGTGGTTCCTAGTGGGTAATGTGAGCTCAAAGATCTGTTGCTAAATGATTCCCCACAGAAATGTATCCTGCAGGTTTTTGTTCATTGATTTTTAAGAGTTTCAATGTGCATTTAGTAGTTAAGTTTGGGGAAGGAACAGTTACACTGTTCTTTGTTGTTTTCTCTTTCATGTTGGAAAGGTAACTGTTACAAAGCTGCTTCGACACGCGTTCTTTTAAGTAATATGGCTTTAATTATTACATATCTTATTTTTCCTCCGAGGCTGAAACAGTTAACCCCAAATTAACTTGACACCAACTTTAGCAATTTAGATTTTAATTTCGGTTTCTTCGAGAGAGTAATTTGTCGGAACTCTGGGACTACTTTACTAACCGTAACTCCTCATCTCCTCTTACTTTGTTTCTTTTTCATAATTAAATGTCTATGAATTGTGTTAAAATTGGAAGTTGAGAGGTAAAGCTACCTTAAAATAAAAAAGAACTTCCAAATTTGTCACAGAAAAATGGTGATTTCGACTTCTGAGCTGAGACAATCTTAGGTCATCTAGTACGGTGTTTCTTAACTTTCTTGAAGTCAGAAACCCCTGTGAGGATCTAATGAAAGCAAGGGATGCGTCCCAGAACTCTGCACATATGCATAATTACACACAATCTGGGGTTTGTAGAATTCCTGAAGCAGGTCCATGATAAGGACCTTTCCTCATGTGCTAATCATGTAAGGATAGTGCTAATCATGTAAGGATATCTTTGTTTCAGTTTCTCATCCCCTTTCTGTTTACCTCTTCGCTGTCTTTCCTCTCACCTCTCATAGTCTATAGGAAAAGCACCTCTGGACTAGTCCAACTCCATTATTTTACACTTGAGGAGACTTTTAAATAACTTTAGTTAGTGGTGGAGCACAGATGAGCTCCTAAATCTTCCATTACAACTTGTTTCCGTAGAGTGAACAGTCTGTTTCCTTACAGTATTACTTTTTATATCTACTCGACCTTCAGAGCCTCACTTGACTGTCATTTAGGCTACATCTTTAAAGTGTATTCTAAAAATTTTTGTTAATTTTAAGATGAACTTTTTTGTTATAACTGATTTTAGGAAAATATATACACGATGTCAAACAGCTGGATTAATGGAATTTTTCCGTTTGGCCTCACTGACTTCTTTTAAGAAGTTTCAATCTAAATAAAAAGCCGAAAGACAGTGTAACCTGTCTTTAATCAACTAGCCTGTTTTGTTGTTGTTGTTGTTGTTTGTTTGTTTTTTTGAGATGTCACCCAGGCTGGAGTGCATTGGCGCAATCTCACTGTAACCTCCGCCTTCTAGGTTCAAGCCATTCTACTGCCTCAGCCTTCCAGGTAGCTGGTACTACAGGGATGTGCCACCACACCCGGCTAATTTTTCTGTGTTTTTAGTAGAGATGGGGTTTCACCATGCTGGCCAGGGTGATCTTGAACTCCTGACCTCAAGTGATTTGCCCGCCTCAGCCTCCCAAAGTACTGAGATTAATTATCCAGTTTTTTAAAAAGAGAATTTTTGAGTTGGAAGGGACTTTTGAGGTCCTTTCAGTCATCCCCATGTATTTTGCAAATGGAAGACAGGAGCTAGACCTAGAAAGTTTAAATGACTTGCTTCAGGTCCCAAAAAGCCAAGGACAAAGCTGGGAGTAGACCCTCAGGTCCTTCGATTTTTGGCCCTTATTGAATACCTTCCATGTTAAAGGGGAAGCCTGTTGTGCCAAGTGATAGAGGAGTAACAGAAGAGTCCAGAGGAGCTCTGCTACCAAAGGTGGAAAAGTCACCATCTGTTTCATTTCTGCCTCTTTGGCATACCGTGGAACTTGCCAGGAATTCCTCAAAAAAAGAAAATTTGTAATGGTGGATTTGAGCTAATTAATTAATATTCATATGTCTTTTTGTTTGTTTTTTGTTTTTTGAAATGGAGTCTTGCTCCGTTGCTCAGGCTGGAGTGCATTGGTGTGATCTTGGCTCACTACAGCCTCGACCTCCCAGGTTCAAGCGATTCTCCTGCCTCAGCCTCCCAAGTAGCTGGTATTACAGGTGCCCACCACCATGTCGAGCTAATTTTTTTGTATTTTTAGTTGAGACAGGGTTTTGCTGTGTTGGCCAGGCTGGTCTGGAGCTCCTAACCTCAGGTGATCCCCCCACCTTGGCCTCCCAAAGTGCTGGGATTACATGCATGAGCCACCGCCCCGGCCTGTATTTCTTTTTAAATTAAACCACATGTAAATCAACAGGTTTTTAAATGAGCAGATATTTTTCAACGTTAAGGAAGATAACATAATGTAAACCTGCCAAAAAATTAAGTCCTGTAGAAATTGTATTTTTAAAACTAATTAGAGTTCTCTGAAACTAGAATCAAAAATAATGAATTACGTGTGTGGTTTTTCCATAGTGAACAATCTTTGGCCTAGTTCCGTGTTTTGGTAATGATCTCACACTGTCCTGAAATGTTTGAAATTTTAAAATATTCAGTAGCTTGACTAAGAACAGATTAAACTTTTTATGTTGAGTATGCTTCCATCCACTTCTTCCTTCCCCCAACTGCAGTTTCTGAGACTTTCCTTCCTTTCTCTGAGGGTTACTGGTCTAATTGAATTGGATACTAGAGTAAAACAAGTGGAGAAAGTCCTGTTTTCTTATAAATTTGATTTCATTTCTTTGGGATTGTGGATTTTAGTCATTTCTTCTCTTGGTTTTTGGAGTTTCCTGTAGATTTCATATTTGCTATTAAAAGATATTATAGTTTTATAAACAAGTATGAATTATCCAAAACAACTTGCAATGGATACATCTTCCAAAACCTTCAGATGTGATTTTCTGTATTCCCTACACATAATCCTAAGAACTTTGTTAGTAATCCAAAGTAAAGCAAAGTCTTACAGTTTAATGCTTGTCTGATTAATGCTAGGGAACTTGAAGTACTGTTAGAGACATGTAAAGTGATACAATGCTTTTAAAAGCTGAATGGCTGTATAGCTGCTTCACAGAAACTTTTATTTGTTTTATAAAACAGATTTTTGTTGTGTTTTTGTGTTTATTTGAGGGTTAGAATTTGAGTAAAATTTATATTATCCTGAAGTGTGAGTCTTAGTGTATAGTAGATTCTTGTGAATCTTCTGTTCATGGAAATTTAATTCTTCTGACATTTTACTTTGCTCTTAGACAGCTGTATTAAATGAACTGATAAGCGAGTTTGGCTCCTTTTTCTGTTAGAATGTTTCTTTAAGACCATGCTGCTTAAATCACTTTGTTGTTATAAGATGTTTTCTTGTGGACTAGACCCCTTATAAAAGTGTTTGTGAATAACTTTGCCTTGTTATTTTGCTGGTTTAGACATATTTTCTGAATCATAGGGTCTTAATTTATAACCTATAAAGTATATAGTAAATTCATTTATTGAAACCCTCATGTAAACATTAAAAGGAACTGGCAGAAGAACATAAATTTTTATTTTATTTTGTTAATAACCTTGTAAATGTGTAAAGTGATTCAGTTTGTTTTATTCCAGTTGGGTCTTTGTCTTCTGAAGATCATGATTTTGACCCCACTGCTGAGATGTTGGTCCATGACTATGATGATGAAAGAACTCTTGAAGAAGAGGAAATGATGGATGAGGGTAAAAACTTCAGTTCTGAAATTGAAGACTTAGAAAAGGTATAAGATTTACTTTAATATACATATTTACAAAGATTTTGAAATTCTGTTGTAATTTTTAAAATAATCTACCTGAAATAAAAATAGGATCATAATCCTTTTTTTTGTTTTCACTTTTATTTTGGGGGATAGCCTAATAAGTATGTTTTCATTTAATTTTTCAAAATTATTTTGTATCTCTTAACCTAATTTTTAAGCTTATATCAGCACAGTGAAGTAGGTACACATAGGCATTTTACAGATGAGAAAATTGAGATACGGAAAACTATAGGCCCTTAGATTAGTTCTGAATCCTAGTCTAGCCCTCTTCCCATTATATCGTACTATTCTGCTAAGGTTCAAACTTGAATTTGGCTAAGTACTGTAGTAGATACAGAGAGAAGTCTTTTCCTTCAAATAACTCATAATCTAGTGGAATATTTTAAGAAAATTGAAAAAGGTTTACTGTATTTTCAAAGATAAATTGGTAATATCCCATCCCCTGCTCCTTTAAAAGTCATCTTTTAAAAGGTTGGCAAGAGTGAGTGTAGTTTATAATTTTTTAAGCCCCAAGTCAATATAAATTCAAATGAACTGTATTTTTAACATGCATTTATAACAGGACTGTATATAGAGAGGTCCCTATAGGGGTTACCTTGAAAACATGTAGGATTTATGCTTACTTAACCATATTTGAAAATTTCTAATCATCCAGAATAACAGAAGCTTTCAGAAATGATACTTATCCCCTGAGTTATCCTACACCTCTTTTTCTTGAAAAGGGCAAGTATATTCTTATATATATCATTTCCTCCGCTTAGTAGCTTTGTGAGGCAGGAGTGGAATATTATTTTATTTCCTTCTTCACGTTAATACGCAGGGAAACAGAAGAGTGACTTAACTGCCCTCCCACTTGCTCTGATCTGTGGTTTTTATCTGTAGTAAAGTACAGCTGTATACATGTGGTCTCTATTATTTTTATTGATGTTTAATGAAACATGAAAATGAATTAAAAAACAGTAGAGACACAAATATAAAGAGTAAGGATCAAGTTTTTAGAAGGAATTTCAAATTATGTTTTGATTATTTCTATATAACTTGAAATAGTGTATTAATCTTTTATTAGTGGAATAGTGTAGGTATTGGTGTGTGTTAACAGTCTTAGGGGATTGATGTTAATGTTCATTTGCAAGAATTTTAAGTTTTTATGTTCATAGTAAATAAACTCAGTAGTGTATTGACTGTAATATGGCCCATATTTTAGTGTTCACAAATTTTTATTACATCATGTGTTATGGAAAATAAGGTAAGTACAAAAGCAATTTTCTTATAGTAGCTCTTTGAGTATAGAATATGTGGCTAGATTTTAGTTATTAAACATACTAAAATGTGGTTTATGTAATATCTTTATATATTTTAATGTATTCATATTACTGCCTTCTGAGAGCTTTCAATAGTCGTAGATTTATAGGTAGAACTTTTTTTTTTTTTGAGAAGGAGACTTGCTCCATTGTGCAGGCTGGGGCGCAGTCTTGGCTCACTACAGCCTGTGCCACCTGGGTTCAAGTGATTCTCCTGCCTTGGCCTCCCAAGTGGTTGGGATTACAGGCATCCACCATCACACCTGGCTACTTTTTGTATTTTTGGTAGAGACGGGGTTTTGCCGTGTTGACCAGGCTGGTCTTGGACTCCTCACCTCAGGCAATCCACCTGCCTTGGCCTCCCAAAGTACTGGGATTATAGCGTGAACCACCGCACCTGGCTGGTAGAACTTTTTAAAGAGTTCTTATTTCTGCTTTTATTAATATATAATTATCGCTTTGGTGTTCACTGTTAGAAAAATTCAAAAATTCAGAAAAGCGCAAATGAGAAAGTAAAAAATCACTTTTTCTACCACTTAGACTTTAGTATAGGTTTTTTTCCTTTTTGTTAAAAGAGAAAAAGAAAAAGCATTTAGGCTGGGGGCAGTGGCTCACACGTGTAATCTCAGCACTTTGGGAGGCTAAAGTGGAACGATCACTTGAGCCCAGGATCTGAGACCAGCCTGGGCCACATAGTGAGACCCCATTTCTACCAAAAAATTTAAAAATTAGCTGGGCATGGTGGTGCATACCTATAGCCCCAGCTACTTGGGAGGCTGAGGTGGGAGGATCACTTGATCATCCCAGGAGTTCAAGGTTGCAGTGAGCTATGATTGTGCCACTGTATTCCAGAGTATGTGACAGACTGAGACCCTGTCTGGGGAAAAAAGATCACAAGACATTAAACAAATTATATGTGTATGTTTAGCAGCCTGTGCCTTAAGGTATCAGACAGGCGTTAGTTATTAACATGAAATGCATCTCAGACAGTCTCATTTGGTCCATCCAGCAATGCCATCAGTTGTGTCAGATGAATGTTGGCATTATTTTTCTAGGCTCAGAGGCCTTGTTGATTGTAGGACGTAGTGTTGATTTCTTTTCTTTTCTTTTTTTTTTTTTTTTTTCTTTTTTTGAGATGGAGTCTTGCTCTGTTGCCCAGGCTGGAGTGCAGTGGCGCAATCTTGGCTCACTGCAAGCTCCGCCTCATGGGTTCACACCATTCTCCTGCCTCAGTCTCCCGAGTAGCTGGGACTATAGGTGCCCGCCACCACAACTAGCTAATTTTTTTTGTTTTGGTTTTAGTAGAGACAGGGTTTCACCGTGTTAGCCAGGATGGTCTCAATCTGCTGACCTTGTGATCCACCCGCCTCGGCCTCCCACAGTGCTGGGATTACAGGCATGAGCCACTGCACCCAGCCTACTGTTAATTTCTAAACAGTGTAGGTGTAGGGGGAGGAACACTTGTATATGAAGTTTGCACTTTAGTATCAGGCTACATCCTGATTCTGATATGTGAGGGAGTGCATCGTAGGATCAAGGAAATGATGGTATATGAGGAAATGGAGGTGAGAGGGATTAGGTGATTTGTCCAATATAATGGTTAGCAATTAGTGGGTCTTCTGCCCTAAATATGGTACTCTTCCTGATAGAAATCCTTTGATTTATAGAACAGTTCATTTATAAGTGTGACTAGATTCTACTGTGTGCCTTAAAATGTAAATAGGTTCAACAAAATACCCAAGAAAAGGAAGAGAAAAATCCTTATACCTGGGATAAGGTGCTGGATCACACTTCTAAGCTGATTTAGCTACCACAGATCCTTACAGACTTTGAGACTTACTAATTCAATTTTGAAAAAATTGTTTTTATGTTTTAAAGGACTTAAGTGCTTTATTAATAGGCTCTCATAGAGAGCTCATTTGTGAAATGCTTCAGAGACTAGAGTCACCTTTTCCAGTTTTGCTTTAAAAGTTTTGGTACAAATGATTTGTGTTTTAGCATCAACCCTCTGGCCACCACTGTCATCACTTGAACTTATTAATGAAGTTTCTATGAAGATGGTCATCTTCTCCCTCAACAGATGGTCATGCCTGTGTCTTTATAGAAAAGCGGGGGTTTTCTTGAGTGATTGCTGGGAACCTCCCGTCTCCCTCACATATACAAACTTTTATATTATTCTTTCCCTCCTGTCCTGTGAAGTATCTGTGATATCCCAGGCTAACCTCTAGATTCTATCCCTCTTGCCCTCAATTTATTCTTCTACCCTTTTTTTTTAAAATTTCCACATAAGAATCCTACTCATGTAGATCCCACATTTGGAAGAAATTCTCTTTTCATCTTGTGTTGTCCTCAGTCACTCTCCTTTTGTAGCCAAGTCTCAAGTCACGTATGTACTTTCTTCCCCTCCCATTCAGTCCTTAGCTTGGCTTCTTCCACCATGCTATAAGGCCACCAATAATTACTTATGTAGAGATGGTCTCACTCTGTCACCCAGGCTAGAGTGCAGTGATATGATCATAGCTCACTGCAACCTTGACCTCCTGGGCTTAAGCAATTCTCCCACCTCAGCCTTCCAAAGGCTAGGGATTACAGGTGCACCCCACCACCCTGGCTAATTAAAAAAAAATTTTTTTATGGAGAAGGGGTCTTTCTATGCCCAGGCTGGTCTCCAGCTCCTGGGCTCAAGCGATCCTACCTTGGCCTCCCAAAGTGCTAGGATTACAGGCAGCAGCCACTGCGCCTGGCCCAGGTCACCAATAATTCCTGATTGCCAGATGCTAAGATTTCTTGTCTTTTTCTTAATTTCTTTTTGGAATTTGACCCAAGTGACCATTCCTGATTATCCATACTTGTTTCTGCCTTAATTTATGTAATCCTACTTTTTCCTGGTTCTATTGTCTTGACTTCTCCCTCCTTATTTTATGATCTTTTCTTTCTTTGCCCGCATTTTCATTAACATTTTCTGGGGTTTTGGCTGTTGTCTTCTCACTCTGTGTGCCTTTTCTGGGTGATCTCACTCAAACCACTGCTTTAGCTTTCACCTTAAACTGATCATTACTGTCCCATCCTTAAATTTATCTTGTGTTTCTGTCTCATAGTGGTGCTATAGTTACCTAACTTCCCAGGCCAGAAATCTGGCAATCCATTTAAACTCCTATGTTGCTTTCATTGCTTCTATCAAGTAACTCAAGAAATGTATCTTTCCCTAAATTTCACTCAAATAATCCCCCTTCTTAGTTCAGGCTCTCATTCTAGTTCCCTTAGAACATTATTTCCAAAATACGAATCATGTTTAAGAATTTTCAGACATACCCATTGCCCATAGTGTAACATATTTGAAAGTTCTTCTGATAAGCATAGATCCCCTCCTCTTTTCTCTCTACCGTCTCCGTGGGTGAGCTCATCAACTTCTGTGGTTTTAAATATCATCTAGATGCTAATGAATGCCAGATTTATATCTTTAGCCCAGGCTGGTTCTCTGAGCTCCAGGCTCCTGGCCAACCTGACTTTTCTACTTGGATGTTTCATAGTCCTCTTAAACTGAACCGTGTCCTTTGCAGAACTCTTGTTTTTGTTTTGTTTTGTTTTGTTTTCCTTCAAAAACCTTTTATTCCTTTAGTATTCTCTATCTTGGCAGAAGTTACCACCGTCTAGGCAATTGCTCAAATAGAAAACTGGGGAGTCCTCCTTCCCTTTCCCTCCCACGTCCAGTAACCCATTTGGTTCTACCTCAGTATATGTCTCTTCACTTCTCTCCTCTTGTGTATCACTACCCTCACCTAGCACGAGGCTTTTTAAGTGGTTTCCCTGCTTCTGCTGTATCTCTCCACCCTTCTCAACTTTTCTTCATGCAGGTGTTCAGTATTTTAAGAAGAAATAACGCCATGGTACTCCCTTTTTATGAGTCTCCGATGGCTCCTCATTGCCCTGGGAATGAAGTCCAGGTTCCTTTCCCTGGCCCTGAGACCCTTTGTGATCTGTCCCTGCCTCTCTTTCCGTTCTCTTGAACCATTCTTCATTCTACTCACCAAACTTTGGCCACTTGGCTTAGTAGGAAACCACCTTCAGCCCTTCAGGCCTCACATGTGTCATTTTTTTTGCCTGGAATACCTTCACAGGACTGGCCTTCTCAGACTTCAGGTCTCTGCTGAAGATTGCTGACTGTCTTTCCCTGCTACCCTCTGAACATGGGCCCCGAGTGTTACTCTGTATCTCAGTGCTCTGTTTGTTACACTCATAAAACTTGGCAGCCCTATATTTGTGTATTGTCAGAAGCCTTGTCATCTTTCAAGACTTAGCTCAGTCTTCACCCTCTGTGCATACCTCCATACTCCATTTGAGTTTTCTTGGGGTGTAGATCTGCCCTTCTCTATACTGACAGTTGAATATTGAAGTCATTACATTGTATTATAATGGCTAACTCATCAGTTTCCCCCACTAAGACTGAATTCCCTGTGAGCAGGGATTCTTCAGTGAATTTAATTTTTACATCCAGTAGCCAGTAGCCCTCAGCCAAGTACTTAGAACTGAGTAAATGATGGGAAGGTGGACCATCAGTGCATAAGAGGTGAAAATTGCCACTCCCCATTTCAGGAAGAAAGACTGAAACTGTGAGGTTCTGGAGAAATACTACTGACAGGTGCTTGGCAAAGGCTGCAACCCAGGCAGCTCTTACATTAGAACCAATATGAGCCAAAGGGAATGCGCTGCGTCGACTCTGCAAGGAGCAAGATAGGACTGTAGAGACTCTAAATCTGAGTCTTGTTACCTTCAAGGGATTCTTTGGTTTGGAAGAAAAATAATTCATGGAAGTTTCCCCGTGATGTAGGTGAACTTCACCCTGTTCTGACAGTCCAACTCAATTTATACTGACTCCATGCTCCCAAAGGAGTTTTGGTTGATTTAAATCCCAAGCTGAAAAAGATTTTCATGATCATTTATGGTCATTAGAAAGGCGTATGTCTACTACTGCAAATTTATAAATTAGTCTTCTATCATATACCTGATTGTGTAAGTCCATTTAGCATGAATCTGTTTTAGTTACGCACAATGAATTATATAAGTTCCATACCTGCAAAGGTGCATCATCCCCTGTGGGCCCTGTGGGCAGCCAGCTGGCCCTCTAAGGAATCGTCACTGGCTCTTCTCAAGTCACTTTGTGATCAACTGTGGACATGTTTTGCATACTCTGCTTTAGCGTTTTCGTGCTGTTTGCTTTATGGATTATTTTATTTTAAGGGAAAACTAAACCATAAGCAAATTTTAAAAATAAATCTCTTAATTGATGGATACAGAAATCTTAAAAATATTTAACAGATTAACTAGTTCATGAGTATATTGTTTTGAAGTTATTTATTTGAATGATAAATAGTTCTTTTTTTTCTTTTTTGTATTTTTAAGTAGAGATGGGGTTTCACCATGTTGGCCAGGCTGGTCTCAAGCTCCTGACCTCAAGTGATCTGCCTGCCTTGGCCTTCCAAAGTGCTAGGATTACAGATGTGAGCCACTGTGACCGACCTTGAATGATAAATAGTTCTGTACACTTTAGTAGTTAAAACATAGTCATGTGTTGCTGAACGAGGGAATACATTCTGAGAAAGGCATCATTAGGCAGTTTCACTGCTGTGTGAACATCATAGAGTATGCTTAGACAAAAGTAGTAATGTAGCCTACTATACACCTAGGCTATATGGTGTAGCATATCATTCCTAACACAGTTGTATATGCAGCCTGGCTGTATATACAGTCTGCATGCACTGAATGTTATGTAGTATATCGTAACACATTTTCACATGGATTCCTGAGAGGGAAACAGTGACTTGGTGTCACTATGAGTCATGGCATAGGTATTCATAACATAGGCAGCACTGTAGCTGGGGCATGTAATTTTATTAAAGCAGCCAGTAAGATAACTGGGGAACTGGGATTCAAATCCGGAATTAAGCCTCAGTTTTCTTACCTGTAAAATGGTGATAATAGTATAATCTTCCTCAGACAGTTGTTTTAAAAAAAACTGGTATAAAAATATGAGATGTAGTAAGAATATAAAAGGATAATTGTGCTTTGAACATAAATATTGCTGATGTTAGTAAACATTCAGCAAAGGTTTTTCTACCAGGTGTCTTCTAATTAACATGAAGAGTAAAGCAAGCGGTCAGCTGTTAAATGCACTGGAAAGAAGCTGTGAATTACAAGTTATTGATTGATTAATTGGAAATGTTTTCAGGGCAAATCTTTATGTTAACTTGAAAGCTTAAAAAAAAGGTACTAAAGCAAATATTTGAGGAATTTTTAAAATAGTAAAATGCTTCTGGAAAATAAAAACTAAGGTGTTAATTGTTAGGCTTTTGTTTATACATAAATTATAGCTCTAGGTGTTTGCTCCTGTTTTCTGACAACAGCACAAAAAGAAAAACTGAAGCTTGCCTTTGATTTGTTCTGCTATTTTGATAATGTGCTTTATGAACCTAAGGGGACAGTACAGTTTACCTGCAGTTCAGTATTGTGACATCTGCTGAGTCTGTGTTTATGCCCTGGCTTGAACAGGAAGGAACCATGCCTCTAGAAGACTTACTGGCATTCTATGGCTATGAACCTACGATTCCAGCAGTTGCAAATTCCAGTGCAAATAGTTCCCCAAGTGAACTGGCAGATGAACTACCAGACATGACATTAGACAAAGTAAGTGTGAGTATTTGAAAGAAAAATTCAGGATCTGTTACCATTGACTGCTTTTATTAGATTTTTTTTTTCCATTTAAAGTATTATTTAATAATTCTTAAATGTAAACTTCTTGTTGACCCATTGCACTTATTTCGGTGGCTGTTTTAAACATTGTTTGGTTTTGATCACACTATGTTAAGAGTAGTATTAATAGCAGCTTCATGGTACTTTGCATGCCTGAATATTCTCCGGTAATGTTTTCGTCTTTCCTGTGTAGACACATTGTATCTAAACTTAGATCTTGGCTTAACTTCTTTTGATCCTATAAACACATAAAAGCCTTGATTAATAAATCCCCCAGAAGCCTTCAAACCAAGCTGACTTAGGCGTGGAGTGGTTGGAGAGAAGTTCTGTTTTCTTGGCTCTGGGAGTGACAGCGGCCGCAGCAGCCAAGACCACGGTGATCCATCTCTAACATAGGCTGGTTGTGGGGAGGCCTAGTCCCTGCTGAGGAAAATTCACACGGCCATGGCCTCTGCTAACAGATCCCTGGGAACCTTTCCTTGCCTTTCAGATCTCAGGCAGGGAGAGGAATCCACATCTTGGAACCTCTTCCTGTGAGTTATGTTGTTCCCACTTTTAAGTCAATGTGATATTAATGTACCACAGACCTTAATGACCATAGTCATTCAACAAGTATTTATTGAGTGGCTACTATGTGCTAGGAACAAGGATGACTGTATACTTACATAAAAATTAATTCAAACGTGTTTCTTTTAAAATTATGTCAGTAGTCAGAGCTGTTCATTAGTCGGATTTTTAAATTATTGGAAGAGTGGAGGTTGGAGGCATTTTTTCAGTTTTACTTTATTATTGACAGAAAATGAATATAATTGTTAAGCACTTAAAAGTCAGACTATTTTTGTTGTAAATTCACTAAAAATTAGCCTACAGCTTTAGATAAGTTCTCTGTATACCCACAAATTAGGCAATTGTTTAAGTATATAGTTGCACTAATTATCATTTAGTAGTATATTATTGAATATTACATAATATCAAATACTAAATATTTTTGTACATGAAGTAAATAATAGGAGAATTTCATATTTCTTTCATAAGGTTCCAACTGTTTCTTAATTATATGTTATAAAAAGATAGTTTTCTTAATTAATGAGATGTAATCATTTCTAACGCTAGCACTGCCTTCTTATTCTTCCAGGAGGAAATAGCAAAAGACTTGTTGTCAGGTGATGACGAGGAAACTCAGTCTTCTGCGGATGATCTGACGCCATCTGTGACTTCCCATGAAACTTCTGATTTCTTCCCTAGGCCTTTACGATGTAAGAAACCCAGTGGATTACTGATTAATAGTAACATTGATACTGTAGCTTTAGTACATTTTATTGTGTTCAGTAATTTATGTCAGAATATTCTAAATATTTTATGTGGTTGAGATAAAATACGTCTGTAATTTAAACAAGATTATAACCTTTCTTTTGGGATAGAGGTGAACTAATATGTCATTTAAAAATTGAAATATTTGGCCAGGTGCAGTGGCTTACGCCTGTAATCCCAGCACTTTGTGAGGCCGAGGCAGGCGGATCATTTGAGGCCAGGAGTTTGAGACCAGCTTAGCCAACATGGTGAAACTATTCTTTACTAAAAATACAAAAAATTAGCCAGGCATGGGGGCATGCACTTGTAATCCCAGCTACTAGGGAGGCTGAGGCATGAGAATCACTTGAACCTGGGGGGTGAAGGTTGCAGCCAGCTGGAGATCATGCTACTGCACTCCAGCCTGGGACACAGAGAGAGACTCTGTCTCAAAAATAATAATAATAACAACAAGATAAAAATGGAAATATTGACTTTATTTTTACAAGGCCATTTTCCTTCTCAAGACTCATCTGTTGCTATGGTAACCACTCCTAGTTTCACCACAAAATTTTTTAGACTTTTTTGAATTTCTATTAAAAGGCTCCTGTTCTCCTGGTTTTGAAAACTTATCAGTGCTCAAAAAGTATTTTTACTTTTAATGATTAATCTTTTGCCTATTAGTTCTTGGTGTTACCTCTTAATGTTTATCAGTAATACTTAAAAGGTTTTGGGGTTGGGTGTGTGATCCCAACACTTTGGGAGGCTGAGGCGAGAGGATCACTTTAGGCCAGGAGTTCTAGACCACTCTGGGTAACATAGCAAGACCCTGTCTCTACAAAAAAATTTTAAAATATAAAACTTAGCTGAGTATAGTGGCATGCACATGCAGTCCCAGCTATTTGGGAGGCTGAGATAGGAGGATCACTCAAGCTCAGGACTTTGAGGTCACAGTGAGCCATGATCAGGCTACTGCTCTCTAGCCTGGGTGACAGAGTGAGACCCTGTTTCTAAAAATAAATAAATAAAATGTTTTGGACATTAATTTCTTAGATGCAATCTAAGAAATAATTTCTTAGATGCAATCTGCAGTCTCACTCTTTTTTTTTTTTTTTTTTTTTAGGTATTTTTATGGTAGAAGAACTGTTTGGTTAATAAGTTCAAATATCCATGCATTCGTGTGTGTACAAAAACAGTTTCGATGGACCTAATATGGAACTCTGTGTGTGTATCTCCTTCTGGATTAGTATAATCAGAACTCCAGTGTTTTACTTTCTTTTTTAAGGTGGCCACAGTGGTTTCCTTTTACCTCCCAAACTATTTAATAGTATACCATAATAATTATCAGGATACTATACACTTTTTTTTTTGAGATAGTCTCACTCTGCCGCCCAGGCTGGAGTGCAATGGCGTGATCTTGGCTCACTGCCACCCCTGCCTCCCAGGTTCAGGCAATTCTCCTGCCTCAGCCTCCTGAGTAGCTGGGATGACAGGCGCCTGCCACCATGCCTGGCTAATTTTTTAATATTTTTAGTAGAGCCTGTTGGCCAGACTGGTCTTAAACTCCTGACCTCAAGTGATCCACCCACCTCAGCCTCCCAGTGTGCTAGGATTATAGCCATGAGAGCCACTGCACCGCCTAGGATACTATACACTTTATTAGGATTTTCAGTGTCTCATTTTGACCAATGTCGATTGTGAAAATCATGCCGGTGGTTTAGTATGCTTATGCTGATCTTACTTATTTAACAACATTTTAAAAAATACAACAGGCATTCTTCCAGGTTCTGCAAAAATAGGCAGTAAAAACCTTTTAAATTTTTGTCTTTTAAGCAAATACTACATGTGATGGTGATAAGGAATCAGAGGTTGAAGATGTTGAAACAGACAGTGGTAATTCACCTGAAGATTTGAGGAAGGTAAGTTGAGTTAACATAGTGGACTAAATGGGCTTTGAAAAATATTTCTGAAATGATTTATGATGATTTTGTTGTTTTGACCTGTAGAAACTGATTAATGAGTTGGGGCTTTTTCTCAGTATCTATTTTTATAATAAGTTATTTTTACCTCTCAATTTTCCTGTAGGAAATAATGATTGGTTTACAATATCAGGCAGAGATTCCCCCTTATCTTGGAGAGTACGATGGTAATGAGAAAGGTAAGGAAAGCTTTTGATTTTGATAATGTTTGGTAGATCAGGTTACCACTTGATATGTTTATTTAAATACCTGGTTTTATACCAGTCTTGGCAATATATAGATAGATTTGGGAAACATTCAGAGTTAGGATATTTAGGCCTGACTTAGGAAAAATCTATCAAAGTTAATCACTAGACTCCGGTTTCCCCCAACCCCCGGCCCTGCCCAAGGCACACATAGTGCTTGTTAGCCAGTGCGCTCAGTGCCTGTTGGAATAGTTCAGAGCCTCCCGCGGTGCTGTACTGTGGCCTTCATCCTGCTTCAGTAGAAGTGGGTAGGATCTCATCACATGAGATAATGAGAATATTAAGGATATAATCTTCTGGAAAGAAACTCTTGAGGGAAAAAGAGACTGGAAGAAATTCTCCTTCCCCAGCCCCGGAAGAGCAGGAAGTAAAATGTAAGGATCTGCTGCTTTTGCTTGTATACTCCTAATTATGTGTAATCAGTTTTTCCTTACATTTTTGGTGCATTCCAACGGTAGTTGGTTTTCAAAATATGGAGGGGATAAGGTGGTAGGATATAAAAATACAGTTACACCTTCTTAGTTGAACTCGGGAACCAAGTACATTAGGAATATTTCCATGGGTGTTTGACTTTTTCCCTAAGTTGATTTATCCCTGTGAAGTCAAAAGGGCAAAAGCAGCACCCAACACAATACTTCCTGAGTCCTTCTTTTTCCTTTCCTCCATGCCAGGTCATCCTCCATTTAAAGGAGGGAAGGACTGGTTACCCTGGGATTGTTAGCCATGGCAGCCACTAGGAACACTGTTTTCCTAAACTGCTTTCAAAGTGTTAAAAGACAGTTGTCCCAGGGGAAGCAAAACATAACTGATGATCTTCAGATGTGCCAGCCTTCTCACCCCACCACCCAAATGCCACACTTGGTCCTTTGAGCCAAGTACATGCTCAGCAACTGTAGGTCCTTAGGTCACACATAGTAGAGGTGAAATTTTGTCAGTGCTGCAGATTGGAGGGAAGGTGTACTTTATCTTTTGAGGGAATAAGCCCAAATTGTTTTACCTATTTTACTTGTCACCAGAGATAAAGTAAGTTCTAGGAACTGCTCTCAAAAGACAAGTGTTACTGCTTCACAGGCACACTTTATTTTTAACTTTCCTGCTACCTGGGACTGACAATGCCTGCTTCCTGCAGTTGGGATTATAATGCACTTATCATGGTCACTGGCACGCAGTGTGTTCTCAGTACATTATTTTTATTAACTATAGTCAGTATTTATTATGCACTTGAAGAATGGATTGCACTTGAAGCACTGGACTAAATACTTGGGCCATTCATATTACTTTATTGTGTAAAGTAGAAGCTTTGAGTAAAGTGGCAGAGTGCATTAATAAAACATAAACTTGTTTTAATGACATTTTGTTCATTAATGTATCAGTCTCTTTAAGAGATTGTAGGAAGTTTACTTTTCTTACTGTTTCTTCCTCTTCCCAAAAACCTCCCTAGGGAGGTTTGGTTAATCTACTTTCTCCTTTAAATAAAAGTTATCTTATTGGGAGAAAAAGTATACCTTTCTTAGCTATTTCTTTATTACCAGATATTTTGGGTTTTATTTATTTGCAATTTTTAACCCCTAGAGATTTCATAGAGCAATTTAGGGATTTCAAGAGAAAATTCCAATGAGGTTATTAGAGAATTTACACAGGTTTTGTTTGCCCCTTCATTAGAAGAGTATAAGATAAACCACTATGGGGTTTTATATTAGACTTTACTAGGCATGGAGAACCTTCAGATTGGTCAGTATGTCCAGCCACCAAAAAAGCTACTTGCTTTGGCCACTGGAATCCTTGGCCTATAATAAAGTTAAATTTTTGCTTGTGTGTGAAAGGCCCTACTTAACGGATAATCAAATTACTGGTGTCTTCAAAGTCATTTACTTGTCCCACTGGATAGCCTATCAAGGAAGACAAAGAATTGTGTACGTCTTTGAGTGTGTTCATGATTTTTAATGTGTTAATGGGATTTTCTTTATCAGTATATGAAAACGAAGACCAGTTACTTTGGTGTCCTGATGTGGTTTTGGAGAGCAAAGTTAAGGAATACCTTGTTGAGACTTCATTAAGGACTGGCAATGAAAAAATAATGGATAGGATTTCTGCAGGAACACACACAAGGGACAATGAACAGGTATACTTCAACTTCTGTGGAAACAGCAGCCAGTTGACAGTATCTTCTTGATTTCTTATATTTGATACAGTTATTTTTAACATGTGAAGTAGGTATCTTTTCTGATAGAGTTTTACAGTTTGCGAAAGACTGGTTTAAAAAACCATAACCTTGAGTTCTAGAGATAACTTCACTCTAGTTTCATATCTTTTCTTCTGGTCTTTTTAAAAATACCTTTACATATGTCTTACTTGAGATGCCATTTTATATCCTTTTAATTAATTAATCTTATTCTCCTTTGCCATTGAGAATTATTTAATACCTTATTCTTGATGTCTGTATAGTCTATCCTATACTTTAAAAAAAAAAAATTTCCCCTAATTTCAACTTAGCGTATACTATCCTATACTTATAATTCATTTATTTAAACATTCTCTGTGGTTGGACTTTTAGATTTTATAAGTGTATTCTTTGAATTGTTCTCAACTTTAGGAAGTAATTAAAAAGTAATGTCTATTAAGACTGTATAAATTTGACTTAGGAGCATTTGTTAAGCACTTGTGTACCTGTAGATTCAGAATACTGTCCTGAGTGCATGTGGGATGGGGGATGGGAACATTGCCTATTTTTTCGAATGCCTCTAAGTTTTGCCCCTCTGACATTCTGCTTCTTTCATATGCCTTTATCACGGAGAATCCCCAACCCTGCCTAATGAGTATTCAGAGGTGGGCAGACACAAACTTGAATTTTGAAGTAACATAGGGAAGTCATACTAGCTGTCAGACAGAAATCTCATTGGGTTTTTGTATTGATATTTGAAGTCTATATTAATTTTAGAAGAATTAAAACCTTTATAACATTAGAAACTCAAATGGTTTTGCTTTTTTGACTATCACATGCATCTCACTAATTACTCAATATCTTTTATGTGTGTGTGTATTCAATGCTATTGGAAAGGGGATCTCTATTTTATGTATTTATTTATTTTTCTGAGATGGAGTCTTGCTATGTCACCGAGGCCGGAATGCAGTGGCGCGATCTCAACTCACTGCACCCTCCGCCTCCCGGGTTCAAGCAGTTCTCCTGCCTCACCCTCCCGAGTAACTGGGATTACAGGCATGCACCACCGTGCTCAGCTAATTTTTGTAGCCAGGCTGGTCTCAAACTCTTGACCTCGTAATCTCCCTGCCTCGGCCTCCCAAAGTGTTGGGATTACAGGCGTGAGCCACCACGCCTGGCCCTCTATAATATTTATAATTGTATATTGTTGATGTTGAGAAATACCAATTTTTTAAAAAATGTACCTTAAACTGTTGAAACTACCTGACTCAGTTGTTTCTCAGGTTTTCTAGTTTGCTTTTTAAAAAATTTATGGGTAATATCATTTTTGTTTGACACATCATAATTGCATACATTTATGGAGTGGTTTTTTGGTTTTTGATTCATGATTAAATTACACTTTTGTTCCTTCCTTACCATTATTATTCCTGCTTTATGTCTTAATGCATTAGCTGTAACTCTGAGATATTTGGTAATAACAGTGATTTGGTGCCTGCTTTTGGTGGAAGTAATACATCTAAGGTTTTTACATTAAGAATAATACTGGTCCTTGGTTCTACTGTCTTTATTATAGCAAGATAATATCCATCTATCTATAAGTATTATAGTTTTTGTCTTTTTAAAATTAGAAATGAGTATTTATCAGATGCTTTTTAAGCAGCTGTTGATTTGATTTTTTTAAATTAACATTTAATTACACATATTTAGGTACACAGTGATATCTTGATACACATAATGTGTAGTGATCAGATCAGGGTAATTAGCTTAGAGATGACTTTTTAAAATGTAGGCTATTGATATATTAAAAGTTTTCCTAATATTGAACCATCTTCACTTCCTTAAAACTTACTTGGGAAGGTGGATTATTTAACTTTCAATTGAATTCTGTTATTCCTGTTTATTATGTTCATAATTCCAAACAGATTTAATAGGAATATATTCTAATTTTAAAAAGTGGCACCTTTCATAGCAGATGGAAATAACTGAGACCATTATAATCCTAGTCTGAAGTGCCATGCCTGTTATTCCAGGCCTGCTGCTGTTCCCTTATATTAAAACTAAAAGAGACAGGGAGGAAATGACATCAAGGGACAGACTGTAACTAATTTTTCCAAACTAGAAAAAAAAAGCATTTAAAATAGGGGAAACTCAATCTTAGACCTAGTGTTTTTGTTTGTTTGTTTTTTAAAAAAGTCAGAATGATACAGGCAGGTGATTTCTGAGAGGTAGCGTGAGGATGAACAAACTCACATGGTACCAGAGTCAATCTGCACGATAGTTACATAGACTAAATGCTTGGGCAGGTATACCTTCAAATGCCCTGAAATTAGAGAGGATTTCAGTGTTTATCAAGACTCCAATATTTATCAAGACTCTTATACCTGTTTTTTAAAATGCTGTTAGGTATGAACTTTTAATACTTTTTATTGAATATCCACCCCAGGCATTATATGAACTTCTCAAGTGTAACCACAATATAAAGGAAGCAATCGAAAGATACTGCTGCAATGGAAAGGCCTCTCAAGGTAAGAAACACTTGGGTTTAAGAGAGGGACATGACAGGGATGGTCATTTGGGGATCAGAATAAGCAAAGTATCCTAAGGGACAGAGCAATCCTGTAACACTTTTTTAAGATCTGGTTCAGCTCCATAGCAAATAATTTTTCCTTTTCTTGCGCTCTATTTTTAGATGTATCAGAGATTGTTCAAATACAAATTAGTCACCCCCCTGCCACCTCTACTTTCTGGAAGAAATAGTTACAGAACAAAGCAGACCCCAGAGATGACAATATGTCCAAAGTAATTAGAATAGTTTTATGATTTCATTGAAAAAAAGTTTTTTCTTTTTTTTTTAGCCAGACAGGAAATGAAAAGATTAAAGATTAGAAAAGAAACATGTATAATATATTCCACTGAATTTATTTCAGGAAGTGTATTTTTAGTAATCATGTAATAACATTTTATAGTTCTTACATTTTGTCAAGGAAAATGGTTAGCTTCTATTTTAGTGTTTTTTGTCATTATATAAATGGATTGCATGCACCATAGCTTTCATTAAATATGTGTAGAATGAAAATAATACTTAGTAATATTACTAGATGACTTGGAAAAGTATGAAAACTAAAAATAATACATTTAAACTTACGAATTGAGATAGTCTATTAAAATGTCTCCCTTAGAAAAGCTGCTTCTTTGAAAAAAAATTATTTTAGACTCTCAAAACTCTCAAAATACAGGTTTCTTCCTTAGTTCAAACTATTTTTCACCTTTATTACGGACTACTATTAATGGCTTTGGGGACCTGGTCTCCACTACCAAATGAGACACTTCATAGATACAGATGAGTAATAGCTAATCTTAAGTCTAGGCTATGACTCTTTGAAGACCTTCCAGGTCTCTGCCCTAGGTAGATAGGGAATTCACCAACATTAACATCTGCTGGGAAATTGAATGGGATTTATTATTTTGAGAGCATGGACCGTTTCTTATTTCCTTTATATTTCCAGAGTATAGCACTCCACACACCAATTTCAAATAAATATTTGTTGATTATACTTTAATTATGGTCTCTAATTAAATAATTTATGGTTTTATTTTTTGTCTTTTTTGAGTCAGGGTCTCACTCTGTCTCCCAGGCTGGAGGGCAGTGGCATGATCACAGCTTAGTATATCTTTGATCTCTTGGGCTCAGGTGATCCTCCCACCTCAGCTTCCTAAGTAGCTGGAACTATAGGTGCCCGCCACTACGCCTGGCTAGTTTGTTTTTTTGTAGAGACAGGGTTTCTCCATGTTGCCCATGCTGATTTCAAATTCCTGGGCTCAAGCGATCCTCCTGCCTTGGCCTCCCAAAGTGCTGAAATTACAGGCATGAGCCACCACACCTGGCTAGAACTTGTGGTTTCGATGTAAGACCAAAACAGAGCTTCTTTCCCTCGATAAAGGAGAGTTTTTTTTTTCTAATTAAAAATATGCTCATTGTTAAAAAAAATTTTTTTTAATCAGAAAAACAAGCATGTTATAGAAAAATGTTAAATTCTCATCCCATAATGTAGTGGAAAAAAGCAGTGTTTATATTTTTGTATTTTAGACTTGATCTGTAGTATGCATACTTTTGGTAATTCTAACTAAAATCTGCATGCAGAGAGAGAGAGAGTGTGTGTGTGTGTGTGTGTGTGTGAGAGAGAGAGAGAGAGAGAGAGTTTATGACCTTTTACAGGGAAAACTTAACTGAAAATAAATCAGTGATTCACATAAGAGAATTTGGGGGCCCACGAATTTTATTTAAAAAATTTTTTTTAGAAGGAATGACTGCATGGACGGAAGAAGAATGCCGAAGCTTTGAACATGCACTCATGCTTTTTGGAAAAGATTTTCATCTTATACAGAAGAATAAGGTAAATTAGGGAGATTAGTACAGATAAATTACTAGTTACAATGAATGTAAGCAACTAATTTATAAGTCAGTTAAGTAGGGAAAAAGCAACAACTTACTAATGTTCCCCTGCCCTTAGCATTTCAGATACCATTCTAACATAACTAATTTGCTCAGAGATGCCGCAGCCTGCTTATGGAATGGCTGATAGTATATTCACATATCTTTCCACATGAACAGTTAACATAGAAAGTGGATTCACTGTATTTTTTAGGAAGTCTCACTCTGATTTCTCCTTGACTTTCCTTACCAAGCCATTCAGAGGTTTGTGGCCTCAAAAGAATTTCTCTTCAGCAGTGAGAACAGCTGTTGCTGAAGGAAGCATCATTTTTGCTAAAACAACTAGAAACGTATTCTGACACCACCAAATGCTGGTAAGGATGTGAAGCAACAGGAACTCTTATTCATTGCCTGTAGGAATGCAAAGTGGTACAGCCAAGTTGGAAGATAGCTTGGAAGTTTCTTATAATACCAACCATACTCTTACCATATAATTTAATAATCCTGTTCCTTGGTATTTATCCAAATGCGTTGAAAACTTATGTCCACACAAAAGTGTTTATAGCAGCTTTCATCACAATTGCTAAAACTTGGAAGGAACCTGTATGTCCTTTGAGGTGAAAGGATAAACAAACTGTCGCACCTCCAGAACTGGACTATTATTCAGCACTAAAGAAATTGAGCTAACAAGCCACAAGGAGGCATGTGAAATCCTAAATGCATATTATTAAGTGAAGGAAGCCAATCTGAAAAGACTCCATACTGTAGGTTTCCAAATATATGGTATTCTGAAAAAGGCAAAACTGGAAACAATAAAAAGATCACTGGTGCCAGGGCCGAGGCAGGAGGGAGAGGTGAATAGGCAGTGCACAGACCATTTTCAGGGCAATGAAACTATCCTGTATGATGATCCTGTAGTGATAGAGACATGTTATTACACATTTGTCAAAACCCATAGAATGTACATCATCAAGAGTAAACCCTAATGTAAACCATGGTCTTTGGGTGTTGATGTGTCAGTGTAGGTACATTGATTTTTAACAGATGTACTACTCCAATGTAGGATGTTGAAAGTCGGAGAACATCAGGATATATGGGAACTCTCTACTTTCTGCTCAGTGCTGCTGTGAACCTGAAACTGTTCTTAAAAACTAAAGTCTATTCAAAATACATATTTGTGTGCATTAGAATAGTTTGGAATAATTCTCATTAAAATAGGTTTTGTTTATTTCTTCTTTTCATCCTAAAGGAAGGCAGGGTTCTGAAGCATTTGGTGAGCAGGGGTAGATCAGTATTTTATGCTTTTACAAAACTAATGGACGTTAGTTTTTAGAGCAGTTTTAGGTTTACAGCAAAGTTTACAGCAAAGCTAACCAGAAAGTATTGAGTTCCCATATGTCCCTTCCACCCCTATAGTTATTATTTTATCTTTTATTATTAATATCTTACATTAGTGTGATACATTTGTTAAAATTAATGAGCCAATATTGATACATTATTATTATTAATTAAAGTCCATTGAGCTTTGCTCTTCATGTTGTACATTCCATTGATTTTGGCAAATATATAATATATATCCACCAGTACAGTATCATACAGAGTAGTGTCACTGACCTAAAAATCCCATGTTTTCTTCTTCCCTCTGTCCCTTCCCCCTCCTCCCTAACAACCTCTAGCAGCCATTGATCTTTTTATTGTCTCTACTGTTGCCATTTCAGAATGTCATATAGTTGGAATTATACAGTATGCAGCCTTTTCAGATTGGCTTCTTTGACTTAGCAATATGCATTAAAGTTTTCACCGTGGGGTTTTTTGTTTGTTTTGAGGCTTGATAGCTCATTCTTTTTTTATCACTGAATAGTATTCCATTATGTGGATGTACCAGCGTATTTATTCACTTACCTATTAGAGGATATCTTGGTTGCTTCCACGTTTTGGCAGTTATCATTAAAGCTACTATAAATATTCATGTGCAGGTTTTTATGTGGATGTAAGTTTTCAGTTCATTTGGCTAAATACGAAGGAGTAAGGATTACAGGATAGAATGGTAAAAATATGTTTATTTTGCATGAAACTGCCAAACTGTCTTCTAAAGTGGCTGTACCATTTAGTATTTCCAGCAGTAATGAATGAGATCTATTGCTCCACATCTTCACCAGCGTTTGGTGGTGTCAGTGTTTTGGATTTCACCACTGTGGTAGTTTTTAATACCATCTCTTTATTGTTTTAATTTGTAATTCCCTCATGAGGATGATGTTGACCATCTTTTCTTATGCTTATTTGCCATTTGTGTTACTTTTTCGGGTGTTCATTAAGATTTTTTGCCGAGATTTTAATTGGGTGGTTTGTATTCTTGTTGAGTTTAAGGAGTTATTTGTATATATTTGTATATTTTGGATTAGATACATGTTTTGCAAATATTTTCTTCCATTTTGAGGCTTGTCTTTATTCCCTTACCAGTGTGTTTGCAGAGTAAAAGTTTTTAATTTTAATGAAGTCCAACTTGGAATTTCATCTGATTGTTCATGCTTTTAGCGTTCTATTTAAAAAAGCATTGCCAAACCTAAGGTCACCTATATTTTCTTCTGTTGTCTTCTAAGAGCTTTATAGTTTTACATTTACATTTAGGTCTATAATCCATTTTGAGTTAATTTTTGAAAGGAGTAAGGCCTATGTCTATATTCATTTCTTTTTTTTTTTTTTTTTTTTTTTGTATGTGGATGTCCAGTTGTACTAGCGTTTGTGGAAAAGACATTCTTCCTCCATGGAATTGCCTTTGTTCTTTGGTTAAAGATCAGTTGACTGTATCTGTGGGGTATATTTCTGGGCTGTCTCTTCTGTTCCTTTAATCTGTTTGTCTTCCCCCCCCCCAATATCATACTGTCTTGATTACTATAGCTTTATAGTAAATATTGAATTTGGGGAGTGTCAGTACTTTGGTTTAATCTTTTTGTAATATTATGTTGGCTATTCTGGGTATTTTGCCTCTCCATATAAAATTAGTTTGTTGATACCCACAAAATAACTTGCTGGGATTTTGATTGGGTTTGTGCTGAATCGGTAGATCAAGCTGGGAAGAACTGATGTCTTAATAATGAAGTGTCTTCCTATCCATGAACATAGAATATTTCTTTATTAAGTTCTTCTTTGATTTCTTTAATCAGAGTTTGGTCGTTTTTCTCATATAGATTTTGCATATATTTTGTTAGATTTATACCCAAGTATTTTAATTTTAGGGTGCTAATGTAAATGGTCTTGTGTTTTAAATTTCAAATTTCAATTGTCATTACTGTTAATATAGGAAAGCAATTGACTTTTGTATGTTAACCTTGTCTCCTGAAACTTTGCTGTAAGTGCTTGTTAGTTACAGGAGATTTTTTGTTGATTCTTTGGAATTTTCTACATAGACAGTCATGTCACCTGTGAACAGAGACAGTTTTATTTCTTCCTTCCCAATCTGTATACTTTTTGTTTTTCTTGTCTTACTGCATTAGCTAGACCTTCCAGTATTGATGTTGAAAATTTCACACTTTTATACGTTTGAAAATCTAATGTTTCTCAAAGATGAGATAAAGCGTATAATTTAGTGAATAGATAAGACATTTTTAAAGAAGTCTGGATTGTCCTTTTAAGTAAAAATAAAACCATCAGTTTTGTAATGACTTATGAAATTCACTCTATCCATTCATTCCGTAAACAGTTACGTCCTTCCACTTCACTTACCAGACATTGTTTTAGGCACTAGAGATACAACAGTGAGTAAGACAGAAAAGGTCTGTGGCCCCACGAAGCCGGCATTCTCTGTGAAGACTTATAGTTAATGATGTTTATTGAAAGGTATACTGTATTTCTTGGTTTAAAAAGCTTATTCGTATATTAGTAATCTTATATCACAACTTGCTCAGGAGTCAGGTTAGAGATACTGAAACTTCTTTATTGGGTACTGATTAAGCAAGGGAGAAAGCGTTTATTGAATAAGGATGAAAAATTTTGTTCATACATCTGAATTCGTATCTGTGGCTGTATGTGGTTAGAGGAACCCTGGTTTGGGTGTGGAACCAGGTTGGTGGGGCTCAAATTTTATTGTTATTTCCAAAATCTGTTGGATCTAAAAACCAAACATACTGGAGGGAGAAAGCCCTGCCTTTAGCTAACAAGTCGTCTTAAATTCCAGATGCTATAGACTGTTGATCCATTTGCCAAGGGTTCTTAATCTCTTTTGGATAGTGGAACTCAATCTGATGAGGCTGCATTCCTTCTCCCCAGAAAAGTATACCTAAATACAATTTTGTGAATTAATAGATTTCAGTGAAATCCATTTATGGACCCCTCAGAGGTTAGTTTAATCCAAAGAACCTCACTGTAGTCAAAATCATAGAGCTCAGTGAAGAAAAGTAAAGAATGCCAGTGTTTAAGATTTTCAGTAAAGGTGTAAGATAATTTTTGGATACACACTTGTTTTATAAACTAATACCTTCTGATTTTTTTTTAAAAAAAAACCTTGGGCTTTTGAAAATGGCCTCATTATTAAATGTAAAGGCATTCCACTAATAAAAGTGTTCAGAACTTTATAATTTATTAAAAGTGTTCAGAACTATATAATGGGAAAATAAGACCCATGGATTGAAGTTGTAGTTTTGGGAAAAACAGTTGCTTAAAAAAATGGTTGAGTTTGTTGGTTTTTGAAAAATTCAACTTTTTCATTAGGTGAGAACTCGGACAGTTGCTGAATGTGTAGCATTCTACTATATGTGGAAGAAATCTGAACGTTATGATTACTTTGCTCAACAGACAAGATTTGGGAAAAAACGATATAACCATCACCCTGGAGTTACGTAAGTACTGTGGCCTTGACTTCAAAGACTTATTTTTAACTGTGATATACAGTCATAGAATTACTGGGGTGTGTTTTTCAGGGACTATATGGATCGTTTAGTAGATGAAACAGAAGCTTTGGGCGGGACGGTAAATGCTTCAGCCTTAACTTCTAACCGGCCTGAGCCTATTCCTGATCAACAACTAAACATTCTCAACTCATTCACTGCCAGTGACTTGACAGGTAAAATGAAGACCTTTTTGTGTTTAGTACAGTTCGTTGCAAAATTGTGTCCTCTGTTTCGTGTCATAGGACCACTTACTTAAACAATTTTCCATTCCTTTTTAGCTTTGACCAACAGTGTAGCAACTGTCTGCGACCCCACAGATGTGAATTGTTTGGATGATAGCTTTCCTCCACTGGGCAACACACCCCGTGGACAAGTTAATCATGTGCCTGTTGTAACAGAAGAGTTACTCACCCTGCCCAGCAATGGGGAAAGTGATTGTTTTAATTTATTCGAGACTGGATTTTATCACTCGGAGCTAAACCCTATGAACATGTGCAGTGAAGAATCAGAGAGACCAGCAAAAAGATTGAAAATGGGCATTGCCGTCCCTGAATCCTTTATGAATGAAGTTTCTGTAAATAACCTGGGTGTGGACTTTGAAAATCACACACATCACATCACCAGTGCCAAAATGGCTGTTTCTGTGGCTGACTTTGGCAGTCTCTCTGCCAACGAGACCAATGGTTTCATCAGTGCCCATGCTCTGCATCAGCACGCGGCCCTACACTCTGAGTGACCTGAGTGAGGAGCCCAGAACTGCGTGTGCAGTACCAGTAAACTTGAGGGGAGCTATCAGGTTTGCATAGTCTTTCACTGGAAGTTTGAACCTTTCTCACTATGACATCAGTGATGTCAGTATGTATAGAACTATATCTTGATTTATCAAGAGTATTTTCATTTTTCAATCCATAAATGTGGAAATGAACTATGATCAGCAGAGTTGGGAACTAAGATTGAACTCTGTGGTGCAGCTTTAAGCTCTGCTTCTCTCTTCCTCATCTCCCAATACCTCTTCCCCACTCCCTTCTTTTTCTATTCTTTTCTGTTCCCCACTGCCCTCACTCCCAATTTTAAAACCTGTAGACAGAGGCCACCAGCTCAAAACCAGCACAGATGTTCTGAACTGAATGGTGTGGCCTCTTTTTGTGTAAATTCCTTTTGCCATAATGGATGCAGTGGAATAACAATGTTTACAGGTACCGATCCTGATCCCTGCTCAATGTAGCATTTTTTTGGTTTTATTTTCTTAATAAAAGCAGGGGTAGGTTTCTTTAAACTGCACAAACATGCAAGGATTTTTTAAAAATGGAAACTTCTCTCATGTTATTCAACTAGAGCACTTCAGTTTACAAAACAGCAAGTCCATCTTTATGGAAGCCAGCACGAGGAACTGTGTGCAAATAATGAAGACGCTTGCTTGGATCCTGTTTCAAAATTCTAGACCAGGGCTACCTTACACAGAATTGGTCATGTTACTGCCAGGAGATTTCTGTGTAACTTCATTTATTGGCTACAAATTTGGCATTTGAAGATGTGGTACTCAGATGGGGTTTTGTCCACCATTGTCAAGATTGTAATCTTAAAAATCATACCAGTCATTGATAATTTAGTTTATCCTGAGGCAGTTGACTTGCGGAGGCACAGTCTACAAAGCCTAGGATATTGCCACTCAATGGTTTACATTTTGGGACACCTTTTAAGTTGTTTGTAGCACTGCAGTTCAAAGTGTTAATATTTAGAGGGACTTCTAGATTTTATACCTAATGCAGTAGAACCTTGAAGTATATTTAAGTTTTTTTGTTAAGCTTGAACAGTTGGCAAGAATAATGTGAGTTCCTATCTGAAATAGAATGGTACATTACCACTTTTAAGTTTTAAAAATTGATAGATGTTCAGATGTATTGCAAACTCAGTTTTATTTTTATTCCAAATATTGTGAATGAGAAGCCATTGTCCTAAACTTTGGCCATTTTTGCGCTATAAACATGCATTTTTAAGTTATAAGGTGAATCAAACAATATGTAATACAGTATTAGGATGTAATCTTTGCTTTTATAGTACTGTTAAAATAGAGAATTACCTTTTTTTGCACCGTCTTAATTAAAAGTTTTGATTTTTACTAGTTGCTTTGCAAAAAACTTAAATGTTTGGCTGCATTGCTAATATTTGTAAGTATACGTTGCTTCAAGGTTGTGCTGATGAGTAGATAGGATGTAGTGATCTTAGTAGTGATCGAAAGGGAGGGTATTTATTATACAAACTGTGAACTGCAATGACATCCTTAGTTTTGGATGATGTGTATTCTTGTTTTTCTTTGCAGCATTTTAATGAAGATTGCTTTGAAGTGTTTACGCAGTAGCACATTAGTATAAAATTTAGTTTAGCACAGTGGACAAAAAGTAGTTAAATTAATAACTTAAAATCAGTCTCTAATTTATACATCTGAAGTATAGCATTCCTGTATGCACACAGTAAATAATGGGTAGCCTGGGCTCTGCGTTACTTTCTTATATTTTTATCCAAGTTGTTAGCTTCTTATTGCTGTGTTGTTGTGCTAAACTTTGAACCTTATTTCTTTTATTAAAAATCAGTACACTTTCTATAATTTAGTAAGATACTGGCCATAATCTTCCATTGTTATAACTTTAATTTTCACTCTGGGTTTACAGTGGCTGGTCTGTATAAATCATTTACACAAAGATGACTGAATGCTAATACCAGTTGCACTTAAATGAACATGCCCATTCTCAGTAACTGATGCAGTAATATATTCAGTTTATCTATGCATTGCTGGGGTCTTGATATAAGATGGAAACAGTGTTTCTTATCTAAAGTTTTGATTATCAGCAAGTTGAATGGACACTTTACTTATTTAAAGATTTTTGACCAAAATCCAGAAAATGATATGAGAGAAAAATAAATTCCAGCTAGTTTAATAGATTTTTAAATGCCAATCTGATTTTAGCCTCTTAGAGAGTGCTAACTAGCTGGTAATGTTTACTTTTAATTCCTTGTTAAAATGAGGCAATAATTTGCAAGATTTTTGTATATAAGTGTAAATTCTTCATATCTTTTTAGATCTAATTCAATATTTTCTGACTACTTCGGCCATGTATAATACCATTTTTGTGCATGCTTGATGTGACATTCATAAATTGTACCACTATGACTTTATCCATGTAAAATAGCTATTTATTGAATTTTAAAAGCTGGATTTACTGTTTTTTTCTCTCAGTTTAAACATCTTAACAGAGAATTTGTTACTGTTTATTAAAAGAATTGCATTTGGAAGCAAGAAAACAACCTGATTTGCAATCACATGAAGAAACAATAATGCCTTTATTATCAAGTGTTAAGCACAATTCTTATAACAAACTGTGATAAATTCTTTTTGTTGGTTTTTTTTTTTTTTCCTTTGCCACATTATTTTCTTATGAACAAACCAAAAATTCATGGTGAGCAGTTGCAGTGTTGGCTGATATATCTTTTATGTACAGGGAATTTGAAGAGGACAGTGGATTCATTTAGAAGTGTAACTGGTGCTGTGATTATAGCAATACATTTGTTAGTTGTACTTCATCTTTTTCATGCTAGCTTTTTAAATGTTTAGTTTTCCTCTTGTCATGGTCAGCTGCTGAATTTACTTGAAGGATGTAGATTACTGTTTAAAAAATACTAAAATCTGTACAATTAGGTCAAAGAATTGTGCAATCGTTTCCTTTTTAATTTTTAAAATGTTGAAGGTCATAAATATTTGAGAACATCAGATCTAATAGAGCTTAGTGATACTATTTAATTTAACCAAAGTCTCTAGTGAATATTTCAACTTTGAATGTAAACTAACAATAAACCTGACCACCAAGGAGATTGCCCAGAGTTTCAAAGCACATTGTCTACAAATGGAAATTGAAATAATTTATAAAATATTGACGTTACTATGTTTTTTAAAAAAGTTCCTAATTTTTTCACTAAATGGAGGAAACTATTAGTTTTATTGTTAAATATGGTAGATATTAATATTCCTCTTAGATGACCAGTGATTCCAATTGTCCCAGTTTGAAATAAGTACCCTGTGAGTATGAGATAAATTAGTGACAATCAGAACAAGTTTCAGTATCAGATGTTCAAGAGGAAGTTGCTATTGTTGCATTGATTTTAATATTTGTACATAAACACTGATTTTTTTGAGCATTATTTTGTATTTGTTGTACTTTAATACCTGGTGTACAGTTCCAGAAATAAACATCTGGGAATCTTTTTTTCTTGGTTTGTGTGAATATTTGCCAAAAGTAGATATTTTATTTAATGAATCTTAAGCTATAGCAAATAGGTAGATATTATACCACTGTTAAATTGGTTTTAGATGCAGTAAATAAGATACAGTGAAGTTGGTAGATTAAATGTTTTCCTTAAATCCTCTATAATAGTTTTCCATCTATAATGAAAGTCCCCCTGTAATTCCAGCACTTTGGGAGGCCAACGCGGGCGGATCATGAGGTCACGAGTTCAAGACCAGCCTGACCAACATAGTGAAACCCTGTCTCTACTAAAAATGCAAAAATTAGCTGAGCGATGTAGTGTGTTCCTGGAATCCCAGCTACTCAGGAGGCTGAGGCAGGAGAACTGCTTGAGCCCTGGGGGCGGTGGTTGCAGTGAGCTGAGATCCCATCATTGTACTCCAGCTTGGGCAACAGAGCGAGACTCCATCTCAAAAAAAAAAAAAATCCCAAAGTAAGGATTATACTTTTAGCTTAATTCAGGAAACATTATGTTTCAAACACTGTTCTAGGTAACTGTCTTTTAGGAAGACAGATCTGAAATTTGGTCAAATATTACTTGACAGACTACATTTATGGTCAACTAGTCTTTCTTATCCATACGATTCATAGTTTGACCCTAGTCATATCTTTCCTAAACATCTTTTTAAGTTAACGTTCCTATCTTGGCCTTATTTCACAAGTTTGTCCCCATATTTCATTTGCTCAGACCAGAACTTTATGTAGTTCCATTTTTAAGATGCAGTGATCAGACATCCAAAGTTTGTACAAGGCCAAGAAGGGGATAAAAGGAAAGCAAAAACCTTGACTCCTCTGCTTTGGTTACTTGACTAAAACCACATTCCTTCCTTCTCAGACACCAAAGGATCTTAGCGCATAGGGCTCTGTGGTGGACACATGCACAGAAGTGCCTTCAGAGCAGGGACAAGCACACATATTCTGAATACATCAAGAATGCAACAAAGTGCCATGTGAGAGCTCATAGTATTTCAGGCTTTAGGAGACGGAAAAGCCTGTGGAAGCAGGATAATCTCTAGTTACATCTGTGTTACTAGAAGTCATTTTGGCCATAATTTCCATCTATGGTATGTTTGCTGGTGGTAAGTGCTAAAGAGAATGAGGAATATATTGGGGTGGGGGCAGTGAGGGATTGTAAATTTCAATAGCGGGATGAGGCAACGCTCCTCACTGAGGTGACAGGAAGGGAGAGAACAAGCTATGTGGCTATCTGGGGGAAGATGTTTACAGGCAGAGAGAACTAAGTGCAAAAGTCCTGGGGTGGGAATATGCCTGGCAGGTTTGAGGAGTGGCCAAGAGGCAGGTTTGGGTTGGGGTGGAGTGAGCAAGGGGAGAACAGGAGAGGAGCTCTGAGTCCTGAGCAGCTCATGCATGTGAAGGACTTCATAGGGAGAGGGTTTTGAGCAGACGTATGTCAATACCTGCCTTTCATTTAAAAGAATCACACTTGGTGATATGTTCTGTAAGGGGGACAGGAGTGGAAACAAGGAAGGCAATGAGAGGCTACTGAAATAACAATAAACGAGGTGAGTAAAGCTGGTGGTAAGGAAGTGAAGGTGGTCAGATCTGGTTATATAGGTTCCACAAATTTCTGAGGGTCCCAGTGAAGAACACCCTCCTTCCTATCCAAGTTTGGAACTGAGAGCGCTGGAGTCAGGTCGATGGAGGTCAAAGTAACTATTGCTAATAAAACTGGGGAAGGCAGCTTCAGGGCTGCAGCCAAGTTGGCCTGCCAATATATCACACCTCTAGACTCACTCTGTCACTGGCTGGGCTGGCTACAGGCTACTGTCTGCACAAGGCAGAGAACTGCCAGGACACATTCTTTCTGCTGGCAGCCAGAGTCCACAGGGAAGGAACTAGGAAGGTATAGGACATGGGTGCTTAGTTATTTTCCAAACATAATCAGGATGTCACTCTTCCTCCAGTGGGTGGAGAGATAGGCTAGGAACATTACTAGTGGAAGCCTCCACATGAAGACATGAGACACGGGGAATAAGTGTTCCTCCCACCAACACTATCTTGCACTTTTTTTTCACCTTTTCCTTGGTGTGAAAATGTTCAAAGAGTAAAGAAAATAGTATAATGACCTCACATTTTCCCCTTACCCAGCTACAGCAATCTTTACATTATACATACATATACCAATTTACTCATGGCAACACAATAGATATTTTTTACTCAATTCTGTAAAAATAAAGTTTTTACAGAAGTTTGTACACATCAGCAGTACTACAAGAACTGCTGATGCCTGGCTACAATTTTATAAACCACCACAGAGCTTACAAAATAAACGAAAGAAAAATTGAAATTATAATTTCAAAGAGTAGGTTTTAATTTAATAAGCTATTGTGTATTTAGGTGAAAACCAATTAAAATTGGAATTGCATTACAAATTTGAAATTGTAATGAAGCAAGTAGCTTTTATCATGAAATTGGAACATAAATATAATATCGACAAAAACATAAAAAATTCCTATTCCAATTAAGTCTCAAAATATTTGTTTTACAGGTATAACTCAGAGAAGTGATTAACAATAAACACTTAGAATTAATAGATGAGTAGAAAACCTAATAATTTCTGATTCACAGAGTTAGCTGACAATTGTGTAGTAGTTTGAAAAAAGCTCTTCTCCTTGACTGATGTCCCTAAGTGCGACAAGAACAACACATCGAAGTGGGCTGAAAACAAAAAGAAAGATATACAAAAGGTAGAGCATTAACAAATATAAGCTCATATTTTTAATGTAACCAACACGGCTTTTACAGATGTGACTTTACTCAGGTTTCTTACATTTTAGTTTATGCATTTGATTTCCACGAGGAAATAGTTCTTATCCCTGGTGCAGGTATTCTAAAGTTATTATCTATATCATTTAAAAAATCACAAATCGATGTTTATACAACTGACTACTTCTTCTGAAAACAGTTTCTAAGTTTAGGCCCCCAAAACTAGTATCACAAAAAGGATTTAAAAATGACATTATAGTTTTTCTTGTGTTCATTTGTATCTTATATTCTGAAAAATGAAAACATTACTTAAAATTAGAGTTTTAAAAAATGCTTTTTCCTAGACATCATAAGATATTGTTTGTTTGTTTGTTTTGAGATGGAGTCTCACTCTGTCCCTCAGGCTGGAGTGCAGTGGCATGATCTTGGTTCACTGCAACCTCCGCCTCCCGGATTCAAGCGATTCTCCTACCTCAGCCTCCTGAGTAGCTGGGATTACAGGTGTGTCACCACGCCTGACTAATTTTTGTATTTTTAGTAGAGATAAGGTTTCACCATGTTGGTCAGGCTAGTCTCAAACTCCTGACCTTGTGATCCACCTGTCTCGGCTTCCCAAAGTGCTGGGATTACAGGCATGAGCCACTGTACCCAGCCTAGATATTGTTATATATACACATTCAACGTTCCCCCGGAGTATATGGCTAAGAAAAGCTAATTGTTGAACACACAAACATACACATGCAGAGAAGCAAAAGTTATCAAGTTTTTTGTTTTTGTTTTTTTCTTGTTTTGGGACAGGATCTGGCTCTGTTACCCAGGCTGGAGTGCAGTGGTGCCATCTCGGCTCACTGCAACCTACACTGCAATCCTTGATCCCAAGGTCAAGGATCCTCCCACCTCAGCTTCCCAAGTAGCTGAGACTACAGGTGTGCACCACCACACCCAGCTAATTTTTGTATTTTTTGTAGAGAAGGGGTTTTGCCATGTTGTTTGGGCTGGTTTCAAATTCCTGTGCTCAAGCAATCCACCCACCTTGGCCTCCCAAAGTGCTGAGATTACAGGCTTGAGTCACCATGTCTGACCTCAAGTTTTAAGTATAGAGAATAGTTCATGTTTTCATGTCATTCATCTTAGAAGGACAATTTAATAGGTCCTATATAAAATAAAGTTTGCTAGCAACTCAGCAAAATAATACAAAGATTATATCTTCCTACAGCACTGTTAAGAAAGAACTCTTAGCTCTCCAGAATTACCTATATTTTAAAATTGCTATTTGAATATTCTCGGTAGACTTTCCACTGAATGAACAGAAAATAAATGCTATGTTAAAATATGTGTCTTCTGAATATAGTCCTTTTTTTCATTATTAAGAAACTAATAGTGAAATTGGCAAAGAAATCATAGTGTAATTTGGCCTCTTTTGGATGCTTTCTTATAAGGTAGAGAACATGATATTATAAATGAATAAAGTAAAAATATATTTGAAGATTTTGTAGGTAGGGAAAACAACAGAATTATCTGAAAAAACTTTAAAGTGGATACTTATGAAGTATTGCCATAGAATAAAAATGGGTAAAAATAAGCAGACTGAGCTAAGTTAAATGAAAATTTTAAATTTCAAATAAGCCTACATTAACAGGTTAAGGTGTGAACATAAAAATCTAAGTTATAATTTTTCACTAAAAAAAAATCTTACCCCAAATTCTATATAGCTTTTTCTTCTATATTTTTTTAAGTACAGCATAAGCAGAAGATATGAAATGCTCTTTTAGCAAACGAACCTTTGTTTGTCATAGCTGTAGGCAATGTTTGGAAGATACTGCTTCAGTTCTATAGGGAAAACTGCAGGCACATCAAATTCCTGATAACAGACATTAGCTGCTCTGTCTAGGAACAAGCACATAATTTTTAGAAAAAGAGCCATTATACAAGGTCATGGAAAACAGAACTGAATTATGACACTTAATGTCTGTTTTTCTAAATTATCAAAACATGCTCAAAATAATTACTACCATGTTCCAGGCACTGTTAGATTTTATTTACTTAATTTGCAGATACATATATGGTCAATCATAAATATATCAAATATTCAAAAAGCAAATAAGGCATATATAAAACTTTTATTATTTACTTTTTGCATAAACATATATAATAAACATATATGTTTAGATAATATATACCAACATACATAATAAACATATATGTATGTTTTCTTGTTTACTTTTTATATATCAGGAAATAGAGGTTCAGAAATGTTAAAGGTTAAATATTAATAAACGAGTCAGGCTTGGACTTCATTTCTCACTAACGACGAAGCCCATGTTAAATGTAGTCAATCAATCAAATTTTACCTATGGGAAAGTCAACTCCTAAAGAAGATATAGTAACTCACAAACTTAGCAAAAGAAAGCAGATACTAGTCTAGCCATTAATCTACAAGGCTATATTGAAGTACTGACATAATAATTTCTATTTTTAAAATGCTAAAATAATAATGATCAAAGGGCAGTTATCAATTGCCTATATTCACTGCAAAATCAGAAGAAAAATAGTAAACAATTCTAAATAATGTATATCATTATTTCCCCCAATTCTCTGATATTGTCTGCCCAAAAGTGATAGTTGCTTAAGGACTTGAGTAGCTTATTATATGTTATACTCAACTGCCCTTGGCACTCAGTCATATGACAAAGGAGTAGAATTAGCCATTGCTATATCGCGTCTCACAGCCCCATGATGCCTTCTTACCATTGGAACAATTGTTGACATACTGTCCCACAGCCAGAGGGTTATGAATTTCTGACGTTAGCCATGTACTGTCACTCATTTTTAAAGGGCCGAGTCGATCCCTCCCATTGCAAGATCTGAAACAGGTGAAAGCATTAGCTAATGGATCTGTACCTTAAAATAGAATTCCAAAATACAGAATTAACCTAGAATGACACAAGTGCTTTTTTTCTTTAAAAAAAAAAAGGCTTTTGTATAATCAGTAGGGCAATTGAGTTGTTACACAGCAGCTATCTAAACAGAATTTTATTTAAAGTATAAATGCTGGCCAGGTGCAGTGGCTCACACCTGTAATCCCAGCACTTTGGGAGTACGAGGCGGGCAGATTACTTGAGGTCCAGAGTTCGAGACCAGCCTGGCCAATATGATGAAACCCCATCTCTACTAAAAATACAAAAATTATCTGGGCCTGGTGGCACATGCCTGTAGTCACACCTACTTGGGAGGCTGAGGCAGAAGAATTGCTTGAACCTGGGAGGCAGAGGTTGCAGTGAGCAGAGATCACACCATTGCACTCCAGCCTGGGCAACAGAGTGAGACTGTCTCAAAAAAAAAAAAAAAAGTAAAAAATAAAATAAAATAAAGTATAAATGCTGAGCTGGATGCGGTGGCTCAAGCCTGTAATCCCAACACTTTGGGAGACCGAGATGGGAGGGTCGCTTGAGGCCAGGAGTTTGAAACCAGCCTGGACAACATAGCAAGACCCCATCTCTTTTTATAAAAAATAAATAAAGCACAAATGCTGTCAGTCATAATCATTGTGATAAGTGTGGTTCTGTTTCATATAATTAAATTTGAACATGGACATCACTTACCTGTACACAACTTTTGATATTCCTTTGTCATTCCCATCAATGAGTACCCCATCCAGGCATCTAAAAATAAATGGATTTCCAATGGACTGGAAAAAGATCGGCTCATACTTCTGATATACTGTACCTATTATACAACAAGACAAAGAAATATTACAGCAACATGAAAAATCATAAACACTGCGGTAAGAACCCCTCTTTGGAACACAATCACATTCTGTTTAGTTACTTTCTCCCTTTTAAAGAGTGAACGCCCAATAGCAGATGGAGCACAGAACCAGGTCATCCACATGGCAAAATAGAATATGGCTATCTTGGTTAATGATAATATGAACAACACATTTTAGACTCAGTTTTAAAAAGTCATATATATATACACACACACACACGAACATAAATATTTTTAAGTAGAATATGATTTAACATCTAAAGAGTTTGAAATTTATTTTGCTAATAAATAATGTAGACACATATGGGAATAGATGAGTCTGACATTAACGCTGTTTCTCCTTTCACTGGCAAAAGAGGAAATGAGAAAATATTTACCTTGTGCGTTCTACGTTCCAGGCATGTTAATCTATTTATTAAACTTGTTTTATTATGATTTATTCTATTTAGTTTTTACAAAATCAGGTTATTTGTACAGCAGGAAACTGAAACTCCCTTGCTTGGGGATGTAAAATTAGAAAACAGGAGAATGAATTTTTAAAAACCTGGGTCTATCTGACTCAAATATTCACACACACACTTTCCACTATACCAAATAATATAATGTTAGTTTAACACATAACATAGTCTATTTAGCATTCTAGTAAATGATCTTGTGCCAAGAAATTGCCTTACTTTCCAAGCGTAGAAAGGGCAGGAAGGTCTTTATTCGGTGATTTACGGGTTTAAACGCTATGTTTTACGTTTTGATTCGTACCTTTTTTTTTTTTTTGAGATAGAGCGTAACACTGCCGCCCGGCTGGAGCGCAATGGCACCGTCTCGGCAACCTTGGCCTCCCGGGTTTAGGTGATTCACCTGCCTCCGCCTACCGAGTAGCTGGGATTACAGGCGCACACCACCACACTCGGCTAATTTTTTGTATTTTCAGTAGAGACAGGGTTTCACTATTTGGGCCAGACTGGTCTCGAACTCCTGACCTCGCGATCTGCCCGCCTCGGCCTCCCAAAGTGCTGGGATTACAGGCATTAGACTATCCATACCATTTTTTATTTTTAGCTATCAATTAAACCAAACTGACATGTTTCTCTAGTGCTTTTTAAGTAATTTGTCAAAGTGGGTCATACTATGTTCTAAATTTAAACATTGACAGGAAAGCTTTCCTTGAAAGAAAAAGTGCATTTATCCCAAGAAATACTCCAGGATACTTTCTAACATATAACAATTTACAAACAGTTAATTTCCGAATTAGAATTATAAAAATCTATGGAAACTCGAGTTTCCAATTTAATCCCTTACTCTAAGGATTGCAAGGCTGGGTATTTTATTGAACTTATATTTATCAATACACAAGAGGCTTGGCAAAGTATAATATTAATCGTGCTGTTACCAGGATACATAGATACGACTGCGCCTTTTGGTACCAATCCTTTTGTAACGAAGACACCTTTTCCAGCAGAAATCAATGAGCTAGTTGCTTGGGCAACACTGAAACCCAGAGTCTTGTAAAGAATTTCTTCCGGTTTAAAGGTACTTTGCTGTTGATGTCTGTTTTCAAGCAGTTTCACCCCTTGATGTTCAACTGCCAGTAGGTCTTGATATTTTGATTTAACAGATTCTGGAAGCATAGTCAAGATTTCTGATTGTTTATTGAAATCATTTAAGAATAGAGCCTGGAAAACTTTCAGTAACGTTCCTAGGACATCTTCATCTGAGATAACTTTGTCTTTGGATTCCTCTGGAACATACCGGAGGGTCCTGAAAATGGGAAAAGTTTCTATTCACTACCCTTCAACTGGTAAAAGCCAAACTTATCTGCATACTTTTTGGGTTCTTGGCCTTAAGGAACTATAAGCTTATTCTCATGTGTGTGAAGGGCTGGGAACTAAGTTCAGAAAAGGTTTGGGGGAGTTCTAGTTAGCTAACTCCCAACACTTCCCACCCAAGCAGCCAGTAATTATGAAAGACCCATTCTATACCATATGCTGTGGGGTCCTTACATTATTCCATTTTTGCAGACAAGGAAAGCAAAGTTGTTAGGGAACTTGCCCAAGGTCCCAAAGCCAGTAAGTGGGAGAGCCTTCCCGTACTACACCCAACAGCCAAGCTGAATGTCATCACAATGAGAATGAATGACCTCACATTAAATTGCTTTTTAAAAATGGCCTTGTAGATTCAAAGACAAATTCAACATCGTATACTTTGTGACATTCTCTCCAGGAGTACTAACGTCTTCAATGACTGCATCTCTTATTTCCATAATCATTACCTTTTTGTACTAACTGCATTATTTTTACTTGAACAAAAAGGTTGCAATTCCCGCCTCACGGTTCCGTAGTCATGATACAACTGATCTCCTGTTTCCCTAGTATGCAACCTTCGGGAATGCGCTTTGTTTCCCTATTTTTCGGACACTGACTTCAGGGAGGGCCCGGTCGGCCTCTTTGGTGAGCACGGTGTGGAGCCGATCACTGGGGAGCCCTTAATAACGCCTGCGGGACGCACCCCAATCCGAAACCCACCATCCCGACTTGCTTTTGAGTGGCGTTCTGCCCGTTCTTAACGCGCGAGCTACTCCACGCTATTCTCACAGCCGGGACGGGCTTCTTGAACCACGTGAAGTACTTGCATGAACTATGAAAATAAACCCTGGCTTGGCTTTTCTGAGGAAATTCAAGCAACTAATTAAGGCCTGGTGGAGAAAAAGCCACGCACTCTCACGCGGTAAGAGCGGTCTTTTAAAAAAGTTTCCATTTTTTGCCCAGATACAAGGTCCTTAGTCAGTGCCGAACGCAATACAAAGCAGGAGACAGCTCCGGCTGGCGAGCCCTGCCTGGCGGGCCCGGCAGCGCGGCGGACACTGGGAAAGAGGACATGGGCCCCGCCCACTTGAAGCCACCGCCCACTTCAGGCTTCCAGTTCGCCTCTGACTCCACCAGCCTCGGCCCCGCCCGCCTGTAGCCCAGGGTCCTTAAACCCCTCCGCGGCCTCAGTCCCCGCCCACCCGGCCCGCCCACCTCAGTCCCTGCCCTCCCTGGCCTGCCCATAGCAGGCCGGCAGTCCGCCTCAGGCAGTCCGCCTCGCGTCCCGCGGCCGTGGTGGCGTCTGGGAACTGAAGGCAGGCGCCCTTCGTTCTGCCGGCCCGCCCTCTCACCTCGGGTTGTGGCTTAGGTTCAGCGCGATCCAGGGAACGAAGCGGTACTTGTAACGGCCCCATCGCTGCCACAGGCCCCGCAGCAGACGTCCCGGCATGGCTGCCCCGCGGGGCCCTGACCAGGACGGCACGGGGAAGGCGGATCCAGGCCTCGGACCCGTCCCGGACCGGGAGGAGCGAGGACCGCGCTCGGCAGCCTTCCCCTGGCTCCGCCCTCAGTGTCCCTGGCACTGCCTGACTTCTGTTGCTCTGGGGCTCGGTCCTTCCCCTTTCCTGACCTCTACCTCTGAATGAGAGGCGCGTAGAGCTGGAAGGAGGTCCCCTGACCCCGTTTTCTTTTTCCAGTCGGTCGGGTGTTTCCGTGGGCGCACACAGGCGCTAGCCCTGGTTGCGGGCGAAAGGTCACCGGGACTTAGGGGCCAACTCGCCCCCGAGACCGCATCCCAGGAGCGGACCGCCTGGTTTCTCTGTCACGGCGGTCTGGCCTGCCCCTTTGTCCCGGCCGCGCTCTGTGTTCCATCCTCCGTCCGCCTCAGCTCTGCCTCGTCCTCGACGTTCTCTCTCCGTGGCCCCCGAGCAATCCGACTTCGGGAACCCGAGTTTCAGTCCTGCCCCGACAGCAGCCCTTCTCCTGCGTGAACCCGTGTTGCCAAAGTTACCAGTTTGGGCGTTTTGCGAATATATACACGTTAAAGAACAAAATGTCATGACGCCCAGTTTTCACTCGTTTTTCTCTTCATTCACCCCAAAGGCAAAACTACATAGGCAAATGTTTCTGAAAAACAGCTTTATTGAGGTATGGTTGGGATACGATAAACCGCACATATTTAAAGTGAACAATTTGATAGGTTTTCGACACCACAACCAAGATGGGGATCCAGCCCCTCCCCCAGTCCCCAAGCAACCACTGAGATGCTTTTGTCCTTTTAATATGGTCTTGGATTCAGTTTGGAAAAGTTTTGTCTAGAAGTGTTGCATCTGGGTTCATGAGAGATATTGTTCCGTAGTTTTCTTGTAGCGTCTTAATCTGGCTTTGGTATTTAGGCTAATGTTGACCTCAGAGGATGAGTTGGGAAGTAGTCCGTCTCTAGGTGAAATTTAAGAGGACCTTTACGACTGCTCCTCGCCAAGGCACAGATGCATACACACGCACACACATATTTAGAGCATGTTTGGACAAAGTTCACTTTTAAGGGGGGCAAACTACAGGAATCCCTTAACCATATTCAAATCACCAAGTGTTTATTGACAGATAAATACATTGGTATCATTTCCTCTATTCTTTGCCTGAGAGTGAGGTTGGATCCTAAACAGAAGTTTAAATTGAACGGCTCAGATCTAATAAAAACTCAGCCAAGGCCGGGCGCAGTGGCTTACGCCTGTAATCCCAGCATTTTGGGAGGCCGAGGCAGGTGGATCACCTGAGATCAGGAGTTCAGGACCCATTTGGCAAACATGGCAAAACCCCGTCTTTACTAAAAAACAAAAACAAAAACAAACAAACCAAAAAAAACCACAAAAATTAGCCGGGGGGGTGGGGGGGTGTTGGTGGCACGTGCCTGTAGTCCCAGCTACTCAGGAGTGTGAGGCAGGAGAATCGCTTGAACCTGGGAGACGGAGGTTGCAGTGAGCCGAGATCCGCCACTGCACTCCAGCCTGGGTGACAGAGTGAGACTCCGTCTAAAAAAAAAAAAAAAAAAAAAAAAAAAAAAAAGCCAGTTGCCAGTAGCTGCGGGACTAATTTGTTCTATTCTGAAAGAAATAAAGAGAAAAAGTGTCCACCAGTGTCTCTATTTCATTCATATCGTATAGAATGTTAGCAAACTCTAGAGGCTTTTCTCTCAGACTCTGTGTTTCATAATTTGGCATAATCTAGATTTACCTGACTTGATAAATGGAGTCAATTCAGTTCCAGGATGTATTAATAAGTGGCATACAAGAAAGCTTCTTTATAGTCGCCAAACTTAATAAAGAACCCAAAAGAACTACTTTAATCTTTACCAATGGTAATGTACTTGTCTCAAAAAAGAAAAAAAAAATCAGTTTTTGTGTATTTTTTACAGTGTTTTTTATATTTATGGTATTAAATTTTGGTTAGGTAAGTAATTAATGAAAACCTTCTTTTTCTAGTTTCTTAACTTAGGTTATTAGGTCACTAATTTTCATCTTTTCTTCTTTTCTGACAGAAGCATCTAAAGTTATACAAATAGAAACATGGTAGCTAAAGCTTAAGTCACCCTTAACCAAACTCTGTACCTTGTACTTCCACCAATCCTGGTCCTTGGCTCGTCTCAGAAATTATCAGACTGGTGTGTTTTCTGCCAGTTTTATTTTTATGTATTTACATACCTGCGTATGTTTTTATAGAAAATACATAGTATTTTGTGAGTATTGTTAAAATACTAGAAGGATCCACAACTTCTTTGATTTACTCAAAAATACTTCTTGAAGATCTATCCTTATTGGTTTGTGTAAGTCTACTGCATTCTTCTAGTTTTGAGGTTTTGCCTTCAAGTTTAGTATTTACTGTAATTTTCTGGTAGGTATACTTTATGAAGTTTTATAAAGTTCTGTTTTTGACTTTCCAAAAATTTTTTATTGTTTTACATTTTAAATGAATGATAAATATCAAATACTTTTCTCTGTTTATTGAGATGACCATATAGTTTTTATTCCTTTATTCATGTAGTGAATGATGACACATTGTCAAATGTTGATCTGCCCTTGGATTTCTGACATAACTGCTGAGTTATGAGTACCTCTTTGGTCAGATCCTGTAGGTTTTAACATATGCTATTGTCATCCCACATTATTTTGAAGTATGTTTTAAAATTTTTTAGATAGCATTTGCCTGTGAAAACATCTGGGCTTGTAATTTTCTTTGATAATGAATTCAACTTATTTTAAAGTACAGGGCTATTCATAATGTCTGTTTCATCTTGTGTTTTTTGGTAAGTTATATTTTTATGGAATTTGTTCATTTCATCTAAATTATCAAATATCTTGGTATAAAGTTGTTTATAAATACCGTCTTACTAGCCTTTTAATGTCTGTATGATCTGTTGTAATAGCCCATTTTCATTTCTGATTTTGGTGGTTTGTGTTCTCTTCTTCATCAGTGTAACTGAGGGTTTGTCAGTCTTCAAAGAAACAGCTTTTGGCTTTATTACTTGTCCCTGCTTAATTTTTATTTTGTTGACCTCTGTTCTTGTCTTTTTTCTTTCTTTTTTTATTTTTAGTGATGGGGTCTCACTATGTTGCCTGAACTGGTCCTCAAGTGACCCACCTGCCTATGCCTCCCAAATCATTGGAATTACAGGCATAAGTCACTGTGACCAGTCATATTCTTATCTTTAGTATTTTATGTTTTCTACTTACAGTGGGTTTATTTTTCTCTTCTTTTTCTAGTTTGTCAGAATAAAATATTAGGTCACTGATTTTGGTCTTTCCTTCATTTCTGTAGAAGCATCTAAAGTTATAACTATCCTTCCAAGCATTACTGTAGCCAAATCTCAGGAATTTTGATATGTTGTATTTTCATTATTATTCACTACAATTTTTTTTTTTTTTTTTTTTGAGACGGAGTCTCGCTCTGTCACCCAGGCTGGAGTGCTGTGGCCGGATCTCAGCTCACTGCAAGCTCCGCCTCCCGGGTTCACGCCATTCTCCTGACTCAGCCTCCCAGGTAGCTGGGACTACAGGCGCCGCCACCTCGCCTGGCTAGTTTTTTTTTTTTTTTTTTGTAGTTTTTTTTTTTAGTAGAGACGGGGTTTCACCGTGTTAGCCAGGATGGTCTCGATCTCCTGACCTCGTGATCTGCCCGTCTCGGCCTCCCAAAGTGCTGGGATTACAGGCTTGAGCCACCGCGCCCGGCAGTACAAAATATTTTTTAAATTTCTTTGTGATTTATGTTTTTAATCCATGAAATATTTAGAAATGTGTTTTTAATTTCCAAATATTTGGGATTTCTAGATATCTCATTGTAAGTGGTGTTTAGTTTAATTCTGTTGTGTCAGAAAACATGAATGAGTTCAATTCTTTTAAATTTATTGACTTGTTTTATGTCCCAGCATGCACTCTATCTTGGTGAATATACCGTGTTCAGGTAAAAGGAATGTGTATCCTGTAGTTGTTGGGTTTAGTGTTCTATAAATATCAAGTAGGTCATTGGTTCATAGTGTCTTTTAAATCATCTATGTCTTTATTGATTTATATAACATTTAAAATACAGGTGGATGAAGAATGACAAATTGACAGTTTTATAATACATCATAGATAACAAGCAAAAGATTGGCCATGATGGGCATGGAGATGTGCTGCTATCCAAAATTACTCTCTTCTTCTGACTCTTTTTCCCACTTCCTGTTGTTTCCAGTTTCCCCAAATACTCTACCCAATTGAAGATAAGAATGTATGTGCTGTGTTTTTCCGTTTAAAGCCCATTTATGCTATAAATCACAAAAATACTGTGTAGGAAAAATGTTCTTTTTTGAAACAAGGTATAGCTCACTGCAGCCTCCAACTCTTGGGTTCAAGCAATCCTCCCTCCTTATCCTCCCCAAGTAGCCGGGATTACAGGCACACACCACCATGCCTGGCTAATTTTTTAATTTTTAATTTTGTAGAGATGGGGTCTCACTATGTTGCCCAGGCTTGTCTTGAACTCCTGAGCTCAATCAGTCCTCCTGCCTCGGCCTCCCGAAGTGCTGAGATTACAGGCGTGAGGCACTGCACCTGGCCGGTAAAATCATCTTTAACATCAGTGTCCTAAATATCTATAAATAGGGCATGTATGCCTGCACAGATTGTAACTTCCAGAGTTCAAAATGAGATTAACTTGATTTTTAAATAATTTATTGAACTCCTACTATGTCCCGAGCTCTAGTGCATGAGACAGATACTAAGTAAACACATAAATAATGTCAGACAGTGATTAATGCCGTGAAGAAAATAAGGCAGGATAATGAGAAGAGAGTGGGCTGGATATCTTATGTAGCCTTTCCAGAGCCACTGTCCACACCCTGGGGGATTGACTGGCTTGCACAACAAGGTCCCTTGTCTTCCTGCTTCCAAGTGGATTCGACCAGTGGAGAGCACTGGCAGAAAACTGCAAGAAGAGAGGAGAGTGAGGTGCTGATCTCTGTGTACTGGCTGTATCCCAACCTAAGGTCCTCTCCATGTAGTCTTCTGTGTTTCCGGGTTTCATTCAGGCCTATGGATGGTAACAGCACTCTATTATTGCCAATTCTGTGGTTCTATACAATCTCCCTGTGGTTTCCCTTCATTCTGTCCATGCTGTTACACAATTATTTTCAAATGTCTTATTTTGCATGTGTTATCTGTTTCCTACTGGGACCCCACTCTCTTTGTGTGGGTCACATGGTGTGGCATTAGGGGTAGCAATTTTTGATAGGCTGATGACACAAATGACTGAGACCTAAATGACAAGAAGGCAACAAACTTGAAAATATTCATGGGGAGATTCTCCCAATGGGAAATGCAAAGACACTGAGGTAGTGATAGGGTTTGGATGTTTTTTTCCCTCCAAATCTCATGTTAAAATGTGACCTTCTGTGTTGGAGATGGACCTAGTGGGAAGTGTTTGGGTCATGAGGGCAGATCCCTCACCTATGGCTTGGTGTTGTCCTCACCTCAATGAGTGAGTTCTCACTGTGTGAGTTCATGCGAGAGCTGGTTGTTGAAAAGAGCCTGGCATCTCCTCTCTCCCATGCTCTCTCTCTGTATGTGATACACCAGCTCACCTTTGCCTTCAGCTGTGATTGGAAGCTTCCTGAGGCCTCACCAGGAGCAGATGCTCCAGCACCACACTTCTCATACAGCTGGCAGAACTGTGAGGCAAAATAAACCTCTTTTCTTTATAAATTACTCAGCCTCAAGAATTCCTTATTGCAAAGCACAGGTGGGGAGGAGCTTGACATGTTCAAGCAAGGAAAATAAGGTTATGGAACAGGGTAAGTAAGAAAAAGGGAAAGATGAAGTCAGGGAGAAAGAGAAGAGGCCAAGTCCTGTAGGTCCTGGTGAGGAGTTGGGATTCTTAGTGTAATGGGAAGCCACTGGAGGGTTTTAAGCAGGAGGGTGATAGGATCTGATTCATGTTTTAAAAAGATCACTTTGGATATTATGTGGTGAAAAGGTGGGCAATCACCACACCGGTAAGGCCAATTAGGAGGCGAATACAGTAGTTATGGCAGAGATGATGGTAGCTTAGACTAGGGTGGTAACTGGAGATGGAGAGGGTGGATGGACTGGGGTTTTCTATTTTGGAGGAACTCACAGGACTTGACAATGGATTGGATATGGGAAGGTGAAGTTTTGAAATGCCTCCAAGAAATGTCAAGTAACTAGTTGAATATTCTCACATCTGGAGCTCCAAAGCCATAGCTGGTGATAGAGTTTTTAGCCAGAGCACTGGATGAGATCACCTAGGAAGAAAAAGGGGATGACAAAGAACATAGATTGAGCAGTGACCATGAAGTCACCTGTCAATAAATGCAGACCCCTCATAAGATGGTCAAAAGCAGTTTTAGTGATAGGTTTGAGTGTGTTTGAGTGCATTGAGAACCTAATGTGAGGCGAGGAATGGGAACAAGTGTGTGTGTCTCTTTCAGTAAATTTTATGGAAAGAGAGGAAGAAAAATGGAGCTAAATTAGGCAGAGAATAATTCGGTAAGATAAAAGATCTCATAGCATATTTGTGTGTTGATGGGAATGATCCAACACAGAGAAGGAAATTGTAGTGTGTGTGTGTGTGTATGTGTGTGTGTATGTGTGTGTGTATGTGTGTGTGTGTGTATTGGGTGTCAGGGGACAGAGGAAGTAGCAGGCACAACTTTGATTTCAAAATTCGGTGCTGGAAGAGAGATGATAATTAGAGATAGCAGATATTCTGTAGACTATTTGAATAGCTATGTAGCCTAATGTGGGTAACATAACTGGCAAATATTTATTCACTGAAAACTGTATGCCTAGGTACAACTTTAAAAGATTATAGTCTATTTGGGAAAACATATAATTTCTAAAAATTAAATATTAATTACCATAGAATTTCAGTGTGAGCTACCAGAGTTGGGGAGTGCTTCAAGGAGAAATAAGTAGAAGAGAAGTAGAAGGGATTAATAGAAGCCAGCAATTCTCAAATGTGGTCTGGGGACCCTGGAGGTCCCTAGGATCTTTTCTGGGCTCTATGAGGTCAAAATTATTTTCTTAATTGTACTGAGATGTATTTGTCTTTACTCTCATTCTTTCTTGAGGGTACAGTGGAGTTTCCAGAGGTTACATGTGTGATAAAACAACAGATTGAATGCACAAGCAGATATGAGGATCCAATTGCCTTTTATTAAGTTAGAAATTACATAGATTTGGCCAGGCACAGTGGCTCACGCCTGTAATCTCAGCACTTTGGGAGGCCAAGACGGGTGAATCACTTGAGGTGAGGAGTTTGAGACCAGCCTGGCCAACATGGTGAAAACCTGTCTCTATTGAAAATACAAAAATTAGCTGGGCATGGTGGTGGGTGCCTGTAATCCCAGCTACTCGGGAGGCTGAGGCAGGAGAATTGCTTGAATCCGGGAGGCAGAGGTTGCAGTGAGCCGAGATGCCACCACTGCACTCTAATCTGGGTGACAGAGTGAGACTCCCTCTCAAAAAAAAAAAAAAAAATTATATAGATTTGAAAAAATATAAAACATGTCACTCTCCTATTTTTTGGGGGGTGAAATACAGCGATTTTTCATAAAGATATGTTATCTGATTTAACATATAATAAGTTTTAATAGTTATTTCTTGTGAATTAATGCATTTTATGCATTTATCAATTTTAATATTGATACAGTAAATATGAGCAGCTATTAACCACATGAACAAAAGGTCCTTGGGGGCTTCCGACAATTTTTAAAAGTGTAATGGGGTCTGAAGACAAAAATATTTGGGAAATTGAGTGTTAGAACCACATATTGTGATTCAAAATTTTGAGAAGGAAAGTATGTGACATTTCATTGAATGTTGTAGTTAATACCAATTCTATGAATTATAGTAGTATGTTACATATTGATGAAATTAGAAAGTATTTTAAAATAATTTTGTGCTGCAGGACCTAAAATATTGCATAAAAAGGAGGAGAAAATGGTCTCTGCTAGTTCTTTGTATGAATTAGCAAAAGGCACCTTTTCCTCTGGCCACTTTACTGCCATCAACTGTAAAAAAAAATGTAATAAATATACAAATCTATTAGGACTATACTGTACAGCATGCCACATATAGGTGTGTAGTACACCAGCTAGTTTTGGCAGTCTTGGGAATCAACTGGAATATTCTGTGGCAGCACTTCTTGACTGCTCTGAGAACAAAAAGTTTGAAAACCACTGGTGTGAGGGAAGGTGCAGAGGTGGGGTGGAACACAGTGGATTCGGAGAGCAGGAATATAATGAAAGGAGTAGAACAGAAATTTTGCATTAGGGATAGTAGGAAATAAAGATTTAGGCAGAATAAGTTCAGGCCATTAAAAAACATGGACATTTGAGGTAATCAGCAGTAGATAGTCATTGAATGTTCTAGTAGCAGAGTACTAGCTGGAAATAGAGTTTGAAAAGCTCAGAGGAAGAGTGGTTGGCAGGATGCATGGATGGATAGATGCATGGATAGATACAGATAGATGGATGGATGAATAGATGACCCTGCCAGCTGACAGCAGAGTGGTTCTGAGAACAAGAAACCAGGAAAGGGCATCAAGTATCTTGCTACAGCCTCTCCTTTTGTTGTTATATAGACTGTTGGAAGGAGGTAGAGGGACTAGGAACACCCTGTTATGCAATAGATAAGCATTGAATCTAGGTTTTAGAATGGAAAAATGCAACTCTCAGTGATTGTTTTGAGTTTTTTCAGCATTCTAAGGGGAACACTGAGATTTCTGCTCTATTCCTGAGAAAGGGGTGAGATAACGTTTGATTTTTAGATATCTGGCAGTCAGTGCAAATTAAAGAAAAGTTTTACTCTGCTGCCCTCTTCTGGATGTTGCATAATTGGCCAAATAATTCTTCCACGTTGTTCCCTTCACTTTTGCTCCTAGACAGATTTCTGGACAAAGTAGGTTATGCACGTCATCTCCATGACCATGCTTGCCCAGATATGATCATGTTTCCTTCCAGTCGGCTTCACTGGAATGGTCCTTGCCATTCACCTTGTGAGACTGAAGTTCTTATCTTACCTGACGTCTGTGGCTTTTGAAATTACTGACCTTTCTTTAAAACATTCTCCTCTCTTGATTTCCCTGACCCTGTGCATTTCTAGTTTCTGAAGATGAGCTCTTGTCTCCTTTATCTATTCTGCTTCTCGTCTATGCCTTAAATCTTGGTCTTCATCGGAGTTCTGGTGTTGTTTTTTTCTCACTGAACATATTCTCCTGAGTATTCTCCCCCATTTCCCTTGTCACTCATTGTGGTAGATGCTGTAAAGTTGCCTGCTTGATGCCCATTCTTCTCCGACTTCCTTACAGCTGGGGAGTCAAATGAAATGTGAGTGAAAATCTCAGAAGCATTTTTAGGAAAGTTTGTGTCTTCCTGACACAGGCACTACCTTTTTATCTTCGTTTTTCTTTCTCTGATTGTAGATTGGAGACCAGAGTTGGAGCCTGAGGATGAAAGCCTCATGCTAAGAAGAGTGGAGTGGAAAGATAAAGCATGGCAACATCGATGACATCCTAGGCCTAATACACCGGCCCTGACCTGCTTACCCTCTCTCGTTCGTAGGCTATGTAGTCCAGTCACTTTTACATGCAGCTGAGTACAACCCTACATGATCTATCAATCGCTTCAGTGACCATTTATATGTCAATAGCTTCCACATTTATTATTTGCAACCAAAGTATCTCTGGAGGTACTGATGTGCATATACAGTATTACTGGAAACTTCTACTTGAATATCCTCCAGACAACTCGAATTTAACATGTCCAAAGCACATCTTGTCTTCCAATCTACTCCCCCTGTCATTTCCTTGTATCAGTAATGGCATCAGCGTTCACACAGGTGACCAAGCCTGGATAGCAGACGCATCCTCGATGTCATTCTCCATCCTCCTCATACCCTTCCCCCAAGGTCATTTCTATAATCTTTCAATTCTGCTGTTTAATATCACTCAGATTTGTCTCTTCCTCCTCATTCCCATAATGCTACCTTTACCTAGGCTCTGGCTACTGCAATTGCCTTCTTTCTCCCTGCCTTTTGTATTGGCCCATGTAATTCTTTCTTCAAGATACTGCAAGGGTGCTCTAACGCACAAATATCGTCATGCCACTCTCTCCCATCTTTTTATTTTTCCTCCTATCCTTTCTCTCCATTTCACCCTGCTTACAATCCTCATCCTCTCAGTATGTCTACATAGATGTTGAGAAATCTTATTAAGCAAATTGACCTTAAGGGAAGCTATCACTTAGTTATCTCAAAAATAAACTCTAACAGGAATCTCAGCATTGTGGGAAAAAGAATTTTGGGGCATGAAGGATTTATCCCTTGCCACATCAGCTTAGGCTGGTTTTACCTCTACAGATCTGATAAGCTACAAACTGAGGGCCATGAGGCATGGGGTATAGAGATGTCAGGTTGCATACCAACTAATGAGACTAGCTTCAGTCATCGATGGAGTTCTTTCGGTAACAGATTGTGCAGACAGTTATAGATCCTACAAAGTTAACTCTAATATTGACAACATATTTGAATGCTACATATGCATATTAATATTTTGTAACATGACACTTGAGCTGTAGTGGTAAGCACTTCCCATTAGTGTGTATAGTTAAGATATTAATTTTCTCTTCAGAGGTAAGCTCTCTAGCATCTATAATCAGCATCTCCACTTTTGTTCTTCTCACATCTTAGAAGACAAAAGTCTTGGCTGGGCATGGTGGCTCACGCCTGTAACCCCAGCACTTTGGGAGGCTGAGGTGGGCAGATCATGACGTCAGGAGATCGAGACCATCCTGGTCAACATGGTGAAACCCCATCTCTACTAAAAATACAAAAAAATTAGCTGGGCCTGGTGGTGAGTGCCTGTAATCCCAGCTACTTGGGAGGCTGAGGCAGGAAAATCTCTTAAACCAGGGAGTTGGAGGTTGCAGTGAGCGGAGATCACGCCACTGAACTCCAGCCTCGTCACAGAGCGAGACTCTGTCTCAAACAAACAAACAAAAAAGACAAAAGTCTTAGATCCAATTTTCCAAAGCTGAGATTCCCCTCTAATTTTCTACCTCTTTTGTTTTCTAAGTCTGGGCACAGGTCAGAGGTCAAAAGGTATTCAGCCACAGGCCAGTAGTCTAGCCCAATAGTTTTTATAGTTCTTAATAAGGATTTAAATTAGTTTTTAATGTTTAAACATAGGGAATTGCACCTAAAATCCAGATTTCCAGTTTCTCTTGAAAATTTAGAGCATTTGACAATACCGGGCTTTCATTCTGACATGGTAACAGTGGCCTCCCCTGGACATGAACTTGATGCAAACTCTTAGGTCTGCCACAAGCCTTGCTGGGGATCTAGTCCAGTGGGTGTTCTGAGTCTATGACCTTTGGGTCAGTCATTCATAAAAACACGTATTGTGCATTCACTACATGCCAGGTACTATTGTACGCCATTTATATAGGCTCTCTTCTCACAACACTGTCACTTTCATTTTATAGATGCAGAAATGGAGGTTCGGAAAGTCAAAATGGGGGTCACATAGCAGGTAAGTGGCAGAACCAGATTTAACCCAGGTTGTATCTCAGGTCCTGTAGTCACCAAATCCATCATTACCTACTTTAAGAGGCCAGTCCTTTCCTTTTTTATCACAGCTCAACCTGGCATTTATGCTTACAGTATAATTTAAAACGGCCAAACCATGTCATGACATAGACAGCAATTTGTGCAAGTTTTCATTAGTCACTGTTTTCCCTGACTGTAGTTATTTCATGCATTGTTTTGTAACAAATGACTTACATCAGCTCATAAATGCAATCATCGGCATTTCCATGAGCATAATACCCCAACATTTTTCTGGTTTCTGACACGAAGACTGTCATCCATTTTATAAAATTATTAATATCATTTAAAAAGAATTCAGGAGCAATAGAATTGATTCTATTCATCTGGAACAAAAACTTTTCTCCAACTTAATATTTTTCTTAAGTGACAGAAATACACCCTTTTGCAAAAATACCCCAAACCTGTTTAAAAGATGTACATTTAAAATCAAATTATACTTTGGGAGGCCGAGGCAGGTGGTTCACCTGAGGTCAGGAGTTCGAGACCAGCCTGGCTAACATGGTGAAACCCTGTCTCTACTAAAAATACAAAAATTAACCAGGCATGGTGGTGTCCACCTGTAATCCCAGCTACTTGGGAGGCAGGAGAATCCTTTGAACCTGGGAGGCAGAGCCTTTAGTGAGCTATTGTGCCACTGCACTTCAACCTGGGCAACAGCAAGACTGCCCCCCGCCCCCCAAAAAATCAAATCATACAGAAACTTGAAACCAATGTAGAGAAACAAAATGGCTTCTGAACTCTGACATTAACCATCCTGCATGGAGATTGGTTACATGGCGGAGGGAGATGGGGAAGAATTAAGCAAGTCAGTCAGTATGTTGGGAATAATCGGAGTCACGATTCTCACTGCCTGAGATGAAAGTTACAAATTTGGAAAAAGGGAAAGCTTGAGTGAACCCTGTTGGCGTTGGATTGCAATCGGAAGGTTGGTGTGAGCTCATGGTTTTTATGTGTATGTATGTAGGTTTATGTATGCATATTTTGCAAGTGTGTGCAGAACTGTGTATATTCATATACATATTCTAGCTCTACCGAGAGAGCCAACGAGCAGTGACACACAGTAGAATTGAGCCTATCTAGCACCCAGATCTTGGTTTTAAAAATACTGTTCTCCATCAAAGGAATCAGAGCTCTTTGGGAAAATGGCTGATCCCAGTGCCAAAGGAGACACTGCGTAAGATGGGGCTGAAAGTATGGAAGTGTTCAAAGAATAATGGTGGCTTGCCAAGGATAGAGAAGCTAGCTTTCAGACATTCCCACTGGGCAAATCCGCAACTGGAGCAAATATATGATACACGATAAATAAATGGGAGAAGGGAAAGCTCTTCTTGGCAGCATTTTGCTGCGAAATGCTGCAAAGAAGTGAATGAACTAGATCACCATTTGGCAACCATCAGAGTAATATATTCAGGCAAAAAAGCTAAGAGCAGGGAGTTAAAACTGGGCAAGAAACGTGATATTTATGTAGTCTCAAATATTGCCCCCTCAAGAATACTTTCAATTATAAAGGTGGATTTTAATGATAAAAGGAAAGAGTAACTATACAGTGTTACTATCAGTCATCACCAGTGACGGGGCAAACGACCTGTCTGCATCCTGACATGACACACCGAGAGGAGCACAGCATCACCTCTGTGATGTTCCTGCCAAAAGTGTGTACTCTGAATCTAATTAAGAAGCAGCACCAGACAAACTCAATTTGAGGGGCTTCTATAAAACAATAATCTGAAATCTTTAAAAAATTAAGGCCATTAAGGTCAAGGAAGAACTAAGAATGGCCCTGGATTCAATGAGACTGAAGAAACGTGACAACTGAGAGCAACTTGTGATCCTGGTTTGGATCCTCTTGCTATAAAGGACATAAATGGGCAGCTGGCGAAACCTGACTAGGGTCTTTGGATGAAGGGTATACAGAAGTTCTCTGTGGTATTCTTGCAACTTTTATGTAAGTATGAAATTATTTCAAAATAAATAAAAGTGACAATTAACATTTGTTCAAAAACTTTTATTTACTATAAAGACAAAAACACCAAAATAGGTACAAATACTATAAAATCGGTTCAATGGGGTAAAAATTTTAATTAAAATATCTCAATATATTTAAAATAACAAAGGATACATTTAAGCCAAATTTTCTTAACCCAGAGATTTTTTTTTTTTTTTTTTTTTTTTTTTTTTTGTAACATTTGCTTACACAGTAAGGTGCTAATAGAAGTTAGCCCTTAAGCCCTGGAAATCTTAGGAATCATAGTCACAAAGCAAATATAATTTCATTGTGAAAGTGAACTTTGGTAGAAGAAAAATCTATAGGACACCTGAGGTAGTAGAAACTGGAATAAACAGTAGTAGACGTTATTTACAACTTGAGTACCAAATAACATTAAGAACACAAAAATAATTACACAATACAATTTCCAGTCCAGCTTTGATCCAAAGAAAATAAGAATATTACATCACATTTGCATTGAAAACGAAACAAAAAACAAAACGCCACAATTACCAGCAAGCTGAGGGAACTGCAAACAAACTCAAACACAATGGATTCTGAAATCTACAGATAGTTTGAGTTTGAAATGTGGTGGGCATGGTGATCTACAAAGTAATACTGATTAGCTGAGGTTCCTCAGTTTATACAGTTTACATTTTTGTCAGACACAGTATTCATCTGACCAATGATCTTCCAGTACATAAAATGGCAAGAGTGCATCCTTTAAAGCTTGCACATGAGAGACTTGGAAACAATCTTATTAGAATTATGAAAATTCTAAGTAGTCAAAAAATAAAAAATTAAAAAAAAAAACAAAATAAAAAAGAAAGTCAAGTACAACACATTTAGAGCTACCAAACTTCACATTTCTGTACTATTTTTAACTCTTCAAATATCGCCAATCTTCCAAAACAAAGGAATGTAAAATTTCACTAAGAAACATATTCACATAAAAAACAAACTGCCTTTTAAAAATTATAAGCAATATATCCCTGTAAACTTATCTTGTAACTTATTGTATTTCCAATTTGTGTTGTACATTTTAAATGTACTCTATATAGCTTATTTAGTTTATCCTGAGTCTTTGAGAATAACCAATTCTATTTCACACTGGCTTCTGAAGAGTTAAAACTAAAATCTCAAAAGTTGTATTTAATAGTTAATCAGTACTTGATTTAAAAGACTCACACACACACAAAAAGATTAAAAAGCTACCATTTTCCTTCAGGATTCCATGCATCTGAATTTAACTCCAGACTAAAACCATTAGGTAACTGTGCAAAATCCAAGGAATTAGTGTATAAATGAAATTCAATTCCACTTTTCTTTCTGAACACATTTTCCAAGTTCACAGCAAATGTATTCTTTAAAAACATTACTGATTGGTAGTTGAATAATCTTTTTTAAAAATGATCTGCCAGGCCTACTGTAAAGAGATGATGCATGGTAAAAGGAAAATGGCAGTCATATGTTATTACCAGTAGTGAAGGTGAATGATGGATTGTTACATACAGAGTAAGACTTAAATGTTGTGAAGTTTCCTACAGTTTGACAACCAAAACATCTAAAAAATTCAAATAAATTTTAAGGTAATCTTGATCTTCGTTGTGAGTTGCATCACAGAGGACAGTTCATTTTTAGTTAACTTATATTTAACCTGCACAATAAGAGTGGTGACTGACTCAAATGTAGGTAGTACTTTATTGTATTCCAATATAAAAAACAAAATTAAGTCTGTATTTTAAAAACTTTTACAATAGCAAGATATTTAATGAACTCTTGTTCATATCTAGTTTTTTTTTTCTAGTTTGAAAAAAAGATCACCTTTCCCTGAATAAACAAAAATGAATGTAAATAAAAATGAAAATACAAAATCATAATTTCCAAAAACGAAATGAATGGGCCAACAGTAAAATGCACAATGAGCCACAATTGCCCAGGTGTTTAAGAAAATAAAGGTCAAGTGTGGGTCATAAAGAAGTATCAACTTTTAAAAATATATGTATGTAATGCTACTCATAGCATATTCTGACCTAAAAGAGGCAGATACTGATTTTATAGCCAGTGACAAAAAATTTTAACGGAATTGTAGAACCCCCGCTTGTGATCACTATGTGAAATGGAAGAATAATTCAAATATTAAAATAGATCCTGAGCCCCTCAGCCGCTAATATTGCTGAAAAAGTGCCCCCCAAAAATAAAATTATGCTTCTGCAATTTAGTCATGCAAACTTCACTGTTTTCCTGTTCACCTAGGGCCAGTTCTTTGAAAGGCACAGTTTACAATTTCTGCACTAGTTGTGGGCTTTTGCATACTGAGCTTAGGTACAGATCATGATTTGTCAATCACATACTTAGGTAAGGGTTCCCCACTGGCCTCGTTTGTAGCTGTTCAGTGGCATCATGGCCAGTAGAATATCAATGTGGTTCCCCAAAAGTTTTTTTCTCTTGTTGAGCATCCTGTTTTTATTGTAGTTGATCTGCATAATTGGCTACCACGTAGTACGAAAGACTGGATGCTTTAGTAGCTCTCTTGATGGAGGTCTGTCCTGAGGTTGAAGTTCTAAACAACGAAGAGCCACATCTCGTAAGCCGGGAGACAAATGTGAAGGGATTGATGGAGCAGTCGTTGCACTAGCAATCTGTGGAGAAAAAGCCAGAGTGTTGGAGCTTTGCACGACTGGAACTTCTGATACACAAGCACATGTGCATAGACCTCATAACCCTTACAAAATGAAGAAGTGGGAGGATTTTCTGTTATCAAAAAGTCTATAAAAAGATTCATCCACTGGATGGAAGGTTTTCTCTAACCATCTTTCAACTTTTAGGATTTTAGGATTTGATCAAATATATCCTATTCCTTATTATTTAAATCAACAAGGCTAAGTACATCAAAATGTGCAGGAAAAGTATTCACTCAAATGAATTCTGCTGTCCTCATAGTCAGTCTCCAAGATGGTTTGCTCTTACTGCACGTTTTCTATTTCTTCAGCAGACAGAGCTATTTAGATTAAGAAAGACTAAAACTGAAGAGTCAATTTAATACATAGAAAACACAACTGCATTGTTTCTTTCCTTCCATGTTGGACAAATTCTGATTCTTAGTATCAAATACACTATGAAGAATGATTTTATAAAAAAGTTTTAAGTCTGACTACTTTAAACTCACCTACTCACTCCTAATCACAAGAAAACTCTTTCTTTTCCCTACCCCAGTAATTTCATAAATGCTTTGGGTTAAAAAATGCAAAGTAATATAAAGAAAAGTCCTCTAAGGTCTGTGATCCTATATCACAATATACTCAGCTGATATACACACACATCTTACACACCACAAAAAGGAAAAATACAAAACAAAAAATTAAAGTCCCTCTTTCTTCTCCCCAAATGTAACTTACTGTTGACGATTTGTGTGTGTGCATGCACAAGTGTGTGTGTTTGTGGAGAAAAAAGGCCAATACATTCACAGACTTAAGATTTTCTAAAATGTCTACAAAAGAGAAAACTTAATTTAGAGACAGGGTCTCTCTCTCTCTCTCTCTCTCTGTCATCCAAGCTGAAGTGCAGTGGTCTGAACATGGCTCACTGCAGCTTTGACCTCCTGGACCCAAGCGATCCTCCCACCTCAGCCTCCTGAGTACCTGGGAGCACAGGTGGTGCCACTATGCCCAGCTAATTTTTTTTTGTAGAGATGGGGTCTCACTATGCTCAGTCTGCTCTCCAACTCCTGGGTTCAAGCTCTGTTCCCGCCTCAGCCTCCCAAAATGCTGAGATTACAGGCATGAGCCACTGTGCTTGGCCAGGATCACTTTATATACTTTGCTCTTTTCACTTAATAATATATCTTGTAGCACTCTGTAAATCAACATCAACAGCTTTACACTTGTTTAGTTTCTGTATAGTGTGGATAATTACTTTCTTGAGTAGTGAATAATCTTGAACTTGGCACTTGGTACTTCTAGACGTAATCTTGAGTAAATTCCTAACAATGGGCATAGCTGAGTCAAAGAATAAGTGCATTAAAAATTCTGGCAGATACTGCCAAATCACTCTCTAAAAAAACATGCTACAGCAATTTATACTATCATAAACAGGGTATGGAAGTGTTTGAGAAAGCTTTGGGGTGATTCCAAAGACCTCAAAGTATTTACTCCAAGTTAAGGAAACTGAAAATGTTACAGTACAATTCTCTTTAAACTTTACCTAGGAAGGAGAATGCCATGAAATCTGTTAAAATATGAACTGTGCCAATTTGGAAATTATTTACAATTGTTTCCAGGGTCTCACCAAAACTCTTAAAATAACATCAAACTTTCAAATTGATCCTAGCCATGAGTATTTATTGAGCAACTTCTGTATAAGACTCTGAAAAGAAAAAAATGAATCAGATGTGAAAGGAACTCAAGGAGATTTAGTTTGAAAAAGGAGGCAAGATAGGAACATAACTAGGAGACAAGAAACAAAGTGTCAGAAACAAGTATGTACTAAAATGCTACGAGAATCTGTGGAAGGAGTTAAAAGCGGGTGCCTAAGCAGGAGAAGCACAAAATGTGGGCCTTAAAGAGAATAAGAATCTGAACCACGTAGAGAAGGAACACTGGACGTCTGAAAGAATAGAGGAAATGAGGTGGTAATACAAAACAGACAGGTATTGTCAGAGAGGTGACTGAGGAGGTTATATAGTAAGTGTGGGGAGCACTGGAGGAGGTTACGGCAGGTGGAGCTGACTGTGTGGGCTGAGTGCTTGACTAAGGCCTAGGTGTAATTTTGTTTATCTTCATAGTAATCCCACGAAGTACGTGCTTCATGGGGTTCTTGCACCAATTTCACATATGAGAAAATACAGGGTAGACACAAAAAATAATTTTCCTATGATCACATGGCCAATAAGGGGTAGAGCCAGGGTTTAAAACTAGGTCAGTGTGACTCCAAAGCCCACGATTTCAACCATCACATCTACTGAAAAGCTAAAAATCTCAACCATTACCTATTCTATGGTGGAAAAGGAGATAATTGATTTGTGAGTTATAAAAAGGTAGGAAAGGTAGACAGGACTGAACTGACTTGGGTGTGAATTTTAAAAATATACAAAATAGTAAATTAGGCCAGGTGTGGTGGCTCACACCTGTAATCCCAGTACTTTGGGAGGCCAAGGTGGGCTTGAGGTCAGGAGTTCAAGACTTGCCTGGCCAATATAGTGTAACTCCATCTCTACGAAATATACAAAAATTAGCTGGGTATGGTGGCACGTGCCTGTAGTCCCAGCTACCCGGGAGGCTGAGGCAGGAGAATCGCCTGAACCTGGGAAGCAGAGGTTGCAATGAGCTGAGTTCCCGCCATTGCACTCCAGCCTGGGCACTGCAGCGAGACTGTCTCAAAAACAAAAACAAAAAACAAACAAAAGAAAATGGCAAATTAGATTTAAAAAATTTTGAATTATGTAAAATGTATGACGAATTTCACGTTTTAAAAGTGATGGATGGATATAGATACACACACATATATAAATGCACTACATATTTCTTCTAATTTCTTCTAGGAGCAGTGTTTTACTATTTGCTAATTCAATATTGGTAGCAACTTAACAGAGCATAACTACCTCAAATAACAAGAAGTGACTATATATGTCACTAACATTGACAACACCACTGACAATACCAACTCCTGGAAATAAACACAGACGCTCTTTGACTTATGCTGAGGTTATGTCGTGATAAACCCTTTTAAGTTGATGATATTGTAAGCTGAAAAATGCAGTTAATACACCTAACCTAACCCACCAAACATTATAGCTTAGTCTGGTCTACCTTGAATGTGCTTGTAATACCTATATTAGCCTACTGTTCAGCAAAATCATCTGACAACACAGTCCACTATAGAGTATTGGTTGTTTACTCTCGTGACTGTGTGGCTGACTGGGAGCTGTGACTTGCTGCCACTGCCTGGCATCATCAGATTATATCGTACCACATATTGCTAGCTCAGAAAAAAATCAAAAATCAAAGTATGGTTTTTACTGAATTTGTACTGCTTTTACACCATCTTAAAGTAAAAAAAAATTGTGTATCAAATCCTCTCTGAATAAATACACAGACTATTTATTTATTTACCTTCATGCTAGATTGTTAGGGAGAACCCATCAAAATTTGCCTCCTGCCAAATTCTTCTGTACTCCTTTTAGCACCAAGAAGTAATTTTTATCTCACAATTACCTTAAATATCAAAGCAAGATGATTGGAGTGCTTTTCTGCATTCCATGGTGGTTTTGCACAAGCCATTTCTATAATAGCACAGCCAACACTCCATACATCACAGCTCCTTCCATACTGTTGACCTCTTAGTACCTAAAATAAATTAGAGTTAATTTGGAAATATGACTCATTTGAAAAAAGAGAAGGCCAATTTGTAGTTATAGATTCTACTTTCTTACCTTAGGGAGAAAACTGGTACAAACAGCAATTATGTGGACTACCTAAATCTAATTTATTTCATTAATAGCTTAATTTTCCAGGTACACAAAAAAGGATAATTGTGAGATTCTGAAGCAGTCACATCACAGAATTTTGCTCTTAGCAAACTAAGCGGCAAGAGGACAACAAACATTACTACATATGAACGTGAAGAATTATGAACACGACAGAAGAGGCTGAATCAGAAGAACAATGCTTAAACTCCTTCCACTACTGACAGAACCTGCCTCTGTATGCTCATCTCCTTTTAGAATAGAGAGAGAATATTTTTTAAAATTTGTTATGTGCACTTTGAGTTTACTACGAAACAACTGCTATAAATTACCCCAAAATTCTTTATTAGTAACAGCCCTTAAGCAAATCTATTAGAACCTATTTTTTGAATTGTGTCAAGGCAAAGACAGAAAGGTTGGGAAGAAGGGTCTGAATGAAAGATACTACTAAAACCATATTTTAAGGGCCATGGACTTCTAATTGGTAAGTACATACTGGATACCACTGCAAGACAGTTTAGTATAATGCTGTTACACAGAACTCAAAAATATTTTCTTTCATTACACTCAAAGATGCTTCTCACCTCAGGTGCCATAAATGCAATTGTCCCCAGTAACTGTCCCTGAAACTCTCCTGCACCAGTTCCTTTTGATGCCAACCTGGCTGCAGCTCCAAAATCTGCAATTCTTAGTCTCTGACCAGTGCTGTCAATTAGCAAATTGGCACCTGTCAACAAACACAGCAAATGACCTTGTATGTTTAAAAAAAAAAACAAAAAATAAGGACAGATTAAAAACCCAGTAAAAATACTAATGAAATAGGACAATGACAAAAGAAAGAAGTGAACTACATTTCAGAGGTTCAGACAGTTATTCTCTTTTCCTTTCACTTTCTTCTTGCTAAAGGCACACAGCTCTCTCTAGCATAAGGAAAATCTAAAACCTTAAAAGCAAAGTCTGAAAAACAAATATTATAAAGCACAAGGAGATCAAAAAGGCGATTTAGTGAAACTTGAAAGAGTAAGTGTTGAAAACCTTTAATATGCTTTCCAACAAAATCTTTCTCCAAAATTCACATTTTAGCCTAATTTACATTTGAAGACAATTTTGTTGAAACATACTGATCTAGACCAATTCAAAGTATATGTGCTAAATTCATAATTAGATCTTAATTTAAAAAGTTATAAAATTACTTCAATACATTATGTCAAATACTAGCTAAAAAGAATGATGACAGAAAACCAGATTTGCTCTTGAGAAAAATAAACTGAGGCCAGGCACGATGGCTCACGCCTGTAATCTCAGCACTGTGGGAGGCTGACGCAAGCGGATCGCTTGAGCCCGGGAGTTCAAGACCAGCCTGGGGGCAACATGGCAAAACTCCATCCCTACAAAAAATACAAAAAATTAGCCAGGCATGGTGGCGCACATCTGTTGTCCCAGCTACTTGGGAGGCTGAGGTGGGAGGATCACGTGAGTCCAGGAAACGAAGGTTGCAGTGTGCCAAGTTTGCAACACTACACTCCAGCCTGAGTGACAGAGATCCTGTCTCAAAAAAAAAAAAAAAAGATAAGCAAAAGAACAGGAACCACAAAAGATTTGAAGGAATTTTTCTTAAAAGAAGTTTATGATATCCTAATATCCCATTATTCTAAATAAAACCAGGAAAAGGAACTTTCTGGGAGCCTGTATATCATGAGGCCAAGACAGGGAATCTGGAGACATGTATTGTATACTTTCTGCCATTAACTAGCAATAAAACTGTAGAAAAGGCACAGCCTCTCTTGTATTCAATATACTTTTCTAATAAATGAGGAAGGCAGATTAAATGACCCCTAAGACTTCTTTCGGTTCTAATATTCTGAATTACTCAGAAGAAAAAAATGCCATAGTTAGAAACCACCAACAAAGGTTCATTTTTTTTTTTTCCTTCTTTGAGACAGAGTCTCGCTCTGTCACCCAGGCTGGAGTGCAGTGGTGTGATTTTGGCTCACTGCAACCTCTGCCTTCCGGGTTCAAGTGATTCTCCTGTCTCAGCCTCCCAAATAGCCAGGATTCCAGGCATGCGCCACCTCACCCTGTTAATTTTTGTATTTTTAGTAGAGATGGGGTTTCACCATGTTGGCCAGGCTGGTCCTGAACTCCTGACCTCAAGTGATCCACCTGCCTTCACCTCCCAAAGTACTGGGATTACAGGTGTAAGCCACTGCACTTAGCCCTGAATTTTAAAATTACATTAATTTTTTTTATTGTCACTAGATAATAATTAAAAGAATTCCTACCTTTGACATCTCTGTGAATGATTTGGTTTTCATGGAGATACGAAAGGCCACGAAGTAACTGTTCAGTGTAGTTAATAACTACTGATTCTTTGAAGGCTCCATATTTACTCAGCAAATGAGCCACAGATCCCCCTATAAGACAACAGAAATAATTATCATAAACTTAAAGACGGAATTAAAAGTATTTATTACACTTTGGTTTCTAAGGTTTTCACTGCATGAACTCACATTCACATATGAAACAGAAGAAAAACATTTCAAAACTAACATATTCCTGTATCATTTCAAAAACTACTAATTAGGAGACACTTTCATGGAACCCACAGGGAACCAGTTTATTGGAGGGTCAAGATTTCAGAAAGCTGTAAAAGTTAACCATTTTGGATGAAACTATTTCTGAAATGTACAATTCACTTCTCTGTCTTCTCAAAATAACACAAAACAACTTTATTAATGACTAAAGTAAACAATGTTAACATATTATTTAGTAAAAGGTGAAATGAATGGGAGGAGGAACAGAAGACCCAGAGCTAGGCTTCATATCCTACCCATTTACTAGCTCTGCCCTGGAACATGTCTCAAGTTTAGCCGCTTTTAAAAGTGTTTATAGTAGTCAACCTATCTACTGTAGCGTAAATCTTTATTAAGACCAACAACACATAACGCACTTAAGAACTGATTGGTAAATAGAAATGCACTCTTAAATACATACGCAAATCTAAGAAGTTAAACCAAACACTTAAGCTGTTCATCACATCAGGTCATTAATTTTATTGTATACATTGTATAATACAAAATAAAACTCAGTCTTCATTTATTTCAGCAGATGGCAAGGTTCAACTTTATGCTTCAGTGCTAGTTTACTTGTAGTAAGTTTTCAAGTTATATGTTAATTTTGTTTTTATATTGTTATGTTAAAACACTTCCTCATCTGTCCAGTTTATCATGGCTACCTGGAAATATACAGATCTTATACATATCAGGTATTAAAAACAATGCTACTCAATCATTGAAAAACACACTGGAAAAGTTTAAAAGGTAGAGATAGTCAATATTTCATTTATATTAAATGAAATACAAAATGAAGTATCTGTGGTTCATACTAATATATTGGGGTGATTTGCTTTTAGAAACCCGAACTATTTGATAAAAATAAATTTTAATTAAACCGGTTTTTCCTAAATTTAATCACAGAAAGTTAAATCCATGTACTACTATTTGTAATTTAAAACATTAACATACCTGCCATCCATTCAATGAAGAGATTGTAATTGCTCTTCTCACACGTGGCTCCCAACATCCTAATGATGTTTGGATGATTCAGATGGCTCATCATTCTTATCTCTTCTCTTAATGCTTCTACTACTTCTTCTTGCTCAGATGATGTGTTTCTGACATAAGTCACCTGTTTCAAATAAACATGTCCACAAAGTTTTGCATATTTTCACTAGCAATCTGATCTAAAATAAACAAATGCAAACCAGCATATATATTAGCAACAGATGGCATTTATGTTCATGGATGCAATGTACTTTAAAATAACTGGCCGGGTGCGGTGGCTCAAGCCTGTAACCCCAGCACTTTGGGAGGCCGAGACGGGCGGATCATGAGGTCAGGAGATCGAGACCATCCTGGCTAACACGGTGAAACCCCGTCTCTACTAAAAAAATACAAAAAACTAGCCGGGCGAGGTCGCGGGTGCCTGTAGTCTCAGCTACTCCAGAGGCTGAGGCAGGAGAATGGCATGAACCCGGGAGGTGGAGCTTGCAGTGAGCTGAGATCTGGCCACTGCACTCCAGCCTGGGCGACAGAGCGAGACTCCGTCTCGGGAAAAAAAACAAACAAAAAAAACCCCAAGTCAAACTCTCTTAAACACTAGGAATCTAGCGTAAGCAGCAGTGAATATCAGAAATGACAAAAATATTGGGATATAGTCAATATTCCAATAGTCTCAAAGAGTAAAAATGAGAAAAGTCCAAATATGGGAGAATAATCAACATGATTTAAAAATTAAAGTTTAATAATTTTCCTATCCTGATTAAGTATACTCATTATAAAAAGTAAACCACTGAAACCCCAAGATGGCACTGCACCAGTACACTGTTGAAAGTACCTGAAAACCACCCCTCTACTACCTACAAAAAGCAAAACCAAAAAACCTTTGTAAGGCCCATCTTGATATTGTAGTCTTATGATAATCATACTTCAACTTTTATTTTTTTTGAGACAGTCTTGCTCTGTCGCTCAGGCTGAAGTACAATAGTGTGATCTCGGCTCACTGCAACCTCTATCTCCTGGGTTCAAGCAATTCTTCTGTCTCAGCCTCCTGAGTAGCTGGGACTACAGGTGCCTACCACCACGCCTGGCCAATTTTTGTATTTTTAGTAGAGGCAGGGTTTCACCACGCTAGCCAGGCTGGTCTCGAACTCCTGACCTCAAATGATCCAACCACCTTGGCCTCCCAAAGTGCTGGGATTACAGGCATGAGCCACCACGTGCAGCCTCAACTTTTAATAATAACAGAATTCATGATGTTTCTGGTGCTTTGGAAACATCTACTTTGAAATCTAAGTTTCTCAAAGTTTAAAGAGCTAAAGTACAAACACGTGGACATATCCTTTATTCTTTTTACTGAACATGCTTCGTTTTGTGATTTGAATCATTTCATTTATATGCTCACTAGATATTTACCTGTTTAACAGCCATTAAAGTTCCAGTTCCCACATCTTGAGCCTGATAACAAGAAGAAAATGCTCCAAGGCCTATCTGTTGACCTTTCAGCCATTCAGTGTCTTCTCTATACGGTTGTTTTGCTTTGGTATGTCCTGGTAGAGTCTCTGGTGTCTACATATTAAATGAAAGCAATCTTTTTACTGTTAAAGGAGTAAAATTTTGTGAAATTAGTCTGCAAGATATTATTCTTGTTCAGTCTGGCTTCCCAAACCACCTATAAATGTGACCTCTGAATGGAAGGTATTTGTGACCAACATCAAATGCAAAAGTGATCACCATTATAGAATTAACCAGAAATGCCCACAGACAAGAATTATTGCTATTTAAACAGTACAAACATTATTGTTGTATAAGTAATAATTTTATGTGGAAAAATCTGCTTCTAAATATTAGAAGCAGCATTTCTGAATTAGGTTTATTTTAGTATGGTCCAAGGAAGCTCTCTGTGAGACAGTGTCTTGCACTATCATTCAAGCTACAGTGCAATGGTGTAATCACAGCTCACTGCAGCCTCAAACTCCCAGGTTCACGTGACCCTCCCCACCACAGCCTCCTGAGTAGCTGGGACCCAAGGTGTGCACTATCATGCCTGGCTAATTTTTTATAGAGACAGGGTCTTGCTTTGTTGACCAGGCTGGTTTCGAAATCCTGTGCTCAAGCAAACCTTCGGCCTCAGCCTCCCAAAGTGCTGGAATTACAGGTATGAGTCACTGTGCCCCAGCCCCAAGGAAGTCTATACTTACATCCTGTTGAATAATGATGATATCTTCTCCATTTTCAACCTGCAGCTGAGGAACTATGGGGAGGGCATCCTGAGACGCTGACATTGCCATGGCAATTGCTAAAGCTTCTTCTTCTTCAGCTTCCATCTTTTCTTTGCACTTTTGATTATGATTCACATCATCTTTGTAGGTATCATCATTTTCAGCCTTTTCAGGAGAGAGGACAGCAACTTCTGACTTGAAAGTGACTGTTGTATCACTTGAAGGCATAGATGCTTCAAGAAGGTCCTCAATACTGGAGTTGAGCTCTGTATTGACATCTAATCTGCATTTCTCCTCTACTGGGGTGAACACTGTCTCATCACTGGGTATAACAGCATTACTACTATTGCTGCTACAGCCAAAGCTGTCATCACATTTGGAACTACTATTCAGATCAAGTGTCATGCTATTTTTTGAGGGATCTCCCTGTTTACTTGCATTACCTGGGGTAGGTCGAGATGGCTTTGGCCTGTGTATATTACTGGAGGGCAAGGGTCTTGACTGAGTAAAGACTGGGGAAAGTTTATCTGAGTCTCTGTTTTCAGGACAGTTTCTGTGGAATTGTAGAGAAAACTTGCGCTGTGTTTGAGGAGATGCAGAAGGTATTTTGCAGGGAACGAATCCCTGAAGTCTATGCTTAGAGACATCTGTTGCAGCGCCAGCTGGTACAGATGGGGCCGAAGAAGAAGGGGTTGACAAGGCTGGAAACATTAATTGGGAATGATGAGATAAAGGAGAGGAGTTCAAACACTGACTATGGGGCCTGCCTTTTGTTTGAACCATTGGCTTTGGTTGCTCTGTTGTTGTTGAACTAGAAGGTCCTACTGAAATGCTGGCCAGTCTCTCAGAAATGTCCTCTGAACTGGCACTCAATTTTGTAGCACATAATCCTTTTCCAGTTTTCTCTAAACGGATTGTGCACTCAGGGGAACTGTTCTCTGTGGTTTCCGGATAGTCACTGGGAACAGATGCCTGCAAAAAGCTGTCCTGTTGACCATCCAAAGTGTCTTCTACACCCAATTGGATGGCTTCAGCAATTTCCACCTCATCTGCAATAGCCATCAAACGGCGACGCATCCTGGTGAAGTGAGTGGAACTGGAAACACTCAGCATTTCTAACAGTTTTGAAAACACATGGGGTACTGTAGTAACCATTCTTGCAGAACTCAAGTAGATCCTTCTGGAAAGTTTGCCAACCATTGAGTGGGAATTATCAATGGACTGCAAAGCAAAGGTTAAGAGGGACAGCAGCTTCTTATACCTGAAAGAAAAAACATTCATTACTATAATAAGTTCCAATTACTGAAAAACACATGGAAACTTAAAAAATGGTAGTAATTTACAGCATGTGTACTTCAAAAACCATTTCAGCATAAAGTATCTATAAATTTTAAACTAAACATCCTAGACTTTGGGTTTTCATATGTCAATCAAATATTAAGGTATCAGCAACCTATTTATGCTCTGTATTTTCTGAGTCTTTCATAAATCTAAAATGTGTCATTCTTGAGGAGGGTATAGGGAGGGCAGAAAGATACATGTAATATATTTTCAGAAGAAAAATTACCTGATTTCAACAGGCTCAGCTTGTGAAACATCAGTACTGACAATATGAGGATAAAATTCAGCAGGAAATTCCAACAACAGTCTATCTATAAGACAAAGGCGGCCAAGAAGTTCTTGCCAATTGTTTGATTCAGTTTGGTTTCCAAGAATACAATTTAAGACATAATCAACACCACCAATACCAATGGATCCTACAAAAAGGAAAGTAAAAATAAATGATTAAAAAATAGTGGTATTAAAATCTAAAACAAGACATGATTAAATGGTATAAGGCCAACAAAAATATTCTGAACTATTTTCAAGAATTTCTCTCTCAGATTAATTCACATTTCTAACTGTAACACAGTGAATCAATTTATAAAATTACTTCAAAATCCTGTAAACTGCCTCATGAGAGATTATGAGATTAGATAAGGCTGCTGAGGAACATGATAAAATATGCTATATTCATTTTAAGTGAAAAGTTATTACCAGCTTTTAGTATTTCTCTGCCAACTGCCAACTCTCCTGCTTGGCCTTTGCACAGTTCCAACAGTGTTGATATGGACAGCTGACTTGTGCGGCTATAAAGCAAAGGAAAAGCAACATCAATCCTGGATCTTGGCTAAAATACTACACAATATTAGAGGCGTAATGCAATGCCTTGTGAAAAAGTGGAGAAATAATGTTTTCAGGAGTATTTACTTTTCCACCACTAAAATCACATGAACAATGTCACCATAAATAGTAATACTCATTTATTAGGTCTAATTTTGTAAATTTAACATATCCTCTATGTTAAGCACAGAATCTTCAACAACGGCTCTAGCAAGTATTGATTTAAATACCAAATTAGATAAAATATTGTATTTTGTTAAAAGAAAAAACAAGGACTGCGACATTTTGATTTCTGAACTTTCACTAAGAAGCTCTTGAATTAAAAACAAAACCTTCCCATCCAAAAACCCTCCATTTCCTTACATAGGCAGAATGAGGTCTGAATATTATAAAATCTCTCTACAGTATTTGTGTTCATTCATTCAGGTGACCAGGTAAACAACCTAACTTTAGAGTTTCAAAAAGCGAGCAGCACAATAAATACCATGAGAACACTGAATTATCAGAAAGATACCTATTCTAATACTAAAAAATGACATTTTTCCTATGCATTTTGCAAATTACTTTCTAATTTGCATATTTTACAGATATACAATGTTTTCTCTAAGAAACAAGAAAACATCCAATATTTTCAATCTATAGAGAAAACAATAGAGGCAAAAGACAGACTTCATGAGATGAGAAATTCGTTAAAGGCAGGTACTTAATTTTTGAGACCCTGTGCAAACAGTCATTATGACTTGCAGAGGAAGAGAAAAGTGGTACTGAGAGAGCTCTAAATGGGTGAAATGGAAGAGGCAACACAAGGGAGATTCAACACTTGTTGCTAACCAAGATCTGCTGGGATAGAAAGAAATAGGAACTACCAAATAACTGTTCACAGTAGCTGTGATTATTCAATGAAAAATTTTCCTCCTATTTTATGGAAGGGGAAAATAAAAGAGAACCACTGGTCTGAAAAAAGCATGGGTTGTACTCATCTTTACGGTCACTGTACCTCAATTCTCTACTTCATATTTTTCTTTCCAGTTAGGGTTATTCTTGTTCCCTGTCAATTTTCAAGGATATTGCAGGAATATATAAAATCTAAAATTTTTTTGACTAAAACTGTCATAATTAGAGTAAAATTCCATTACACTGAAAATAATGAGATGGATTTGTTAATTTTTTATCCTGATAATAAGGCACATACAGGTGTAATGATCTTACTGGTTCCTATCCTGTGTAACCCATGAGATTATATCTTATGGCTATAAATGTCAACTACAGTTCTTACCAACTGTACTTCACATTATGAATGTTATTGAAGATAATAAATCACAATACAATAATGTGGAGGTCCATACAGTTTGTTTGCCTGGCTTTTACTTGCCGGTAGTTCTTTCCCCCAGTCCTTAAGAGTCTCAAGTACTGCATTTCCATTTTAAATCTCACATTAAAAGACAATGTTCAAAGACTCAGTCAATAAAATGTATCAGATATTCACTAGGTGTGAGGCTTGCTGTGAGGCACTTTTAAGACAAGACAGTTTGAAGTGGTTCATCAATGAAGCCTTACCTATTGGCATCTGCACATTTGACTAGGATGGTGTCTACAACTGGCCGGAGAAGTCTCTGAAGTTTGATTCTTTCCGCTAAACTGTGGCAAGGAGTATATACCAGCATGGCTCTCAATGTTTTCTGAGGAAAAAAATCTGAAGGTCAGTTTATGTACACTTAAAAAGCATCAGAGATAATGGCCTAATTTGAGACAATATGAGCAACAAAATAAGATAGGAATGGATTATAACCCATAGAATAAAGTAAGAATCTTATGTGTCTGTAATGATACAAACAACTAACAAAATAAATGAATGGGGTAGAAAGGAATTTTCTGAATTCTTTTCTCTGCAATTTTTAGAAGTCTGAATTCATTTCAAGACGCAAAGTTAAAAAAAATTATTTTTAAAAAGAAAAAGAACAGGAGCCAACCTGAAAGGGCTCTCAATGGTCAACGCTGGAATAATTAGAGCAACAAAACAAATGATGGTAGTATTGGGTTGCAACCCATAGAACAAAAGGAATACCCAGGAGCCTACACTGATATAAATTAAAAATTGAATAGGTACATAAACGGAGAAGCTCTTCTTTATAGAATAATTCCAATTAATGTAGAAGGAATGAGGAAAACAGAAAATCACCATTAGAACACCATTTTTTTTAAAATTATACTTTAAGTTCTGGGGCACATGTGCAGAACGTGCAGGTTTGTTATATAGGTATACACATGCCATGGTAGTTTGCTTCATCTATCACTCCGTCATCTACATTAGGTATTTCTTGTAATGCTATCCCGCCCCTAGCCTCCTGACCCCCGACAGGCCCTGGTGTGTGATGCTCCCCTACCTGGGCCCATGAGAGCACCATTTTTAATGGTGTAGTAATAACTGCTACAGGCAAGATCCACAAATATTTTTAAAATCAGTGGACAAAATTTTGAGGCAAAATAGGATATTTGCATAATCTCAAAGTAACTCTCGCAAGATATCTATGAATATTAATTTTACAGCAGGGAAACTTGGTAGATATTACCTTAACTGACAGCATCACCAATAATAAATTAAGCCATGGACATATGTATCCACTGATATGATGCACTGAGAAAGGCCTATCACCTCTGTGACATTCTGTGAAAAATATGTAACTTCCATCTAATCATGAGAAAACATCAGAGAATCCCAAATTGAGGGACATTCTACAAAATAACTGGCCAGTATACTTTGAAAGTATCTGTCAAGGTCATCAAAAACTAGGAGAGGCTGAGGAACTGTCATGGATGAGAAGACATTAAGGGGACATGGTGACTAAATGCACTGTGGGATCCTGGATTGGATCCTGGGACAGAAAAAAGACAACAGCAGAAAAGCTGGTAAAATCTGAATAAAGTCTGCAGTTTAGCTATGAAGGGCACTGTTGGGCAACAGGAGAGATTTCAGTATAAACTTAATAGTACAAAACAGTATTGTGATTAATGTTAATGTGCTGACTGTACATGTAAGAATAAATGGAATTATGTATTTAGTTTTAAGAGACACATATTTAAGTATTTGAGGAGAAACTGTCATGATGCCTGCAAAAAACTCTCAAATGGTTCAGCAAAAAAAAAAAAAAAAAAAAAAAATTATACATGGAGAGGGAGGGAGAAGAAAAAAAGGAAGAGACAGAGGAAGGGGACATAAGGGAAAGGGAAAGGGTGAGCTTTAACAGCAGAAGCCATTTCTGCCTTCATGGAACCTGGTATCCTTTATACAATCTTTGTGCTCTAAGAACTCATAAGCTAGTTGGGAAACAGTCTGAACTTAAGAAGAAACAACCATGACAGTAAGGCAGTTACACCGCACACAAAAAGAGTAACACAGCAAAGGCTTTGCAGAAAAGGAACTGGCAAAAAGAGGATTTTATTTAGTCAAGTATGCCTGAAGGTTTGTGTTGGAAAATAGTAAGAAAGCAGCAAAATGTTGGGCCAATTGGTCTTTATTCTACAGTATGCTGGTCCCTCCAGATGCTACATGAAGAAACAGGCTGTAGCAAAATAACTCTGGGAAACAATGCATTTTACCCTTTGATCCTTTAGGTTCACAATGTACACTAGCTTACTGAAGGATCCTAGAAGTCTTTCAGTCAACAGACCTAGTTATCCTTGTGTAATCCAGTGTTCACCAATCTTAACTGAATACAGGATTCTTTCTTCAGGGAACTTTTCACAACCCTGCCAAACTTCCACAGAATATGCTTTAGGAATGTCGTTGAAGAAACAGAAACCTCTAAAGATTTCTAAACGAGTTGGGGGATAATCAAAGTTGTGTTTAAGAAATAATGATAACTATTCATGTTCTTACAATGTGCCAGGCATACAGTTGAAAGTTTCTACATAATCTAATTTCAAATCTAAGAGGTATTTTCATTATTTTATGGGTGAGAAAACTGAAGTTTATTTAAGAGAGGTTAAGTAACCTTCGTAAAGTCACAGTGCTAGCAAAAGGGAGAACCAGAATTTGAATCCAGGTCTGTCTCTATGATCTTGATCATGTGTTCAGATTGCCTAGGCTAGTCCAACTTTAACCAGCACATTATGCAAGCACTGTGGCTGGAATGATAAATTATGAGATCACTCAATTGTGACTCCAAACCCATGTTCATAACTGTCATGCTGTATTACCTGTCAAGATTCATTAGGCCCAATCGTTAGAGGATGGATTAGACAAAGACAGAGGTTCCAGGGAAGCCTATAGACTACTCATGAATTTTAAAAACAGACCAGATAAGAATTAAAGTGGTGGTTCTGAACTGGGGGCAGTTTTGACCCCTGCAGACATTTGGCAATGCCTGGAGACATTCCTGGTTGTCGTGACTGTGGGCATGATTGGGTGGGGGTGGGTTTGCTCCTGGTATCTAATGGGTAGAGGCCAGGGATGCTGCCACAGTACACACAGGACAACATCCCTGGCTCTCCCCCCACCCAGCAACAAATAATTATCTAACAAATGTTAATAGTACTGAGGTTGAGAAACCCTATTCTAAAGAGGCAGATACTCCTAAATTACCTCCTTGTCACTATTCCACTCATGAAAGAACTTTCAATAGGTTAAACTGGAAAAGCAATTCAATGATCTGTGTCATGGAACCCTTTTCTTTGAAAAGGCTTTTGAATCTCCACATGACAATGTTTATTAAAAATCAAAATGTTTATTAAAAACATATCTTCCTTAATATCTGATACATTTTTTTAAAAATCAGAGTAACATTGATGACTTTGCCATCCCAAAAAGCATTTTAAATTTGGTAATGTATAAGGTATCTGCTCAGAAAAACGTAAAGATATGAACAGCAAGACACTAAAAAAGTCTTTAAAAATTAGCAAGCTTGCCTAGCTCGTCCTATTTTGTTGTTGTTCTGTTTTGATTTGTTTTAGGCTTTAGCAGCCTGAAGCCATGGTGTTTAGTCTGTCTCTAGTGATAAGCGGAAAAGGAGGATGAGGAAGGAGCTTTACTGTTCCAACCAGAAACAGAAACTAAGAAACCATAACTGTATTCTCTCCCTTGGATACCCCTGGAAAGTCTTTAAAACAATGAAACTAAACAGTGAAATAGCATATAAGAAACCTTGGACATACATCAAAAAACAAGTAGAATTCAAATAATCAGAATAAAAGAAAAACTGTAATTTCCTGGAATTATGGAACAAAAATAAAATTTGGATTTTCCAAAATTAGGTAAAGTAGCTTTATTGTATCTTAAAAACACTATCTACGAACCATCAAAAAACCCCAAACCCATAATGATATGATTATGGAATAAAGCTACTTACTAAAGCAGCAACGTACACTTTGTAGACAGGGTCAGCACAGACCATTGACAGAACGTTGCAGCATGCCTCCACCACATCTCCTGAGATACTCGTCTGGGAAGACCCACTGGCAGCTCCCCCACTCGGGCTGCTTCCACTGCTGCCCCCGGAATTTCCAGTGCTCTCCCCATGTGCCAACAGCAGGGCCCCACTGACATCATGGGAAAGACGCCTGAGGGCCATCTCTCTCACATTCCAGTTTCTAGAAAATAAGCAGCCAACGAGTTCCATTCCAAACACCTGGATCAAACACACACAATGAATTCAATGTAAAGAAAAGCTTATGGACCCAGAGTATTTTGAGTTTAGCATCATTTTTGATTATTACATAAAAACTGGGCATTTCTTAAATCTTCACCATCCTTCACAACTTCAAATACATCCAGCCACTTAAACATTGTAAGGAAGAATTTTATACTCAAGTTTAACTGGTAATTATCCAAAGTCATTAATATTTATTAGTTCAGGTAAATAATAAACTCCATTAAGTCATTAGATGGCTATACATACATTCTATGCCTCTATTGTCCCCCATGCTTACCAAAACGCCAAAAAAACTGAAAACCTCAACTCTGTATTCATATTAAGGTAGTTTAAAGAGAAAAACTAGAGCAAGATTAAGAAAAGAAAAAAAAAAAAGATCAAAAAAGGCACCAGGAGAAGGTTTCAAGAGATACAGAGTATTTTTCTTCCAGACAAGAGCAGTAAGTAAAACACATTTAATTAGTTTTTGTCTGTACAAAAAGGTTTAAAAAACTAGACAAAACAGGTAGGACTGTAAAACGAATGGAGTGGACAAATCAAACTGAAGAAAAAATGCTTGTGTTCGAGTACGCAAAGGAAAACGGCAGACACAGAATTATAGTACATGCTGTTGCCATCGTCAATCCCATGCCCCAGAAGCCAGAGTCCCCACAGTGAGGAAAGCATGAAGGGTCTTTCCCTTCACGCTTTATGGGCCAATTAGCTAAAAGTAAGCTTAATACCTAAGATATCATGTGAAAAATGTCTAAATATTAAAGATGAATAAACACAACTTTTGGAAAAATGGATCATGACATACTTATTTACATGTGTTTTGTTATAAAGGGATATTATGGGAGAATGAACCAAATAGAATATAGTGAGCTTCTGGTACTGTTAAGTACTGTGCCACTACCTATGTTTTAATTGTCTTACCTAACATGCTTAATAAAAAGCTAGGAATATAGAGCCTAGTCTGACCTAAAGCTTAGGCAAAACAAACTAGACCATATCCTTGAAAGAATGAAATCTAACAGCTCACAATCAACTTGAGAGTTCTTTGATGGGTCATGAAAGGGCAGGTGAGGACCTATGTTCATTAGTATTTCATTGAATTTCATTAATGGACTAGATACAAGAATATGTGTTTAATATTTTTGCAGATTTTATTAGATTCATAAATGGGTTGCTAATATGCTAAGAGAATTCCAAAGGTGCAGGACTGTAATGGTCACAAAAGAAAAATGAAACAAATCCTAATGATATATAAGCTCAATGTGTTAATACATCTGTTCACAAATTTAATTCAACAGAATTTAACAGATTACTGAAAATAACTATTTTACTTCTTTATTGTCTGGTACAGACCTGTCTGGTTTTAGATCCTACATTTAAAAAATAATAGATTAGGCATTCAACAACCAAGAAAATCATTACAAACCAACTGACAAAAAAGCCCTACTTACTGAGGATGAAAAAGCATTCAATCAGAAGAGATGGTAAAGGGATGCAAAACTGTTCTTACAAATCAAAATGATGAACTCAAGGTAACCATCACATATTTTTTCGTATTCATCTGCTCTGCAATTATTAAGCACCCATTGTATGCCATCAGGATATGAAAGGAGAAATTAATTTTAAATGGCAGCAAATAAGAAACATGATAAAAATCCTTGGCAGGAAGGGGGATTAAACACTGGGAAAAGTTAGCACTGAAGGGTTCTGGTTTCTATCCTTCTATCCTTGAATAACCCTGTACGTCTGTTAGTTCAGGAAAAGATGTTTCTAGATACGTGAAGTGAAACCACAAGGAAGTTTTGAAGTTGAAGCTGTATAATAAGGAGTATAGTATTAATACCGAAAGTAACATTAATATTTCCAAAGGAATAAAGGTCATGATGGAGGCAAGCAAAAGTATTTCTTAAATTATAAACAACTGAGGGAAGGAGACAAATACACTAATTGATCTATAAATATTTCTTTGAGAAATGAAAAACAAAGAACTACTTACCTGAATCCATGGCTCAGCTAAATCTTTGTAAGCAGGAGGGATTTGCTGAGTTCCATAATGAGTAAGGTTAAAATTGCTCTCTTGATTCCTTCTTTGTGATCCAGCCAAAGGCTGATGCTGTACGGTTTGCTGCTGTGCAGCTCTGAGGGAAGAAGGGGAATCCACAGGACTTGACAATTCGTGGCTAAAATGAAAAATAACAAAACTTGCTTTAAAAAAATTAACAGATTTAAATCACACTTTGAGAAATTTTAAAAAATTAAACATATACATATCATTATTTCAAAATTATTACCTGTAGAAATCATGAGATCTCCACTTAGATCTACAAAGGGGACATATTAAAGGTTCTCTATTTCTTCTACACTCTTCTGCCCCTGAAAAATTACAGAAACAAAATCTTACAAAAATGTAAATGCTTAACATTATTTATATTTCATAACTGTTTATAATAATTATTTATAGGATTTATATAGCAGAAACCTCAAAAATAATCTAAACATTTATCTGAAAGCAAGTACATACAGCAGGTTAAATGATTTTGAATGCTATTTTATCCATTCTGATAATGTGTACCCTGCTTACTGTTTTTCCAAACGTTCTGCCCTGTTTGACTACCAGGTAAAGTCCTTCCAATCCTTACTTTGATGCTAGCTAGCCTCTCTGTAATGCCTGCCCAGGTCTTCTTCCACCTCCTTCCCTTCATGTATACCTTCCAGATTGAAACTGTTTCTAATTCTATGCACTTCTTCCATTATCACCTATGTCACACTTTACTGCATTTCTTTGCTCACAAAGATCCTGCATTCCCATTTGTTGAAAACTCCTCACAGAGGACTTAGATACACTGTTTTTATTCTCTCACCAATCTCCCTTCAAGCCATGTTACACTCTTAAATAACATAGTAAGCTCAGAGAGCAACTGTGCTGAATAAGCATAGAGAGAAAAAGAGCCACATACAAATTGACATGCAGTGGTGGTGCAGCTTGTTCCTGCAGCCGTCTTCACACACTGTAAGACTTTCTTCATCAAGCATGCCCAATAAGCAAATAGGACACATCTGCTCCTCTTCATCCTTTATACTATAGAAAAGGGGAAGAAAAAGTATTAAACATAAAAGAATATAAAGCAGAACTGATATGCTAAAAACACTTTCTGCTTGCTTAGAATATAAATACAGTAGAAATTCTTGTTTAAGAGCATCTTATATACTAAGAGATATATATTTATGCTATTAATATACAGTAATTTAAAATCAGATTAACACACGAGTACTTATAGACTGTAGGTGTGAGTTAACTTTCTTTGTGATGAAAACAATACACAGACTGTAATCTTAGAAAGAACATTTGTATCTCCCAAATTCTGCTACTGTACCTTTTGAATAAACCAACAGGTTTGACTACGTACAAAAATATACTACATGGTACTAGTTTCAAGATTTTAAGTGCTGGCGGACCTTAGAGCTCAAAGATTCCACATCCTAAATTTAAATGCCTATTTCAGAAATTTCTAGTGGCAGTATGAACTGGTCCAACTTTCCTAGAAATGAATCTAGGAACACGTCACATTTTAAGGGTACACAATCTTTCATCTAGACTTCTAGGAATGTATCATAAGAAAATAAAAAGACAAATATATAGAGATGTATTATGAAAATGTCCACTGCAGTATTATTTAGAATAACGAAAAGAAATCAAAACAACCAAATGAATGCCAAAAGGAGGTTAAACAAATTATGGCAAACCCAGACACCTTGCAGCCTTTAAAAAGGAACAGAGAGATCCATAAATGAGGTCAAAATAAAACTACCATGTATAGAATGATTCCATTTATGGCAAAATTGCAACATAATGGGTAATTATATTGCATATACTTGATTATCTCTAATATACAAAGTATTTTTAAAAATCAGTAAGAAAAATACTAATAGTAAAATGGACAAAGGAAATAAAAAGGCAATTGGAATAAAGAATAATAGATTGGTAACATCTGGCCCTCATAATGGCATAGAAAACCAGGTTCTCATATCTGGTAGAAGTAAAAACTAAAATCTCTGGAAGGACATTTTGTTAGTATTTCTTAAAATACTACATGTATATATTCATGACCTAAAAATCCTATTTCCTAGGATGCTATCCTTACATATTTTAAGTATGTAAACAAACAACTTGAGGTGTACTTAATGTACATTAAGGCAATGGCTGAACAAATTATGGTGTACCAACATAACCTTATACAGCCATGAAAAGAAAAAAAGTATGTACTCTGGTAATGACGTGGAAAAATATTCTTTACATATAAAGTAAAAGCAAAAGAAAATTGCACACCAGAACATATGGCATGACTTTGTTTAAAAACAGTAAGAAAGCTGAGAGAAATATGGATGGGGGAACGTGCGTGCATGTGTTTGTTGGCCGAAGTATGGAGTGTGCAAAGAAGAGTTTCACTCCTTGATTTATGTAATTTTTAAAAGTTGTATTAAATAGTTAACAGTAGTTATTTTGCGTGCAGCCAGGCTAGAGAAAGAGGACTTTAGTTCTCTATTTCATAAATGCTTTTAATTAAATCTTCATGATGTGAGGGATGGCTTTTAAAAATCAATAGCTGTATTTCCATTATAAAATAAAGGGAAGGCTCTGGGATGTTAAATAAGTTGCCTCAAATCATAAAATCAGTTTGTGGCAGATCTATCATTACACTTTTATCTGAGAAGAATATGCCATAAACTTACAACGTCTAAATTTTAGAATCTGCTAAGCTAGGCCCAATACTGCACTTCTACTATCTTCAACTACTAGGTTGGTGCAAAAGTAATTGCGTTTTTTGCCATTACTTCTAATTTTTTGAATCCTAATTTTGCCATTAGAAGTAATGGCAAAAACGGCAATTACTTTTCCCTGAAAAAACAGATCTGAGTAACTAGCAGCAAAATAACCAGTTCCCCAAATGCACAAAAAGCTTTCCAAAAAAGCTAATCAAACGAGTCAGCAAAGTCATCATGGGTGATTCCTGAGATGAAGGCACACTTACTAGTCTCTCCCTCCCGATGTACCTGCCCCCTCTCTTTTCCTAATTGTAGAGCTACTTAGGATGCGGAAAAACTGTCAGAATATGCATGCATTAGTAACGAAGAATTAACAGTAGCATTACAGAAATGATTTATACAACTATCTATAATAAAAATATTCATGGCAAAAATAATCCAAGGTCAACTAACTCTTTATATAATTACACCAAAATTAAGCTTATTCATAAGAGGAAAATAAAGTTTCACAATTTAGTCAAATCACAAGTGCAACTTACTAAATACTTCTCTGACAACAAAAAGAATACCATTCTGGGGTATTTCCTGTCCATCTTTTTTCCAAGTACATATTTTGTAAGCATTGTTCAGATCATTTATGTATATATATACATGCACTATTTCATATTTAAAAAATTATTATAAAATTGCACTTCAGCTCTTCATATACATAGTTCTTTCATTTTTTTTTTTTTGTGGCAACATATGCATAACATAAAATTTACCATCTTAACCATTTGTAAGTGTACAGGTCAGTGGTATTAAATGCCTTCATGCTGTGCAACCATCACCACTATGTGTCTCCAGTATTCATCTTATAAAACTGAAACCCTATACCCATTAAACACGATTCTTCACGATCTCCTTCCTCCAGCCTCTGGCAACCACCATTCTATATTTTTTCTGAGACAGGATCTTGCTGTCTCCCAGACCGTAGTACAGCGGCACAAGTATAGCTCAGTGCAGCCTCGAACTCCTGGGCTCGAGAGATCCCCCCTGCCTCAGACTCCTGAGTAGCTGGGATCACAGGCGCATGCCACCCATGCCTGGCTAATTTTTCTTTTCTTTTCTCTCTCTTTTTTTTTTTTTTTTTTTTGGTAGAGACAGGGTCACACTATGTTGCCCAGGCTAGTCAGGAACTCCTGGGATCAAGTAATCCTCCTACCTAGGGTCATTCTACTTTCTGTCTCTATGGTTTTGACTAAGTATCTCATGTAAGTGAAATGATACAATATCTGTCTTTTTGTGACTGGTTTATTTTGCTTAGCATAATGTCCTAAAGGTTCATCCATGTTGTAGCATGCTTCCTTCCTTTGTAAAGCTGAATAATATTCCACTATGTGTATATCCCACATTATCCATTCATCCATTGATGGACACTTGGGTTGCTTCCACCACATAATTTTTAATGCCGCCATAATTTTCCACTGACTAGATAGATCCTGTTTTAAGTATCCATTAATGTTGGACATATAAGCTGTTTCCATATTTTTACATTTTAAGAAACCATTACAAACATCTTTGTACACATTTTTTTTGACATTTCAGATTTTTTTAGCATAGTTTTTTCTGAAGCAAAATTACATGAGTATAGAGCAGGGAGTAACAAACTTATAAGGAAAACAAATTAGCCTTTGGACTACTTGTGTAAATAGTTTTAATGAACATAGCCATCCCCATTTATTTATATATCGTCTTCGGCTATTTTCAGGCTATAAGGGCAGAGCTTATAATAAGGGCAGAGTTTTCAAACTAATACTTAAAAAATATTTAAATTTAAAATACTATTAAAAAAATTTAAAGTTTAAAAAAAGTTACCTATAATAACCCCTCCTATAAATAACCAGTGAAGTTCTTATTCCTTCCGATTTTTACATACCTGTAATACCTTTTCTATATAAAACTGGGTTCATGCATAATATATTATTATAATCTAGATTTGGTTTTACTTATTGACATTTTCCCAGGTCATTCAATGTTCTCCAAAAGCATTAATTTTAATGCCCACATGACATTCGTAACATGGGCATACACTACTTTAATCATTCAATTGTTACTGGATATTTTTCACCATAATACTATGAGAAACAGTCATATATGATATATGTAAGGCTTGTGCATTTCTCAGATTAAACATTTACTTAAGAAGAACATTTATTGGATCAATGAATATAAATGTTTTTAAAAGCCATTATTACTTTTTTCTTCAAAAGGCTATACTGCTTTATATATGATCAAGCACATCCTTACAATAACTGAATTACATCATTTAAAAAGTCTTCCATTATTTCAGTAAAAACTGGTATCTTTTTTAAAAAAATGAACATTTCTTTAGTTATCAGGTTGAATGAACAGTTTTTGTGTTTCTTAGCCCCTTAGAATTCTTTTCTGGTGCATATTCTCTTTATGCCCTTCATTTTCAATTGAATTTTAAATTTGTTTATCCTAATTGTTTTATTATTGTTTCCGGCATACCATTTAAAATTGTATGTAATCAGATCTCCAGATATACTTCCTCTGTATTTTCTTTTTATTGATTTTAGATATAAAAATAGTGGTTACACGAAACAAAAATCTACCCATCTGCACAGTACAATCTCAGTAATCAAGATAACTTTTGTGGCTCCCCCCCATGGATATGTGAATCCAAATAAATTTTTTTTTTTTAACCTCAGAGAGAAACTTTCTATTTTAACTTTGGCTACTTGGTTTTAAGCTTCTGTTATTTTTCCCCACAATAAAAAGTTACAGAAATGTCACTCAAAAGGAAAAAGGAGCTGGGTGTGGTGGCTCACACCTGTCATCCCAGCACTTTGGGACGCTGAGGTGGAAGGAATGCTTGGGGCTAGGAGTTCAGCAGGCTGGAGAAATAAAGCTCATTTTTTTCATTTTATTTAGAAGAGATGAGGGGTAAAACAAAGATACCCAGGTTCTGGTTATACCTTTCCTCAAATGAACTGCATAACCTCTTGACTTCACTTACCGCTGTCACTGAACCATGCCAACTAGAAAATCTTCAATGTCCAAAAACTCCTAAAACTCTAGGATTCTAAAATTATTTCATTTAATCAAAATTAAGAAAATCCAAACATTTACTTTTTTCACAGATGAAGAAAACCTCTCTTCTCTTCACTGCACTCTTGTTGCGACCCTGTCACTTTTTCATTCTTCATTAATTTTGAGGTAGTTACAATACTTAACAGATTGATAGGATAAAGACAAGATTTAACCGCTCAGAACAGTGCTTCTCAAACTGGGCACTTCGGGAATAATATAGAAGGTGCCCTGATAAAAGAAGCAGCACTTCCTTTGTGGAGTAATTTTTAAAAATCTAATTTTTACACTAAAACCAATAAAGCAATATACAGAACAGAAACAAGATTCACATGAATACTGCAGTTTTTAGCACAAAATGTCTATATACACACACACTCTCACATGACTTTTAACAACATATATATACACATACACCCACATATTTTTTAAGAGACAGGGTCTTGTTCTGTCACCTAGGCTGGAGTGCAGTAGTGCAATCATAGGTCACTGGAGCCTTGAACTCCTGGGTTCAAGCGATCCTCCTGCCTTGACCTCTTGAATAATTGGGACTACAGGTATCACCACTCCCAGCTAATTATTTTACTTCTGTAGAGACAGGGTATCCCTATGTTGCCCAGACGGGTCTTGAACTCCTGGGCTCAAGCGATCCTTCTGCCTCAGTCTCCCAACATGCTGGGATTACAGGCACAAGCCACCATGCCCAGAGAACCTTTAATATCTTCACCCTTGATTTTAACTTGAAAGCCAAGATTCAATAATTAAATCATTTTAGAGCAACTTAACAAGTAGATATAAAAAATTACCCCTAAAATTAAAAGTAACACTGGATTAATGCTTTGAAATCCTTAAAAAGTACTAACCTGTTTTCTGAACTAGATGTAGAAGTACTAGATGATGACAATGTATGAGAATTTGACATGCGTGAAACAAACTTCTGGATGGTGTTACGAGATGGAGCTTTGATCCTTGAGCTACGCCTACTGTGATATTTCTGGAACAAACTCTCAACCTAACATTGGAAAAAGACAGTAACAATGATATTTGTGCCATAATTACACATATGAAGAGTTCTACAGACTGAGCTATTTATCTTTTATTTGCATGTTTTTCCTAAAGTTGATTTAAGAGCTTCAAAAATAAAAACACATTATAGTTTACTAAGGACAACATTCGTACGGCAGGTCAGTGTTGTTTTTTTCAAGCTAGAAGAAAAAGTTTAGTAAATATCTCATGAGAACTATTTATAAGCATCAACTAATTCTTACACACCTTCACACTTTCAAAAGGTCACTGTCTAAACTTAAAGAAGGAGAAATTTTAAGAATATATCCTAAGAATATGCTGACAATTTTACTCTAAGCATTTATTAAAAACTACCTCAAAATTCTTTAAAGTTTTTCTCCATAACATCGGGTCTGAAGGTTCTAGTTGAAACACCCGGAGCATTACAAACAGCAGATGAATACAGAATGTTCCACGTCCACAGCTGCAGTTCTGAAGAGTTAAAAAGAAAACCTATAGGTTAATACATCTGTGGCTCATCATTAGAACTTCTAAATTTATCACTTTACAGTATTTCCAACTTTTTATACTAAAGTTTCTATTAATTCATATTCTTCATTATCTTTATACATAAGAAAAATCTACAACTATTTCCATGATTTAATCTCTCATTTCCATTGAATTTATTATATAGATCAAATTTCTATTCTATGGTATATTAAGATAGTAAAAACCTCATGAATACATTAAAGAAAAATATTAGCCTAAAATACATTTTAAGTTTACTTTTGTCTACTAAAGGGAATTAAATGATCCAAATTTAAGAACATTATAGTATATAAATTTGAGGTAGTACCATATACTACTACTAATAAAATAAAATGGTGACAAATCCTACCTGAGGCCCAATAAATACCCGGTATTTATTGTCTGGGCTGTCTCCTCCAATCAGGAAAGAGTTGGGCCCTATCTGCTGCAGTAAGTACAGTCTGGCCCGCATCACTTTGTTAACACGGCGATTTGTTTCCTCAGGGCTATATGGTGAGAAGCCATCTGGTGAAGGGGCTCTTCGGGGTGGTGTGATTCTGCCACTCTGAAACTTTACAACATTTTTTTTTATTAGGTATGTTTCTCATTTCTTAATTAAGAAACTATTATCCACCAGCTGGGCGCGGTGGCTCATGCCTGTAATCCCAGCACTTTGGGAGGCCGAGGTGGGCGGATCATGAGGTCAGGAGATTCAGATCATCCTGGCTAACATGGTGAAACCCGTCTCTACTAAAAAATCAGCCAGGTGTGATGGCACACGCCTGTAATCCCAGCTACTCGGGAGGCTGAGGCAGGAGAATCACTTGAACATTTATTACCCTTAATTATTTAATTAGGTATCCAAAAAAACTGGAATTTCCACTGGACATTGATGTAAAGACCAAGTCCTAGGAAAATTAGTACAGTGAGAGTGTTATATATTACCCTCACCACAGGAGAGTTTTTCTCAGCTTCCACAAATTTGTTTTTATTGAGGAAGAGTCCTGCAGAGTGTATGCTGGGAGGCATTCCACGGCAGCGTTTGTAAATTTCCAGTTATAAAGAAGATTAATAAAGCCTTCAATAGATCCCAGAAAGCTGGATGTTTAATTTTTACTACTAGACACAGCATTCTGCCTGCTTATGATATATACTTTTTATGCTTTTTGTTTTGGTTTATATTAGATGTTTCAAAGAACTCAAATGTTTATAGAATAATTTATAAAATTACCACATAGTTCTCTCTCAGCCAGATATTTACCGACATTTATGGGGATGACCGAGATTTTAAAAGTCTTTGTGCTAGGATGAAGAGATGCCAACAGCCCCCCAAGTGTTCTAGTATCCCAGCTGAAGCAACAGGCATGTGAGTGAAGAAGCTGAGCCTGCTGAGCCCTGCCCAATCTGCAGATTCATGAGCTAGTAACTGATTACTGTTTTAAGTTAAAAAAAATCAATAACTAATTTAAAGGTGTTTTAACATATAGCCAACAACCACTGTTGGGCATCAGGTTTTACTGTAAAATGTTTTTGCTTTAAATGTATTTTTTAACGAACTGATGTACCTTAATAACTCCAGATCTTAACAAAAACCCGAATTCCTCTTGTGGTCACTATCTCAACCATTTTTCCAATCATTTGTTCTTCAAAGTTAGAAAGTGAGTCTTTTTTTTTTTTCTTTTCTTTTTTTTCTGAGACAAAGTCTCACTCTGTCACCCAGGCTGGAGTACAGTGGCACGATCTCAGCTCACTGCAAGCTCTGCCTCCTAGGTTCATGCCATTCTCCTGCCTCAGCCTCTGAAGTAGCTGGGACTACAGGTGGCCGCCACCATGCCCGGCTAACTGTTTTGTATTTTTCAGTGGAGACAGGAGTCTTAACATGCATTTCCACCACTAGAAGTCTCTCTCTCTCACATGAATTTACCACCTATCTTTTTGCAAATTTCTTTGATGTTTAGCTTAATATAGAAGACAGCTAAGATTCTCATAGCTGCTTCTGCATTCAATCTGCTGTGATATGATGTTTTGATTAAAGTATATGAAAGGAAATTTGGCCTCACACAGATATGCAGATGTAAAAGGAAGTATTTTAATAGCTGTTTTTTTTTTTTTTTTTTTTGGAGTCTCATTCTGTCGCCCAGGCTGGAGAGCAGTGGTATGATCTCGGCTCAATGCAACTTCTGCCTCACTGCAACTTCTGCCTCCCGGGTTCAAGCAATTCTCTCTGCCTCAGCCTGTAAAGTAGCTGAGATTACAGGTGCCTGCCACTACGCCTGGCTAATTTTTGTATTTTTAGTAGAGACGGGGTTTCACCATGTTGGCCAGGCTGGTCTTGAATTCCTGACCTCAAGTGATCCGCCCACCGTGGCCTCCCAAAGTGATAGGATTATAGGTGTCAGCCACTGCACTTGGCCGCCTGTTCAAATAATGATGAATATTCTTTGGTACTATACCAAAGCTCAAAACACGGTTTCTTAAAGGCAGTTGTAATGTGGAATCTGAAACCACATCAACAAACTTTTCCTACTGGCACATTAAAAATCCAAATGGTGTTATTTTACATTTTGAATGTATCCTTTTACCTAGGAATGATTTTGTTGTTGTAATACACTGATCATGTGGAAAATATTGGTTAAGTTAAGCAGATCTTCCAAATGTTCACATATTTCATTATACAGCATGAAAAGAATCATATTTGCTATCACCAATCTTATCAGGAAAGTCTAAGCACTGGGAAGCTGTCAAGCTCATAGTGGTGGATAGTAGCTTTCTAAAATTCTAATTTTTGTTTTGACATCTCAACTTTTAACACTGGTGAAAAAATATTTAAGTTGTTTTTTTGGTTTTTTTTTGAGATGGAGTTTCACTGTTGTCGTCCAGGCCGGAATGCAATGGTGCAATCTAGGCTCATTGCAACCTCTGCCTCCTGGGTTCAAGCGATTCTCCTGCCTCAGCCCCCGAGTAGCTGGGATTACAGGCATCTGCCACCATGCCTGGCTAATTTTTGTATTTTCAGTAGAGATGAGGTTTCACCATGTTGGCTAGGCTGCTCTCGAACTCCTGACCTCAGGTGATCCGCCCACCTCAGCCTCCCAAAGAGGCAGGATTATAGCCACCGCTCCTGGCCTTAAGTTGCTTTTCTTGAAGTGACAGTCTAATTCATCTTAAGAAAAATGTCTTCCAAATACCCAAATCTAAATAATCATAGTTTGTTGGTCACTCATTTCATGTTCCATGAAAGAACTAGTTCGGCTTGCAACTCTAACAACCGCACAAATACTTCTCCTTGAGAAACTATTGTATTTTGGTATGTAGAAGTGCTTTATGCATGCATCCCATTTCATCACACACAATATTACAAAGGCATGTATTTACTAAGAGTCAAGATTTAATAAAATTAATTTCTATTTCCTTGTCAAAGGCATTATCAAGTGTAACTGGCGTTTTTGTTTTTTTTTTTCTTTAATGGCTGATACATAGCAATAATGAATATAGTTTCTACAGCTGTAGCCTTAAATTGGGAAAAGGCACCACTGCAAATATCAATGCAGGGAAAGAGGCAAACAACATCCCAGTTTTATCACAAAATTAGTTTTGACCTAATAGACCCCAGAAAGGGTCTCAGGAACCACCTCCCCCCCTCCATCCTCAGGTGTTTAAATGCAGATTATATTTTGAATAAAATGCAGATTATATTTTGAAAACTCATGTTCTAACAGATGGCTGGACAGTCTTTTCTCTGTTATAAATGAATCTAAAAATTATAAAAACTAACATATCCGTTGTAACATTAACTTACAGGCACTGGGGAAACTCTTTTTCTCCTTACTCCTGGAGATTCTGATTTCACTGTGCGACCTGATGGGGAGGTGCCAGGAGAAGGACTGCGTCGGCCTTTGGAAGCTGGTGAAGCCGCACTCGCCTGGGCCTCTCCTGGAGACTCAGCTGCCAAGTGATTCATTTCAGATCCATCTCCTTTAACTGGGATTGGTTTTACCACCTGAATCAAAGTATTCCAATATTTTGATTACTTAAAAATATAAAAGGTAAGTAAATGTAAATATCATAGACTAGGAAATAAACTTAACGAGCTTTTGTTATGAAATACACCAGTATACCAGACAACATATCAACTTTTATCATTACTTTAAGCTATTAATGTAAAAGACTATTTTTACCTACACAAATTCCAGTCATTCAGGATTTAACACTAGTTAAAATGCAACCTCCTCCCTTACAATTTTGTAATGCATACAAAACTGCAGAAATGGTATTATTTGTTATATACCCTAACTCATTTAACACTCAAAAGTAACAAAGGTTATTAAACAAATGTGAAAAATAAGCACTCATAACTTCTATAGTCAACTCATTCAACTACTAGATCAAAGATCTAGGTACATTTTTATTTGTTTTGACAAAATGTAGGACCTTGAAACAACACTGGGCATAATTTCAAATAGTTTGATGACTATGCAATCATTTTGCCCTGCTTTTGTGTGTGTGTGGTTTTTTACGTTATATCACAATAATAGGTTAGACACATTATCTCAGAAAACCAAAAGAGGCTACAAGTGTAAAGATCAATTTCTCAGACAGAAATGCAGTTTACAAGACCTGCCCTTTTTTTTTTTTTTTTAAATTAAGGCTTTCAGACCTAATCTAGCCATGACCAAAGGCCAAACTCCACAGCCTTGTACAACTGCAGACCTTTCTGGACTTTCTCCCACTGCTCCTGTTCTACAGCCAGTTGCTGTGTTCACCAAACTTGCCTGACCCTTCCTCCTCCTGTGCTTTCCACTCACTCTCCTCCTAATTTAATACTCATCTCCAGCCTGCAGCACCCCAGGAGTACACCTTCACATGAGGAAAATTTACCCATTTTTTTAGACTCAGTTAGAATTCTTCCTTTTATGAAACTCCCCTGAAGTCTACCAGCATGACATTCTTTCTCTTTCCTAAGTCCCTATTGCTCTTCTGCCCATCCCACACATTTGGCACCTAGTCACAAGTTGCTTTGTGATATTTCATGTATTACTCTATTTATTACATATAAGTCTAATTTTCCCATTTGGAGATATTTACACTTTATGTTTCAAGAATGATCTGACACAACTTACTCAAAGTATAAAAACAGAATCAGACCTCCAAAGTAAACAGTAAACTTCTTAAGGATAATATGAAATCTGTAAACCATAAAATGTAGGGTGGCATAATTAAGCTTAAGGACTATGTGTTATGCATCTTATTCCACACATCTCTTTCCTCTTCACGCATGTCTTATATACAGACAAGGTACTTAGGTATTTGCTAGAAAGTGAACAGTATAAAAACCGAAATTCTGTCTTAGAGAACTGGATATCCTTAGTTCATATGTAATAAAGAACAAACGGCTGGCTCATTTTTAAAAAGTTGTGATTTATGCCCTACGTTATTCTCAAAAGATTTAGGCTCTGTTTGAACACCTCCATCTAAAGGAGCTCAGAAAGCAGAACATTCAAACTTCAGATGGCTGTTTGTTTAAAAGTTCTTTATATTAACTGAGTAGTAATACGCCCTTTTAACTGCCAACCTTCTACAAGATGTTTCAACAGCACTTTCTCTTCTCTAAGATAAATCCTTAATTTCTTCATATTCATCTTCTGGCACAAATAGCTAAAATGGTGAGGGGTTCCCACCACACCACCTCACATAAGTAAAAAATGGAAGAAACGTAGAAACTTAGCTGTAAAGACAAAGACTCATGGGCCCACAGTAACTTAAAGTGCTGGTATGGAAAGGAACAATTAGATTTATTCTGTAGAATTCCATGGGTTAGAATTAGAACCAGCGGGTAAAATATTCCCGACAGACTGCAGGTCAGTAATGAGGATATCGAAAGCCGCAGAGATTATGGAGTTAAGTCAGACATGAGTCAGTACTACACATCTAAGAGAGCTTTCGGAGGCAATGGAAATGTGCTAAAACTGCACTGCCGAAAGGGCAGCCATTGGCCACATGTGGTTACTGAGCATTTGAAATGTGGTTGGTGAGACTGAGGAACTACATTTTTACTTTTATTTACATCCAATTAATTTAAATCTAAACTTAAATAGGCATATGGGATGAATGCAGGGCAGACAATCATTTGGCAGGGGTGTACTTTAGACCCTTGTCAAAGTTTAGATAAATTTTAAGTTGCCGTGTCTGTCTTAAAAGAACAAAATAAACACAAACTTGCTGATGGAGATAAGTGCTAGGATACTGTAATACTTCTTCCTTTGTAAGAATGAAGACACACATTTCATGATGGTATTCTTGTAAGAATATATATTCTTACACCTATACCAAAGGACAGAGTATCCCTGCTTTTTAAAATCTAGGACTCTAGATTTTCTTTCATCAAACCCCATACATTTTTAATTTGTCTTAATCCCCATGGGTCTATTAAACTTTTTTTTTTTTCCAAGTCAAATGAGGGTAACATGCTGACATTGTAACAAAGTTGGAGAAATGCACATCTTACCCATGCATGTAAAAACCCAATCATTACACTTATGAATTACTGCAATTAAATATTTTCTTTCCTAGAAGATTTCTGAAATTAAGATTCTTGGATCCTGTCTTAGAGATAAAACATCTAAAACAAACTGGAAAAATTCTTTTTAAAATTTAGAAAGTACAGTATAAAACTCCAATGAAAGGATTTTAGATACTGACATGAGAGGGTAGTCTTCGTTTAAGCATTTACTCCTCCACCAAACACAACAGTTAAGTTCCCAGAACAGTTTAAGTTGTTTAATGAGCGTAGTTTTAATTACGGTTTCTTCCAAATGACCGCAATATCAAGTAATTAAAACTACTACATTTAAAATGAAGAAGAAAAGCTTACAAGAAGATCTATTTATGCTTACTTTTCCATTTCCTCCTATGCTGTCTTCCTTATAGCTGGTAACCCATAGCCACTTACCACAGGCCCTCGCCTATTTCTCCTTTCCAACCATTCGTGCTTCCAGGCTGGCATACAGGTTGCCTTCAGTTTCTCCCTGATCATTCGTTCCTCTGGACGATCATCCATCTTGTGCAACCCTTTGAGAGTTTCTTTATTCTCCATCTCACGACTAAAATGAATGGAGAAACAAAGAAAATGAGAAATTTACATATGAAAGATAATTTCCAAGAACAAATGGTTCTATTTTATACTTCCAATGGACATGTAATAAAAAAGCTAACTGCTAAAAACCCCAAATGACTTAAAGCTTGAAAAGATTCTGAATTATATATTACTGACATATATCATGCAGACCTTTGTTCCACTGTAGTTAACAAAATGAATCCCGAGACATTAAGCACCGTATTAACAAATACATTCACTAAGACTGCATTGTTTTCAATTCTACCACCCAAGTATATAACAAATATTTAGAAGGGTGTATTACTTTTATCCCAGGATTTCCAATACATTAAGTCAATACAGACAGAATCTGGTGGATATGCTCATTTATCTGAAATAAACTCAATAAATATTTAATAAGTGAAGTGAAACTTAACTGCATCATCTGTGATCCCAAAACATTTTTTCATAGCCTACCTGATTAAATTTTTATTTTCAGAGAACAGTGATTTCTGACAAGCACTTGGGGTACTCTATAAAGAATAAAAATTATCAGTACAAACCATTTGATCTTTACTCCATTAAATGGTGTGGATTTACCAGAATAAAACAATCTCTAAACTAAGAACGTTTGAGAATTAACTCTACAAAGCCTAATAGGCAAAGCATCAACCTCACGAAAATCACTAATTTTAAACTATACCCACATCCCCATGAGCATACACGCATACACGATATGCACAGATTTGAAAACCTGATTCATAAGCATGCAGTTAAAGCAACTGCACCTTGGGATTAGTAACAACTTTACAAATACTAAGCTAATTTCAGTAACTATTTTGAAAAGTTTATAAAGCTAGAGAACAGTTTTTCTACACTGATACGAAAAGGAAATACTCAAGGAAATACCAAAGACAAGAACCTCAAGTTTACTAAAAAGACAAATTCAAACTCCTCTAGGAATTTTCCAGCTAATCACAACTACGAAGTACAATCTTCAGAGAATCAGCCAAAGAAAAAAAAAGAAGAAACTACTTAAAAATAAATATTCACTAGAAAGGAAACAGTTAACCGGTTTCACTGAAGCATCAAGACTGTGAGGAAAGTAGAAGCCAAAATATTAAACACCTCTGTATCAGCGACTGACCTAGATATTTTTAGAAATACAAAGAATACTTAACATTTGGTTTGAAACTTGCAAATGGGCATTAAGACCACAGAGTAAAATATTTCCTTACAGACACACACACACACAAATACTGTTATATAGAAGCAATATGAGATTTTCAAAAAGTATGAAAAAAGGAGGATTATTTCATTTACCTATACGTGCTTGGCTGCTTTTTATGCTGATCATAAGATATAAATGGTAGGGGATGTGTAGAAGAATGTAAGAGAGGGAGGGAGGAGAAGGAAAGAGGAAGGAGGGATGGAAAGAAGGGAAGAAGGCAGAGAAGAAAGGAGGAGGAGGAGGAAAAGGAGGGAGAGGAAGGGAGAGAAAGTGAGGTAAGGGTGAGGAACACAGGGGATAAAATGTCCTCCAAAAAATCCATCCTGCTCAGTTGGTACTTATTCCAGGGGGCTCAGCTTTGTAGGCAACTGAATTTATGTGGTGACTGCATACCAAAAATTCACTTCCAAGTCTTTAGTATTAAAAGCACTTTCCCCCTCCAGTAACAATGTTGCAAGAGGTGGTTTGGTTCCTAGGCTAGTTCCCAAAAAATAAGTCTCATAGTGGAACTGCAGTGCATTTTTATACCAGAAACTCCTGCGCTCCTGGACCAAGGTGCTCGATCGTCTTTCCTCTGGTCCTAGCTATCTCTCTTCCCACAAATCTGTTTCAGGAGTATCTCTTCTGTTATGGATTTTCAGTTTCTGTTCCTGGCCCCCAGTCAAACACACAAAGGACGTTCCTTGTCTAAACAAATCTTCCTGGATGGCGTGGCCTCCTTAAAGTCTAATTTGTCTCCTTCCTTTCCACTTGTTTGAAAATACTATAATCTTTTAGACCAATTTATTTTATTATAAATAATAGGGATAAGCATTCTAGCAGCTGAACTTTTACAAACATCTGAGATTCTTTTTTAAATTTTGTTTTACCTTATTTATGTTCAAGGGCTATGAGATTATTATTATTTTGAGATGGAGTTTAGCTCTTGTTGCCCAGACTGGAGTGCAATGGCGCAACTGGCTCACTGCAACCTACTCCTCCCAGGTTCAAGTGATTCTCCTGCCTCAGCCTTCCAAGTAGCTGCTATTACAGGCATGTGCCACCACGCCCAGCTAATTTTGTGTTTTTAGTAGAGACAGGGTTTCACCATGTTGGTCAGGCTGGTCTCGAACTCCTGACATCAGGTGATCCACCCACCTCAGCCTCCCAAAGTGCTGGGATTACACCACGTTCGGCCTAAATTATTTCTTTAGAATAAATACCCAGAAATGGAAATGCTGGGTAAAAAATGTACACAAATGAAGACTTTTGATAATATGGGCAAATAATCTTCTAAAAAACATGTCTTCCATTCACACTTCCACCCAGGTCAAGCTGCTCTTACCTGGTCTGAATTAGCAACAGGCTCCTAAAGAGCTTCTTTAACTGAATCTTACCCAGATTTCACAGTGCAGCCAGGGTTACTTCCTCCATTAAAATCCTCTAGTGGCTTCCTCCTGGGTTTAGACTAAAATCCAAAATGTTCAGCCCAACCTAAGTAGCCCTGCACCATGTAGTCTCACCTCAATTCCTGTCACCAGACCTGCACCCCCCGCTTCTTCACTGCCTCAATAACCCCACAATCTTTCCTACTCAGGGTTTCTGGACAGGCTGCTTCCTTTTCTGCCTACTTTTTACCTAATTTCTACCCACTCTCTAGATTTTCCTCAACTCCTCAGACTTTCCCAATTTCAATTAAGAGCTCCCAGTTCCATTCTTTCACAGCACTTGTATTTTTCCTTTAACATGGTTAATGCAGTTTGCAAAATGTTCCTCTCTTATGAACTGTAAGCTCCATGAGTGAGGGGACCACGTGTTATATCCATCTATACACCTAACATCTAAGCACGTCTGGCTCATAATAGGTATGAACATACATTAAGTGAATGATCACTTATTAACTCTGGCAGTCCTACAGCCTTCCTAGTTTTAAATTTTAATGACTATTCTTATTAACTTTTTAAATAATTCTGTATTTAATTAAGACTAAATTTGCAATTTAGATGTTATTCAGAACAATTTTCACTGTTCCTAAGTTAATCTGCAAATATAAACCAAAGTGTTTTTCCTAGTCTCTTTGTAATAATTATATGTCATTAATTCTAAAATTTGTATTTTTTCACATTTTAATATCTGAAATCTGAATGCCTCTTGAAATCAAATGTTACTGTAATTTAACTGGCAGGTTTTTTTTTTTTTTCCTTCATGGTATATAGAATAATGGTACAACTTACAACCACTGGGATCTTTGAATCAATGATATATACAGTAAATCCTATTATATTTGTCAGGAATAAATCATACCTACTCTGTTTAATTTCTCTCTGAAATGGAACCAAACTCTGAAATTTTTTTTTTACATACTTGTATTGTTTTTATTATAATTCTAACATATAATCTTCCATAAACCAGGCATATATAGGGTTTTTATTTTTACCAGATGAGTGTGTATGTGTATGTATGGATGTATATAGCAGTGATTTGTCATCCAATATATCACAGCCAAAGCAGGAAAAAAAACCTTTTTTTAACCAAAGCTAATCTAAACAGATAGCTGTAAAGTCACTGGGAGATAAGAGCCATCTCCAATTCATGTTGGTTAAACATGAATGTTTCGGGGAGTTATTTTTGCCACACATTACCAAGAAACATACCTATTTTAAATAATAGCGTATATACTTCTGACCTTAAAAAAAAATAACAGATTTTTTAGTAAAACAATGTGTTTTGAGAAACTACTTTGAAGACTTAAAAATAAACAAAATTGTGGTTAGAAAAATATGAGAAACTTAAGAAATGTTACAGATCAAGCTTTATCTTCATTTCCTGTTTATTTAGGAAACATGAGGTTTCTTGGTTTTGGCTTCCAGACATTCCCAAGAATGAATTTGCGACTGACATAGAACTTCAAGAACGCTTACTCCCTGAGGTTAGGTTTCTAGTCCTAGACTCTTCCTAGACCTACAAAACTCACCTGCTAAAATCCAAGATGCTTCAACGGTCCCTTCTCAGGGAAACTGTAGTCAGTCCTCCCTTTATAATGTGGTGTCAGCCACTGTTGATTGTGCTAACTCTCTTGCAGGTCTCTCCTCTACTCTTCTATGAGGTCTTTTTCTCCTAGTTCTGTGTCTAATCATCTTCATCAGTACCATAAATTAGACCTTCTTTCTGGAGCCCCTTAAATACCAACTACGGCCCTCTTCTCATAGCACAAAAAAACTTCATAAATATACTATGATATTTTGCACCCATCTCTGCAGAAGACTTTTTTTTTTCCTGCCAGGAATATCCTTTGCCATCTCAATATGGCTTCAATGAAGAATTTCCTACCACCATTCTAAGGCTGCTCTCTCCCCGCATGGTAAATATTCACTATATCATAACTATATCATAAAATTAAGTATATGTTTAAGTATCTGCTTCCTTGTCCACATTGTGAGCTCTTCCAGGACACGCTACCTCTCATTCATTGTTCTATCACACTGCCCAGTGTCCTGGATGGGCCAAAAAAGGTACCTGACACACTGCCCCCTTCTGGGAAGCCAGAGGGTCTGCCCAGTCCTAAGGGTGGTGGCTAATGCTTAAGGTGATTTAAACATCTGAATCCATCCCACCATCTACAGCTGCCTGGTCCAGGAATGTTCCTTGGTCCAATGACCTTCTATACTGAATGGTATTGTATGCCTGAGTCAGATCTCCCTTTCTGAGAGTTTGAAAGTAAAACACACATATAGTGTCACTCCAAGAAGAGTGGCATTTAACAGGGAAACAGAGCAAGGTAGTAAGTAGAAACACTGAGACAGAAATAAGGGAGAAGAGAGAGAAATTAGAAGAAAGACAGGGATGGAGAAGTAACAAAAGCCAACCTAACACTTGTACCTGGGTCCCTTGATAAGCTGTTAGATGACGAAAGCCACTTTTGTACCACCCTGGATAATGAACGACTAGTTCTCCAGGAGCCAAGTGTACAACAGAGGAAACTTCTGTGGATTCTTTAATTTGGAATGAAATAAATTTTAACCCATCTCTGTTCCCTGCAACCTCAAAAAGTCTGACTAAAACACTAGTTCTACACAATGCCTGGCACACAGGGGACATTTAATAAACACTTAAAAATAAGAATCCTGGCCGGGCGCAGTGGCTCACGCCTGTAATCCCAGCACTTTGAGAGGCCGAGGCAGGCAGATCACCTGAGTTTGGGGGTTCAAGATCAGCCTGACCAACATGGAGAAACCCCACCTCTACTAAAAATACAAAATTAGCCGGGCGTGGTGGCACATGCCTGTAATACCAGCTATTCGGGAGGCTGAGGCAGGAGAATCGCTTGAACCCAGGAGGGGGAGGTTGCGGTGAGCCGGGATTGCGCCATTGCACTCCAGCCTGGGCAACAAGAGCAAAACTCCATCTCCAAAAAAACAAAAAGAATCCTACCAGTATAATGTAATTTTTAAGTTATTAAATGGCTCATCTTTAGGAAGGAAATACTGTTTGTCAACAACTAGTGATAACGGAGAAATAACTGCCAGAGTGTCATCACAGAAAAATTATATTACATGCCAGACAATGGATTAGGTGCTTTACATGTATGAATTTACTGCACCCTTCCAGCAACCCTGTGAAGTCTTTTCTATCAGAGGCTTGGGGAGGCTAAGTTATGCGCAGGGTAACACAGTTTATAAGTGAGGGGCAGGGCTAGATTCAAACTCCCACAGGTTTGATTGAAGAGCCTGTGCTCTTTGCTGCTATGAGTGTTCACTGTCCAATCTGAGTTTGTTTACAAGAAGTCAGCACTTGTGCTGATACCTATAGGATAATAATACAAAGAAGTTTTATAAGTTTTTACAACAGTGACTATTTGATTATAATAATTTAAAAAGCATATTAATTATCTTCATTATTAGAGCATTTCACCGCAATAGAGGCAACTAAGACTGTAATGATCTTTTGTAGCAAGCCTTTCTGGAAGTCAATGAGATTCAACCTTAGTATAAATAAAGATTTCCATATCTTGATTCTCTTCGTGTCCAAGGAACTTCAAGGAACCCTAGAAAATACATTAGATTATTTGGGACAGGCACAATTCAGAGCTAACTAAAGTCTACTCATGAAGCCTTCATAGCAGAAGAAATTCACACGCTACCAAACTCATAAGCCATATTACTGAGGAAAGAGGAGAGCAAGGGAGGACCCAGCTTCCAAAACAATCCTAGTCCACTGTGGGACCCTTAAAGTGTAAGGTTCCAGGTAAAGGGCAGGAGCAGGAATGACTTAACTGCGGGTAGGAGATCATAATGAAACAGGAAGACTGAGAGTTCCTTCCCACGGACAGGGCTAACAGCCACATGGGCTACTCAGTCAATTCTCTTGAGTAACTGAGGATAGGGAGAGCATAATGAAACAGGAAGACTCACGATTCCTTTCCACGGACAGGGCTAACAGCCACATGGGCTACTCAGTCAATTCTCTTGAGACACGGCTCTTACTACTCCATTTTACAGATGAGACAAAGGATACGGGAGGTTCAGTTACATGTTCAAGGTGATAAAGTCTGTATGTAAAAAACACTATGACTTACACTCAGATGAGTGACTTCACAGTCTGTGTCTTCTAAGAACAAAAGGAAAATGAATATGTACAAGTACTTTTAATCTGTTGACCTAGATTGCAACCAAAACCAAAACCAAAACCAAAACCAAACCATCTTTTATCTCAATACTCAGACATTTCTATTTTCCAGTAAGACTGTTTTTCCAGAGACTATACAGTCTTTGCCAACTGTTGGCCTATTCCTTCTTCTAAGCAAGGAGGATTAAATAAACCATTGGAAGGGGGAATCTTCCATCTTTATATGATGCAACATTTATAACACAGGTAGGTTTACATAAGAAGTAACAATGTATAAAAATGGCTCACATTCTGAAAATTAGTTCCCACAAGATTTCATTCCAGGTTCTATTCAGTAAAGTTTGACCCTGAGAACTAAAGACAGTACAACTTCTATTTATTTATAACAAGAAACAGGCACTACTACTTTCATCTCCCCACAGGGTAAATATCCTCTCTTTAGCACAACACATTCGTTTTTTTTTTTTTTTTTTTTTAAGACAGAGAGGGTTTGGCTCTGACGCCTAGGCCGGAGTGCAGTGGCGCAATCTTGGCTTACTGCAACCTCCACTTCCCAGCTCAAGCGATCCTCCAGCATCAGCCTCCTGAGTAGCTGGGACCACAGGTGTGAGCCACCACACCTGGCTCATTTTTTTGTACTTTTTGTACAGATGGGGTTTCTCGTTCTCCAGGCTGGTCTTGAACTCCTGAGCTCAAAGCAATCCACCCGCCTTGGCCTCCCAAAGTGCTAGAATTACAGGCATGAGCTGCCACATCCGGCTGAAATCAGTTTTATAGTATGTTGAATCTGTATCAGAAATCTTTATTGGCGGAAAAACTATTTTAAGTATTGTGTGCAAATCTTCCTATTTAGGCCTTTGAGAGATATGGGCACGGAATTCACCCTCAAAAAGCTCATGCTCTGATTAACCACATCAACAGTTAAGTAATATGGAAGTCAAGTAACAAAGACAATAACACAACTAATTATAAACAATACATATGAGCAGTTTAATACCACCTTAGTGATTCTGATTGACTCATATTTATCATATATTCCACATGGTCATGCACAATAAATCCATTTACCCTAAATCATGGATTAGTTTCCATTAAAACACCACTCCAGTTGAGTTTTAAAATTAAAAGTATTCTCCAGCACAATCATAGGATTTTGAAAACTAGAACACAGTATAGAAACATAAAATATATATATAATTAACCAAAATTAAAATAAGACAACGTATTAATAATCATACTATAAATACACAATCACTGGCTGAACTAGACAAGGAAAGGGTAACTTCTTTGAGGGCAGGGCCTTTTCCCTGTCCTGCAGCTAGGAACAAAGCACCCAGAACAACAGATGTTACGGGCTTGATAAACACTCCCTGATTCAGAGTCAGAGTCAGAGTCAGAGTAGCTGGTTATCACTTCTAATCAACAAAGATCTAAGAAGTAACACCATGCAGATGTTACACCATCATTCATAATGGACAAATATAGCCCTTAACAACTTCTACCATAAATTAGTGCCTCTAGGGACATGCAAATAACTTCAAAGAGAAAAGGTAAAGAACTTCAATGAGGAAAGGAAGAATATTCAAAAGGTTTTATTACTTCCAAATTAGTAAATTTGTAAGAGATTGGTTTAACAATCATGAGGCAACTATAATAAGAGGGAATTTACAAAAGGCAGAGAGCTACTAGTCAGTATCAAATCATTCTTAAAAATGGCAACTCTATATGAATTTTTTTTGCAGTCAATTACCTTTGACTTAGTCTATGAAATAAAGTACAAGCCCAAATCTCCCTTTAGAGAAGAAAAGTGAACCAAAAAGTGTGTATTAACTGTACAGTTCTCCTATACTAAATGTTCTTATATGTTCAAAATGTATGAATATAGTTAAAGCAACTGATCCTCTATTGAATACTGAATAAACCTGAAGGGATTTCTAAGTAAATTATTACACAGACTCAGTGTGCTATAAATTTCAGACACCACTGGAACATAGAAAATAATGTCTGCATAAAATACTGACAAATGTAGACCAGGGCATTATTATGAGCAGAGAATACATTATTAAGTGAAGGAAAAGATTCTCATTTGTCTTCTTACAGGAAATAGATTTTTAAAAACTCGATTCAAGATTATTTCATGATTAAAAGGCATATTTCTTGACCACAAAGAGTCATAAGAATATGACTTCTCAAATATGAATTTGAGAAAACTGCCTTGCAGGAAAAGTGTTTTTACTTTTTTTGATTGTTGAGACCCAGTGTCACTCTGTCACCCAGGCTGGAGTGCAGTGGCAGGATCTCAGCTCACTGCAGCCTCCACCTCCCAGGTTCAAGCGATTCTGCAGCCTCAGCCTCCCTAATAGCTGGGATTACAGACGCCCAACACCATGCCCAGCTAATTTTTGTATTTTTAGTAGAGATGGGGTTTCACCACGTTGCCCAGGTTGGTCTCAAACTCCTGACCTCAAGTGATCTGCCCACCTCAGCCTCCTGAAGTGCTGGGATTACAGGCATGAGCCACCATGCCCAGGCCAAGTCTTTTTTACTTTTAAACTAACATACAAACATTATGGATGTATTTCAACAGTTTCTGAAGTCACTGACATATTTAAGGTAAAACACTAAGGCTAAACTTTCAGGTGGCCACGTTTATATATGGGTAAATATCATCAAAACACTAAGAAAAAGATAAAATGCGAAAAGGTTTTCTAAATCATCTCTTTACACCTGCCTAGTCCCGGAAAGAAAGTAAAGCAGCAGTGCAAAAGCTTGGTTATAGTGTTTCTTTGGTACACTCATGTCTCTCAGAAACGTAGCTGCAGATTCTATTAAACACTACCACATTCAAGTTATTAATGTACCACAATAAATCAATCCAATACACATTACTTAGCACATCACTCAATAACAGAATTGAGATGTTCTGTCCAAATTTGGAAAAAGAACAGTTCTTCCTTCTAAATGTGTTAACAGATGAACAGAGAAATCAACAAATTTCTACGAGAATGAAACTAAATATGTAGACTTTGTTAAGCCATGGAAACAATCATGAGCACGACAGGTCAAGAAAATGTCAAACTGCAACAGAAGTCAAAACTTGCCAAGAGGAAATATAATCCAGACAAGTCAAATATACATCAGAATTCTGAGAGGGGGACAGTGGAGAAATAGCCATGCAGAGATAATCAAGAAAATGCAATGACTCTTAAAATTGGTAGGGTTTTAAAATAAATCTAAAAGAGATAAGACAATTCAAGTTAGTAAGCAAGTTAACTTGGTAGTGAATGAAACTTCTAGAAGACTAGCAATTTGAGTTAGTGAATGAAAATCCTAGAAGACTATCAATTTGAGTCTGGTACAATTATTTTTTAAAGAGCAGATGAGGAGAAAAAGTAGGAGGTCAAGGAAGACATGTTTTCAAGCGAACACTCTTGGTGTATAGGCATAAAAGAAAACAAATCAGACTAGAATGAAGTCAATATATTGTTAGTTCTGTTGTGACCTAAGACTCAAGTTCAATGAAATCTGATGACATAACACAAATTATGTCATGGGTAATATTTACATAGGCAAGTGAAAACTGTAAAAATGATCAGACCTGAACAGAAATATGAGTCTGGTGATTCTGCACGATTCATCATCTTAGAAAATATATAAAAACATTAGCGACAGAAAAACAACATTGTTCTGCTATTTAAGACAAACAAAACAAACGAATTGTAAAGTTACTGTCTGTCTTAGGAATATTTACTACTCAGACTAAATATTGCTTTAAAACACTTCTATCACTCATCAGAGTAATCAGCTTTGTAACAGTACTTCTAAATACGAGGACTCTCCTCATCTTCCTGGGGGGAGGAACTCAGAACATCCATCAGGCTTAATGTAAACTATTTTCTGAGCACCCAATAGAGGGAGCTTAAGATTAATACAATCCCATTTCCCACTTGTTCCTTTCCAACAAAAACCCACAAAAGCTTGTATTATTTTGATATTCTGTGCTAAAAATTCCACTGTTCATTCTTTCCTTTGTTGTGTCCGTGGTACTTGAGGAAAAACTTTTAGAAACCTTGGGGGAAAAATGAAACATTGAGAGTATCCTCTTCCCTAATTGTTGAACACAGATCAGTAAGAAAGAAGGATGTTTTTAAAAATAAAACAAAACAGTTTTTGGCTAAACGTGTATTTCCTTTTAAGAATCCCCCCTTGCTACTTGACAAATCTAGGGCTGGGAATGTCTACAAGACAACTGATGCATAAACCAAGGGAGATGTTACACTACAGAAGTAGGCTGGAACTTCCTATGCTACTACTGTGGGGGAAGGGGGTGTTCTCAGCAAGGTAGTACATCCTGCCCTAATCTGGGGGCACTGGTACAGAATGCATGACACAGTGAAATGAAAACCTCTGTTCTTTCACCATTTGAGTTTTCATCAAAAAGATCCCAAGTCAGTGTTACATGAAGGCTGCAGTGTACGTTTCTCCTATGTTTACTCGTTATCTTTGGGGAAATGTGACAGCGCAGTTTGAGTATACTTCTAAGTGGTCAACTCAACAGGGCTAGTACATACTTACGAAAGTGGTCTGTTAGTATATGTAGATTATGGCATAATACAACTTACTATAATTCTTAGCCCACTAACAAACTTTATAACTTCTGTATTTTAAGAAGTTTTAGATATGTAATATTTTGAGTGAATACTTTCTATTTTAAAAAAGCCCTTGTTTTTAATGCTCTGAGATTAATGAAGAGGGGATAACCCTGAATTAGCACACAAAGCCCTCTTACAGTCTTCACTAGGAGAAGGATTTCTTTCAAAATTCTACAGAACAGCTAGTACTATACTACTTCCTTCCAGCTGGTGGAAAGGCATGTTAACTGGGATGCTCAGAATGAGGAAGAATGACTTCCTGACAAATGCAGCTTTTCTTCTTTATGCTTTGAATGCTAGCAAATCCACTCCATTCAATGAATGCCGGCACACCTACCACAGATAAGCACTGGCCACGCAGTAGAGAAGAAAAATTAAAAAACGAAAGATAAATAAAACAGGGTCTGTGTTCCTCCAATCATTCTGTCTCACAGAAGCAAGAAAACACAACGTCATCTCTGCTGTAATTTAACATCCCATAAATAGTTGCAAAGGTGGAGTGATCTCCATTCTTAATTTTACCTAGGAGAGTCCTGAAAAGATCCACAGAGGAGGTGATGTCCGAGTAATTCTAAAGAACAGAACTGGCAGACAGAGTTGATGAAGGCCAAAAGATGTTTTAAACAGAAGACACAGCTTTGGCAAAAATAATATCCTATAATACTAAACATCTAATGATTCTGCAGATTAGGGAACACTTGATAAAAAGAAGTTAGTTGGCTTTATTTATCACAGGACAGCACAGAGCCTCCAATAAGACCTCTATGTGTCATGAATCTCCAAGGGGAAAAAGGTATGCAGCATTCCTCACATTCACTTGGCATGGAAGTCCTTTTTAACAGAGCATCTTTGATAGTGCGATGTTCCTCGGAACTTACTCTAAAAAACCTGTACGGGCTCATCTCTACAGACCCTCTGGCTCCAGTAAGTAAATATTTCTAAGAAGAAAATTGCAGAGAAAAAACTAACACCAGGAATCTTAATGTCTTAATACGTCTTAAGCTATCACAAAATTTAGCATGTCTGTAGTGCAATTAAGGCTCCAATAATTTAAAATGAGTATGGGGAGAAAATATTATTTAGACAGCCAGCGAGATGTGTAGTCTCATTGTACGAACCCACCCTAAGAGACGGGGGCATCAGACATTCAAGCCTGGCCCAATTCAACCACTAGCAGAGGCCACAGTCTGTCACAAAGATTTGCCCCTGGTCCAGTCCACTCATTTTCTGCCAAGCTCTTAGGGCTGGGGTGAAAGCAAAAAAGCCATGAGAAACAAATCAGAACAACCAAAAAACCTTGATAATTTATCTTCTCTAAAGGTCTCTGTATGGTTACAAGTAAGTCCCAGAATACAAAATAAAATAAATGGGCCTGGGGAATGGTTCTCATTTCATTGCAAAGACCCTGGAGCTCTGCACAGTGGGAACATTGTGCATCTTCAGCAATCATGGTGGTGTTACTGGCAGGATTTGTGGGTGAAGCAGGTCCAAGGGGGCGAGGCCAATGTGGCTGAAGGAGATGATGGCAATGGCCAGAAAGCAGTGATGACCAGAGACGGCTACTGGGTCACTGGCCAAATTCAGTACATGTAAGATCCACACTGGGGACACTTCAGGAAGAATTGGTGGGTGGGAGGTGAGGAGACTGTTAAAGGTACTTATGGAGCAACAGTCACCCAAATCAATCAAATCTGGGTAGCTTCTATCAAAATGACCCCATTTTAACAGGCTGGGGTCACATGAGGAAATGCGTTGCATCTACAACAAAACCAGGAAGGACTTCTTAGTCAACAGAGATCATACCACCTGAAAGATACGTTCCTAGGATTGGAAAGGTAAGGTAAGAAGCCATACCACATACACAAGAAGTATGGCACAGTGATCAGGGGCATGAGCTCTGGAGCGAGACTGCCTGGGTTGAGATATAAGCTCTGATACTAGCTGTGCCATCTTGGTAGAAGTGCTTCTTTTTGCCTCAATTTCCTCACTATAAAATAGGGATAACAGTATCTACCATATAAAGTGGCTATCAGGATTAAATAAATTAATATATATGTAAAGTACTTAGAAGAAAGTTAGTTTCTTAGAGTTCCTCCCAATAATTTATTGTCCTATAAAATGGGGATAACAATAATAGCTAATACTTATGATCCACCTACTATCTGCCATACCCTGTACTAAGTCTTTTACATATAATTAATTCTTACCTCACTTTTTAAATGAACATGGATGAAGTACTTACAATGGCACCGAGGGCACGGTAGCACACGATAAACTGAATTACTACTATTACTACTATTACTATTAAAGCTAGCCTCTGCAGTGCTTCGTCTGTTGTAAATACTATGCTAGGTGTTGTCCATACGGTGGCTTTACATCTCACCAAAGCTACAAGGTGAGACTCCTCATCTTCACTGGGCAGATAAAGAAACCTGCAGAAAGATTAAGTAGTTTGATTAACTCTCCATAATAAGTGACAATTCTGAGTTTCAAAACCAGCTCTCTATGACTTCAAAGTCCTGTCCTCCTCCTCCTCCTCCACTATGCTGTTGTTATAACTTTTTTTTTTTTTTTTGAGACAGAGTCTCGCTCTGTCGCCCAGGCTGGAGTGCAGTGGTGCGATCTCGGCTCACTGTAAGCTCCGCCTCCTGGGTTCCCGCCATTCTCCTGCCTCAGCCTCCCGAGTAGCTGGGACTACAGGCGCCTGCCACCGCGCCCGGCTAATTTTTTGTACTTTCTTTTAGTAGAGACGGGGTTTCACCGTGGTCTCGATCTCCTGACCTTGTGATCCGCCCGCCTCGGCCTCCCAAAGTGCTGGGATTACAGGCGTGAGCCACCGCGCCCGGCCTATAACTTCTTTTAACAAGTTATTTGAAAAACAGGTGACAGTAGCAAAATGAAACTATTTTTTTCTGGTTTCAGAAGGTAACAATGTTGACTAGCAACATCTAGAATATGAAGACTGCTGTACAAGGCTGCTTCTGCTAGTAGGGAGGGAGGGAAGAAGGTCTAGCCAGAAGACAAAGAAGGCTTCAACTGTTTCTTTAATATTAGTTCCTTTAAAAAATACACATTCAACCGCACTGCAGCAAGTACTATAAAATATTAACATTTATGAAATACAGGTGAAGGTTTTCTGGCTGTTTATTATACTATTATCTAATATATTCCCTCTGTATTTTTCTGTATGCTTGAAATATTTCCTTAAAAATAAACATGCACCACTGAACTACTACTCTACACTGTGGGAAGCTTCACGGAACTAAAGAAAATGACAGGATTCAGGGGTCTGGAAATTCATAATCAAGTCCTGATTGTGCCACTAGCCATGACATGCTCTTAAGAAATTCACAACCTTTTTGAAACTTAAGAACCTATGAAATCAGATCAGACTACAAGATGACAGCTTAGGGTCATTCAGTGTGAACATACAATTCATTTATCACCACTGCTACATCAATATCATTCCTGTCAGGCAGACAGACACCATCAGAAGATAGAAAGCTCAATAGGACAACAAATTCCTTTTAATTGTTAAATCTGGAGAGTACTTCCCAACATTTTTTTGAGTAAAATATTCTTTGTCATTCTATAATCCAGTGGCTCTCCATGTTTTCAAATGTGAAAATCCTTTCTTAAGGTATCATCACCACCTACGTAGTAGCTATGTGGATCTGCAGACTCTTTGTACTAACTCAGGCAGTATATCAGTATGGCGGACACACTGTTACGAACTGTTAGACTCCTCCAATATTCACTATCATACCAATTCAAACTTTATTACTAAGGGAGGCAGGTATTATGTGTAAGACTCTATCAAAGCTCTCAAAGTTCAGACTGTCAAGTAGAACATACTGTCAAGTAGAACATTCGAGAAAGTAGAGAGTACAAAGATTTTAAGATTGTTTTACATGAAAAATATTAACCCCTCTAGTTTTTTTTTAAAATGAATAAGCCACACATTTATCTTCCTTAAAAGGCTTAACAATTTTGACCTCAGATGATCCACCTGCCACGGCCTCCCAAAGGGCTGGGATTACAGGTGTGAAACACCATGCCCAGCCAACATGGCAAAACTCCGTCTCTACTAAACACACAAAAATTAGCTGGACATGGTGGTGCACGCCTGTAATCCCAGCTACTCGGGAGGCTGAGGCAGGAGAATTGCTTGAACTCGGTGGGTGGAGGTTACAGTGAGCTGAGAACACGCCATGCACTCCAGCCTGGTGACAGAGCGAGACTCCAGCTTAAACAAACAAAAAAACTTAACAATTTTGCATATTTAAGTGTTATTAGTCAAAAAGATGCAAAGCAGTAGCCTGAAATGAGACATGAAACATGGCGGCTCGCAGACCAAGTTTCAGTTCCAGTTGTTCTTACGTCCCAATGTGAATTCTATTAATAACTACTTCAGGCCAGAGCTCTCTGTAGCCACACAGCTGACTTTTCTCATAATCTGGAATAATGGTATCAGATATGCTTAATCTGGGTCAAGTTACACAAGTTAGGGTTTTCTGTTTTTAAAAAGGAGAAAAGCTGGGACACAATATTAAAAATCATACTGGTTTATTGAGTGCAAATCTGAAAACACAGTTATTGCTAAAACATTTTTGCTTTTGTATTATTAAAAGCTATAATGTTTTCAGAGAATACTTGCTATTCGGCCAATTAATACTTATTATTTGGCTAGGCGCGGTGACTCACGCCTGTAATCCCAGCACTTTAGGAGGCCAAGGCGGGCAGAATACCTCAAGTCAGGAGTTCAAGACCAGCCTGGCCAACATGCTGAAACCCTGCCTCTACTAAAAATACAAAAATTAGCCAGGTGTGGTGACATGTGCCTGTAATCCCAGCTACCTGGGAGGCTGAGGCAGGAGAATCGTTTGAACTTGGGAGGCAGAGACTGCAGTGAGCCGAGATCAGGCCACTGCACTCCAACCTGGGTGATAGAGCAAGACTCCATCTCAAAGAAACAAAAAACAAACAAAACAAAACAAAACAAACCCTTATTTAAGTAACACGAGTAGATGTCAATGGCATGTTACACAATAAGAGAAACTTTGACTTTAAAACCAACTTTACCACAGGCCAATTGATGTAAACAAGTGGGACAGTTCCTATGGTGTGTTTCTGGTCACAAAAAATATCACCAAACTTCCAGAGACCCCAAACACTTCTAACACTAAACACTGAAAAAACGTGAGCTATAACATACATTTAAGAAACATTAATAACAAGGTAATTATTTACCCACTTATTCCAGTTCAGGGTCACAGGTGGCCAGAGCCTGTCCCAACAATTCAGGGTGCCAGACTTGAACTAGCCCTGGGTAGGATGTCATCCTGTTGCAGGGTGCACTAACAAACACCCACATTCTCTCAGTCTGGGTGCTTGCAGACATGCCAATGAACATAATGAGCACATCTTTGGGGTGTCAGGGGGAAACCAGAGTACTCAGAGAAAATCCACCCAGAGATGAGGGGAATATACAAACTCCATACAGACAGTAGCCTCTGCCAGAAGAGATTTTTTTTTTCCTCATCAACTTTGTAGCAAAATTGTCCAAAATGTTGAACTAAATGACATTATTGAAGGATCTGCTGTACTTTAAACCGGAAAAATAAAAGGCAACTAAGCATTGGTTAATAACATCTAGCGTTCAGGACACAAACTTGACATACTTGGCTTAGAAAGCATAAAATACTTTATGTGGAATAAATGCTAATACCTGATACTATATATACATTTTTCACTTCAGGATATTAATATATCACCCCTCATGGATTATACAATTAATCTGTACACATAAGCAAGAATAAATCAATTTAGCATACAGTCCACCTCCTTTAAATATCACTCATTACTTGCATAACTGACAAGTGGAAAAAGCTGGAGATGGCTGATGTCTAGCAGTCAAGCCACAACATCAAAAATGTGCCAATATACTAAAAATGATGACCATGTGAAATTCTCAAATGATGTCCTTTAATTCTGATACTGGTGTGTTTGCTGCTATTCATGTTCTCAGCCTTTCACTGATGAGATAATGTATTACTGTTAGGAACTACCAAAAGAGCACCATATGGATTACTCTGAAGTAGGCCTTTGGATTCTCAACTTGACCTCAGGAATCCCTCCACTGACCTATGGCCAAGTTGTGATCAAGCAATCTCTATACTAATATTATCCCCTAGGAAAATGAAGTCTCCCCAGAAGATCTTGACCAATGTCATACGCTCTTCAATCCCCTTCAATTATTTTTTGGAATAGTTCATTTCCTCCCAGCCATTTGCTCCTAGCTCAAAACAAAACCAAACAAAACAAAACCAAAAAACCTTCTTGGCCAGTGAGTACATTAACATGATAGTAAGGTTTTGAGACTTGCCAAGTGCTGAATCATGTTGATGCTTAGGTTTTTGTTTCTACACCTGGTTTGGGGGGCATAAACTCCCTCTAAGAATCCTAGCTACCGGAGTCAATCCACTGGAAGATGGGATCACTGCCCAGCAAACGCCACCCACTAAGAATTCAAAGTGAAACAAGATTCTTGGAATTGAATGGGAGAAAACAAAAGCTTTCCATTCAGTAGGTGGCACTCTTTCCTTAAAAATGTTAACCCAGGCAACTATTAATATCAAAGATGTCATCTGCCCACTAATCATTTAAAAGAGAAGGCACATTAACTCCAACATCCTGTCCTAAATATAGTCTGAATCATTACTGTCTTCCTAAATGATGTCTTCCTCATTTCAATGAGATCCTGGAGTTGTTCATAAATATGCCAATTTCTTTTCACTATAGCAAAAGCTACAATTTCATAGAACCAAATAATTGCATTTACTTTAAACTGGCAGGTTTTGACTTATGACTTTTCCTGCTATATGCTTAAAAAGACATTCATCATAACTGTTTTCTAATTTTAATGATTTCAGATATAAATGACAATTTGAATGGAAATGGGGCAAAGAACTGTACTTGTAATACAGAAATTGTATTACTCCATTTTAAAACAAGACAGCTATTTTTCATAAGCATGCATACGAATATTCTTTTTAAAAGAACAGCTTTGACTCATCATCACTCTGATACTAGACCAAAGTTATCAACCTGAAAACTTTTAAACTGAAAAATGAAAGCAGTCTGACAGCTAATAAAATGTGAGTTTGCCTAGCATACAGAAGCAGCAAAAAATAAAAATAAAACCCCCAGTTTATCTAGTTTTCCTTAGGAATATTTCTTGGTGTCAGTACTCTGTAGGGTCCACCTCATTACTGAAGCTCTAGGGTCCCCCTTGGAGAAACCATCCCAGGTGCTGCCTTCAGCCTCTCTGACTGGCCACGTCCCCTATAACTCAGTGTGAAGAAATCTTCCTCAGTCCTTACTCAGCAAAGAGCACTGCTACAAAGGCCTCTTATCTGTTTCCCATTCTTGACTTTGAGATCCTTGAGGACAGAAATGGGTCTCAAGTTTATGTCTCCTGCCCTAGCAGAAAGCTTGGCACAAGGGTGGTAGTCAATAAATACGTACTAAATAAAATAATGGAGTGATCTTTTCCCCTTGGACTTTTACTTGAGAACAAGGCCTTTGTCTTACTCATCTTTCATCCAGCCGTGCTGACTCCCAAATGCCCAGTATTTGTACGTAGCAGGCTGTGAGGAAGCAATGCCTTTCCAATATGAGGTTCTACACCAGAAAAATCTCCAAGATGTAAATAAGCTTCACTGAGGCCTTTGTGTATGCCAAGTATCCACTGTTAGTCCTGGGGCACTGCAGAAAGAGAAAAGAGCTCCCACACCACTCTTGGGAAAAACAACAGCTTTCAACCCCAGGAAAAGACTAAGAAACTAAGTAAAGAAGCTAAGAACCGTGAGTCTAGATTCATCTATATTTCAGTGAAAACCTAACTTAGGAGGACCTTATCCATGTCTATAATTTTGTTAATGGCTGTTGATTTTTCCTGTGGTTAGCAGGAATAAAATGCCTTGAAGAAAACCCTCGGAGATTCAAAGATCTTGTGGCTGGGAGGGGAGATGCAAAAGCCATGAGCTGCATCCTATTAAGGAAGCAACCTGAGAGGAAGAAAGGGAACTAGCTCAGGGGGTCAGTGAACTGGCATGTCTGGGGGGCAGTGCTGGAACTCCGAATCCATATTCCTCAAACCTATATTCTCCTAGCTTAAGGTAGGGGTATACTGCTGGCAGGATACATTTGAAACCACAGCATAAGCATGAAAAATGCAGCATCTGTTTTCTAGAGTGTCAATTTTATTCCAAGATTTCTGAAAGGAGTACCCTGTGATGGGTTTTATGTTAAAGATACAAAGGTGGCTAAAATACAAAATTCAAATGGATTAAGGTAAATCAAAAGACTTGACATGTGAATCGATTTTGTTCACTGTTCGAAGTAAGCATTACTAGGATGACAGTCTGCACGGACACTCCTGGGTCCCTTTCCTTCAGTCCTCTAAAAGAAGTGTGCTGGGTGGATGGGGCCAAAATGTTTGACAATAGGCTGAAGCAGCTGTTCTCAACAACTCTGCCATCATAATATGACAGTCACATATATAAGACAAAACTTCAATAAACTGTTTAGGGAGTGCCACACAACTAGCCATATATAAATAGTAACAAGTCACCCCCCGACCCGAAGCAGAGATAAGATAAACCACACAAATGCCAAAGTGTTAATCACATCTCTACCACTTTCCCTATCCAAGAAAGCCTACCAGTATGCAAGAGAATAAGTAATATCTATATGGGTATTTCTAAATAGGTCCGAAATTATTTCTCTAAAAACTAATCACTTTAACACTCTGACATTTCATTATTGCCAAAAAAGTACTCCTTAATTACCTTCCCAGGTGCATTGCCACACCCATGTCACCAACATCAAAATCTGACTGGCTGCTAGTGAGGTACACATGCTGACCAAGTTGAAATATGGAGATAGAGTATTTCTATGAGGTATTTAAAAGCGACTATTAGGAAGAGGGTAGACAAACACAAGAGCCACTCAGAGGGCTCGGACAGAAAACAATTCTCTCAACAACCTGGGATAGACATGGTCCTTTACAGGAACTGCTCACATCAACCTCAGTCGAGTCCACAAACCAAGCAGAAATCATGAAATGGGTTCTGAGCACACTTATAAATACGTTTTTGTTAGAATGTTATCTCTCCAAGAGCAGGGATTTGTGTCTGTTTCATCACTGCCATCTTCCTAGTATCTGCATATAGACAATTCTTCACAAAATTTGTTGAGTGAGTGTTTTGTTATACCACAAGCTACAATAATTTAAACAAAGAAAACACAAACATTTCTATCTACAAATTTCCTATTTCAAAGGTACAGCAAGCTTTTCATTACAGACGGGCTTCCTATTAACCATCAGCTGACCCCCTCCAAGCCGCCATCTCCTTGAGAAATGATGATGTTTCAGAAAAGCATGCTCACTACTTTAACCACAAATAAAACTTTTTCCTCTCTGTGCCATCTCTTCAACTTGTAACATTCCCCCCCTTTTAATCTTAAAACAAAAAACCACCAAACCCTAAAATGCTTCATCTTTGCAAACATTCTGGTTTCTACTTCTCTCCTATCTCCCTCCTCCAGGTTTCTCCAGAGTAGCCTATGCTTCCGCACCTCCTTCATCCCTCAGTAAAGTATGTCCCACTCCCATCACTCCACTAACCCACGTCCTTAATTATAAAATTAAGATATACTTAATTTTATATCTTATTACTTATAAGACTTATTATTACAATATCTAAAATTAAGTATCTTATTTTATACAAGTTATTCTCTTAAAAGCTGTATATAAATAAAATACACATAATAAAATAATTTTCAGGAGCCTGACACCATCACCCTTATTCTGGCTGCGGTGTCAACTCACATTTTAATTTAAAAGGCTTTCTTAAAGCACAACAATATTTTTCTCATCTTTTTTCTTTCTTCTTTTTTTGAGACGGAGTCTTGCTCTGTTGCCCAGGCTGGAGTGCAATGGCATCATTTCAGCTCACTGCAACCTCCACCTCCTGGGTTCAAGTGATTATCCTGCTTCAGCCTCTCGAGTAGTTGGGATTACAGGCATCTGCCACCATGCCCAGCTAATTTTTTGTATAGTACAGGCAGTGTTTCAGCATGCTGGCCAGGCTGGTCTCGAACTCCTGACCTCGTGATCTGCCCAAAAGCAAATTAATAGGCAGTATTCACCAAGCTGTCCTCATATCCAGCATACACATAGAATCCTGTCAAATCCAGGTAGAACCTCAACTACCCCTTCAGCTTCCTCCAAGAGTTTCCTATGAAATTAGCTACAAGTAATCAATAACTAGCTAGAGAACACAAAAATTAACTCTCTTTTTATCTTCCCTGGCTCCAGCATTTACACCTGGGGCTTACTAAGTTCCCAGCACAGTATGCACACACAGGAAAGTATGTCAATAAACACGTATTGAGCTGAAGTGACAGTGTTTAAGTTTCCATCCATAAGCAGTTCACATAAAAGACTTACGGGCCAGTAAACTATTATTACTGAAGAAAAAATAATGGCATGTCAGAGACACAGTTAAGGATAAAGATATTTATCTTGCCTCGAAGGAGATTTCAGTTTTACCTGAGTGACCTTTCTATAAACTAAAAGATAATCTCCTTTGTTGGGAAGGCATAGGGATCAGGAAGATTACTGAATTCTCTCAGAGCCACTAAGCTCTTTTATAATTATCAAAGAAGGTGCCTGCTGAACACAAAATAAAGGCCCCACATGTGACAGGCAGGCATTCGTTAACTTACTTCACTAGTAAAGAATAACCACTAGTAACAGAATAAACGAACAGAAGTCCATCTAGGCATAACTTATCACTAGATGCTGGCCTTAGATATCATCTTTACTCAAATTAATAAAAGGGCATTACCTACCAAGAATCATTAATTCTCTTAATTAAAACACATTAATTAAAAGAATGCTGAAGTGTGAAATAAGCCTAAATTTAAAATAACTGGAAATGAAAACCAGCTTTCCCCACCCCCGCCAAGGCCCATTTGTAAAGAGCTTTAACAAGTGTGTCTTGTTGTAAAGATGTACATTTCAGAATGCCTGAGGCAATGCAGGAAGCTCCCTGGGAGCATGCACAGAGATACTCAGGTGTGAGCTGAGGCACTGCGGTGGAGGGAGTATGTGCATAGACAGCAGGAGGTCATGAGTGTTCACTCTCCCCTTACCACTCTGCAAGGCTGCATAGGCACCAAGTGTGAAGCATGTGAGACACTCTGGGCAGGCACTCTGTGAAGTACTCCAAAAGTGTTAACAATTATGGCTTTTAATGCATGTGCACACCAAGTGTATCTCCAATTCTGCTGGCAAAAAATGTATGTATTAACAAAGTTCAACCATACTTTTCCCTGAAGCCTCATCTCTTCCCTGGCATAGTAAAAACACTGAAATCTAAATGTATTTGTGTTTATAACTTGCCTTATGTTATAAGAACTTCATATAAAAACGAAAAAATCATGGCTATGTGCAGGGGCTCATACCTGTAATCCCAGCACTTTGGGAGGCCAAGGCAAGCGGATCATGAGGTCAGGAGATCAAGACCATCCTGGCCAACATGGTGAAACCCCGTCTCTACTAAAAATATAAAACTTATCTGGGTGTGGTGGCATGCGCCTGTAATCCCAGCTACTAGGGAGGCTGAGGCAGGAGAATCACTTGAACCCGGGAGGTGGAGGTTTCAGTGAGCTGAGATAGCGCCACTGCACTCCAGCCTTGTGACAGAGTGAGACTCCATCTCAAAAAAAAAAAAAAAACAAACTTTAAAATGCTTCACTAATGTTTTCTGTATTTTTGGAAGACCTAAACAGATAATTTAAAAAGTCATCACTACATACAATTTTGACTTCATAATACACTATGTGATGAATAAAAGCTAAGACAAATAAATGAATAATTTTTCCAAGATAATAAAATCTGTGTTCTGATTAAACAAACTTATCTCTTGATTTAAAAAAAAAAAATGCAAAGATAATCATAAAGGTTAAGAACGCAGGCTTGAAGTCAAACTGCTAAGGTTCAGTTTCAGGTTTCGCTGCCCACTAGCTGTGTTACCACCTTGCCAGGATACCTCACCTCTCACAGTCTCTGATTTCTCAAATGTAAAATGGGAATCAAAATTCACAAGGATGATGTAAGACTTAAATGAGACAAACTATATAAGGCATCCAGTGTACCAAGCACAGAGGAAGTTAACTATTATTGCCATTTCAGGTAAGTACAGTAGGAGAGTGACAATGAACTAGGATGATTGAGGTTGGGCCCCAGACCCAGCACTGTACTGAAGCAGGAAACCTCTCAACAATGGCTGAACCCCTTATCCTTGCCACTTTTACTGTTTAGAGTCAGGAGGTTGTCCTTCCGAATTCTAAAATGCTATGATCATAAATCCTAGTATTTCATTTTTACCCTTCTGAAAGGGTAGGTTTTTATATTCATCATCTCATTTGCTCTTCCCAAATTCTGTAAGTATGAAGGGTATCATTATTTCTAATTTATAGATGAGGTCAAACTCAAAAGAGGTCAAATAAAGTAACTTTACTCAAAATCCTGCCAAAGTGTTAGGATAGTAATGGGGAACAGTCTCACAAGCCTGAGCCAGTGCTAACACTTCATCTACCACAATAAGCAGTCAGACAGCAGGTTAAATATCTTTCCACTAAAGACACCTGGCAATTCCCTCTCCAACAGCTAAAAGGGGAAAGAGGAAATCAAATAGGCCTACAAGGAATGTCTAGACTCTTGAATTTCAACTGCAATTCAATTAGGTTTTTTACTTTAACAGACACAATAATCTGTTTAGTATCAAAGTAATTTTGGTTTTCAAAGTATTATCTACAAAAATCTCACCTTCACATAAAGTAGGTCTACTTAACTCTTGTGAGGTCAAAAAAGAATTCTCATGGAACTCATTTAATTTTTGCATTAGTCCTACATAAGCAATCGTAAGTATCTTGAAATACATGAGAATATTCAAAAGGATTAACGTTTAATGTTCTAAAAGAAAAAGGAAATGATACTGGATATCATTTAATAAAGGCATAAGTTTCAATTTTTGAAAGTGCAAGCTAAATGCCTGCCTGATACTTGGTCTGATTAAACTCAAATTACAAAATGAACACATAGATAAACATTAGAAATCCTGGGTTAAAAAAAAATTAGGGCTAGGTTTTTTGTGGTCTATCTTCCTCTCTCATAGACTCTGCCTAGAAAGAAGCCTGATTAGGTTTTGGAGTTCACCGGTTTGCGATGGATTCTGCCACCTTCCCTTTTCTACCCCCTGCTCTCCCTCCCATTCCTAACCTTGGAGGTGGGACTCACAGGGGACACATATAATCACAGAGGAACAAGAGTAATGGCTTTCAGGTTTCTGCAGTGACTGCAGTCTCTGAACCTCAAATTCACACACATGATCCTAAAAAAACCCAATATTTTATCCCATTTTCACGGGTTAAAAAAAAGTTATAGAAGACAGAACAGGAATACAGAAATGATAAAATTTCTAGGCTATTTTAATGCAAGAATATTGTACTTGAAAAGACCTGACACACATGGCTACTGCTAAGCATATGGGAAAGAATGAATTAACATTTTCAATATATTATATTCCTTACGCAGAAACTTCTTACGAAACATTTAAGTGCTGTTACCAATGGTTTTAATGTAGGCAATCTCTCATAGTGTGTTACAAAAAAAAAAAAAAAAAAAAAAATCAAACCTAGATTAGGTATTAAAAAAAAAACAGTAAATGACAACATAAAATTTTGTGTCTTTGGGCTAAATTTTGTGGCAGATTTTTAAACTCTTTAACCTATATAAGATTTAGCTCATGTGCTCTAAATACACACAAAATGATATAGCTGGGGCAGAAGTAACCCAATAGTGGAAGGACAGGAAGTCAGACTAGGAGTAAAAAAGTACAGTACAGGTAATCCAAAGTATAAAGCAGATGGGTAGCGTTTGATTACAAACACAAACCCTATCAATGCTCAATAAATGATTTATAAAATATTTATTTTTAAATAAAGAACTGAGAAATTTACAGGAAAATGTGTGTGTACCAGCACTATAGCAACTTTTCTATAGCACAGAACCCAGTGTAAGAGGCTTACTGAAGATGCCGGAACACCAAGTCCCAAAACAACTTGGCCATGTGGAGTGAAAAGGCAATAATTTAGCAAGATCTGTATATGTATGGGGGTGGGGGAGGTAGTAAATGTATGTGTTTAAGAAAGAGAGAGGGAAGGTGAAACATGAAACGGAAACAGAACTTGGGGAAAAAAATTTCATTTTGGATTAGGTATGGCCAACAGTGTCTTCTACTCAGATAAGAAATGTCTACTAATTTGTTTTTAGTAATTAAAATCTATGACATTTAAAATTTTAAATTTACAATTAAAATCTGCAAAATCTGTGGCATGTATCAGTATTCTGGGGGCATCTTCAACAAGAAGAAAGCATTATATTACACAATGTAACTCTGATCACATTTCTTTAGAAGGCTGTTGGATTCAGAGGTACTTCAGACACTAAAGGTTTTGTGTCTTATCACCAAAACTTGGTCCAAGAAGTAAGAGGGAGAAGAAAAAGCAAGAAGTTCTTGAGCATAAACCTTTTCTCTTTAATGCCAAAACTGCTTTTTTTTGGACCTGAGCCCAAAAAGGGAAGGCTTTGTTCTCGTGTGTCTTCAGCACTATTTAAAACTCTCCCAGCAAATCACCTTGCAGTGGAGGGAATGTCCTCCTATCCACTTAAAAAACTGCAGGATGATTTCAGTTTGCATTGTGCAGATGACAGCTTAGCTGCCTTATTTACTGGTAACAAAATGTACAGCCAGGTATCACCATCAGTCACAACTAGATAGAGAATGGTGCCGAGGTGACCAAGATTCAAAAGACTTTGCTCTATTCCTGATCACAGCCTTATCTGGAAATCACATGCTAGCAGCACAGAATAAGTGCCCCAAATAAATATCTAATAACTGATCACAACAATAAGAACTAGCATGGGTTGGGGTAGAAGCAGGAAGGGTCAAGCATTCTTTACTGCCAGGAATCCAAGACAAAAAGTAATTACTGCTGAATGTCCGTGTGCTCTGCAATGAATTATGAGCAGTTTCAGTTCTGTGTATAAAAAACAGCAATGCGGGCTTGGCATGGTGGCTCACACCTGTAATCCTGGCATTCTGGGAGGCCAAGGCGGGTGGATTGCTTGAGCCCAGGAGTTGGAGACCGGCCTATGCAACATGGTGAAACCCCGTCCGTAAAAAAACAAAGCAAAACAAACAAACAAAAAATTAGCTGGGCATGGCGGCATGCGCCTGTGGTCCCAGCTACTCGGGAGGCTGAAGTGGGAGGATCAACGGAGTCCGGGACGGTTGAAGCTGCAGTGAGTCATAATCGTGTCACTGCACTTCAGCCTGGGTTAAGGAGTGAGACCCTGTCTCAAAAAAAAAAAAAAAAAGAAAAGAAAAGAAAAACAGCAATAGGCAAGGTGGTTTGTGTGAATACGCTTCAAGTTGGTGCAATTACAATGATTAAATCAGTTAATGTCTTATTCCAAGTCTATTTGAAAGTCATAATTTTTTAGAACTTGAGCCCAAAATAATAGGATTAACAGCAAAATACATTTGCATTTTCTAGTAGCTGTCAACTTTATCCAAATTACATGAAAAGAGCTCCCAAAATATAATTAAGTGTGAATTTTCACAATTAGGAAGCAATATGATTTACCAAGCGATGCATTTTTAACTTAAAAAAAGATGCATACATATGTTTACTTACAAAAAGGTCTTTATAAACATAGGAATAAGTCAAAGAAGAGGCTTTTTTAGAGGTTATATCCAAGAAAGTCCCTTCTTTATACAATTAACATTGAGAAGAAAAAGATATCTTTTAACAGCAAGGTTGTCAAAAAATTAAAGTTATTTTCAAAACTGTCCCCTAAGTAAGGTAGGTAGTATTTGCTAAACACAAACATATTAATGACTCTGACCTAATTTATTTTCTCCAATTTGTAAAATAATATTCTCCTAGCAGTTATAAGCTTTTTTAAAACCATATTTTCTCATCATTTAATGTTGCTTAAACAACATTTAATGTTGCTTTTCATTTGCATTTCTCTTTATAGTTGTTACCCAGGTTTAAAATTCCAAGAGTTTATAAGTTTAAAAAACTAACTGTTGTTTCAATAATTACAGCTAAATTTAGCCACAAGAAGTAATTTCCAAGTTAAATTTTTGGAGAGTTGCTAGAGCTTGAAGGGAACTGAGAGATTATGTAAACCAACCTTTTCTTTTCACAGATGAGAAAACAAGACCAATAAACCTGCATTAGGTCACAGAGATGAGCCCTGAAGAGATGCTTTATCCCACATCACGGAATTTCGAAAGTTGCCATTTTCTATTTTTCTAGTAAATCATTTCAAAATAACGGGAAAATGTATTGTTATCAAGATGATGCATTACCTACACAAACTGCCTTTGCTAACCTAGTGGTAAGTAGCATGGCATCCTTGGGGGAGGCTCTTAACCTCATCCTCATCTGTACAGTTAAAGGTTTAAGTAGTGAGCATAGATAGTTATGTGCAAGATTATTATCTATAGTTAGTATTAACTGAATACTTTTCTGGATCAAGAATGGTGCTTGATCCAGAAAAGCACCACTAAAATGGTACCAACGATCCCATTTTAGAGACAAGAAATTCAAGGTTCAGAGAAGTGACTTCCCTGGGGTCCAAGAAGCTAACAGGTCTAATTCCTAGGGCCCAGGTTCTTTTTTTGTATTTTTAGTAGAGACGAGGTTTCATCATGTTGACCAGGCTGGTCTCGAATCCCTGACTTCAGGTGATCTACCCGCCTCAGCCTCCCAAAGTGTTGGGATTATGGGCGTGAGCCACTGTGCCTGGCCGGACCCAGGTTCTTAATCACCACAGTGTATGGTCTCTGAAATGTCAACATGTAGTTCCAAAACCAAATTCAGGACGACAGTGGATGGAATTCATTTTGCCATGAGAACACTTCCCAATCTGTGAACCTCTGAAACTATGTGGAGCTACTGAAGTGCAAAAGCCACAGCTCCCAGATTTGTGACCCCAGACTGTCTTGTCCCAGCTCTGATATAAATCCTTCCTGGGGCCTCCTGACCCACTTCCTAACGCTCTGTGGTTACCTGTCAAATTACAAAGGCTTTTTTATTTGGTCCTAAGTGCTGAGATCCAAGGATTGGTCAGTAGTGGCAATACAAGGCAGAGAGCTCTGCGTGGCTCTCTCTGGCCAGAGACAGACATTGTGTCCCAGCTTGGTCCCTGCACCCTGCCTCCACTCTGACCGAGTTACCAGAACTATACTTGCAGTCCTCCATGTCATCCTAAGACTGCTGACTTCTGGGTCTGTGTGTTCTCCACCCACCCCTAGGCCACAAAACCTCCTTGCAAGTTCCTTTCACCTGGTTCACTCCTCCACATTTATCAGGACTTGGCTTGGTGCTCCACCTCACATTTCCCAAAAAAGCCCCCTGATGCCTCCCTGACTCCCCCAGTGGACTGGGGCCTGCACTGTCTTTGTCATCAGGTAAGCTGCTCCACAGGCAAGTGACTACAGGATGGAGACTTCCCTCCTGCTGTGTCCCCAGCACCTTGGTGCCTGGCTCACAGCTCTGGGAGTGTTTCCTGGAGGCACGGACATCTCCTCAGAAGTGATAGCAGGACTGAAGACACTCACTCTAGCATGTTTACTACTCTGACCTTTCATTTCTCAAGAAAGAACACCCACAGATCTGACAAAAAGGGATGTGAGTGACCTGCACATCTAACATGCTTGCTCACCTACAACCTGTCAGCTTGCTGGGACCCTGTCTGTGCAGGTCCAGCAGCTGACATAAACCTTGTGATGCCTCCTACGTCATCATCAAGTTCTCTGCTTGAAGTATCTGAGCATATCTGTTGCCTGAACTGTGAAGGCCTTGGTTTGTTCTCAAGGACGGCAATATGTAGGTTGGCAGCAACATTTTTTCCCTGAGACCACACCTCTAAGCTTTTAACTCAAAATAAGAAAATCTGATTCACTTTACAATACTGTGTGCTTTACAAACATCTCTTTGTAAACACTGTCGTTCAGAAAGACCTGACTACATGTACAATGATACAGAAAAACACTAAAAAGGTTTAAAAGTAGCAAATCTAACTCAGACATCGAGGAACGTTAAAACCAGAGTTCAGCAGGATTCACAGTATAGCACTGATTTCTACAAAGCCACATCTATTTTTTAGTGGAATACCAATAATTCTTTATTGCAAAGAGAATAAAAACAAAACAAACAAACACAAAACCTCACCACGGAGCTGGAAGGAGTATTCTCGATAGAGGTTAGAGCATTGGGCATGCCGAGAAAAGGTGATCAGCTGCAGGACAGAGCTGGAATTCAGCGGGTCAACAGTCCAACCAGAGAAGCCATTTCAAATGCCTTATCTATGTATTCATGCCAACACTTTTTATAAAATAAATTTTTAAATTTGTTTTCTTAAAAAAAAAAAAAAGAAGGGTCAGTTGAGGGACTAAAACTATGAGCATGGTGCCGAATGACTGCAGCAGACTGTTTTGAGGGACTGCTGAGATTGAGCAGAGGCCTGAGAGCTAGGGGTTTCTGAACTGCGTTACAGAGTCTGGACTTTATTCTGAGGGTGAAGAAAAGGTTGACAGTGAGTTGACAGTGGCCTGACCCTGGGTTAGCAGCCATGGCAGTGGAGAAAGTTGGGTGGATTCTCAGGCTAGTAGGAGAGTGGTAACAATAAGAACTGGTGACTGATTGGAAGCTGAAGATGTGAAAGCCAGAAGAGTAAGAGCACAGCATTTAAAGAGACAGTGGCCGTGTTTACCCTGATGGGCACCCTAAATCACATGGAGATCTGAATGCAAGGATGAAGAGGCTGAGCAGGGCAGGGACGCAGCCTGGACATGTGACTGCCACAGTGCCTGGCAGAGGGGTCCCTCCTGGAGGAACTATCCTGGAGAAAGTTGTATGCAGGATTCTGTCACAAAAGCCAAGATGTCTTAGGCACCACAATATCAGTAAGTCAGCAAAGATACAGCTGATAATCTCCTGACAAATCCTTTTCTTTCTGGTTAAAGACTAGCTTTCCTTCAATCTTTGTACAAAACTTGAAATCTGGTTATTTAAGAATCTAGACCCAACTGGGCACAGTGGCTCACACCTGTAATCCCAGCACTTTGGGAAGCTGAGGCGGGTGGATCACCAGAGGTTGGGAGTTCAAGACCAGCCTGGCCAACATGGTGAAACCCTGTCTCTACTAAAAATACAAAAATTAGCTGGGCTTGGTGGCAGGTGCCTGTAATCCCAGCTATTCGGGAGGCTGAGGCAGGACAATCACCTGAATCCGGGAGGTGGAGGTTGTGGTGAGCCGAGATCATGCCATTGCACTCCAGCCTGGGCAACAAAAGCGAAACTCCATCTCAAACAAAAAAAAAAAAAAAAAAAAAAAAAGAAGAAGAAGAATCTAGATCCTTGGAACAAGAACAGTATCTTTAAGACTTCCGTCTCAAAAAAAAAAAAAAAAGGAAAAAAGGAAAAGATCAGTAAATTAGTGATAGTGGTGATTATTAAGCATTTTAAAGAAAGTGCAGGGTATAAAATGACTCAGGTCAACAGTAACAAAAAAGATTTTTCCACACAGATAATCGTTAAGACACTTGGTGAGCAGCATCCAATTTTATATAATTCTAAAGTACATATTTATTCAGCATCATCAAGGCTAGAGAACTACATCTTACAGAAAAGTTAGAGGCTTACCACTGAAAGATCAAGACACTTTCTATAACTACCTTGGATAGTAACTTTCCTTAATCTATATTACAAGCTTCCCAACTTCACTGAGTATATTTTTAAATGGTAGAGGCTACCCAGGTGGAACTAACTGTACCAATGCCAGGTGGCCCCGACTGTAATGTTGTGACATCCTCTTCTCCCTCTCTCCTCTGTCAGGTGTGCCAACACTGCTGCCTTTGGGGAACCTGCCTCCTGCAGGACTCACACTGCCACCCCCTCTAACTGGCTGCTTCTAATTGCTGCATGTTAGGAACACCACATTAACAAGACTGCATGAACAATATCTGAAATAAGTATCAATCCTCAGCAAATGCCCGAGGAACTCTTCTAAGTATAAAATCAAAGTGCTTCAAAGCACATATTTTGTTACAGGTCGTTTGGCTGCTTTGAGCATTTTTTCTTACTTCTTAGTGCTAACTCATGTTCTAGATAAGAGAGGCTGCTGGGTTTACTTACCAACAGTAAATTTTAAAATGTTTTCTGTTACATGGGTTCTTGGCTTCTGCAACCTCGTGGAGTACCTGCCTAACAAATACTATCTTCAATGCAAATGTGAACTTTTATTTATCCCAAGTTGAATTATGATCAAATTAATGAATTTTGGATGAAGTAGGGTTATCGAAACAAGAATTCTAAAAATGATATCGAGTTTAGATGACATCCTGAGAACTTTAAAAATAAGAATTATATTAATGCATGACACCTTTATGTGTATATTCATTCACACAGATGTATGTGTGAATATATAAATGCATATATATATACACACACACACACACACATTCTTAACTCCCTATTAAGTACAGAATAAGCATATATACAAAGCAGACTCTTCTTACCTATAAAGTTGTCATGCAGTATAGCTATTTGCTCTCTACTACATTAAGCTGTCCTATTTCACTCGAGGCACTAGGCATGTCTACAAGTCCAGATACCTCTCAATGAGTATATCACAAATCTACAATGTGGAAACACCAATAGTCTAGACTTTTGCCATTTAACACCTTTTCAGTTATGTCCTAAATTACATCTGACTAAACAGGAAAAACAGTGGATCCACTAATTTGAACACGTCATGCCATTATCCCTCTCATTCATTTATTCAACAAATATTTACACAGTGTCTACCCTATGCCAGGCATCTTGCTAGGTGCTAGGTCCAGGCCCTGCCCACTCAGTCTTCGGTCTTCTGGGGAAGGCAGTCATTCATCAAATGAGATAACAAATGTACAAGCACAACACTGACAGTAGGGACACCCTGCTACAAAGCCAGTCCGGGCGCATCAGGGAAAGTTCCCTGAGGAAGTGTCAATGACTTAAGATTTTAACAATGAGGAGCTGACTTTATGGAGAAACAGTGTTCCTGGGAGAGAGAGCATGTGAGGGCCCTATAGCAGAAGGCAGTGAGTCTGAGGAAATGAAAGCAGGCAACCCTGCCATGGAACAAGGGCAAGTGTGAGCTGAGATGGGCCTGGAGAAGCATGCAGGGACCCGACCAGGCAGGGACTCGGTCAGGCACGTTAAAGATTTCCCGGTCTTTATCCAAATGGAAGGCATCTGAACATCTTAAAATTAAATTACATTTACTTTTCTGGAGGGAGACAGTTATGATCAGATTTACATTTTGAAATGATCACTCTGGCCACCTAATACAGAGAACAGATTGCAACAGACTGCAAAGGAGAAAGGACATAGAATCAGGCAAGGAGGCTACTAAGTTAGTGGAAATGAGAGACAATGGGCACCTGGCTAGGGGTGTGATAATAGATCAAACTGCCAGCACCTAAGGATGGACTGAATCTGAGGAGGTAAGAGGAGGAGGTGTCAAGGGTGACTCCTCGGTTCTGGTTCTGCCATTTAACGAGCAGGGAACATGTTAGGAGAAGGTGTAGGGAAGATCTTGAATTCGGTTTTAGACATCTGACTGCATAGGTGTCACATAGCCAGGTGTAGGTCTGGACTTGAGGAGAGGTCATGGTTAGGACAATAAACTCTGCAATCATTTGTAAGTGGTCCATAACTGATCTAAGGGCATTAAGACTGGGGTGGGGATGGACAAGACAGAATGAGAGAAGGCCTAGGACGACCCTGGGGATCTTCTAGTATCAATGTTCAAGAGGATGAATATGGGCGCCACGGAAGAAGTGTCATGGTTAAGAAGAAAATCAGGAGGGCTTACCAATTAACTCAAATAACCAGACACTTTCAAATAGCAGGAATTCAATTTTCTCAATATTTGACAGTTTGAGTATGGCTCCAATTATTTTGTAACTACACTAATTATTAGAAGGCTCACATAATATAAAATTGGTCAATATTATCAATGACTGCTTGTTAAATGCCAACTACTGCTAACAAACATCAAGCAATGGTCTGGGCGCAGTGGCTCATTCCTGTAATCCCAGGACTTTGGGAGGCCAAGGTGGGTGGATCACTCGAGGTCAGGAGTTCAAGACCAGCCTGGCCAACACGGTGAAACCCTATCTCTACAAAAAAATAAAAAATTAACTGGGCATGGTGGAGCATGCCTATAATCCCAGCTAGCTACTCGAGAGGCTAGGCAGGAGAACTGCTTGAACCCAGGAGGCAGAGGTTGCAGTGAGCAGAGATTGCGCCACTGCACTCCAAGCTGGGTAACAGAGCAAGACTCTGTCTCAAAAATAAATAAATACCAAACATTGTACAAAAACTCCTAAAAAACATTTCTTGCCTTCAAAACTTGTCTTAAGATAGATCATGATTAAAATCACACTACATTAAGTTATTTTAATCTTCAGATAACACTAATTTAACCACTTTGGGAAAATTAATTCATGTTAACATTTCTGGGCACCTAATATTCATGGGTGCCAGACACTAGTCTAGATGCTGGGAGATGGTGCAAAGAATCAGATAAAACTCCTGGTCTGTTAACAACTAATACTTACTATTCAGAATGCCATAAGACCAGTTTGAAGATTATGTGATAACATCTCACTTAAATTATTGTTTTGGCAATGAAGAAAAGTAAAGCCAGACGCAGTGGCTTACAACTGTAGTTCCAGCTATGTGGAAAGATCACCTGGGCCCAGGAGTTCGATTCCAGCCTGGGCAACATAGTGAGAACCCATTTCTAATTTAAAAATAAAAAAAGTAATGATAACATCTGTCAAGAGCAAAGTTTCCACCTACAGCCCAGTATTGACCCTCTTCTCACTACACATCTATCCATCATCATTATGCTTACAGGTGATAAACTTATTTAATGCACTAACTACAGTACTGTGTAGGCTGTACCATGTGGCTCCAGGCACTTTTTCCAGTCTTCAACAGGTCTGATGGCTTAGTTAATTCCCAGGTGACTGATGTGTACTTGCAGAATTATACACTTGGTGAGTTTTAACAATTCCCCTTAGTATTCTACAACATCTCGATCAAATTAACATCTGTATCAAACCAGCCTCGTATTCCAAAGGACTCAATCACTAACAATACAGAACTCCCTTCCGTACCAAACATAACTAAATCACCTATGACATGCCATAGAGTAAATAAAGACAAGGCTACCTTCTTGATCATCTTACGCCCTAGAGCATTATTTTACATTTCTCCATGTTGTTTTCATAACTAGTAGAGTTGCTGTTACTAATAATAAAGACTGAATTTCAGATCTAGCATCAGCAGATGTTGAATTTCTTCCTCTCTGTATCTCCTTTTAATTTTCTCTTGCAAGAAAAAAAAAATCATGCCTGAACATGCAGTTTTGAATATATTCCTCTTATGAGAGTAGGCAGAAATAGTTTGAAACTAGTATGTTGTATCCCCTCTGTATCCCCCATCTCTCTTATAGCACTTAACCCGGTATTGTGAAACATGTTCATACTACAACCTACCGACAGAAACAGCTTGTGCACTCATAATCTTTTTCTCCACCACCCAAGACCACTACCTTGCAGAAGTTCATAAATGTTAAACGGATGCAGTCTAAAACAATAACAAAGGGGTAGGGTATAGCAATACTACAAGTTTCTCTTCCTGTGTGATTATCATGAATGAACCACGTTAATTTCAGCTTATCTCCTTTCACTTATGATTTAATACAGCACAAATCAATAAATCTAAGAAACATTCAACACTAATGACTAATCCTCTATGGCTGACATGATAGGGTGATCTAAATACAGTTTACTTGTATTACATATATAAGGCCAGGTTACAGAAACATACCTATTGGCAAACTTAGCAGAGGGTAGAGATCTAGCTCATCATCTATTAGAATGCCTGCAAAACAAATTTCTCCTTAAAAATAATCAATTAATTTGATTATTAATTTGAAAAAGAAAATAGAAGAAGCAGAGTAGTGGAAAGAAATGGACTGTGGAGTCAGACTGACTTGGGATTGAATCCTAGCTTTCTTCTAGTTGTGATCATGAGGCTTTACCATCTCAGATGAGTTTGCACCTCCAGAAAACAAAAATTACACTACCTTAGGGGACTGCAGTGATGATTAAATGAGATTATATATAAACATATATATAATACATATAATAGATATTATACACACACACACAAGGCAAAAAAGGTGATTATATAAAAGGTATCTAGGCATATCTATATGCTCAATGAATATGTTTTAAGCCACAGATAAAATCCTACTATATTTTTGCAATCTGAAAAGAGTACCTGACTAATCTCACGCTTTGCAATGAACCATCTACTAATTCTGGCCCTGATTATTTCTTTCATGATTAAACATGTTCTTAAATAATTTCTTAAAGACAATTTTGGGTTACTCCTAATCTTACACATTTCCTCCCATTAATATTCTACCATTTACGTCTTTAAGTTGCTTAAGCTTTTAACTTAGGATATAAAAAGAGGCTAGGACTAAGGAAACAACCACATCTATACTTGATATATTTGATAGAAGCAAAGAATTCCAAGATTAAAGGTGTAATATACATGCAGTTCCTAAGCAGCCTCTAGAGACTATTACTTTTCCATGACACATTTTCCCATTGCCTTCTGTATAAGAGATAGCCCTCAACCCAAAAAGATGACTAGAGTACAAAATGCAAGTGGTGCTTTCTACCTGAGAGCATTTCTGAATGTCCCATATTTTTCCTCATGGTAATCCATTCCCCATTAACTAACTTGCCACTCCATCATTTCTTCCTTTGGGATGCACACAGGCAGTGTCAAGGACTGATTAGCCGACTCAGCCTAGGCAAGCTGTAGTTAGTTTTTTTTTTTGCTCTTGTTGAAAGCAAAAGAACACTCCTTTCTTCCCACATTTTGAAATCTGCAAGTTGACAACTCAGTGGCCATTTCTAAAACATGCAACATATTATGCTCGAGGTGCTATGGAAGTCGTAAAAGAATACCAATGAACAGGGCTACTTCCTGTTTTTCATATCTAACAAAATGGAGTTATTATAGTGCATTGGAAATCATATATTAAGGAATGTTGGTTAACCAGTCATTCTTGCCAAAATCAGATATGAAAAGAAAATAAAAGTTGGCAACAATTCTAGCTGTGATATTTCTCTTCCAGAATTTTATTTAATAAGGTTCATCTTTGAAGAAGGCATTAATTTTCTTACCTGATTTAAAATGAAATTGAGACCATTCTTAACTAAAACCTTACAAATTCATGGAAGACTAACTTATGTGACTACCTTTACTTTTATAAAGTGACCAACTTAATATTTTAAGAGTAATTTTTTGGTAATAACGCTCTTATAACTCCTCTTTACTAAAAGGTCACGAAATTATATTTTTAGCCTAACAGCTTTAAAAAGGAAGTGAAATCTGAGGGCTATATGAGGATATAAAAGCAGCCTGTGAAATATCTTTAGTTTTAAACAAAAACTAACATTAACAAGTACAGCATATCTTGTTCTTTCAAGGGGCCAGCAAATTGATAGTTTGGTTTTTTAAGTTACAAAAACAGGATGGGGTAATTATATCTACCAAACTCACAATAGCCTGTTCAATGGAGAGTAACACTGTAATTTTTCTTCAAAGACAGTAAATAGGAAGAAAAAGCCCCTAAATTTTGTAACATAAGGAAAAATTCCAAACCCTTGGGCGCCACTTACAGGCGCTTTCACTGACTTCAGCTATTACCCTGAAAGAGAGAGACAAACTTAAAATCTTCTATTTAAATATGAGTATTAGTTATATAACTTCTAATTCAAAGTATATTTTCTACATCCAAAGATCAGAAGGAAATTCTAAAATTAAAAAAAAATCACAGAATTCTCAAATATTTCAAAATCTTATATTTTCCTCTTGGAAGTATGAATGTAACTTAACAACTGTCAAAAAAAAGAAAAGTAAAACATAAAGTTCAACTGACATTTTATTGAGTTGGCTATAAACAAGGGTTTTTTTTCTAAAGCTTTAATTTAAATGGTAAGTAATAATGTATCATAACCAACATGCAACACAAAATACACACAAGTAAGATACAAGCCCTCTCCCCACAAAGTCTTAAACCAACAGATTCAAATGAATTTCAACCCAATTGTTAAGGAAAAAAAATTCACTATAATATTTCATAAGGTTAGGGAATCAACATTTTACTATAAATGAAATCTTTACATATGACATTTCGGATAAAACAGCAGCATTCTGACTAGCAAAAGTATTTTTTTAAAAAAAAGATTATTCTTACTAGCCCATTATTTTCTTATACTGTGCAATTATAACCTACACCTTAAGCAAAGGGTTTGAAAAAACCTCGGTTATAAAACGCAAATACTAAGCATGGATTACTTAGTCCTAAATTCTATCTGCCGCCACCTTAGACCTCTTTTTTTGTGTCGAGACAACACTAAACAATTTCAGTACATTATTTTTACAGTGGATGCTCTTCTACTATATTCACAGCTCATTAAGAAGACTAGAATGCTGACGTTTGCTAAATTATTTATTGTATCCAAAAAGTTAGGTCTCCTTAGATACAATTAATTTCTTAGATTTGGGGTCAAAAATTTTTATCTGGAGTTCATTTCAAGTAAAAGTTGCCTTCAAAGAATTATTCTAGTTAAGTTTTAATACAACCTGCACAGAAACAGGAAAACTATAGAGGTTCATAACTCTTTTAAGAATAAATTACATGTACAAGTGCACAGAAAACTGTTATCAGTCACAAATCTCCTTTCGTCTCAGTAGTGCCATGGCACAGTGCAGAGCGTGTTTTTTAGTTTTTGGGGGGAGGAAGGGGACATCTAAATATTAAATGGATCATGATTTTAAGCAAATAATCAAGTGCACAAAAAATGCCAGAGCACTTTAGATAATTAATCCAAACCAAGGACTCCTACTGTCAAATTCGTCTCACAAAATGACACGCTTTATTCTCATAATAAAGGTCAGGGAATTCTACAGGGCAACGAGGGACTATCACAAAAACATTTCCAGCAACTCAAAACACCCATCAAGACTTTGTGCTTTGCATACGTTAATCAGATTTTTAAAAAGCAAACAAGGACGTAGCTGTCACACTTAAAATAATTTCTTTTAACATAAAAATTTCCAGTAGCCAAAAATGGGCGACGCCAATAAACCGCTGGTCTAAATTACCTTACATATACTGTACTTCATATGCACCAGAAGACGCATCTGAACCGAAGCCCACCGCACTGTGGCCCCTGGAATTCAGCGGGCGGCCGCGCCGGGGCACCGAGCAGGAAGCACCGCACCCGCGCCGTAGTCCGCGCACCAAGCCGGAGGGGCTGCGGGGAGCAGTCATCACTGCTTTGAAACTGAATGGCTGACACATCCGGTCCTGGCTCTTACACCACTCCGCCAAATGCAAACTTCAAAGGCCAAATTCAAACTCCAAAGAGAAGTCACTCAAGTGACTTAGCAGTGCAGTTCACATTCCCAGGAACACTCAGAGCCCCTTGGGGGCCGCAATTAGACAAACCGCACTTCCTAAAAGACTGCAAGCCCCTGCGAGGGTGCAGCCTCCCGCCGCACCGCTTTGACAGGCGTTACCGAGCCGTCCTCCTCCAACCCTGCGGCCGGCGATGGGGGTGCCTGCGTCCGGGCCTGGCCCGCGATACCTGCCTAGGGTCTCGAGTCCCGGGCGGGCCGAGGGGCTCTGCCTGTCACGGCCGCTGGGACCTGCTACCTTCTCTTCGGCCCTCTCAGTCCCCCACCCGACCTCGGGCTTCCCACCCACCCCGCCCCTTTTCCGACCACCGCCCGCCGCAGACTCTGGCCTCGCCCCCAATGCCTTTGCCCCGGGGACACCCGTCCGGGGGCGCCGCCGCAGGGCCGTGCCCCAGCCCTGGGCTCCTCGGAGAGCCCCAATTCCAGGAGTCCCACAAAGCCAGCCATGGCCCCCTACACCTTTTCGCAACGGTTCCCCGCAGAGAGGCTCGCACGCCTGTCACATGTCTGCAAACAATAACAAACTCTTCCGCACGTCCCCGTCCGGTCCCCCAGGCTCTGGGTCCGGGGCGCCGCCCGACTCCGGAGGGGTCGGGGGGTGCTCAGGCGCGCGGGTCCCGGCGAGCGGCGCGTAGCCTCACTGCACTGAGCCCCGGGACGCCGTGCAGCGTGCCCGGGGTTCATTCATTGCCCTCCGCCAGCTCCCAAGTCCCCGCGGCGCCCCGGCCGCGCTGCTCACCCGGCGGGGGCCGCTGCAGGAGGTGGCTCAGCGGCGGGCGCCCGCTTCTCCCCGGGCTCGGCCGCTGCGGGACTCGAGGCGCCGCTGTCCGGCGCGGCCACCGGCTCGGCAGGGTGGGCGCCGCCGCGGCTCGCGGCTCTGTGGGGCGCCGGCACCGCCACAGGCTGGAAGCCGGTCCCACTCCCCGCTGCGTCCGCGGGCTCCGGCGACGGGGAAGTCGAGGAGGACGGCGGTGAGGCGGCAAGGAAGAGCGGCGGCTCAGGCAGCTGGTCCAGCTCCACACTCCGCACTTTGCGCAGCTGCCGCCGCCGCCAGTCCGCCCGCTCGCGGCCCCCGCTGCCCGCCTCCCGCAGCAGTCCCGCGGCCGCCGCGGGCGCGCTGCTCGCCTTGAGGGCCCCTCCGCCGCCGCCCGCCTCAGGGCTTGCAGCCCCGGCGCCCGGGAATCCAGACGACGAGGCACGATTCCCCGCCGCCGCCGCCATTTTCTCTCGCGGGCTACATTCGCTCGGCCCCTGCGAGGGAGGGAGGGGGCGGGGAGAGCGCAGGGGGCGGGCACTGCGCCGCCAGCGTAAGGCCTCCTGCGCCAACTGCGTGAGCGCGGCCCGCCGGGCGCCTGGCCTGGACTGACCCAGTGGCCGGCGCGCTGGGTCCGGCCTGCGGCAGAGGTGCGGGCGGAGGGTGGCCCGGCGGCCGCAGGTGGGAGGGAGTGGGCTGTGCTCTCGGCCGGGCGAGAGGGCGGGCGGACGAGGTGGAATGGGAGAGGGAGGGGGCAGGGGTGCTTTGAACTCAGCGCTGCGCGCGCCTCGCCGCCAGGTAGTCCCGGCCTCACCGGCGACAGGAGGAGCCTTGGCGGTAGCGCCGCACCGCTTCCTCTCCGCAATCTCGGCCCGGCTCCGCGGGAGCTCGCCGGAGGGGAGTTGCGGCTTCCGAAAGAAAGAATTAGTTCCGACTTGGGTTTCTGGTGCTTGAAAAGGACGCAGGCGAGAGGGTTTAGTGTCTGTCATTCGCATTGCCGTTTGCAGTGGGCGTCGAGGGACCCAAGGCGCGGACCAGCCTCCCACCGACGCGCAGGTGGCGCCCGGGACCGTCGCCTGCTGCAAAGCGAAAGCAAGTCAACGTTTAGCAGGCAGGCTGCCGCGGACCAGAAAAATAAAAGTTTTGTTTTTGTTTTCTTTTGAAAAGAAAACACTCCTTCTCTAGTTGTCCCAGTCCTATCCCTGTGCTACAAATAACAAAACTTCAAAGTTTTCTGTAATACGTTACATCCTTAAGCTGCTCATTTGGGACAACTACCCCCTACCCGCACCAAGTCCCCACAGCCTCTGAGAAACCGTGGTGGGGAGGAAAGGAAGGGGGTGTCCTGGTCGATCTTTAGTAGTTTTTCCTTGACTGCCTTTGGGAAAGACAGTCGCATACAGAACCACATAGAGCGCGTTTAGGGAAGGGACCAGCGCTGTGCCAGGAAATGCTCGGCAATGTCACCCTCGGCCAGGTCGGCCCTCCCCGAATCCGATGCTTCTCGCCGCACGTCCTTCTTCCCTGCAGGGTCGGGCCACTGACCGGATTCCCTCTGTCCCCACCCCTGCAGGGCCGGGCTGCCCCTAGTTCCTGGACTCTACGTGAGAAGGTGCTTTGGGATGGAAAAAGCAACATTTACATGTTAATGATTTTTGACCTTTTGTCAACTGAGGAGAGCTTCTGTGTTGCGTATATTTCTTCCTTCCTTGCCTTTCCTCCAGCTGGTTTGTTTAGGATGGGGAATCTCCCAAAACCCAGGAGGAGCGTCTGTAGATTTACTTTGTGAAACATGATTAAGGAGGGGGGAAGTTAGGGGTGGGGAGTACGGATTCTCACGGAGGTAATCTTGTCAGTCTTCACATATTTAGACAAAAGCCTGAACTATTTACAGAAAAATTCCATTGACTTCTTGAGACAAGGTAAAATGAAAACCCCTTTCCCAGATATAATGTTAACTGCGTAAGTAGGTTAGATCAGAGGAGTTTTAAAAAGTCCGGATTTCATATTAGCTCAATGTTTTGAAAACTGCTGTAACATCTCCCGTAAGATAGTTATAGATCGTTACACTCAACGGTACAAATTTTGAAAGTTCAGATAAATCTGTTAAAAATTAAGTCTACATTTAGGCTATAATTATATGCTCTTTTAATGGTACTCAAATGTTTCAAACCGAACAGTAGTTATTTCCCAGGTTTTCCCGGATTGCCACACCCACCAAATCCTAAACTGAAACGGATAAACTTTCCTTGTTCCTATTTTGATCTGAAGACTTTTAAATTTGCACGCACATATTCAGGTACCTGTAAGTGAGAAAAGTAAGTGGAAGACTTCAGCCAGAGTAGCAAGGTAAAAAGGATATTCCAGCAAAACTTTTGATTTTTGACTCTTTGTACAGTGGTTGAAACTGGGGGGGATCAAAGGGAGAGGGCTACCCGGCGCAGCGCTATCAACTAGACCCAATTCTCTAACTTCCTCCAGCCACCACGTATTACTATGGAGAAACCTAAGTGTTGGCCTTTTTCCACAGTTTTTGGTGCTTTGAGTCATTTTTTTTCCTTAATTTTTTACGTAAATATTCAGGTTGTCATTATGCGTCTGCATATGGACACACTGATTTCTTAGAGAACCAAAAGACATGCTTAACTGAAAAGGGTGTTCTCCCTCTGCCGTATGTTAATAGAAGTTTTGAGGAGCATTTAACTATGGGATTGCTACCAAAGTTTCTGAGTCTTACGCGTGATTAAGACTAGCTCTGGTTTTGGTGCTGTTCAATCCTGCTCTGTGTTACTGCAGAGAGGTGGATGTCAAATATCAAGTACTGTAGGCTCTGAATTCTCTTAATATGATTTCTTTAATGACATTCGAGACTTGTATTTCTTCCAAGGTTGTTTCTAGACTGAAAGCTCTGGTTCCTATTTCCAAGCTCTTCATTTCCATCCTCACTGGGACGTAAACCTTGCAATGATTTCACGCATGCAATTTCATGACAATTTCAGTAACCTTTATACCGTTGCATTACAGATCACTGCCTCCACATAGTGCTTCTGGAAACTACATCACACTTCAGTTCCTACACCATATTCACGTTGAGGATCCCTTTTGACACTGGGCATTTCCTCACTGTGCATAAATATCACAAATATTAGAATGAGCAGACATAATATACATTGGGAGAATTATTTCAGCCTGTACATGATTCATCATATATTTAGTAAGCACCTACTGTGCACATGCAGGAATTTTTCTCCTCTGAGGATATTGTTTGTTGTTTTTAATTTCTACAAAAATGAATAAACAAAATATTCCGATCTACAAATATTTTTATTAGTGGGTATTTATCAGGCTGACTGGTAGAATTCCAGATCCATCAGTATGTGAGTGTATTCACATATTCATGGCTGTTTGTGAGATCTATACCTCAGATAAACATAAAAGAATAATGTAACCTTGAGAATAGGTGTTCTTTCAAGCTTACAAATATTTATTATGGAATACTTGCAGGAGTGCTGGGGCTAGAATTTGGTTTCTGCATGCTCTTTCCAGACAACATACTTCCCAGTATGTTGTTTTCAGATGTTCTAAGTCAGAAAATCCTGTCATCAGTGGGATAATTGGTTCCCTACAAGGGCACTGTAAATGACATTATAGTAGAAGGTCTCTTAACCAGCCTCCATTTAGCTGACTCATCCAGTAACAGATACCAGCCATTACTGTGTGGCGTACAGCATGCAGATGACACAGCACAATAAATGCTCAGGCCAGTGGCTGGTGTACACCTGCATACTTCTGTTCCTACTAGGTGAGTTATGGGTCCCGTGAGAATCCATTGTATTTGTTCCCAAACTTGATTCTGCCTATTACACTGTTCCTTGTGAAATTTAATTAAATATTACACAATTGATTATTAAATTAATAAAACATGAATATGTATGTGCAAAAAAAAGGTTGTTCCAGTGAAAATGAAGTGAAATGCTTTGAGAGAAAATGATTGAAACTGGGGATCAAAGTGAGGCGGTACCCAGTGCAACACTGTCAATTAGTTAACAATTCTCTAACTTCTTCCCAACCACCACATATCACCATGGCGAAACCTAAGTGCCGGTCTTTCCAATAGTTTTTGATGCTTGTAGTCATTTTTATTTTAATCACTTATGTGAATATTTAGGTTATCATTGTGCATTTGCATATGGACACACTGGTTTTTTAAGAGAAAAATAATCAGAGGACATACTTAATTGAAAGGGTGTTCTTCCTTTACCATGTGTTAGTAGGAAGTATTGGAGGCGAGGCACTGAAAAAATCTCTGTCAAATTAGTTGTGGGTATAACCATTGTGAAAGATTGGGAAGAAAGCATTCAAGCCTAGAATTTACTTTGCAGGTATCTATCAGGAGTCACTTTGCTTTAAAGAAACTAAAACTGAAAATTGTAGACAACGTGAAAGATACATGGAACTCTAAACGGTGGACCCACATTCTAAAGACTAAGGCCCTACAGCCAAATATTGACCAAGAAAACCCCAAACCAACCAAAACAAAACACTGTTGTTTATATGTTTTAAGCTAAAATAAAATACTTAAGAGATATATATGATTCCCTTTTATTAATAAACTTTCTAAACATTTTGCATGTATCTGCATGTTCTTAAAATCAGAAATTAATTTTCGTAATAAATAATGAAAAGTACTTGAATTGGAATTTTATATTTAAGAATACAACTATAACTTATTAAATTTAATTTGCCTCAGAGTAAGCAAAATTCTTCTCACTTTACAATCCTGCACTCATTGAATTCTTTGAATGGCCATCGTGGTTGCTGTTTTTTGATGCATACTGAGATACTCTTTTTCCATTTGACCTTTGTGGCTTAGTCAGGGCTATCATTTTTGCAAACAATATTTGAAGGGTTCATACATTTTCCCAAGATCCTTCTGTAATACTCAATTGCTTTCTTTAGACTAGTGTCCTTGTCAGTTTTTTCTTCCTTTTACTGACTTCCTGGTACAACTCTGCTGAATCCTGCATTCACAAGGCTTTGCAGTTCAGGACCACTTTCATTGGCTTTGTTCACTTCTGCATCTTTTGCAACATTTGCACCTTCACTTTGCAATTGATTTCCATTGTTTTGTGGCCAAAGCTTCTATAAAGAGGTATACAAAGTTGGCATGGGGTTGGGCACAGTGGCTCACGCCTGTAATCCCAGCACTTTGGAAGACCGAGACAGCAGGATTACTTGAGACCTGGAGTTTCAGGCCAGCCTGGGTGACATAGTGAGACCCTCATCTCTGCAAAAATTAAAAAAAAAAAAAAAGTAACTGGACATGATGGCACACGCTTATATTCCCAGATGCTCAGGAGGCTGAGATGGGAAGATGGACTATGCCCAGGAGATCCAGACTGCAATGAACCATAATCATACCACTGCACTCCAGCCTGGGCCACAGAGCAACACCCTGCCTCTAAAAATCAATAAATAGAAATTTTCAAAAATTGTCATGCACTAGAGGAATGCTGTCTAACAAAATATAGTGCAATCCACGTATATAATTTTAAATTTTCTAGTAGACACGTTTAAAACCAGGTGAAATTAATTTCAATAATATATTTTATTTTACGTAACATATCCAAAAAATTATTTTCATGAGTAATTAATCAGTGTATAACGTATTATGAATGAGGTAGTTTCTCTTTTTTGGCACTAGATCTTTGAAATATGGTGTGTGTTTTACACTGACAGGACATTTCTAACATCTTAATTCAGACTAGCCACATTTCGAGTGCTCAAAGGCTGCAGGTAGCTGGTATATTGGACAGTGCAGACCTAGAACTATAGTACCTAACACCAATGAGTTTTATGAATTGTTAAGTGCTTTATTAGGTCAGGATTAACATATAAGAAAAATAATCCACATGTATATGTTCAGGAAATAAGAAATGCATTAGATATAAATTATAGTCATGTGCTGCATAATGATGGACACATACATGATGGTGGTCCCAGAAGATTATAATGCCATATTTTTACTGTACATTTTCTATGTTTAGATATATTTGGATGCCCAAATACCTACGCTGCCTACAGTCTTCAGTACAGTCACATGCTATATAGGTTTGTAGCCTCGGAGCAATAAGCTATACCGTATAGCTTATGTGTGTAGTAGGCTATACTATCTAGATTTGTATACATACACTCTATGATGTTCACACCATGACAAAATCACCTAACGATGCATTTCTCGTAATGTATCGAATGTATCCCAGTCATTAAGTGATGCATGACTGTAGTAACACATAACTAAGAAAATTAGTCTTTCCACCCCTACTAGCTACCTTTTCAAATACATTTTAGCCACTACTGTTGGAGTTACCTTTCTCAATTACAGTTCTGATTCTGTCCTCTCTCCTCAAACCCTTTAATGGTTCCACACTGTATGGAATCTACATTCTTTGATTCATTAAACAAACATCAAGTGCATTTTCTCCTGTGTGCTAGACACTGTGCATACCCTAGAGATCAAAGTAGGTATGACATTTACCCTCATGGAACTCCCAGTCTATCACCTCCCTTACTTTCCACCATTGACAGTTCAGTTCTCACCATAGTACATTCTATCCTGAGGCCTGAGCTCCAGCCACAAATATCTGTTCCCCCTAGTTAGGAATATATCGTACTGTCTTTCCTCTTCTCCTGAAAACACTTCCTTAAATCCACTTCACCCCTAAAACCCTCACTACACCACCCTTGGGCCAATCCTTTTCCTAACATTTGCAGGGGCAGGGCGAGAATACAGATGGAGGCCCCTTACAACATTTTTAATTATTTACAAGTTAAACTGTAAGCCAACAGTAAGTAAAATATGTTCTAGATTCCCACTTTGATAAGTATACTTTTATAAAGACAAAATTGAATATTATATGTAAAGTTCTGGCTTTTGTATGACTGATATGACAAAATATCAAAGATAGTTGTATTTAATTGCAGTCCATTAATGGGCTGACAATGTTTGGATGAGGAATAAAGACACGTGATTTGCAATTTTTTTATGAAATTAATTTTCTATCTTTAATTTCAACAAAATTACTAATTATGTTGTTATATTAAGATATTTCACATAATTTGTGTTTGGTCACTTGAAACAATCCAATGATCTATTATTATTAAAAGGTAAAAATTCAAAATACAAATTTGACAAACATCAAAATTTTAAATAAAAATATTTAAATAAAGCTGAACTTTTAAAACTTTTGAAAATTTGATTATCAAATATTTTATTAAAATAGACCTATTTGAACTTCTAGCATTCAAGAGCCACATCGTTGCTAAAATATGGGCAACATACTTTAAATGTTTTGTCAAATCTATATAAATACAAATATAAGTCATACATAATGTTTAATACTGCAAAATATTCCTTAGTGTTTGTATGTAAATGCTGTTAATATTGCCCATATATTGTGAGTAGTTAGGGATCCATGAAATGGAACACAAAGGGAAATGAGAACATGGACTTTCAGACAACCAGGACGTGACATGTTATTCAGGAATCCATTGCGTTTCTGTTATGTGAGGGAAGAGATTTGACGAGTTAGCGCATTTGTCTCTTCTCTTACTGAAAACTTCTACCAGTGAGGTCTTCGCTGTGTCCAAAGTGGTGTTGTTTCCAACATCAGTGGCAGCATCAGCATCTACAAAACTTCTTGACATTTGAAGGCCCTGGGGCAAGGCATGTGAAGCTGCGCTTCTCTGTGACTCATTAGTTTTGATCGCCGGAGCAGACGTTTGCCCAGCTACCGCTGTGCACTAGATCCCAGTGATCAGGGCAGCTGTGTGTTCTTGAGTCAATTTCAATTTCCAAATTTGTGACACGTCATGTACTCTAAAACACAGGGCCGGGGTAGTCTCCTGCCCAGGTCCGAGGGAGGTACTGCTAAGCACCTGCTAAGGGGCAGGCCCTTTTCTGGGAGGAATAAGGTACTGAGAGCAGAGAAAACAAGACAATGCCCTTTTCCTCTGGATATTTACAAAGCCTGCCTTGCATTGGAGCCACTTGTGTCTGTGTGCACATTTTCCAATTCCGATGAGACCCTGGAGCAGAGACCATTTCGTTTTCATCATCTCACCTCTGGAGGGTCCCTACCTTGGTGCCTTGCATGCAGCAGTTGCTCAGTGAACAAGAGTTGGTTTAGATGATTACGAAACACCAACTGTCTAAGAGTTCTTAGGATCTGACCTTTAATCACAATGCTCCCTCCCTAACAGGGAGTTCCCCTTCCTTGAAATAAAACTACCTCATCTGCAAACTCAATTGTGCATTCATTTTAGAAAAAGGTAAGAATTTAACTCTATCTATATGGGGGTAATTGGTGGGAATGGGGGATCAGGGAAACTGGGAATCTAAAAGGCAGAAAAATAGAATGGCAGAAAAGAAGCAGAAAGTTTTGCAATGAAGACTCAGGAAAGTTTAAGGAAAATGAGGGGTAGTAAACTCAGGTCTCAAAAGTGCACTTCAGGGGCCCCTGTGAGGAGAAGGGATTGTTGGTAGTGTGAGGGAGGAGGTGGAACCTGGAGAAGTAGACTGTGGTCGAGGTGGTGCTGGGGGTCATACAGTTGAAAGGCACTGAGTATTTGGATAGAAGCCCATAAAAGGAAAGAAAAATGTCTCTAGGTGTGTGTACCACCGCAACATAAAACCAACCTGAAAGGTTTGGGGAAGAGGATCCTGGAAGTTTCTGGAGAACAAAAGGTGTTTAAAATTATCATTAAATATAAACATGTATTAAACATTTACTATGTGCCATAGGAAGCACAGTGATAAGTGCTTCTTATATATTAACTTATTTAATCTACACAATAACCCTGTGAGGTAGTCACTGTCATCATCGCCATTTTCCAGATAAAGAAACTGAAGCAGAGGGGTTAAGCAACTTGACCAAGACTATTCAGAGGCAGTGGAGGTGAGATTTGAACGTAGATACTCTGGGCCCACCGCCCATTCTTTTAACCTCAAAGCAGCAATACGTATCCATTATGATAACATAATATATGTAAAATATCTTTGTTGTTTTTCTGTGGTTAGCTACTATTTTCTTAGTGAGAAACGTATTTATGAGATCTTTCAGTGTTCTTGCTTCAATACAGCTTTCATTCTCTAATGCCTTAAGCTTCTCAAGTGAAAATATTACCATGAAGTTCTTCACCAATACATACCCCTTTGAATGCAGAGAGGGATACTACACTCTGCATTATTTTTTAACCGAAAGTACCAAGCTGTTTCAAATCTTATTTTTGAAAAATCTTCATAAACTAGACATAAAAATTTACCTTTGAATTACTATAGATATTAAAATTCGTTATACAAAGCAATAGAAAACAATAATATCCTAAAGACTCTATGGGAAACTGTGATAGAGAGGGTTAGCTGCCAACCAAAGTCCTTCTCCACAGCGATTGCCATGCAGCTGTAGTGGGGAAGCACTTGCCTAGCCAGTGGCTGAGTTTTCCAGCCTGCCTTACAGCTAGGTATGGCCATGCGACTAGCTGTCATCAACAGCATATGATCCATAGATTTCAAGAAATGGCACAGCTGAATACAGATGACTACCATGGCCCAGAGGATGGCAGAGAAACAGTGAAAGGGTCCCTGAATGACTGGATGGAGGACCGTCCTCTAGATAACTCGAGTTCCCACCCAGGAATATAATTCCTTTGTCTTAAGCCATTGCCTATTTAGATCTACTTGTTAGAGAAGACTAATTGACCCTAAGTAACACAATACAGTTTTATTTGTTCACTAAGGCATTGTGAGATGTACAGCTTTCTGTAGGTGGAACAGCGTGACACAGACTAGAAGGCTTTGCTATCAGCCAGGCCTGTGTTTGAATCTCAGCTCTTCCATGATTGTGTGACTTTTGGCAAGCCGTACACACTTTAGTCATCATTAATACAGGGATATAGTAGTCACTTTTGGGTCCTCGCCCTTTTCCTCTCGCCTTACCACTATCTGGTGCACGTAAGCCAGATTTCCATGGCAGCACCTGTATTTGTCTGGCTTGTGACACTCAATTTGCTGAGTATATGGCCGGCTGGAAGTGGGCTCTGCTGCTGATCCTAAGCAGTCCTTAGCCAATGATGCGAGTTGCAGATGGCGTGCTAGAGGTGGCTTACATCAACTTGAGAGCCTAGAGTGCATACTTCTTCCAAACTCTTAAGTTCAATGATGTCGCATTGCTGCTTGAAATTGGCCATGGTGGGAGCATTTACACTACAGAAATCAGCAAATCCTACAAATTAGAGCTCTCCCATCTACTTCCAGAGCTGGCTGCTAAAAACTGACCAACCTACTACCTCTCCTGCCCTTTGGGTAGGACACTTCAGGTATGTTCTACAATGACTTCTGGATTTTATTTTCCAGCAAGGTTAGGCTCTAGTCACCCACAGTAGTAGACAGTGTTTCCTTCACCTCCTGAGTCAACTATTTGAACTGGAATCCCATCTGAAGGTCCCCTTTTGGAGGAACTCAAAGTAGGACAGGGGATAGCAATAAATAAAGTTGAAATTATCTAAAATGCATAGAATTTAGTAGGTTCCTTGCAAATATTAGCTCTTCCCTAGCTGAAATAATACATGGCTGAAACAAACTCAACAGAGTTATTATAGGTTAACTAACCATAATAGGACTTTAAATTATGCGTTTAAAAATCACTTGTCCTAAATATATGAATCACCTTCAATGACCTTTAACTTTCATTATTTTAAATAGTTTTATTATAATAAATAAAAACTGTACATGTGAAAACTTAAGGTAAATCTCTAACGTATCCAAAAAGACGAAGTTAACTCTATAATGTAGTTTTGTGAGATCTAGATGTCCAGGCTCCCTTATGCTGGTAGGTATAGCCTTCTAAAAAATTTAAGATCTCTGACACTATTTATTTATTTATTTATTTATTTATTTATTTATTTATTTATTTATTTTGAGATGGAATCTCGCTTTGTCACCCAGGCTGGAACGCAATGGTGGGATCTTGGCTCACTGCAATCTCTGCTTCCCAGGTTCAAGCTGTTCTCATGCCTCAGTCCCCCGAGTAGCTGGGATTACAAGCGTGCGCCACCACACCCAGATCATTTTTGTATTTTCAGTAGAGATGTGGCTTCACCATGTTGGCCAAGCTGGTCTTGAACTCCTGATCTCAAGTGATCTGCTGCCCCGGCCTCCCAAAGTGCTGGGATTACAGAAATGAGCCACTGTGCCTGGCCTATTTATTGGTCTTAATTTTGCATTAGCAACTCTCAGTTTTGTTTTGTGTATTTTAGATACTCACGCTGACCTCATGTTTTATGTCACCTTTAAACTAGTATCCCAGTATTCCAGTGATAAATTGCAGTTTGGGACACTTCAGAAGGCTCTCTCCGGAGCTCACCATTATAATGTTTCCTACAAAGATATCATGTCTCTGGACATTTTTCTTTAAAAAGTCATTCTTTGTGATGACTTTATAGTGAAATTATAACATTTCTTATTTCAATAGTAAATGCGGTCTTATAAAATACCACGAGTGAGGATGTTTTGGGAAAGCCAAATGATCAATTTCTGAAGAAAGGGCAGCATGACTTAGCAAGAAAAGCATCAAAGAGTCAGGAGTTCCAGGCCAGGGCTACCCCTGTCTGTGTCACAAATGGTGAGTCTCTCCATCACTTATCTTCACTGGGTCTTAGCGTCTCCATTTTCTAAGTCAGGATACTCAATTTGATGATATTTAACATCTAGTCCATCTCTAACAGTTTATGAAAGTCTGTCACACATAGACAAAGGCCCAAATTCAAATAACACCCATCATTTCCTGATCCTGTGCTAACATTTCAAGAGCTATAAGGTAGTAGGAAAAGACTTCTGGTATGTTGTTTCCTTGGCATCATATCTGTGGTGTGAAAATCAGAAAGTAATACCTTCATTACTTTCTGAAGTAGGCAGCAAAGTGTCGGTTTTTATCTTAGGAGAAACTACTGATTTTTTATTGTGGTTTACTTGTAATTTTTAAAAATGTTTTCTCTTTCACTTACTAATAATCACACATGCAAATTAAAACAGTGAGATTTGTTTCCTGCCAGACTGAAAACACTTTAAAAAGTAGATAATGTCTGGTATTGCTAAGGACAAAAAGAAACAGTCACCATTGGTAGGAGTTTAATCTGTGTCCCTTGAAAGCAGATCCTGAAATGAGGAAACAGGAGTGAGGGAGGTGAAAACCAGGCCTGGGGGGCCTTATCCAGTTGATTTCCACCATCATGGACGGTTGGGGCTCGGTTCCTCTGGGCCCATCTGGGGAGCTCCACATTATACACTGGAGAAATGGGAGAGGGTAGGGTAACATTTACCCATCAGCTCCTGTCTTCAGTGGACAAGCGCTGGGCCAGGAGGTGTTACCCTTCCACATTTCAAGCTTTGTGCCTGTGCAGAAGGTAATCGGCTTACTACCGGGCACCCTCACCTGGGGCAGAAGTAAGAGGCAGCAGGGTGGAGCTGGAGTGAGATGCTGTGGGGCCACAGTGAGCTGCCGCCAGAGCAGAAGTAAAAGGTAGACCAAGAAGATGTGAGGTGCTAAGCTCAAGAAGCAAACTGAAAACAACACATGAGATGAGAGGATCTTGGTTTTTGATTTGAGTTTAGGACTGCTCTGCACATCCTAAGATGATACTCATCATTGACTTCCATCTCAAATTACAAAGAAAAATAATTTCTAAGATGAAAAACTAAAAGTATCATTGCAGCAAAAGCTCTAAAACACAGGAAATCTCTGCAAGTCTTCCCTTTCACAAATATTTATTGGCAATTGTGGGATCCATCTGTTGCTTCAGATGATTTAGTGGGCAGAGAATCTGCTGGGCCAAATGTAGTAGAACATGGTAATCTGTGGAAGCTGAGATAGAAGCTCTTCACTCTGTTTTGTGGGCTACAGAGCAAGTCATATCCTATCCCAGTCTGAGAGAGGCAAAATAAACTAAGAATGATTTTTCTTTGAGGAGGTGCTTCAAATGCTGGTAAAATCACAAGGCTATCTTCTTTATTTCTAAATAGATTAGTATAAAATCCATGAGTATTATTGCTAGCTCATTAGTATATGTGAAAACATTGGGATGCCAACTCATTTAAAGGAAAGAAAGCATTGGGTTAGGCAAAGCAAGACCATGGAAATACAATTTTCATGTTATTTTAAATCACTTTTGATATCTTAGAGGTTCCCAAAATTTTGTCTTAATGATTCACCGCCTCCATTAGAAGTAGGACATTGGCAAAATGAGTAGAACCTAATTCAGGAAGATTTAGGTTTTTATTTTTTTTTCAAATATTAACATGTTCGGGGTGATATTCTATAGGAATGTTATTGGAAATAAAAAGCTTCTGAAATATAAGAACAATCCTAAGCTGATTTTTAAATGGCTATCTTTTTCTAAAAACAGTTCTTTATCTTCCTGAAACAGCTGACTATATACTGGTACTTAGATTCTGAACTGATGGCTGAGGAGACCTAGGACATTTGCATTTTTCTATTCTCCAACTGCTTTGCAGGCTCGTTGGCTGGGACCAGTGCCCCTCCCTGCAGTTTCAGGCCCAGGCCCAGCTATTCCTATTCATGTGTCAGTTGCTAATCATCATCTGGTCTGGCAGAAGGAAGGGGCAGCTCCCAAACTGCCTGGCCCGTCACATACTGGAGCTGTCAGTCTCTTGAGAGGCTAAGCATCTGTTTAGAGTGGCCCCTGCTAACTCAGCTGATTTTTGCCCTCTTCGCTTGTATTTTTTCCTTATTCCTTGGATGCTGTTTTCATCTTATTTGAAAGGAAGTATCTCAGCACTTGTCATCCTTCTCATATTAATTTAATCAACAATGATAATATGAGCTTAGGTAACTGTCAAGAGGCCATTTTTAATAAGAGGATGGCATAAAATTACAATGGGTTCAGTTCTTTGTGAAAATCTGCCATTGCCCTTACGTAGGGAAGTTATTAATGTTATTGGATTCACTGCCTTCCTTGACAATGTACACCAAAAAGTCTGGGCTGCTCTGTGAGCTTATTCATATCGCAAAGATTTTAGTTATTTTTATTGCCGTTGTAATATTTAAAATTCCTTTTATTCTTACTTGTGTCTGTACTTTGCCCAAAATGAGTTGATTATTTTTGAAGGGAGGAGGACTACTCAATAATCCAGAGAACAAAATAAACGTATCAAACTTATTGATGGAAAGGCTAAAATTAGAGATGAACTCCTTCCCAAGAATGAGTAATCTGGAATTTAATTCAACTAGCATTTGCTGAGAACCCCTGTGTGTCAGGCATTTTGCATACCGTCACCCCCATTTAATTCTCCCACAACACTTCTTCAAGGTAGACACAATTCTTCCCATTTTACAGACTTGAAAATAGAACCTTAGACTTTAAAAATATTTTCCCAAATCACTTAGCTGGCAATTTGGTAGGATAGACTTCTAACTCTAAATTCAGTATTTTGTCACTACACACTGCTGCTTCCAGGAGGAATAAATATATCCTTTGTACTATAATCAGGCACTGCTTAATCAGTCAATAAATATTTATCAACTGCCTATCAGGTACCATGCAGTTGAAGGTCTTTTGAATAGCGATACTTTAGTAATCACTCACAGTCTTCAACCAGTCCTATTTCGAGGAGTAGCACAAAATTTCCCAGCAGTTTGCTAGGGTTAGAAGGTTAGTTGGTGGCAAAAGTGAATTTCTCTGAATGATCCTGAATAACTCAAACAGGGACCGTAACTGCCACCTCTCCTCATTAGAATTATGTTTTAATGGGGCACTGGAGTTTCAACACAGATTTTTACCTATTTCACTAGAATTATTCAACATGCATAGTAGGTATTCAGGGTACTCAAATACTGATATAATACACTCACTTTTATATTTTCTCAGCTTTGCAAACTAAGTTCTTCACATTCACCTTCTTAGTAAGTCTGTTTCAAAGTTTGGCTCCATCCTTTCCTCCTCTAAAAATACTTGCATGGATAAGGAAGGAAAAAAAAATCTAACAAAGGTGCCAAGAAAACACTTTGCTTTATAAAGGCCTCGTAACTGAAGGAATGTTAATCAAACTTTCTCCCTAAATTAAATTTTGGGCTGACTCCAATATGGAAAGCTCCAGCTGCAAAGGATATAATCCCAGAAATTGTGAATACCTGAAAACAGGCAAGGGTTTTACTTATTCTTTGTCTTTGATGCTAATCTTTGCTATTAGTTTCCGGTAGGGCTGATACAAATCCTTTGGAGATGGACAAATGGAGATGGTCAAAACTGAAAAAATATGGGAACAAAATGAGCTCATAAAAAAGCATTGTTTCATCATTAGTGAACAGTAGCAGATGAAAATCTCATTGTTCTTCAGCTCTTAATTTTGGGAAAATCCTTGGTGAAATGTCACCTCTCCTTCTCCATGTGTCTCCTTTTACTGAGTAATTAAAAATTTAATTGAACTCAAAAGGACAGAATAGGCCTTCAGCATTTTACACTTGAAGTACAATGAGTATCTAATTTGTTTAAATGCATGGTGAAATGAAGAGATATACAATAGCACTTGGCATATGTTTTTTAAATCATTTTCCCCTCAGATACTTAACATGTCACTGAATTAGAAATTACATCATAAAATAGTAGTTTTAGCCAGATGACCTGAAAGCCAAGTCAGTACATCCCAGGTCTGGCTTTTCTTGAAATGATGATGAATCAACTTTACAGCACTTGAAAACCCACCACCAGAATCCATGTGCAATTCTATCTTTTCCTCCAGGGTCCCAAGGAGAAGAAAAAAGGGATAATGCAAATACAGCAAAAAATTTAAGAAACCTCAAACAATTGGTGACTTGATTCCAGGACAGGAGAGGAAGTGAGGAGCTTAAGATAGTGTTTGGCTTATTAGTCCAATAAGGAAAAGAGCAGCTCCTAAAGGTGGCAGATAGCAAGTTCTAGCAGTGGAGAGTGAAACAGGTAGATTTGGTAGAAAAGGAAAAGGACAATTAGTGAGGTATCTTAGGATCAAGGTGTGTCCCTCCTAGTTCCTTAACCAGCTACCCGTCAGGCCATGGCAGTCATACCAGGGATCTGGAGCTGCAAGATCTCCCCACAGTCCTACAGCAGGATTTAGAGCAGCGCAGTCCATTGCAGTGGAGAATTGTATTACAGAACACGAAACTGGAATTACAATCATTGTTTTCTCCAAAAATGTTAAACATATTTGTTTGGTTCTATAGGAATATTGACCTTCCACTATATAATCAAGTTTAAACAGGTTTGCTGTTATAAGGTTTTCTAAACTGCAGGTTTAAGCCAGTATTTTTTTTTAAGAAAAGAAGAAAAGAAATACGATAAAAAATATCAGAGTGCGTTGTCTGAAATAAGGACAATGTGAATCTTTTGTTTTGTGTGTGTGTGTGTCCGTACATGTATGCATGTGTGTATAGTTATGGTGTAAAATGTATTCCTTACTTCTGGTTGCAGTAAAAAAGTATTCAACATCATTGGGTTGGGGCTGCAGAATGGAATCAGTGTTTATACATTTCAGTTCTAGATGTTGAAGCAGGCCCACATAGCAAACATCAATTCATTGGCAGTGAGTTTGCCACAAGCCAGATTACCAAAAGTCAATTCCACAAACTGATTTGCTGAGGCATCAATTTATCACCTTAACTGGAGACTTTCCCCACATTTTAGTTTCCTTAAAGCTTTATTGTAGCCCTATAGCTAGAGATTTGGTAGACTTCTCAAATATCTATCAATTTGGGCTACCAATAGTTTAGACACCTGTGTCCCTTTCTGCTCCTGGCTATGTGGATGTCTCTTGGGTTGACACTGCTGCAAATGAAGTTTCTGACAAATTTTAGCAAATTTGTCATTTGGCAAATTGATTATTTGATAAATTGACTGTTATAACAAACAGGCCTATTGCCTGCTCATATGTTCTTTCCTTTGGAATTATTTCCCAATCATTTTCATTCATAATGACTCTTTTCTAATCCCATTCACATTCTCTCTCTGAACTGCACTGTCCATTGTGGTATGCTGTGCTATTTGCCAATTATGGATACTACATAATGATGATGTTTATGATGTAGTTTGTGAAAATGATAGCCCTGTACAAAAAAGTGCTAAATTCTACAGTTACACAATTACAAAACAATGTAGTATATGATGTGCTAATTGCATGAGATTGACAATGTGTGTAATATGTTAGTTTATTTTTCTCTAAGCATATCCTACTCTCCCAGTAAACTGGCTTGAGACTTCAACCACCTCAGTATCTCTCCTCCACATTCAAGCACTAAATCTTTTCCATGTTTCCTAAGAAACTCCTTTCAATTCCATTTTTCCCCATTCCATCCTTATCCTTGTTCCCGGATTATTGAGTTTACTCATTTGTTGTCTCAATTCCTCTCCCTCCTCCTCTTGTTCTTCCTCCTCCTTTTAAAAAGTTTTATCAATAAAAGTAGTTTAAGAATGCAAATGGTTTTGTAAGTTTTAATATAAAAAGTAGTGGTCTTCTGCTTCCCTTCCCACATTCCCACCTCATACCCCTACCAAAGAGATGACTGCTGTCATCTGCTCTCCTTTGGCTGCTTATTTTTAATGTTTATCTTTACGTATCTATTAATGCACTGTGTTACCACTTATTATTTCATTCCAGTCATTCTCTGTTGTCTTCTCACTAGAGTAGAAGAGGATCTAGTCCCCTTTCCTCTCTCCCTCCCTCCCTCCTCAAGATATACCCCCCATCCTCCAGTAGAATTAAATTGTAATTTGAGTTGTGTAAGGGATCAGCATTTACATGTTTATGGCCGCTAGTCATCCATTGAAATAATTATTTTCCCTGAAGTGTTAGCTGTGATATTGTTGTTTTCATGCTTTCAATTTCTAAATGTCTTCATCCAGTTCTGCTCCTCTGTGGTTATTAATTCACTCCTTAGAAGCCCAGGGTTTATTCCTAACCCCTCTATACACAGCAGGAGCTCTGTTCTTGGGAATGTGTATTTATCAAGATTACCCCTATATCATAACATTTCCTTTCCAATATTCATGACTGGTGTTTTGCACTGTTCTAAAGTGTTAAGTAAGTTAGTGACTTCATCTGTGCATTTGTACACTCAGAATTCCCAGGTGGTCTGTATCTGTAAAGGTCCTTCTTTGTCCATTGGTGAAACCTATGGGGTGCTTTGCAAATCATGATGGCCCTGCCATCAGACAACTCCTTGAATGTGCTCTTCTTGGCCCTTCCATAAACCTGGAAAAACTGCTCTCCACTACATGCCACAGTGGCTACCTTCTGAAAATCTTGGCTTGTGTTCACACCGGTTCCCTATCCAAACTTCTTCAGACCCTTTTGCAACTCCTCTGCTGGGAGATGGAAAATTTGGGGAAGGTTATCTTGGAGTGAAATGTGTGGGATGATCAGGCAGGCTAGTAATTCAGTAGTTTCCCAACAGGTATTATCTAAATATTTGGTCAATGTTCATCTAGTGAGCATGTAAAAAAAAAAATCAATGTTATACTAATAAAAACTGAATACCTCAATTTATTTTCAAAATACTAAAAGGACATTCATAAGTGGTATAAAGCAAGTGATTTGTTATGGGCATAAATAGCATGTCTCTTGTTTGGACCGTTGCCATGTCAAGTCAGTTTTCTGTCAGTGTTACCTAAAGAGCCTTGGCCACTCCCATTCACCAAAGATAGAGGTGACTTGCATGGACACTGTTACTCTGTTCAAAATAGGCAGAGAGATCCTCTCCAAACACCATGATTTTTATGTGAGCAAAGTGTTACTTTTTTTGGCTTTTTGGAAAGTGTTTTTACTATTTTTTAAAACATAATTTCTTGAGATATATATTGGATAGTTAAAAATTTTAGAAAACAACAGAGTGTCTCATTCCGGGTGAATCCACTCACCACACGTTACTTTGCTTTCAGAATTTTAGCTGACAGTCACAAATGCTACCAGGCAACAGCTGGCCACTAGTCTCAGCGTTGGTGGCACAGACCTGGTGGTGGCACTAGGGAACGTGTGCTCCACAAGACACAAAAATAGTCAACAGAGATAGCCTAGTGCCAAAAAACAGCTGAGGGACCGTTTGTTTGAAATTAAAATGTGCACTCTGGGGGGGATCAAAATCAAATTGACATTTTGCCAGTTATGAAAGGAGTTGTATGTGGAAAACACATATGCACACATATATAGGTTTATGTCTCTCACAATATTACTTGCGTAAATTATATATGTATATAGCTATATCATTATGATTTGTGCTCTTGTCTCTGTGTGCATGTTTTTATATGTGTGTGTATATACATATATATATATATATATATTTTTTTTTTTTTTTTGAGACAGAGTCTGTCTCTGTCACCCAGGCTTGAGTGCAGTGCTGTAATCTCAGCTCACTGCAACCTCCATCTCCTGGGTTCAAGCGATTCTCGTCCCTCGGCCTCCCCAGCAGCTGGGATTACAGGCGAGCACCACCATGGCTGGGTAATTTTTATATTTTTAGTAGAGATGAGGTTTTGCCGTGTTGCCAGCTTGGTCTCAAACTCCTGGCCTCAAGCGATCCACCTGCCTCAGTCTCCCAAAGTGCTGAGATTACAGTCATGAGCCACAATGCCTGTCCATATATACATATAATTTTAATATATTCCAAAAAAGTATATTATTAAGGCATTCACTGAGTTTCAGTTTGAGCAGTTCAAATGGAATGATCAGAGACAGAGCAATTGTCCCAAAGTTCTAAAGAGGTTTAACAAAATTCTATGTCTAAGATTTAAAAAAATTAAAAAAACAAAAAACAAAACAAAAAAAAAAAATGCCAAGAGAAGGGACCTGGTCTAAGAACAGACTTTGAGGAAGAAGGAAGAACTGCCACCATCCCAGAAAGGGTTTGTTCAAGAGTGTTGCCTCAGTCAGCTTTAGCAAGGGGGTCTTCGGGTCTATGTCAATCCCAAAAAGAAAATGGCCAGAATATCTCTACAAAGAGGAAAAGGCAGTTTTTATATATAATTATTACAGGGACTTTGATTTGAATCAACTGTAAGAAGGACACATGGTTAAAAAATGAAATATGTTATAAATCAAAATATATACACCCAAACAATCTTGAAAAAGGAAAAAAGTGGAAGACTCACACTTTCTGATTTCAAATCTTACAATCTTTCAAAGCAGTAATTAAGACAGTGTAGTACTGGCATAAAAACAGACATACAGAGCAATAGAATTGGGAATTCAGAAATAAACCTATATCTGACACTAAAACCACAAGCAATAACAACAAAATAGGCAAATTAGACTTCATCTAAATTTTAATAATAGGTGTTTCAAAGGACACTATTTGGAGATTGAAAAGACAATCTTGATAAAAGACTATCTAGAATATACGAAGAATTCTTACAACTCAATAATAAAAAGACAAACTCAATTTATAAATGGGCAAAAGATTGAAATGGACATTTTTCCAAAGAAGATGTACAAATGGAAATGAGCACGTGAAAAATGCCCGACGTTGTTACCTATCAGGCAAATACAAAACAAAAGCACAATGCAATACCATTCCACACCCACTATGATGGCTAGAATAAAATAGACAGATAGTAAGTGTCCATCTCAGTGAGACTGTAAAGAAATTGCTGGTGTAAATCATCTAGCCACTTTGGAAAACAGTTTGACAATTACTCAAATTATTAAATATACAGTTACCATATGGCCCAGAAATTCCACTCCTAGGTATATGCCCATGAGAATTGAAAACATATGCCCACACAAAAAACTCATATATGAATGTTAATAGAAGTATTGTTCATAATAGTCCAAAGGTAAAACAACTCAAATGTCCATTAACTGATGAATGGATAAAGTAAAATATGATAAATATATACAATAAAATATTATTCAGCCATAAAAAGGAATGAAGTACTAATAAATGCTATAACATGGATTAACCTTGAAAACTTGCTAAGTGAAAGGAGACAGACAGAAAAGACCACATGATACATGATTCCACTGATATGAAATGTCCAGAATAAGCAAATCCATAGAGCCAGAAAGCAGATTAGTGATTGTCAGAGTTTAGGCAGAGGGGGGAATGGGGAGTAGCTCCTTAATGAGAACAAGGATTTTTTTTTTTTTTTGGCAATGATATAAATATTGTAAAATTGATTGTGGTGATGGTTGTGCAATTCTGGGAACAGACTAAAACCACTGAATTGTACACTTTTTAATTTAATTTAATTTAATTTAATTTAATTTAATTTAATTTAATTTAATTTAATTTTGGAAACAGAGTCTCACTCTGTCACCCAGGCTAGAGTGCAGTGGCTTGATCATAGCTCACTGCAACCCTGACCTCCTGGGGTCAAAGGATCTTCCCTCCTTAGCCTCCTGAATATCTAGGACTGCAGGCACCCACCAGCATACCTGACTAATTTTTTTTTTTTTTTTTTTTTTAATTGATGGCAGCTTCCTCTTTTGCCCAGGGTGGTCTTGAACTCCTGGGCTCAAGTGATCCTCATACCTTGGCCTCTCAAAGTGCTAGGATTACAGGTTCACACCTGGCATGCCTGGCCTGAACTGTACACTTTAAATGAGTGAATCAGGTAGTATGTGAGTGATATCTTGATGAAGCTGCTACAAAAAATACAGGCAAAACAATAATATGCATTTTGTAAGAACACATGGAAATGTCACCATACACATTAAACACGACAGAATGGCTGTCTATGAGGAAAGAGGGAAAAGTGAGTGACACATGGGAATAAAAGGAAATAAGTAAATGAGTACATAGAGAAACAAGGGCTCTTCCACTGTCTGAGGACTGTGCGGTGAGCTGAGGTGCATGATTAGCTCAGCTCTTGACACCTGTATTTAAAAAGCGAGGAAATAAATTTTAAACATTGAATTCAATGGCACCATATTGTCAATATTTCAAATGATAGATATTTTAGGTCTCCCCAGAAACTGATCCTTTGATGTACCCCTTAATCTGCTCTAGGTTTACATCTATCTCTGTTGTTCTTCCTCCCATTTCCTGTTCTCAGAAAGGTGTGCAAGGTGCTCTCTGCATTCTGGTTTTTCAAGCATAGCTTGTTCACCCCAATCATTCCTCAATTCATGATCCTAATTTGCTATCTGAAAGACATGTAAATACCCAATAGTTTTGACCTACAAATTTGGCCATAACACTGGAGCAAGGGAACACTCTTGCCAAACTGTTGTGAGGCTGCTGTGTTTCCCTCTTTCAGTGTTTCTTGGTTAAATAATGAAACTTTCACATATACAATTTGCTCTGCAATGATTTCTCTTCTGAAAGCATTATTATTTTTGTTTCTTTGTTTTTGAAACAGGGTCTTACTCTGTCACCCAGGCTGGAGTGTAGAGGCACAATCTCTGCTCACTGCAGCCTTGACCTCCTGGGCTCAAGCAATCCTCTCCACTCAACCTCCCAAGTAGCTGGGAGGCACATGCCACCGTGCCCAGCTAATTTTTGTATTTTTTGTAGAGACGGGATTTCATCATATTGCCCAGCCTGGTCTCAAACTCCTGAGATCAAGAGATTCGCCTGCCTTAGCCTCCCAAAGTGCTGGGATTACAGGCCTGAACCACCGTGTCTGGCCACATTATGTTTACTTAGTGTTTACATTACTGATTTGACCACTGGTCATCCATTTCTTCTGTCTGCTTTTGTGTTGCTTTTCTATGTTGCCATTTGTATTTTAATGTACTTAAGCATTTCTTCCTGACCAAATTACAAATCTAAGGGCAAAACCTAAACCTTATGCTTTTTAATATTCTAGTCAGCCGGGTACGGTGGCTCACGCCTGTAATCCCAGCACTTTGGGAGGCCGAGGCGGGTGGATCGCCTGAGGTCGGGAGTTTGAGACCAGCCTGACCAACATGGAGAAACCCCATCTCTACTAAAAATACAAAAAATTAGCTGGGTGTGGTGGTGCATGCCTGTAATCCCAGCTACTCGGGAGGATGAGGCAGGAGAATAGCTTGACCCCGGGAGGTGGAAGTTGCGGTGAGCTGAGATCGTGCCATGGCACTCCAGCCTGGGCAACAAGAGTGAAACTCCGTTTCATATATATATATATATATATATATATTTTTTTTTTTCTCCTCGGTAACTGCCATGATTCTTTTCATATACAGTAGTTCCTTCTCATCTGCGCTTTTGCTTTCTGTGTTTTTTTTTTAATCCATGGTAAACTGCAGTCCAAAAATATTAAATGAAAAATACCAGAAACCATTCACAGGTTTTCACTTGCATACCATTCTGAGTACCACGATGAAATCTCAAGCTGTCCTGCTCTATCTTATGTGGAATGTTTTGCTCTGTAGAGGCCCACCCGTTAGTCACTTAGTAGCTGTCTCATTGATCAGATCGGCTGTTTCAGTATTACAGTGCTTCTTTTGTTCAAGTCGCCTTTATTTGACTTCATAATGGCCCAAAGCACGAGAGTAGTAATGCTGATATATTCTTATAATTGCTCTATTTTATTATTAGTGATTGTTGTTAACATCTTACTGTGCATGATTTATAAGTTAAACTTTATCATAGGTATGTATGTATATGAAAAAGCAGTATATACTGCATAGGGTACTGTTTGGTACTATCCATGGTTTCAGGCATTTACTGGAGGTCTTAATGCATCCCTGAAGGATATGGGGGTACTACTGCAACAGGGACTGATAACACAGATTGATAAATTGATTGATTGACAGTTCATGGATTTATCAAACCATCTTGGAGCCTCAAAGAAAATACTGTTTAAAAAAAGGCCTCAGCGAATATTTTTCATGTAGTATAATGTGATTCGTTTTTTAAAAAATCAGCATATTGACCTTTTGGAAGTATGTAATTTTAACTCATACAGTTTTTTTTTTTTTTGGAGATGGAGTTTTGCTCTTCTTGCCCAGGCTGGAGTGCAATGGCGCAATCTTGGCTCACCACAACCTCCACCTCCTGGGTTTAAGCGATTCTTCTGCCTCAGCCTCCCAAGTAGCTGGGATTATAGGCATGTGCCACCACGCCGGACTAATTTTGTATTTTTAGTAGAGACCAGGTTTCTCCATGTTGGTCAGGCTGGTCTCGAACTCTTGACCTGAGGTGATCCTCCCGCCTCGGCCTTGCAAAGTGCTGGGATTACAGGCATGAGCCACTGTGCCCGGCCAACTCATATACTTTTAAACATTTTTACCTGACTTGAAAACAAGTGACTTGTTATGATGTGCAGTGTAACAACCGAATATTTATCTCGCCACCTCCTTGGGTTCTATATTAATCTATTTGTGGTGCTACAACAACATATCTAAGACTAGGTAATTTATAAAGAATAGGAATGTATTTTCTCACAATTCTGGAGACTGGGAAGTTCAAGATAAAGATGACAGCATCTGGTGGGGGCCTTTTTTACCGCATCCTTCCATGCAGAAGGCAAGAGAGGGCTGAATGCTGTGCGAAGCCTCTTTTATAAGCACCTTCATCCCATTCTTGAGGGAGGACCTATCACCTCTTAAAGGCCCCATCCCTTTTTAAAATAGGTTTTTGGGGAATACGTGGAATTTGGTTACATGGAGAAGTTCTTTAGTGGTGATTTCTGAGATTTTGGTACACCCATCACCTGAGCAGTGTACACTGTACCCAATGTGTAGTCTTTTACCCCTTACCCCCTTCCCAACCTTCTCCACTAAGTACCCAAAGTCCATTGTATCACTCTTATGCCTTTGCCTATCCATAGCTTAGCTCCCACTTATAAGTGAGAATGTGTGATGTTTGGTTTTCCATTCCTGAGTTACTTCACTTAGAAAAATGGTCTCCGATTCCATCCAGGTTGCTATGAATGCCATTATTTCTTTCCTTTTTATGGCTGTATTCCATGGTGTGTATATACATACATATATATATATATACGCACACATAAACGTGGTGTGTGTATATATACATATATATGTATACACATATATGTTGACTTTATCCATTCGTTGACTAATGGACATTTGGGCGGGTTCTACATTTTTGCAATTGCGAATTGTGCTGCTGTAAACATACGTGTTCAAGTATCTTTTTCGTATAATGACTTCTTTTCCTCTGGGTAGATACCCAATAGTGGGATTGCTGGATCAAATGGTAGATCTACTTTTTGTTCTTTAAGGAATCTCCATACTGTTTTCCATAGTGGTTGTACTAGTTTACATTCCCACCAGCAATGTAAAGCTGTTCCCTTTCACCACATATTATTTTTTTATTTTTAAGTTATGGTAAAGGCCCCACATCTTAATACTGTTACATTGGCAACACTTGAATTTTGGAGGAGACACATTCAAACCATGGCAGGTTTTTCACAGAATATCATAGAAAGACAGTTTCTGCCTGCAACAAGTTTGTTTAAAACAAGTTCATAAAAATAACCCTTTGGTAAGATTGCATCGACTTAAAATTACTTGGTTTAAAGCTATACCCACTGGTACAACTAACCTTGTTTCTAAAACATAAATGTTCATATTCTTACATGACTTTTGTTTGCAAAGATATCTGTAGCATTGGCTGGGAAAAGTATTTCAGCAATTTTCCTTTAGTAACTGCATTTTATCAAACACAGCAAAGACAGTCCTGAGGCTGTATAGTCTTTTTTCAAAAAGGGTTCATGTAGCATATTCAGAAGGTCACAGTTCGAAATTCCATTGATGTCGGCCAGGTGCTGTGACTCATGCTTATAATCCCAGAAATTTGGGAGTCTGAGGTGGGTGGATTACCTGAGGTCAGGAGTTCAAGACCAGCCTGGTCAATATAGTGAAACCCTATCTCTACTAAATATACAAAAATTAGCTGAGCATGGTGTCACACGCCTGTGGTCCCATCTCCTTGGGAGGCTGAGGCAGGATAATTGCTTGAACCTGGGAGGTGGAGGTTGCAGTGAGCCGAGAGTGCACCACTGCACTCTAGTCTGGGGGACAGAGCAAGACTCCATCTCAAAAAAGAAAGAAAAAAAAATTCCACTGATGTCTTGCATTTTAGTCTTGTGACAAAGAGTGGAAGAGTGTGAATGAACATTTCAATGGTAGACTTCAGCTATGTAGTATTACTCAATTACTTGAATGTTTGCTGCTTCAGACTAGAATCTGAGTCTTGAAACCAGTGAGAAAACTTAACAACCTTTAGTAGTCTTTCCTAGTCACCTAGTCACCTGGTAGGTTGAAAATTATGGGTTGCAGCTGGGCGCGGTGGCTCACGCCTGTAATCCCAGCACTTTGGAAGGCTGAGGCAGGCGGACCACGAGGTCAGGAGATTGAGACCATCCTGGCCAACACAGTGAAACCCTGTCTCTACTAAAAATACAAAAAATTAGCCGGGCGTGGTGGCGGGCAGCTGTAGTCCCAGCTACTCAGGAGGCTGAGGCAGGAGAATGGTGTGAACCCAGGAGGTGGAGCTTGCAGTGAGCCAAGACCGCGCCACTGCAGTCCAGCCTGGGGGACAGCAAGACACCGTCTCAAAAAAAGAAAAAAAAAAAAAAAGCATGGGTTATTTTAAAGAGTGCTTTAGCTCCCTAAATGATAGCTGAGCCAGTGCAAGATACCCAACAGATTATGACATGTTCAGGGCACCAGCAAAGCAGGGGCACCCCCACTCTAAAAATAAACAAGTTAGCTTTGACAGATTTGTTCAGAACTTTGTACAAAAAAATGTTGGAAGAAACTCTATTGATTTCAGCATGCATGGAAATTTTGCATCATAATAAAATGTTGAATTACCACTGGTGGGGTGGTAGGACTCCATAATCTTTTCAATATTTAGGATCTCCCAAGGGTCTGGCTATGAGAAGCCACACACTATATGTATAAAGTCACATGAAAATTATTTAACTCTCAATACACAAATTGAATCTAATTTTTGCAGGTATTATCTAAAATTAAGATAATGTTTCAGAGGCTAAAAGGAACTATGAGAAGTATACATGTGGATATCTTGTTCTACCAGAAAGAAATCAATTGTAATTAAGACCCAGATGTTTCTGAAAGCTGAACAACCACTTCTGTCTTTATTCAAGAAGTGCCTTCTACATGGATTTTTGGAGGATAAATTACTGATCTCTTTTGTTTCTTTATAACCTTTAAATCCATTTCTACACCCCTCACCCACCCCCCCCCCCAAAAAAATACAGGAAATTCTCTTCTTTTGTGTTTACCCTGCTCCATAATCAACTAAAAGGTTTTGTTTGTACATTTTTGTTTTCATTTTCTTCATAATTTTATAGATATTTCATATCATAATGAAAGTTGAGAAATATCAAGTTTTCTACTTTTTTTATTACTTTGTAAAGAATGCTTTTCTCGGCCAGGTGCAGTGGTTCACGCCTGTAATCCCAGCACTTTGGGAGGCCAAGGCAGGTGGATCACTTGAGGTCAGGAGTTTGAGAACAGCCTGGTCCAACATGGTGAAACCGTGTCTCTACTAAAAATACAAAAATCATGCAAGCGTGGTGGTGCACACCTGTAATCCCAGCTACTCAGGAGGCTGAGGCATGAGAATCGCTTGAACCCAGGAGGTGGAGGTTGCAGTGAGCTGAGATCATGCCACTACACTCCAGCCTGGGTGACAGAGTGAGTCTCTGTCTCAAAAAAACCAAAAAAACAAAAAACACTTTTCTCATATGTGCTTAAGGAAATGTACATTTAGTTGACTACTTGAAACAAAATTTTAGGAACACAGAAATAAATGAAACATATATATATATATATTTTCAAATGGAGTCTTGCTCTACCACCCAGGATGGAGTGCACTAGCACAATCTCAGCTCACGGCAACCTCCGCCCCTGGATTCAAGCGATTCTCCTGCTTCAGCCTCCCAAGTAGCTGGGGCTATAGGTGCACGCCACCAGGCCCAGCTAAGTTTTGTATTTTTAGTAGAGACAATGTTTCACTATGTTGCCAGGATGGTCTTGATCTCTTGAACTCATGATCCATCCGCCTCAGCCTTCCAAAGTATGGGATTACAGGCATATGCCATGGCACCTGGCCAATATTTTATTTTTAATATTTTACAATTATATAAAATTACAAAAAGTGGTGGCAGTAGTAGAGAGTTTGATACCAACTAGTTTTATTTTATTTTATTTATCCAACTAGTTTTAATATGTGCTATTTTGCCACTCTTGCTTCAATTTTTTTTTGAATAAATAAAATCGATATAGATGGAGGCCTCCCTTTCCTATTCTCTTCCCTGATACCCAGTGGTAATCACCAGCCTGAGGTTGGTGTATATACTTCTTGTTCACATCTTTTGTGCTCTGACTACATATTATGCTCCCACTACAAAATATTGCTTTATGATTTGTATATATCTATCTTGAAACATTGATTTTGAGATTTAATTATGTTGATGCAAGTAGTAATATCTCATATGTTTTAAGATTCTATATTGTTTCACTGTGTAAATGTATTTAATTTATCTATTGATATACCAATTAACATTTGAGTTATTTCCAATTTTTCCCTAAAACAAAGGCTGCTACTGGGGAAGATCCTCAGATAGCTTTCCTATGATGATGCCCACAGGAACGCTAGCTCAGTTCCTAGAAGTAGAATTGCTAGTTTGTAGGGAATGCAAATTTATTTGACTAGATATTGCCAAATTTTACAATTGACATTGGGGATGCTCATTTCTGTACATACTCCTCCATTAGACTTTAATTTTTCTGCCTATCGTTGAAGTATTGAATAGTGTTTCATGTTGTTTTCATTTGTATTTCCCTGATTGCCGATGAGAAACAGAATCTTTTCACATACTATTCTTACATGAACTATCTGTTCTTACTCTTTGCCTGTTTTAAAAAAATAGTTGTCTTCAAGTTGATTTGTAGGATTTTAAGAAAGTTATGCTAGGGATACTAGATTTTGAGAACTTTACATTGCATGTATGTTCTCTTAGTATGTGATTTGTCTTTTAATTTTTTGTATGATGTCTCTTGTTGCCTAGACACTTAATTTTAGTGCAAATGTTTTACGTTTATTATTTATATTTATGTATCTTTTTTTTGTTTGTTTGAGACAGAGTCTCGATCTGTCACTCAGGCTGGAGTGCAGTGGTACAATCTTGGCTCACTGTAATCTCTGCTTCCCAGGTTCAAACGATTCTGGTGCCTCAGCATCCTGACTAGCTGGGATAACAGGCACCCGCCATCATGCCTGGCTAATTTTTGTATTTTTAGTAGAGATGGGGTTCCACCATGTTGGCCAGGCTTGTCTCCAACTCCTGGCCTCAAGTGATCCACCCGCCTTGGTCTCCCAAAGTGTTGGGATTACAGGCATGAGCCAGTGCGCCTGGCCCTATCTATACTTATATTTTCAATCAACATAGATTTAAATGTGTAATGTTGTGAGGTAAGCCCTAATTTATTGTTCCTGACTTAATACAGCCTAATTTACTGTTCCATATGGATCGCCAGTTAGAATAGCATACCCCTTCCTCCACTGATTGAGTTATCATTACTGTGCTCTATAGAGACTGCAGTGGTTCTAACTTTGTAACATACATCAGAATCACCTGAGGACTTGTTAAAAACGTAGATTTCTTGGCTCCCCCCCAAGTTTTTGACTCAGTAGGTCTTGGGGTTGGGTCTGAGAATTTGTTTCTCCAGTAAATTACCAGGGATGCTAATGCTGCTTGTCCTAGGACCACACTTTCATAACCACTTATTAGAGGAGCCAACATGTTTTGTTAGTATCTCTTGACATCAATGCCTTGAGGAAACTGAAATTTAAGCTTATTTTGTAGATGAAGAGCCTGGTGAGGAAATCAATTAGGTGATTTTCCAAGGTTTGTACTAACAAGTTAGAATTGGAGACTGCTGGCCGGGCGCGGTGGCGCACACTGTAATCACAGAACTTTGGGAGGCTGAGGTAGGGCAGATCACGAGGTCAGGAGTTCGAGAGCAGCCTGACCAACATGGTGAAACCCCCATCTCTACTAAAAATACAAAAATTAGCCAGGCGTGGTGGCACGCACTTGTAGTCCCAGCTATCCCGGCGGCTGAGGCAGGAGAATCGCTTGAACCTGGGAGGCAGAGGTTGCGGTGAGCTGAGATGTGCCATTGCACACCAGCCTGGGCGACAGAGTGAGACTCTGTCTCAATAATAATAATAATAATTGGAGACTGCTGTGATTTCTTGGTTTTGGTTCCTACAATATGTAACTAGCATTAAATCATAACAAGATTCAAATTTTTTTAAAAAACACCATTTTTTTTACTTGAAAATTATATCTTTATGCATTTGGTTCTATCTCTTAAAAATAATTATTTCAAATGACAGTTGTCTGGCCTTAGTAATATGACAAATAAAATGCATGAAATGAATACAAGGATGGAATATAAACATTATCAGAAAACAAATTGAAGTACTAAGTTCATTAAATGGAAAAGGATAATAAGCAGAAAAGTCTTATTATCTATCTAAAGTCAAATAACTCAATCATAAAAGGATTACTCACAGACTGTGCTAAGTAAATATTTATCAACTACGTATCTTATTAAATCTCTTTGTTTTAGTTAGATACATGGCAAGTGCAATATCATAATGGGCTCTTTCCCTAGGTCTTGCTACTCAGGAGGTGGCTCAAGGACTAGCTATAGAGGCATCACCTGTGAGCTCATCAAACTGCAGACTCTCGGGCCCCACCCCAGACCTCCTGAATCAGAATCTGCTTTTTAACATCCTCAGCTGGTTCAAATGCACATTAAAGTCTGAAAGTTCTGAGATTCTGCATTTCTAAGATGCTCTTAGGTGATGCCCCTGCTGTGTTGAGGGTCCTCTTAACTACACTTAACATGGCGGAACTCTGCTCTCCTCTCTACTTGTTAAAACAAACAATATCTTTAAAGAATACTAACTTTACTAGGTAGTTTAATAGTGAATCCCTTCAGTAAAGATTTATGGACACTACAGTGGGTATTATCCTGAAGAGAGAAAAATAAAGACAGGACAGGCACAGCTCTCAGAGTGAAATAACAAGTTTGGTAGTCAATGTTATAGAACAGTGGTAATTGTATCTGATTGCTAAAAGAAAGCCCCAAGAACAACACCAATCAGATGAAATATAGTTATAACAAAGGAAGTCCAGAATTTGACTTCTATAGAACTGTTTTCCATTTGAAAGAATATAAAGCAATGGAAAACAGACAAAATTATACATTATGTAGATGGAACCTATCACATTACATTAAGTACATCATTAGATTTGTAAAAGCAATCTTGCAGTCGCTGTTTTGATTCAGAAGCTTTTATATCTTAAGCTACACTAAGTACAGAAGTAATTGGTATGGAAGATATGCGCTTTTTTTTTTTTTTTTTTTTTTTTTTTTTTTTTTTTTTTTGAGACAAAGTTTTGCTCTATTGCCCAGGCTGGAGTGCTGGAGTGCAGTGGCATGATCTCTGCTCACTGCAACCTCCACCTCCTGGGCTCAAGCAAGATACTCACGTTTTAATAGAATGTGTATTTGAATTAAAGTGCCTTGAAGTTTTTCCAGCTTCAAATATAGAAGGAAACTTTTCAAGGTTTAATTCCAATATCTCAGTGCTGATTTGTGCCACTCAAAATGAATAAAACATGGACTCTTGGTTTGAGTATAAATGTCAAACAGTCTGGGTAGTTTGTGTTGTGACAAAGCATATTATTAATGCAACTGTTACCACATACAGTGGATTAAGACTGGATTAAAACCTGGATTCCACTTCAGAAAAGGCAAATCTATTATTCATTCATTCATTCACTCATCTTTTTTTTCCTCTGGAGGTATCCAGGCCACATTTGTAATGAACCAGGTTTCCTGTGGACGCCAGAGCATAAGGCAGATTCTCTTTTTGTTTTGTTCTTTTTATGAGATAAAACACAAATTCCTGACAAGACATATTATTTCCATAAACAACATTCCTTTCTTTTTCATCTTTTTTGGTTTCTGTGGGGTTTGAAATGCTCATGAGTGGGATAGTGTTTCCTCCCTGAAAAGGCTTGGATAACATCAGAGATAATTTTTTTCTATATGTTGGTTAGCAACAGAGCATTATCTCATTAAGAACAAAGTCTGTGAATTTATTTTTATTTTTTATTTTTTGGAGACGGAGTCTCGCTCTGTCACGCAGGCTGGAGCGTAGTGGCGCAATCTTGGTTCACTGCAAGCTCAGCCTCCTGGGTTCATGCCATTCTCCTGCCTCAGCCTTCCAAGTAACTGGGACTACAGACACTCACTGCCACGCCCAGCTAATTTATTTTTGTATTTTTAGTAGAGACGGGGTTTCACCGTGTTAGCCAGGATGGTCTTGATCTCCTGACCTTGTGATCCGCCTGTCTTGGCCTCCCAAAGTGCTGGGATTACAGGCATGAGCCACCGCGCCAGGCAAGTCTGTGAATATTTTTATTGGCACGTAAGATTTTCATCCCTATTTCAAGGACATTCATATTCCAATGGCTATCTAGTCAGTTGGGATAAATCCATCTATCCATCCATCCATTTTTAAAAATCGTTTTTTCTTTCATCCAACTATCCATCCAACAAGTGCTTACCACATACATTTTAGGTACCAGGCACTGTGCTCAATTGTGTGTATTTACTGTTACTGTAAATACAAAACTACTTCAGTCCTTGTTCTAAAGGAATTTTCAGTCTAGCAGGGGAGACAAGTATTCAAAGCAACGATTACAATATGGTAAGATACATGCCATTATGCAGGTATTACGGAAGCTAATGCGTAGGCATCCCGATTACTTACTGATTAGTATGATAATACCTTGCCAGGCCTTCAGGTTTTAGATGAGCTAGAGTCCAGCTCTAGACTGCCTAGGTTTAAATCCTATCCCTGATACTTGGTAATTGTGTGGCCATGGACAAGTTAGGTGATCAGTCTGTACCTCAATTTCATCATCTGTGAAGTGGAGATAATAATTATACCTGTTGCATAAGGCTGATACCAAGATAAAACTAGGTAATATATGTAAAGCACTGGAATTAGTAATATTTAGCAGTATTTACATACACTATGTAAATGTTAATTATAATTATCACCCCTACTTTTCAAAATGAACTTATCCATTAAAGAGTAGTCTCCCAAGATGATCTGCTGGGAGCAGTAAAAAAATAGTAGAAATACTAGAAAATGAATTCCTATTTAATTTTCATATCCTTTTTCAATCTTCATTTTTGTGTATCTTATATGTATATTTATGTGCATCTCATTAATATATATGTATATTAGCGTACATATGTAGTTTATTAATGAATAAACCCATATGTAGACATTGGGGTAAATGTTATTTTATTTTTTTTACTGTTACGGCCCTCAACCAAAAACTTAAAGATTATTGCATTAAATAAATAGGTGATACCCTATCCACAGAAAGGACTTGCAATTTGTAGTTTATAAAGCACCTTTATGTATATTATCCCAAGTCCAAGAAGACACTGAGCATATTATCAACTATATACTTTTCATCTGCTTCTGATTCTTACCACATCTAAATGGACAGAGCTGAATGGTGAGGCTACAGGCATACTAGAGTCAATGACTTGAGCAGTCAATGCTTCCTTCTTCCCTGATGAGGCACTTGATAGGTTTTGCAGGGCCTCAGATAAGTTGGCTCATATTTTGCTAGCATATATTTTCATCATACTCACTCAGCTGCAGCTTGGCAGTGACACATGAAATATAAAATCTATTGAAATATAAGCTGAACATATCATTGGCCAACATTTTCTCCAGTGTGATGGTTGATGAATGGTCTTTTTTGGTGTTTACTTTTCAACATCCTATGAGACAAGCATACCAAAATGTTTACCATAGAGTACAATCTGGTCTCTCCTGTCTGCATGATTCATTTTCAGATTTTCTTGTGTAAATGAAGCTGAAGATGCTAACAAAACAACAGCTGCTTAGCTATAAATTAGTAAAACAAGTTTCTCATCCAAGATTATTATTGAAGGGTTTTATTTAAAGCAATTTACAAATTCATGAAGGATTTTACTTAACACATTTACACTTGAAGCCATTTAGAGAAGGCCTGGGGATTAGATGGGAGCTGCCTCCTTTCCTCTTGCTGAGAATTTGGAGATTAATTTATCTAAACAAAAAGGAAGGCCACATTTGCTAGAAATTCCATAAGCTCACTACATATTTAATTGGGGTTCCATAAGAATCTGCTCATTAAAAAGCAAAGAATATAAGCTCAAAAGAGAGTTATCATCAACCACTCATCGATTAGAAAAATAACACAGACAAGGTAGGCATAATTAGTGGGAACCTTAGGCACACAAATTATTAGCTTTTAGAATTCTATTCTCAACTTAAAAAAAAAAAACCTATTTCTATTTCTTTTCCTTTTACCAAAGCTTGTTTTTCTAAATTGAATTATTTTGTCCTTTGCTTTTGTTTTGTATTTCTTCATTTTTAAGGAACAAAAATCCAAAGGAATTGTCTTAACATAGAATCTACTCTGCAAGGAGAGCTGACTCAGCCCTGCTGTGGGCAGGTCATTGCCTACTTTTTCCTCAGTTTCCCCATCCTTGGATGTTCCTCATCCCAGGATAATCACACCCACCTCATCAGCTTGTTTCACTAACCTTAGCTAATGAATTGACACAGAAGCTTTCTAAAGATAGACTGTACTGATTACCATTACTTATGGTATACTTATTTACATAATTTGGGACATTGAATTTCTTAATGAGAATAAATAAACCTCAAGTTTAGAGAAACTAAACTTTTTTTTTTTTTTTTTCAGACAGAGTCTCACTCTGTCGCCTAGGCTGGAGTGCAGTAGCGTAATCTCGGCTCACTGCAACCTCTGCCTCTGGGGCTCAAGTGATTCTCCTGTCTCAGCCTCCTGAGTAGCAGGGATTACTGTCGCACATCACCATACCTGGCTAATTTTTGTATTTTTAGTAGAGACGGGGTTTCACCATGTTGGTCAGGCCGGTCTCGAACTCCTGACCTCGTGATCTGCCCACCTTGGCCTCTCAAAGTGGAGAAACTAAACTTTTCTTGTATGTGTCAATGTGATTTGGTCTTTTAAGAAAAGCAAATATTATAAAATGCAGGTTAATTTGTTAATGAGGAATGCCTTACTCTGTATGTTTAATTGACAGATTATTCCTACACTATATATAATACGCTCATAATAATTTGTTAAGTGTTAGGAAACATGAAGAAGACTATATTGGACTTCTTATGTCTGTTATTTTTTGAAGATCTTGATTTGTACTCTCTGAAAAGAAAACAAAAGAATGATGGGAGCATGAATCCCAAATATTACTTTTCTTACGTGGGTACTTCCCACATAAGAATCTGGTATTTTCAGATTTAGTGAATTTCATCCTTTTAACCTGAAGGAGTTTTTGTTGTTGTTGTTGCTGTTGGTTTGTTTCTGTTTAAAAAAATTTCAGAGCCACAAACACACTAGGTATAGCATATTATCAATGAATCAAAATATACTTATTGGGCATCTTCTATGTACTAGTTATGGTATAAATAATGTGGATGAGTGATTTTCAAAGCGGTCTCAGAACCAGCATTATCAGCATCACCTGGCAACTTGCTAGAGTGGTAAATTCTTGGACCTCATTCAAGACCTACTGAATTAGAAACTCTGGGAATGGGGCCTAGCAATCTATGTCTTAACAAATGTTCTAGGTGATTCTGATGTTAGCTAAAGTCTAAGAACACAAAGGTGAGTTAAATGGAGTGTTTGTAACTTGCAAACTGTGCATACCTGTCCTTGTTTTCAGCATTTGGACCAACACAGTCTGTCAGAGCATGTCTTCCACATAAGTGCATCTATTCACTAATTATGTACTTGTGTTTTCAAGTTTGCGTTTGAGAAACACAATCTGTATTATCACTTCTTGCACCTTCACTCTGTAAGCAGGAGTAGGTATTGAAGTTGTTCTGGGAGTGGGAGTTTCTCTCATCTGAATTTAATTTCTCTTGAATGCATGATCAGCCCCAAGCTCTGGGGGTTAGAATAGGGACTACACCTGGCCAGATGGATATTTAAAGACAGTGAAGGTGAAGCCCCGCTTCTAAGAGCAGGTACGATGGAGGGTGGCGGTGGGAGAAGTGGCAGCTCCTGGCTCATTCCTGGGCTCTTGGCTCTGGGTCTTTGGTGCATGTGTTTGAGCTCAGTAGAGACATTTGACTGTCCCAACTCGATGCTGCCTTCCCACATAAATGAGATCTTTTCTGCCAGGCAACATGGTTTTACCCTCACATTCAAAAGTAAGTATCTGGAGCTCTGGTTTGTGCCAGGGAAGGAGTGATCCAAAAGCTGCCTGGCAGCATTTTGTGGGACTGGTCGGGGAATAGGGTGTAAATCACAACAGATATTTAGGGCTCTTGTGAGTAGAGCAAGGAGTTGGGGACAGAATACTTTTCAGCTGGTCTAGCAGAAAAGGAATCTGCTTCCTGGTTTCAGCTCTGCAGGCCTGGTACGTAGGATGTCTTTAAGCTGTATGGCTGATGCCCTAAAGTTCTCTGTGTAAGGATGCTCCAAAGTGTGAAGTACACAGCTGGTGGGCTGGGCAACTACAGTGTATTAGGACATGCAACAGGGCAAGTGGCTTGTCTTAGGTCATAGTGACTGGAATGGTTTTCAGTACTAGGGCAGTCATTCTGACTTAATTCCAGGGGTAGGGTGATGGGAGTTGAAAAACCTCAGCCCATTCCTGGCTGCTGTGGACTAAGCACTGGCTTTGACAAGCTGAGACTGCTAAGTCTTTGTCCTATCCTGCAAGGCTGGGTAGTGGGGAGTAAGAAGCTGAAAGGGAGGTGGGACTTTCCATGATAGCAGCCTCCTGGAGCTTCCCCTCTTCTTTCCCTACAGGCTCACAGTTCCTACACAGCTACTGGCTTCTCTGTTTTGAGGCAGTTCCCTTCTTGGGGGTTTCCTTGATAAACCTATGGGCTTGGGTGCCCATTGTCCCCCATGCCACTGAGCTTGTTCTAGAGTTTGAGGACCATCAAAGGAGCCTCCAAAGATTCCTGTTGGGATCTTTCCCCATTATCTTTTCATCCTACCAGTCAGAGGGAGGGTCATTATTGGAGATCTACTGTTTACTCACATATTGGATGGAGGTGGTGCCCACCCTCTTGGCAGAGACAAAGATTCCAGCCACTGATGTCGCTGATGCCAGCCTGAACGAGTGTTCCAGCATTGAAAGGAAACGAGACGTAGTGTTGCTGTTCGTGACCTCGTCCCACACACAGCCATCTCTGTTTCACCTGCCTTATGTCCAGAAACCCTTTATCCCTAATGTGGAGCAGCTGATCCTGGGGACCCTGTGCCAGAATCACTGGGAGATAGGCGATGGCCAGGATACGTTTCCTGTAGAGAAGCTCTGCCATCTGCAGGATCGCAAGGTGAACCTTCACAGAGCTGCCTGGGGCGAGTGTATTGTTGCACCCAAGACTCTCAGCTTCCCTTACTGCCAGGGGACCTGCCTGGCCCTCAACAGTGAGCTCCGTCATTCCAGCTTTGAGTGCTATAAGGTAAAACATGGAACCTCGTTCTTTCTCTTCTGGGGTCATATTGGGAAAGCACTAAGTGCTCAACTCTCTAGGCCTGGCTCCTTTTGAGTCAAGGAAGCCACTGAAGTTGGCAATTATGTAATCTAGCACTGATGCAGAGTGTAGCATCTTCCCCGCACTGTGACCTTATCCCTTATCTTTGCATAAGAAACAACAGCTTCCTAAAGATTGTTCTGAAACAGCCCTGATCCAGCAGCTTCTCCCCAGGCCCTCCTCCCTTCCCATGTATCCCTGACAAGTCTACCGATGCCATTAGGTATGAGGCTGTGGCTATGAGGCACTCACCATTCTGCCATTTGTTTCTGCAGAGGGGAGTACCTACCTGTCCCTGGCTCTTCCAGACCTGCCGTCCCACCAGGGTCAGACTCTTCTCCCTGATGGTCCAGGATGACGAACACAAGATGAGTGTGCACTATGTGAACACTTCCTTGGTGGAGAAGTGTGGCTGCTCTTGAGATACCCCAAAGCCTTCTACTGGCCTCAGGGCCATCTAAGTCTCAGGACTAGTAGGGGGTGGGATTAGTTTTCATAGCAACTAGAGCTCTTTCAAGGGAGGTGGGATTTGGTTTGTTTCTCAAAGCACAGCAAGAAGGATGGCATTATGGCAGTAACCCCTCTTAGATGCTTCTCTTTGATGTGGGCAGGGGCCCCCTACTGCTGTTCTCAGTCACTCCTACTACTGGGAAGCTGGGCCCATTGTGATGTCTGACTATTGCTGTCCTAGATTGTGACTGGGCTGGGCTTAGTGCCACCTCTGGGGTCATTTAGGTGGGGAAAGAGGAAGTGGTATTGGACGCAAGTCAGCTCTTGGGGTAGGGGTAAAATTGTTACTGGTGTTAAGCTGGCTTCGGACTCTTCTGAGCTTTTCAGCTGCTATCGTCTTTCTCCGTACAATTGGCATGGGGCTGGTACAGAACTGACCTCAGCATGTACATTCCTCCTCACCTAACACTCCTGGCCTCTTTAGAGTGAGCAAGGACTCTGTGCAAGAAAGCATTCTGTCATGGGCTAGTCGTGGGTAAAGGGCCCCGAAGCCTTCACAACCTGGTGTCAGATGGGAGCTTGAGAGTGCAGGTTGTCGCTTGACTGATGGAGGGGGGCCTCTGGCCTCATGGAAAGTTTGTCTCACTATCATTTAAGGAACTTGATGATATTAGCTTTTCTACTATCTGTAGTAAAACTACAGTACCTTTGTTGTGGGTCTCTTATGTTGGATATCTATTACTTAATGCCCTTGAGCCTCTGAATCAGAATGAGTAGATAGATGTTGGGTTTCAAATCCTATTGTCAAGGATCACAGGAAAGAAGCAATGCAATGCACTTTGAAACAAATATTCAGTCAGAGCACTCACTCAGTGACTTCTAGTTTTAGGTTCTAAAACGTAGGTCCAAAGTAAGATACAAGGAAGTACTCCAATGCAGATATTAATACCAAAACTACTTGTTAGATTTCTTGAGGCAGAAGAGAAACTGAAAGTTAGATGACACTCAGAACCTTAGTAACATGTTATCTGTCCTAGTGGGAGGAAGAGCATATCAGTTAAATTTACAATTTTAAAATGCGACTTTCTCAGTGGACATTCATAGTTCACGTTAGCCTGCACCTTGCAGAGTATGCCTGTAGAATGATGGTCAGGGTGAGGGCTGAGCCTAAAGGAGGCAGAGAGCCATCCCTGGCTCTAGACTCTCCCAAGCTCGGTCTTGGCTGTGTAGTAGATTTCATGAGATAAGGATGAACTAACTTCTGTCTTTTTAGATTCCTTTCTTTATATCTCTGCAACGAAAGTTCTGACCAATTTCTGCAAGTGGTTTGTGCTTTTAAGTTGAATAGCAAAGTATGCAACGTGAGAAGCTGACTTTGCAGCCCCAATCCTAAACAAAGGTAGTGACTGTCAGGTGTGACATGTTCCCTGCCAGCCTGCTTTCTTTGTATATGAACATAGCCTTAAAACAATCCTATAGCTCTTCAACAAAGTGTTGTGAAGACATTTCAAAATCTTAACACCTTTTTTTCCCATGGACATTAGCTTGTATTTAATAGTTCTATACCCATTTAACTGATTCCCTTACTGATGGACATTCAAAGAGGGCATTTTAAAGTTACCCATTATTATAGTGCTGTGATCATCTTTGAATATAGATTCTTATATGCAGGTAGAATTGCTAAGAAAATGTCAGAGATGCAATTTGGTCTCCCCCAAAACTATGCCAGTTTACATTTCCCTCAACTGTGAGACCATTTTCCCCACACAGGGCAAGTCCTTTTGATCAGGGATACATTTCATTGTTAAGTTGCATCTTTAAAAATGAAAATTTGAACATATCAAATTACCCAGTTGAATTATTTGAATTTATCAAGCATCAAGCATTTTTTGTCTTATAGAAACTCTTAATATAACAAAATGTAGCAAATATATTTAAGTTTCTTTTCTACATGGGGGTATTATATGGATAAGTCAATCTCTGACTTTATTGGTTCTAGGTTTCATATTTGGTCATCCCCACAAAAAGATAATACACATTCTGCCTCTTGTAGTTCTCGTGTTCATGGTCTTATTTATACATTAATACTTCTGGGCAGGGAGAGCTGGAGGCTCCCAGGCCATTTGTGTCTAAGCCTGATAGTGCCAATCTCTGGCCAGTCAAATGTAAGTGGGAGTCTGCAGGGTTTCTAGGAAGGCTTCTGCTTTGGAGTTGAGGGCCTAGTTTGCAGTAATAAAGTACTACATTACTGGGGGCAATGTAACAAAGATGACAAAACTGGAAAGAGTACGGGTTCCTTAGGGCAGGGATTGGCAAGTTTTTTCTGTAAAGGGCCAGATAGTAAATATCTTGGGCTTTGTAGGCTGTACAACCTCTGTCTACTCAACTCTGGTGTTGAAGCATAGAAATGGCCATTGAGGAAATATAAACGAGCATCTTTGTATTCCAATAAAACTTTACTCATGGGCCCTAACATTTAAACTTAATGTAACTTGTCACAAAATACTCTTTTTCCCAACCATTTGAAATAGGTAAAGACCATTCTTCATTTTTGAGTTGTACAAAAGTGCAGTGATTGGCCCATGGGCTGTAGACTGTCAAACCCACCTTAGAATATCATTAAGCAGGTGGGCCAATACTAGCAGAGACTTCTAATTTATGAGAAATTGTATCTCTATTTAATTAGGCCACTGTTAGTTTGGTTTTTTGGTTACTTGCAGTCAAATACATTCTTATCTAATACAGTCTTTTTTTTTTTTTTTTTTTTTAAATAGCCCACTATTCTAACCTTTTATTGACTATTTGAACTTCCCCCCACCTTGATTTGGGCACTATTTTTTAGGTCACATGTTAAATTTCCTTAAGCCTAATAAGTTTTTTTCTAACATTCTATTCTAATCCACTAATCTTTGTTCATTTTCATGTCCATATTAATTCCTGTAGTTTTAATGTATACTTAGGATTCTGAGAGAATGTGTACCATACACTAAATCATTTTTTGCGTGGAAGATGTCTGAATGTCTGTATCTTCCCACCCACGAACATGATATAACTTTACATTTAATGGAGAAAAAGATCTGAATGAGTTCCCTCATTTTTATTTCATTTAAGCCATGGCAATTTCTACTCGAATTATTTCTTGGTGATCTTGGTTACTGTTGTTAGTGTAAATGGAACTGTTAACTAGAATTACTTTTTATAGCATCAGTCCATGTTACTCTTCCCATTCTGTGATGAAACCATGTAGATTCAGAGCATTGTTTTTTTGTTCAACATGGAAGACCAACTCAGAGTTTAGTGCTTTCTACCATTGTACTTAGTCTTTGGAAGGTGCTACTGGGTAGTTTTTTTGTTCTGTGTTTGAATTAGGTGTTATTAAATACTAGTGAGTCCTTAGAGTTGACATCATCTAGAACAGTAAAATGGTATTATGTACAACTATTGGAAAGTGGATTGAACCTGGTTGCTGATACCGATCTAAGTGGTTTGGATTTGTATATATTCTAAGCATCATGTTTTATGTCAATGGGAACCCAGAATGGAGGCTCAAAATAAATTTAATCTGCATGTGCAGACAACTTCTAAAGGATAAAGAAATAGAGGTAGCAAGTGACAAGACCTGGGCAAGGGGAGAATGCCAGCGCCTCATCTTCAGACTTACATTCCAACAAGAATGGACTCATGATGACATGCATTTTGAGGAGGCATGCTTTGTGCTTTGGTACCAGTTCTCAAAGGCGCTGAGGTCTGAGAGGCAAACAGCCATCAAACCAGATAGAAAGGGGGTACAGGTTGAATAAAGCAGCACCCACAATGGCCTAGGGAGGAAAGAGTAGGAGAGGGGTGTTCAGCTAAGCAGAGAAAGCTCAATAGAGCTGGTGTGTGGGATTTGTGGTGGGAGAAGTTGAGTGGGTAGGCAGTATTACTCTTCTAGGCAGAGTCCAGAGCGTCATGTGAATCCAAATACGTAATTGCTTTCCTTCATGAAAGAGATTGTATAAATCATGTATTAATGATCACTTCTCTTTGGTGACTTGAATGTATTAATAAGTAATGGGAATATCTACTAAAGCTGCATACATGCATACCCTATGCTCTAGCAATTTCATTTCTAGCTACATATTTTACCAAAAGATATAGCAGCACTACATGTAAAAACCCCAAATTGAAAACTATCCAAATGGCCATCACCAGTAGAATACATTAATTGTGGCATACTCACACAGGAGAGTACTATTTAATGAGGAGGAATAAAGTAGAACTCTGTAAATGAACTGATAAATCCCACAGACATGTTGAGGGAAAGAAGCTAGATACAGGGGAAAACATAGCTGTATGATTCTACTTATGTAGAGAACAAACATCGGCAAAAGTGGGATGAGGCCAGGCGCGGTGGCTCAAGCCTGTAATCCCAGCACTTTGGGAGGCCGAGATGGGCGGATCACGAGGTCAAGAGATTGAGACCATCGTGGCTAACACGGTGAAACCCCGTCTCTACTAAAAAATACAAAGAAAAACTAGCCGGGCGAGGTGGCGGGCGCCTGTAGTCCCGGCTACTCGGGAGGCTGAGGCAGGAGAATGGCGTAAACCCGGGAGGCGGAGCTTGCAGTGAGCTGAGATCCGGCCACTGCACTCCAGCCTGGACGACAGAGCGAGACTCTGTCTCAAAAAAAAAAAAAAAAAAAAAAAGGAAACACACACACACACAAGAGTGGGATGAACACTTCAATTCCATTTATATTATTTTACCACAATAAATGTTTTACAAATGGCAAAGCAAATGTTGGATTAACACTACTGTTAGCTGAGGGTAGGGTGTGGGGTGCAAGTATAAAAGGAACTCTTAAGTGTGGGGGAATGTTCTGACTCTTAATCTGGGCAGAGGCCTCAAGGGTGTGTTCAGTTTGTGGAAATTTATCAAACTGTATACTTACATGCACGTCTGCATGCAAATTATATTTCAATAAAAGTTATCCTCGAAGAGAAAGAAAAAAAGCAATGGGAAGCTTTAAAGTGAATTAATTTGCAATAGGTTACACTATTGAGTGCCTGGTGCAAGGCATTCTTCTATTAATTCTCTTACTATGAGGAAGATGCTGTCTTACAAAAGAGGAAACCAAGGAACAGTGGTTTATTGAGGTAAAAGTAGCCATCTATGGTTTTCTTTTTTTTTTTTTTTTTTGAGACGGAGTCTTGCTCTGCCGCCCAGGCTGGAGTGCAGTGGCCGGCTCTCTCAGCTCACTGCAAGCTCCGCCTCCCGGGTTCACGCCATTCTCCTGTCTCAGCCTCCCGAGTAGCTGGGACTACAGGCGCCCGCCTCGTCGCCCGGCTAGTTTTTTGTATTTTTTAGTAGAGACGGGGTTTCACCGTATTAGCCAGGATGGTCTCGATCTCCTGACCTCGTGATCCGCCCGTCTCGGCCTCCCTAAGTGCTGGGATTACAGGCTTGAGCCACCGCGCCCGGCCGGTGTTGCTGCCTGGGATCCTGAGACGGTCCTGCTGCTGCCGGAGCCCTGCCAGCTGTCCGACGATGTCCCACCTAGTCGAGCCGCCGCCACCCCTGCACAACAACAACAACAACTGCGAGGAAAGTGGCCAGTCTCTGCTGCAGCCGGCCGGCCTCAACAGTTCCTGGGTGGAGCTCCCCATGAGCAGCAGCAATGGCAATGATAATGGCAATGGGAAAAATGGGGGGCTGGAACACGTACCGTCCTCATCCTCCATCCACAATGGAGACATGGAGAAGATTCTACTGGATGCACAACATGAATCAGGACAGAGTAGTTCAAGAGGCAGTTCTCACTGTGACAGCCCTTCGCCACAAGAAGATGGGCAGATCATGTTTGATGTGGAAATGCACACCAGCAGGGACCATAGCTCTCAGTCAGAAGAAGAAGTTGTAGAAGGAGAGAAGGAAGTTGAGGCTTTGAAGAAAAGTGCGGACTGGGTGTCAGACTGGTCCAGTAGACCCGAAAACATTCCACCCAAGGAGTTCCACTTCAGACACCCTAAACGTTCTGTGTCTTTAAGCATGAGGAAAAGTGGAGCCATGAAGAAAGGGGGTATTTTCTCTGCAGAATTTCTGAAGGTCTTCATTCCATCTCTCTTCCTTTCTCATGTTTTGGCTTTGGGGCTAGGCATCTATATTGGAAAGCGACTGAGCACACCCTCTGCCAGCACCTACTGAGGGAAAGGAAAAGCCCCTGGAAATGCGTGTGACCTGTGAAGTGGTGTATTGTCACAGTAGCTTATTTGAACTTGAGACCATTGTAAGCATGACCCAACCTACCACCCTGTTTTTACATATCCAATTCCAGTAACTCTCCAATCCAGTATTTTATTCAAACTCTGTTGAGACATTTTACTAACCTTATACCCTTTTTGGCCTGTAAGACATTTTAGAATTTCCTAACAGAGTTTACTGTTGTTTAGAAATTTGCAAGGGCTTCTTTTCCGCAAATGCCACCAGCAGATTATAATTTTGTCAACAATGCTATTATCTCTAATTAGTACCACCAGACTAGACCTGTATCATTCATGGTATAAATTTTACTCTTGCACTACCATCTCTCTCAGATGTTAGCAAAGAGAGAAATCTCAAAAATGTTTCTGATATACAGAAAAAATATCTGGGCAATAGAGAAACTATTTAAACAAAAAAAAAAAAAAAAAAAAAAAAAAAAAAGTAGCCATCTACAGATCCAGGATTTCAAATCTTTGTTTCTCTAGAAACATACTACTCAGTTTCAAATTTTTCCATCTTTAAAATAGAAGAACTTCTAATTCTTAAAACTAGGCCCTGGCATTAAATTGTACGTCTCTTGGCCAGAAGGAAAAAAGACATTCTCTAACTTGAACTGGAATAATGAATTTTCTCACCTATGTTAATTTAAGGGTAAACTGAGATCATAGGATGGGTGCTAACTCTGGATAGTTCAAACACAATCATGATAGGCTTATTTTTATCTTGAAAGTAAATTTTTAAAAGAAAACTTAGACTGGGCATGGTGACTCACGCCCATAATCCCAGCACTTTGAGAGGCCGAGGTGGGCAGATCACGAGTTCAGGACTTCAAGATCAGTCTGGCTAACATAGTGAAACCCCATCTCTACTAAAAATACAAAAAAATTAGCCAGGTGTGGTGGTGTGCACCTGTAATCCCAGCTACTTGGGAGGCTGAGGCAGGAGAATTGCATGAATACGGGAGGTGGAGGTTGCAGTGAGCCAAGATCACACCATTGCACTCCAGCCCAGGCGACAGAGTGAGACTGTGTCTCAAAACGAAAAAAAAAAAAAACAAAAAGAAAATTTATCATAGCTTTAAAATTTAAGGTGTGGGAATCAAACTAGGAATGCATTTGAAATTTTTCAGTGTCCCAAATCATATTTCACACAGTTCATGCACTAACCATACTCTGTCCCCTTTCTTTCCTTTTCTTTTCCTTTTTCTTTCTTTTCTTTCTTGTCTCACTCTGTCACCAGGCTGGAGTGCAGTGGTGCAATCTCGGCTCACTGCAACCTCTGCCTCCTGGGTTCAAGCAATGCTGCTGCCTCAGCCTCCAGAGTAGCTGGGATTACAGGCATGTGCCACCACGTCTGGCTAATTTTTGTATTTTTAGTAGAGATGCAGTTTTACCATGTTGACCAGGCTGATCCTCCTGCCTCAGCCTCCCAAAGTGCTGGGATTACAGGCATGAGTCACTGTGCCTGGCCACTAAACATACTATTTTCTATCAAAATTGACCTTTTTTGTTTCTTCATCTCTATTTATTTTACAGAGTGAAGGAACATTCTGCTAAATCTTTCCTGATGGATCCCTGCTCCCCTGTGCCTTTCTTTTGTGCCACTGTCTTTATTCCCACATTTGTGTGTCTCACCCCTGTTGTCCTCCCCAGCTTAGTCTTACTGAGCTTTGCGATAATGCCTGCATCCACCTTCACCCTCCACCACATCCAGTTGTCTCTGGCTGGCTGGTCAGAACTCAGAGCAGCTGTGGGAGGATCTGCTGCAGTACAGAGAGGCCTGTGCCCATGGCTGGCTGCCCAGAGACCTGTTCTCTGTCACACCTGATCAGATCTTTGAGATACCGCCTCGCCCCAAGGACTGGTTCTGGTTAAAATAAGATGCTCGGGAACACTCTTTCATAGAGGGTGGTTGTCAACGAGGTTGTGCAAGAAGCAGAGTCATCTTGGAAAAGATAAAGGGAAACAACAGGAAATGGAAAAGAAATGGGGTAAGAGATTAGTTCTTATCACAGTTAAACTAGTGCATCTTGTTCTGTATCATCGAAAATATCTCTTGTGACCAGCACTTTACAGGACATCTGCTGGTAACCGCCACTTATTTCACAATCCTGAATTCAAGGGTGCCCATGAGAGAAGAATACAGTATCTGTTGAAACAGACTCCCACATGAAGCCCATTGTACTGTCCCCATAATTTTCACTAGAGTTCAAGGCATGCTGACATATTTTAAATGGGAGATCTGTGTGCAACCTCATTCACTGCAGACTGCAGACAAGTCATTCTCCTGCTATGTGGAAATCTCTCATTTCCCTTCCCTACTGTGTCTTTGGTCAACAGTTATAAACTCTCCCTCAGACAGCTGGTTGTGTATTAAAGTCTATTTATAACATTCAATGGACAACTGATTGTTTATGGGGAGTCGTGGCAATTTTTGCTTAGGAAAGACAATTGGGGCATTTCTTCTGGAGCAGAGCGGGTTCAGCCGCTGGACTCCACAAACATTGCCTCACTTGTCTTCTTACATTCTGTGGATTGAGGTTACCCCAGGTGCTAATGGTGAATTCAAACCCAGCACAGATTGCTGACTGGGTCTTCAGTCAAGGGTCTTGGGGGCTAGACAATAGAAAAAAAATGAAACAGTAATACTTTGTGAGGAACAAAAAAATGCAAAAGTACCCATATCTATGAGGAACAGTATACTATACTCAAAATTTTCAGTAGAGTTTATGAAACTAGATTTCCACCCCACTAACCACAGTTCTGGATTATAGGGTTTTTTTTTTTTTGTTTTTGAGACAGAGCCTTGCTGCTATTGCCCAGGCTGGAGTGCAGTGGCACAATGTTGGCTCACTGCAACCTCTGCTTCCTGGGTTCAAGGGACTCTCCTGCCTCAGCCTCCCAAGTAGCTGAGATTACAGGTGTGTGCCACCATGCCCAGCTAATTTTTGTATTTTTAGTAGAGATGGGGTTTTCCATATTGGCCAGGCTGGTCTCGAACTCCTGACCTCACCTGATTCTTCTGCTTCTCCTCCCAAAGTGCTGGAACTACAGGCATGAGCCACCATGCCTGGATGCCCCTAACCACAGTTCTAATTAAAATATGATCACATGACAACTTTTTAGCATTGAGAAAACTTCCTATTCTGGTGGATCTTGAGGTGCTTTTTATTTTCCTTTGTAATTTCAAAGCTTTTTTTTCAACTAAAACAAAAACATAGACAAAACTAATTTAAATCTCATCATTAATCGATAGTGAAGTAAAAATGCTAATGGGAAAAAAATCTGGATTTCTAGAAATGTCTTGCATAATATTTTTCTACTAGCTCTGACTTCAGTAAGATGGTTTTGAACTCTTCCTTAATTTTTGGAAAAATAGGATGGGTGATATGTAATTTTTAAGTGACATATTAGGTTCTTAATATAAAAAAATAGAAAAAATTAAAATGGTTTATACCCTCCCTGCCTAGATAACACTTGTTATGTTAAACTGTCACTTGCATATGATTAATAAGCTCAACTGAGCGTAACATAAAAGCTAAACATAATCATTGTTCATATTACTAACCCAGAAAAAATTGTGTACAGACAGTTATATCTATATCTGTGGAGGAGTTTTAAACAAGTGTAATTAAATGATGCAATGACCTGGTCTACCTCTTGGTTTGCTTATTCTGATTCCAATTTATTCCATTTTATCTGTAAATCTTAGCACATCACATTTGTCTTATTCTGTCTTCTCCAGAAGATGTTAATGAATTACAGTTCATACATAATGTTATAGGTGATTTTTAATAGCTAATAAAAAGTATGAGGATTTCAGAATTTTCAGTCACATTGTTTTCAAATCAGTAAGTTACCCCTAAGTGACTAGTTATCTAACTTTTAGTGCTTTTGCTGCATTTAGTAACTTTCTGAAGTCCTGTTTGACCCATATTTTTCTATGTATTCTTTTTAGGGCCGCTTTCGGAAAAAAGCAGCCTTGTGTTGCTGGAACAATTTGTTCATAATTCTGGATTAGTCTGGGACTGCTTTTTCACAAACAGCAGTTGAAGGCCCATCCATTTGGCTCAGGAGGTCCTCTGTGAGGAGATTTGGTCCTTGTGCATTTCTCTCTCCGTCTCTGCCGCAGCAAAAGGTAAATTAATAATGAGGTGCAGATGAACTGAGTCAAAGCTCTTTTAAGAGGAACCTGAACAGCAATACCATGGTTTCAACTCTTATATTCTGCTTAAAGTCTTGGATTCTTCTGGGATGTAAGACTACAAAAATGTTGTGTAGAGTCCAGAATCTTGTTCAGACAAGATCATTCTTATTCCTGGTTCCCATCAGAGACAGAGCTGAAGGTTGAACTATTTAAAGCTTTCCTTGTGGCCACATTGACGTTTAACTGTCAGAGATAGGAAGAGAGAACTGTCAATTCATCCCAAACAAAAGCCCTTTTCTGTGGGTTTATCAGTTAAAAGTAGTAAAAGTTTTGCATTGATTGATGCCTCTGTGAGCTATTTGAGGTAGGGAGAAACAACCAAAATGGGAAGTTGAGGACTTAAATAGGTCAAAATAAGTTAGTATTTTCAGAATTGTATTCCATATGTGAATATAGAACACACAAGGGAGAGTAGTCAATAGAAATAACTGACACATGATTTTAAGCAAAAACCCTAGATACATCAGTTGGGGGCTACATTTTAATATGGTTTTACCAGTGAACAAATCAGCGAGGTTTTCCCTTCTAGCAGTTAAAGTGCCTGAGATTTTAAGGAACTGAACTCTGAGCAAAAAGATCCACATAATACAAGTCTTCCACAGATCAAATGTAATGTAACTTTTAGAAAACAAAAGCCTCAATTCCTCAGGGCCAGCAGGACTTCCAAGATACAGGATGACCCTCTCTCCATTCTTCAAAAGCCAGCACAAATGTCTGCCAGGCAATTTGGGGGGCAGGGGTATCTAAGTTTTCCTTTATTCTTAAAATTCACTGATAGGATTAGGTTCCTAGGAACAATAAGTGTTTGATTTTTGGAAGTCCCTTTTTTTTCCTTTTTTGTTTTCCTTTCTATTGTTTAAATCACTGAAGGAGTGGTTTCCCAAGCTCATTGAAACAAAGGAATGGAACATGCTTTCACTAAAGCCTTCTAGGAAGCTTTGAGATGGGGAGGAGGGTGGGCGGATCATTCAGGAAAGTGACTTAAGGTCACTGGTGACAGAGCAGAGTCAGCGAGGGTGAGCACAAGAGCAGACCTAGGACCAGAGCTGTAGGTGCTGGTGGATGGACAAAGAATCCCTGGGGAATCAAAGGGCTGGGGAAACTACTTGAATGTCCTTGGAAGCAATGGGAGCCTCAGCGCCATGGAGGCCAGTGCTGCTTCATGCTGGCTCATTACACCCAATGGGCCCTTGGCCACTAGACTTAGTACATTAGAATCTCTGTGGAAACGATTGGTATATTAAAACACCTGTCCAGGTAATTTTAACGGGTAGCCATGAAATCAGCTTCTGAGCAGGGAGATAATTATATGTGGGGTGCGAGGGAATGAACTGACAATTCCAACATGGAAACCCCCTGAGGTGTTAACTTGAGTCATGTTGAAGGTAATACCTACTTTATGGAATTGTTAGGGAGATTATCCTTATGGTTGAGCTCAGAGGTTTGGAATCAAACATACTGGCTTCAAATCCTGGTTCAGTCTATTTGACCATTTGTGTCCTTAAGCAAATTACTTAATTTCTTTAAGCCCCAGTTTCTTCATTTGTAAAACGGGTAATAGTGCTTACAGGGAGGACTCAGTTCTTCAGCTGCCCTGAGCATGCTGCTTGGCATATGGAAAGCATGCAAACATTGGAGCCACCCTTCATTTCTTCCCTCGTCCTCCTGTTCTTGCTGCGATTATATCTAATGACTGACAAAATGTGTACAAACCTAAATGCTAATCTTTTTTTTCCATTTCCAAACTTTGTTAATACTTATCATGGGATATTAATAGACTGTAGGACATTACTTATTATGATGTTTTACTATACTATGGTACAGTACTATATACTGTATAGTGGCTGCTGATTTTTTTTTCTTTTCCCTAAATTCAAGTATTTCAATACAACGTATGCAGAATATGGGCAAGGACTAAATGCTGGTTGCCTGGGTGGGGTTCATGCCAAATCAAATGTGACAACCTTTTCTGGAAAGAAAGAATAATGACACTATTACCACCTAGATATTAACTGAATATGCTAAGCTCATCATATAGACTGCCCAAGTCAATCTGTACAACATCCTTTTGAGGTTGTTAGTAGAATTACCTCTGTTTTTCAGATAAGGAAATGGAAGCGTACAGTCATTTGCCCAAGGTCAGAGAACCAGTAAAGGAGGATTCCAACTCAGGCAGGCTGGCTCAGAGCCCTGCCTGTTACTATTATGCTTACCAGGCCTCACAGGCCGTGACTGGGAGCTCAGGTTCAAGGATTCCTTCCTGGCAGGCCAGCTATCATAAGAGGAAAGGAAGTACCAGAAAGCTTTTTCTCTAACTTGCTAAATATCAACTTTCCTAATATATGAATTACTGCTTAGAGGCATAGTTGTTACACTGTGTAATACATTTTGAAGTATGGTGTGTATGTTCCTGTGGTTGCATTTTTTATGCATTATACACACATCTCTGCAAACCTTAGAGGAGGGATAAAAGGCAATGAGATGTTTTGAGAAAAGTTACAATTATCTGTATTAAGATGTATTTTCTTTTGATTATAAAACAGGTATAAAAATCAGAATATAAAATAATATAGTATCCTAACATTTAAAAATGCACATTTATATTAATGTTAAATTCTGAATGTTAACATTCAAATGTTGACAGTGGTTATCTCTATGATGGTAGGCTTGCGTTGACTATCACTTTACCTTTCTGCCCCTTTGAATTGTCTGAATTTTTTAAAATAATGGACATGTATTACTTTTATGATAAGAAATCCAAAAACACAATCCTGTTTTAGAAAACTTAGAAAAGCCCAGAAAACTATAAAGAAGAAAATAACAATCTTACCACCAATTAAAAATGCTGATAACATTAGCAGATATACTTCCAATTATCTCTTCTTGTATGTATATTATGTGGTAGAGATCATCTACAATTCATAATTTGGTGACCCATTTTCTTTTCTTTCTTTTTAAAAAGTCAAAAGAACTTTTAGGATATTAAAGACTCTTCTTAAGCATTATTATTATTACTTGAGACGGAGTTTCACTCTTGTTGCCCAGGCTGGAGTGCAATGGCCCGATCTTGGCTTACCACAACCTCCGCCTCCTGGGTTCAAGCGATTCTCCTGCCTCAGCCTCCCGAGTAGCTATGATTACAGGCATGCACCACCATGCCCTACTAATTTTGTATTTTTAATAGAGACGGGGTTTCTCCATGTTGGTCAGGCTGGTCTCGAACTCCCGACCTCACGTGATCTGCACATCTTGGCCTCCCAAAGTGCTGGGATTACAGGCATAAGCCACTGCCTGGCCTTAAGCATTATTTACATTATTTAAATGTTACACAATAGATCATATGTACAATATACTATTGCCCTATGTTTTTTCTCTTTTTTTAAGGTGATCAGCAATGATGTGTATTAGATATCTTTATCATGAATATTGGATTATATTTCAGATTATTTTCTAGATTCCTAGAATTAGTGGGTTAAAGTGAATGATCATAATTTATTTATTGCTATGTAAAAAAATAATAATAATAATTCCAAAACATGGTGACTTAAAACGATAATATATTATTGTTTTTCATGGTTCTGTGGGTTGAAGAAGCTCAGCTCAGTAGTTCTTATTTGGGAGTCTGGGGTTGAGCCATTCGGAAGCCTCAATGGCTGGACATTCAACATGGCTTCTTCATGCACATGAGTGATACCTCTGTGTTCCTCCACGTGGCCTCTTTCCAGTACAGTGGCTGGATTTCTTCCGTGTCTTTCAGGGATCCAAGAGGCAAGAAGTGGAAACTGCCAGTCCTCTTACAGACCAGGGCCTGGAGCTGGCACAATGTCACTTCCACCGTATCTTCTGTCGAGAGTAGTCACCGGCCAGCTGATCTTCAAGGATGTGCAGGAGCAGCCTCCCTTCTCCATGGAAGAGTGGCATGTGTCTACAAGAGGGCAGCAATTGATGGCAGCCATCTTTGAAGTCAGGCTACCACAGATCATTTTTGAAAATGGAATAAAATACAGTTTGGTACAGTTTTAAGCAAACTTGTGAAGTAACTGAATGTTTACAAAAGTCTACAGAAAGACATTTCTGTCAGAAATAAATCTTGCTAAAGCCTCTTGAAGGAAGTGTGAGGGAGGAAAGCAGGCCGATGGAGGCTAGTCTTTTCAATAGGCCTAAATGTCCCCATGTCCCCTGAGAAAGTCTCTGCAGAGGGATGGAGTGCTAAGGAGCAAGAGTTACTGACCGCTGAATGACTCGTCATGCCTCAGGCAAACACTGAACTTTCCTGTTCCTTGAGGTTCAGCTCAGGCTGTCCCTGTCCTGTCCGGACCTCTGGGGCCAAACCACAGCCTGGGCAGAGGTGCCAGCGGGAGGGTGTGGGGAATGCAGGGACAGCCCTGGAGGGAGAAGGGCAAGTTATTGCTGGGAAGTGATTTGAGATAGGGCTGTCAGGGGAAGGAAGAGGGAGGTGCGGGATGAGGTGACCAACTGAACACAGAAATCTGCAACTCTGACTTGAAGACACAATGGATCTACAGTGCTTAGCAGTGAGGGGTATGCTTCGGAGGTTACAATTCTTTCTGGGAAGGGCCCAGTGGCCCGAAATCTAGCATTCTGCCCCTGTAGACACTCCAACGCAAGCTATTACAAGGCTCTGTATTGCTTCAGTAACAGGAGAGAGGAGGACTCCTGCTCACTCTTCATCCAACTCAAATGCTCCCCCCACCCCCTCCCCACTGGAGATTCCCCTTCCCACCCCACCTTCCCTCACCTGAGGGATCCCTCCATCCTTAGTTGTCCTAAATCTCCACAGAGGCTGAGAAGACAGGATTAGGAGTGAGGTTTTTGAGCTCACTGTTCAGGTTGGGATTTGGGCTTTACTATATACTCTGAGTGACTTTTGGTTAGTTAGTTAGCTTCTTTGCATATTGGTTCACTCATCTATAAAAGGGGGATTTAAATACAGTCTCACCTCATTCTGTTGTTGTAAGGATTGAATGAATTAATTATGTAGAATTTTCTAGAACTCTGGACCACAGTAAATACTCACAAAGCATTAATTTAACTTTCCATTACTAAAAAAAAGGAAAACTTTTTTTTTTTGGTTTAAATAGACTTTATCTTTAGAACGATCTTAGGATCACAGCAAAACTGAGCAGAAAGTACAGAGATTTCCCATATGTGTCCTGCCTACATACACATATAAGCACAGCCTTTCCCACCATCGGCATCCTGCACCCGGTAGTACATTTGTTACAACTGATGAACCTACAGTGACACATGATTATCACCCAAATCCATAGTTTACCTTAGGGTTCACTTTTTGTGTTGTACATTCTATAGGTCTGGACAAATGCACGATGGCATGCACCCACAACTCCAGCATCAGACAGATTTGTTTTGCTGTCCTAAACATCGTCTATTGTATTACTTTTAGTTACAGCTTGCCTTGAATTGTAGATAAGACATCATTACATATTCTTTATTACTTCTTGTAAACTAATCAAGCTGGGTTAGTTTATGTGACCTGTACAATATTACTTGTTCCACAGAGCCATGCATGAAACTTGGCAAATGGATAGTGAATTAGTGGTAGAAGAGGTGAGCAAATGAATGAATGAGACCTGTGCGTAGGGGTAAAAGACAAACTCAGGTAAGATTTATGATTTTTATTTTTTATACGTTTTGAGCATTTTCTATATTTTCTCCAATGAGCATATTATTTTTATAGTCAGAAATAATAAAGACAATTTGTTTTAAGCTTTTAAGTTTGGGGTACATGTGAAGGTTTGTTGCTTAGGTAATCATGTGTCATGGGGGTTTGTTGTGCAGATTATTTCATTACCCAGATATTAAGCCTAGTACGCATTAGATCCTCTCCCTCTTCCCATGCTTCACCCTGCAATGGGCCCCAGTGTTTGTTGTTCCCCTCTATGTGTCCATGTGTTCTCATCATTTAGCTCCCACTTACAAGTAAGAACATGCAGTATTTGGTTTTCTATTCCTGCATTAGTTTTCTAAGGATAAGGGTCTCCAGCTCCATCCATGTCCATTCCATGGTATAAATGTGCTACATTTTCTTTATCTAGTCTAGCACTGATGGACATTTAGGTTGATCCCATATCTTTACTATTGTGAATAGTGATGCAATGAACATACACAGGCATGTAGAAAAATGCAAATCAAAACCACAATGAGATGCCATCTCACACCAGTCACAATGGATATTATTAAAAAGTAAAAAAATAAGACATGCTGGTGAGGTTGTGGAGAAAAAGGAACCCCTATACATTCCTGGTGGGAGTATAAATTAGTTCAACCATTGTTGAAGACAGTGTGGTGATTCCTTGGAGATCTAAAGACAGAAATCTCATTCGACTCAGCAATCCCATTACTGGGTATATGCCCAAAGGAACATAAATCATTCTATTATAAAGACACATGACACGCGTATGTGTGTGTGTGTTTTAAAAAATACATTAAACTTGCTCTCTGTTCCTCAGCTCCTTCTTTACCCATTGGTACTTAGCTCTGGTTCCTCTGTTGCCAGTATGCACCATGGAGTCTATGCCAGGCAGTGTGGGGTTTGTCAGCTAGTGTACACGTTGACCACAGCTAAGAGCACAGACTCTGGAGCCAGGTGCTTGGGTTCAAATTTGGGTTCCTCCCCTCCTAGCTGTGTGAACTTGGGCAAGTTAGTTACTTCTCTGTATCTGCCTTTCCTCATCTGTAAAATAGATATGATGGCACATACCTCATAGGGATTTGTGAGGAATCTCTCAGTTAATACAGGTCAAGTGCTTAGGACAATGACTGGAACATAATAAATATTTGCAGGTGTTAGCTCTTATTTCCGTCATACACTGAAGCCTATTAGGACACACAGAATCAGCCCAGAGAAGTTTCTGTTCTAATAAAGGACTGTTGAGGGCCTATTTATGCCCTGCCTTTTCTACTACCACACCCACATGCTGCTCTGAAGAAATATAGATAATTCTGGCAAAACAAGCTGCTTTTTAAATTTTTGTACAAATCTAACTTTCAAGTTTCTGCTACCTTTGAACTAAAGCTCTGTTGTAATAAATGCATCAAGAAAATAATTGAAGAGTTAGAGATTTGGTTATAAGCTAAATAGTAAAAAGGGAATCTGCTTGCTGACTGGATCATGCCTCACCCTTTAATGGCAACAGGAAAATGTCACAAGCAAGACTGGAACAAGAGTTGAGCCCCTTCTGAGAGTATCTGGTTAGGGGTGGTTCAGGTAGGTCTTGTCACTCTCGATCTCAGTTCATCTTGGTATGAGAATGTACATGGCTGGAGGATGTCACTTTCCCAGCCAAGGCATCAATCCCTAGAGTCTTTACCATTAGAAAATATTCAATATTGTGACTTCTTCCAATGAATGTCAAGCCTAAAGTTAAGCCCAAATCTAAACCTCTTCTATTATTATTTTCAGTTATTATCCTTCTGTTAGCCTGAGGTTTCTTTAGTATTCCTATACTGAGGAAGATTTGATTTGGCCAGCATAAAAATCTCAAAACAATCCTATTTTCAAGAAATGGCTGATGTGTATGCAGATACAGCAGACTTCATTCATCCAAAGGATACTATGAACAGGTGCTAGGCTCCAGGCACTGAGCTAGGTGCTGGGGAGATGGTAATGAACAGGCCAATGAAGATTCTCTCCTCATGGGGCTTCCTGTCTGGCCAAGGGTCAAAACTGACTTATGGATCTGTAATGCCCAGTCCCTCAGCACTGAGAGAGAAAACAAAAGCCTCATACCCCTTGTCTTTTCTATCAAGTGGCAGGATTGTTTCCTGTGATTCCAGGTCAAACCTCAACTAGGAGTATCTAATCAACTCTCTGTTTCCCCTCCCCTCTTTGCAAAGCCCACTCTCTCTGGATCTTTCTTCGCCACACTAGCTTTCTGTTCAAAATCTGAGGATAGTACTTCTGAGGATAAGGTTTTCCAGAGAAACAGAACCAATAGGAATTATATATGTATATGTGTACACACACACACACACACACACATAAAGTAAAGAATTGGCCCACATGGTTATGGAGGCCAGGAAGTTCCAGGATCTGCAGTGGGTAAGCTGGAGACCCAGGAGAGCTGATGGTATAGTTTCAGTCCAAAGCTGAAGGCCTGAGAACCAAGAGAGTTTATAGTATAACTTCCAGTCTGAGTCAGAAGACAGGACAAAACTAATGTCCCAGTTAAAAGTCAAGCAGAGTGAATTCTCTCTTACCACATCTTTTTGTTCTATTCAGGCCTTTGATGGATTGGATGAGACCCACTCATCCTGGGGAGAGCAATCTGCTTTACTCTGTCTACTGATTTGAAAGTTAATCTTATCCAGAAATGCCCTCACAGACACACCCAGAATAACATTTGACTAAGTATCTGGGCACCTGTCATTCAGTCAGGTTGACACACAATTAGCCATTGCAGTGGAGTTTAGGCCATATGCCCAAATTCTAGCTGCAAGGGAAGCTGGGAGAAATAAGTATCTGGCCATTTAAGCTTATACAATGAAAGATGGATTCTATGTTTTAAGATAAGGGATTCTTCAAACCAGTAAAGAAAGGGTCAGATGCTGGGATACTAAAGTGAATAACAAATGTTTCTTATAGACTAGAATCCAGTTTTCCTGGTTCCAAGTTTAATGCTTTCTTCATTACATTGCAGTTGCCACATTATTGGAAAACATTTTTTTTGTTGTTTACTTTCAGAAAACAGGCTGATGGGGTGAGAGAGCACTGAGAATTCCATTCTTCAGTGTGTATTTAATTATTTCTACACTGGAGCAAATGCCGTGGACTGATTTTTTTTTCATGGGAATTCAAGCCCCACTCTCTTTGGCAGAGAGTCCTAACTATTTTTGGAAGTTGGAAAAAAATTCAGAGAATCTGGTTCACTTTTGGTCATGTACAGTAATGTTATTTTTGTGTATCTAGGACAGTGACATGGTCAATGCTTATTTTTAATTGGCTTTCTGGGGACACAAGGTCAGGAACAAGGCAGAAGAGTCACTCACAATTGATTAGGATCCTGTCCTGTTGGTCTGTATTCACTGGCAGGAGCCCTCCTCTCCCTGAGTGCCTGAAGTGACTTCTCCTCAGAGCCTGCCAGGCCTCTTTCTGGTCTTATTACTGTTTTTTGATTGTAGCTAGAATATTCTATAAGGGTTGGTAGAAAGTGCTTTAGTGCAAGAATCAGGACACTAGTATTTGAGTTGTAGCTCTGATACTTAATCAGTGTAGAGCAAGTTATTTACTCTGTATCTGTGAAACACAGATACTGGATTAGATAATCCCTAATATAGCAGCTTTTGGCTGCAAATCAGAGTATCCATATAAAAGTGACTTTAAAAGTAAGGGAATGTTATATAAAAATAAAAAAATTCTGGACTGAGGGTTGTTTGAGAGATTAGTTCAGAAACAGCTCAATGATGTAACAAAGGACACAGACCCTTTTGTTTTACTGTGTAGTATCATGTTCATGATGTCTCTCTTCATGGTTGCATGTGGCTACCATAGTTCTAGGTGTCAAGAATAGACAATGTGACATCAAAAAGATCACAGAAGATGAGGGGTTACTTTCTTGTGAATCTTTTTATTGGGGAGGAAACCTTTCTGGAAAAGGTCCCATGCCATAATCCCAGAGGAAGGCAGGAAAACAATGATCAAGCATTTGAAGGCTCCACTGTGTGCATCAAACTCTACCAGTGAGAGCAAAGACCTGCAAAGTCTTTCCCGTGTCCAACATGCTATGATTCTATGGTTCCTTGATGATCTTCATCAGTGAATATAAAAATCAGGCTTTGGCACTGGTACTTGAGTGTTGAGTCTTACCTGACTTTGGAAAGATAAAGAACAGTGGCTTCCTCCTATGAAAAGTACATGGAGTGGATATTGACAGTATATTTCAGAACATTTTTCACGGGGAGATAATGAGTAGCCTGCTAGTGAGGGTAATTGCCCTTCTTAAAATAACATCATGTAGATAGACCCAACGTATACTTCCTATCAAGTTTTTATTTTTACCCAATTTCTTTCTGTATTGCATTTTAGTCATGTGCAATGTTGGAAGAATTCCATGTACCCCAATCACAGGTTGGGTTGTCTGGAGGTAGACACTGAGACAGAGGGATTAACACCTGTAGTGCTCGGTAGTGTAATTCTTCCGCTGAGACTTGCCGTAAATTCTACATGGCATCTTTTCCCATTACTGATGGCTATGGTTTAAATATATCCCTTCCAAAATTCAAGTGTTGAAACTCAATGACTTGTGTGATGGTATTAAGAGGTAGGGCCTTTAAGGGATGATTATGTAGGCTCCTCCCTCAGGAATGGGATTACAGACTTTTATAAAGAGGCTTCTTTATGTGGTGTTTGGCCAGCTTGCCCTTCTACCATGTGAGGAAACGATATTCCTCCCCTTCAGTGGATGCGGCAACAAGGCACCATCTTGGAAGGAGAGAGCAGCCTTCACCAGACTAACTGAACCTGCTGGCACCTTGATCTTAGATTCCCAGCCACCAGAACTGTGAGAAAATAAACTTCTGCTCTTTATGAATTATCAAGTCTGTGTTATTCTATTATAGCAGCACAAATGGCCTGAGACGCTGATACTTTCAACACCATCGTGACTGCCAGATCATACGGCCCAAGTGGCAGGGATACTTATACTATAGTCTGAATATGCTGTAGAGTCCTTTTATTTTCTGGACCACACAAAAGTCTTGTAACCTTTTTAATCACCCAGCATATGGGCTGGCAGAGTAACCCTAGATGTGGAATATGCTGTCACTAGAACTTCAAGAGACTCACCAGCTATTGCGCTTTCTTCTTAATGGTGTAGCATGGTCCTTACTCCTGGGGACTCATCACATCTTCAATGAGTGGGTTCTGGATCTGAAAACTGACTCAGGTCCAGAAACTGGGCAAGAAGTGTTCCTCTTTACTGGGATGAGTGCCCTTAGCCTCTTAACCATCTGTCTTGACTTTTTCTGTCTGTACAGAAAAAGTAATATTTTTTTTTCCTGTAGTGCGCTTCTCTGCTATCTATTATTTTTGACCTTTTGGATGCTGTTTTCTGAGCTAGACACTCTAGATTCTCACTCAGCCTTGCTGGTTCCTGTATTAATTGTAAACCTCTGGCTTCTGGCAGTTAAAAGCTACAACCTGGACTTTATGGTTTGGAGTCCTATTATTCCCTTTGCTATCAGTAAGCCCAGTTCTATGATGGTATCTCCTGCCATCAGTCCTGGCCCACAGAGGGGAGCCACCGCCAAGTATTTTATTCTTCTTGGTAGTGCATTCCTTATGGCTTGAAAAATGGTGTGTCCTCTGGGCTTTGCTATAGAACAATTATCTTCTGGTCATATATATCATAGTAGATCCATTCAAGCATTCCTACTTCCCCGAGACTCTTAATCCCTTTGTCCAACATCTATCATGGAAATGCTGGCATGTCCACTTCATACTTAGTATGCCCAGTGTATTTTCCATACTTTTGGGAGCCATGATAGTAGTCAGTTTGCATATCCTCCCCTGGATCCTGCTGATACATGCCAGGTTGGTCTTGGTGCTCCTCTGTGGTATAGCCTCTTTCCTCCTTCTGAACTTAGCAGCAAAGGGTACTTGGGTGGCAAATCTCTGTGTCTCCCACAGTCCCAGGTGCTTATTATTCTAAGTGTCAAAGACAGATAATGGAAAAAAAATGGTTGCTGAAATTTGCTAAGAGTCCTTAGGAGCTTCTACTAAGGGACCTTATCCGTCAGGATGGGTGGGACTCCCGCTCTTTTAATGTCTAGTTCTAACTCTTTATGTTCCATCAAGTCTCAGTGAGGTGCCTCCTGAGGTCTATCGCCCATAGAGTGATTTGCAAGCTCATATGAAACTGCCTCCCTTTATGGATTCTCAAAATGACTGGAAAGGGGTGCACACTTCAGAGGGAGACACCTTATGGGTGCAGGTAAAACAAAAACAGGATTTGTGCATTACTATGTTTCTGTGACTTTTCTTGTATTAATGTACTGGGAAAGCATAAGAACTTTTGAATATATTAATTTTTATCTTTTTTGTTTTACCATTTTAAGTCTTTATAGAAATTCAGTGAAGTGTTAAAATGTTTAGAGTCAAAGGCATGAATTTGAGTCATAGCATAAATATCTTTTGATAAATTAGTCCCTTTTGGTAAATAATTTACTCTTCTTCAGCTTGTTTTTTTGTTAGTAAAATGGAGATAATATAATAATAATGTTTTAGAGAAAATAAGACAATATAACAGTATCTTCAACATAATAAGGCTCAATAATGTCATACACATTATAATTATTATTATCTTCCCACCTCTATTTTAGGCTTCCATGAGGTAGAGACGGGGCCATATTCATTTGTATATCCCCCACAGTGGTGAGCACAATGTCATGAGCGTTATAGGCACTGAATAAATGTTGGTTAAGATAATTTAAGATAGCTTTAGTAGTACTTTAATTTCTTTCTTTTTTTTTTTTTGAGGCGGACTCTCACTCTGTCGCCCAGGCTGGAGTGCAGTGGCGTGATCTCGGCTCACTGCAAGCTCCGCCTCCCGAGTTCACGCCATTCTCCTGCCTCAGCCTCCCGAGTAGCTGGGACTACAAGCACCTGCCACCACGCCTGGCTAATTTTTTTGTATTTTTTTAGTAGAGACAGGGTTTCATCGTGTTAGTCAGGATGGTCTCGATCTTCCGACCTCGTGATCTGCCTGCCTCGGCCTCCCAAAGTGCTGGGATTACAGGCGTGAGTTTAGTGAAAACACCCTGTACAAATTCAGGACATAATAAGAATTACATGCACTTTAGATCATACTTTTGATTTTTCTATCAATAGTAAATGTTTTGGGAGTTGGCAAAGCAGGGTGGGATTCTTATCAAGTCAATTTTGCTTGCTGAGGACTCTGTGAGTCTGTGGAAAGCTTAATGCAAGATGGTAAGCTGGGGCTGGGGATTAGTGGAGTGAAACCAATGAGATGTCAGCCATACATCTGAAATCTTGACCTCATTATCACAATGCTGTGATGAGGGGCTCATCAGTTATCAATAATTCAAATATACATAATGAGGTAAACACCTGGACAAGAAATGGAGGGTTCAGTAACAATGATGGCAGTAAGCAATGGCAGAAATATTAGTGTTCCAATAAAACATTTCACCCAACAGAAATGTTCTCTGCACTACAAGAAGCTTCTTAATATCATTTATACCTTTAATTGAATTAGGCCTTAAGAACATCGGGGCTTGAGCTATGGTTCTGTCAGAGTATATTTAGTACTATAAATCAGGAGCCAAGAGAAACTCTTCTTACAGAACAAAGACAGGGAAAAGAAGGGAACTGAGGTCACAGACCAATTCAAAATAGCAATTCTTTTCTATGAGTATTAAATTAGAGAGTAGTTTCTGTAATACTAATGTAGATTCAACAATCAAATTGGAAGAAATTAGAAGCTGTGCTTCCAGGCATTTATTAAAGGTGGTATCTACAGACTGCTGTGTAGGATAGGATGAGTCAACTAATACTTAATATTTATAAAAAGAACACGGTGCATATTTAGAATATACTCCTGTAACTAAAAGGCACCATGGAAAAGCTTTCCTGGTAAACTTTCACTTATTTTCTTTCTTTCTTGTTGCTGACTGATAATTTATTCATCATTCACTGTCACGATCACTCCTTAACTAACATCCCAGATGTTATCAGCAATATGACTAAAAAAATTAGACTGATTTTTATTTGTGTGGGCTGTGGTGGGAGGTGGCGTTAGATAGGAAGGTAGGATATGAGCCTAGGTCCTCAAATTCCCCAGACTTGCTGGCCTAGGAAAAAACACATTGGGCAGAGAATATTAAAATCTTATATTTGTCCACTGATTTTAGCTGTTACCTAAACCTTAGGTGCCTCAATTTCTTCATCTGTAAAGTGGAATTACTTACAAATATTAATAATATTACATTACAGATAAAATCATGTAGGGTATGCAGGAGAATTTTTTCACAGAGTCCCTTAAGTATTTTTTGTACACAACACAAAAGACTTTGGATGACCCCTACCCCAGCTGTTGCTTCTTGTTACCAAAATAGCAACAAAGATCTCATCAGAATCAATGGAAAGAGAGATGTCACTTCTCAATAATAAGAGTTATTAAAAATATAAAATAAGTGATTCACACCAAAAATAAAGATTGTAAGGTTATACTATGAACATGAATTCTTGGAGCCAAATTATGAGATGTTTATTCGAGATCTGGAAGTCCGATTTTGGGATGGAAAGGGATGAGCTGCTACTTTGTGCCTCTCTTGAAACCCCATGGTCAGTATGGGACTGGGGCATGGAGGTATGTGCTGAAAGGGATCTGGGGGAAAGAGAAAGATGCTGACAAAGAAGTCCTGCCAACTAAGCCACAGAGACAGGGAGGGGCCTTCAGTGGCCTCTGGCATAACAATGTCCTCATTGGAAATACCCAACTCACAGATGCCAACAACCTCTGCTTAAGCTCCCTCTTGCCTCAGGCCACCTAAAATGCCAGATACCAGGCCCTTCTTTCCTCCCAGTGGCTCCTGGCATTTCTAATGCCTGCCAGGTATAGGGATTGGGCACTGGCTCCCAATCAACTAAGTCAGTTCTGTCATGGAAACTTGCTGGGTCCTTCCAATCATATCTGCCTGAGCTCCTGCTGCAGCTCCCCTCTCCTCACACCAATGGTTAGTATCATCTACCATGTGATGACATGCATGAGGAACAATACAATTTTTCAAGTGAAAATGGCATTTCAACACATAACATTTGATCCTTAGTCAAGAGTCTTCCTTCTTGTAGGCCATCTGCTCGGCTACATCATACTACAGAATTACAGAGTTATTGTCTCAAAAAGAACTCATTTTAGATGCAATCAGTTTTATGTGAACTATAACCTGTTCCAATGGTTCTCAAAGTGTGACCCACTAACCCCGGGCCATCTCTAAATCTCTGAGACCACTTCCAGGAGTCTACAACATGAAAGACCATGTTTCTAATAATACTAAGACTCAACTCACCTTTTAAACTGTATAGTCATTGGCACTACTGATACAAAAGCAATGACGAGTATGACTGCTAATGCTTTCATGCAGATCAAGGCGGGGTGCCAAACTGTCCTAGTTGTCATTGTATTTTTCACCATCACACAGTTGGTGCAATTTTTAAATATTCTGTGCAATGATATGGGAAGTCTGCTTCATGAAGCACTTCTGCTGTCAATCAAAGTATATTGTCTTGAAAAAAAGAATGTAAGCAAATTGTTTGAATTAGAACTTTATTTTTGGAACAGCACTTTTATTTGAAGGAATAACTGACAAAGCATAGATATTCACATGTGGGTATTGGCAGACATTTCTCCAAAATGAACAAAGGAAGGCTGTCACTTTAGGAAAAACAACTCACAGTGTTTTTATTAGTGTTAAAACCTGAGATTTCAAGCAAAAATTAGAATTTTAAAAACCTCACATGCATCACCATGAGTTCAACAGCTTCCCAATATTTAAAGGTTTTTCTGAGATCAACGTTATATTAACAAGTTTTATATGGTAGCGTGATTTTTATATATCAACAAATGTAACTTTTTGTAATTGTTAATGTATCAACATTTGGAAGATTTTCGTAACTAGTGAACTAAACACTTTCCAAATGACAGTGTGTATAGCATTACATGGACAACATGGGTAAAAGATTCATTAGAAGTGCATAAGACTGTTGGATTTTAATGGGACCATAAAAAGTTCATCAATACGGTTTTAGATTCCACATTGCAGCTAATCTTAAGGAAACTACTATCTATTGAGTTTTGCTATAGTATCAAAAAAGCTCACTTTTCTGTACCTTTAGGAAGCCTCTGATCATCTTTCTCAAGTTAAATCTATCTTTAGTGCCTTCAGGTCCTGATGGAAATGTGCTATGCAAATCCAGAGGTACAAGATAGCAATTTGGCCTTTGGTAAGCAAATTGTGTCTGAATTACAGTTTATTGAGAAATGTCTTTTTGAAATAGAGATGTTGTCAGTAAAAATTGTAATTTAAGACTGCAGATGGGATTGAAATAAACTGGGCTGTTTCCTGACTCAATATGGTCAATATCCTTCAGCCTCTTCCTCCTTTGACCCAGCCAGAGTATGAGCTCTCCCAACATTGCCACAGCAAATTGATAGATGAGTCTTGAGTCCATGTGAAAATAGCTCCTTTTGGGCTGTTAATATTTTGTACATACATAGAGCCTTTTTACTCGTTAATGAAGTATCAGGCCTAGAAGGAGCCTAATTTTCATTGAGGGATGTAAGTAATTTGGAAGGGAATTCAACAGCCTTAGAAATAAAAAATGAGCCGATATTATTCAAGTCCTAGCTTTTTATAATCAAGCCTGCATTCCAATGAGCTATTCTTCAGAAAGAAACCTCAGCATAGCCCTAGATTGTAGTCCTCCTGATATAAACTCCCCTAAGTAGCTAAAATGAACTGAAGGATTCAATAGAGGCATTAGTGTTCTTCCACTTGAATATTGCAGATTCTCTGCCAAATATAAAGTCTTTTTTCTTGACAGTAATTAACTAGCTGGCTCATATGTTTCTAATGACTACTCCAAGTGAGAGTGAATAAAGACATATTATAGAGGAGGATGCTTGCTAAGAAAAGGACATGCTTCCTAATTTACTGTAGCTCTATCAAGCAGTTAGAGTAGCCCTGTTTGACCCCATTTATGACTGGAATTAGCAATTATAATTAAAATTAGCAATTGAGCATCATGGCAAAGAACAGGGCACTAGAGTCAGAAACTGCCACTTTGTGGCTTTGGATGTGTTTAATTTTCTGAGTCTTCATTTTTTTTTTTACTGTGAGTTGGAGATGATAATACTACCTCTCTCACAGGGCTATTGTAAGGATTCGATGAGATAATCCATTTAAAATGTGTAGGACAGGGCTTAGCACAGAGTTAGGGCACCATAAGGTTTAGTTGTATGTATTATTATAACTATGATTCTGTTTGGAAAAACAGGGTACAGATTCCAAAGAACCATTGACCTGGTACATATGTCAAATTTTTCTTTCTTTTTTTTTTTTTTTTTTTTTTTTTGTTATACTTTAAGTTCTGGGATACACGTGTGGACATGCAGGTTTGTTACATAGGTATACATGTACCATGGTGGTTTGCTGGACCCATCAACCCATCATCTACCTTAGGTATTTCTCCTAATGCTATCCCTCCCCCAGGCCCCTACTCACCGACAGGCCCTGGTGTGTGATGATCCCCTCCCTGTGTCCATGTGTTCTCATTGTTCATCTCCCACTTATGAGTGAGAACATGCGGTGTTTGGTTTTCTGTTTCTGTGTTAGTGTGCTGAGAATGATTGTTTCCAGCTTCATCCATGTCCCTGCAAAGGATATGAACTCATCCTTTTTTATGACTGCATAGTATTCCACGGTGTATATGTGTCACATTTTTTTTATCGAGTCTGTCATTGATGGGCATTTGGGTGGGCTCTAGGTCTTTGCTATTGTGAACAGTGCTGCAATAAACATACCTGTCCATATGTCTTTATAGTAGAATGATTTATAATCCTTTGGGTATATATCCAGTAACGGGATTGTTGGGTCAAATGATATTTCTGGTTCTAGATCCTTGAGGAATAGCCACACTCTCTTCCACAATGGTTGAACTAATTTACACTCCCACAAACAGTGTAAAAGCATTCCTATTTCTCCACATCTTCTCCAGCATCTGTTATTTCCTGACTTTTTAATGATCACCATTCGAACTGGCATGAGATGGTATCTCATTGGGGTTTTGATTTGCATTTGTCTAATGACCAGTGATGATGAGCTTTTTTTCATATAAAATTTCAGTTTGGATTAAAGACAATTCATGCCTCTGAAATCACAGGCTGATGAAAGATTAATGAATGTTACAAATAGCCTCATGCTGTTTAAAACTTTCATGGATGTTGGAGTAAAACAAGTTCAGCAGTGGAATAATTATGGGGTTGAAATCCACTTACTCTTAATCAACTATAGTCATTTGGAGAACTCTACCGTTCAATTCTGAAGAGAGGTCTGGTGGTCTGGTGGCTAACTGGGGGATACAAAAGATTTCTCCTTTTGTGGCAATTAGGTGAGTCATATTTAGCTAATTATATGAACATTAGACCTCCTGAAATCTTTAATTCAGGGAACTAGATTGGCACTTTGGGGGCCCATCAGACAGAACAGATTCTAAACAATTCTGACAAGAAACCTCTCAGGAGCTTTTTCAATTTTAAGCAATTAATCAGTCACATTACAGTAGATGAAATTATTAGCTCCCGAGCTCGGATTATTCTAGAATTAAGGAGGGGGTGAGGGGGAGGGGTGGGGGAGAGAGAAAAAGAGAAAGAAAGGAAGAAGCAGAAGAAGGAGAAGAAGAAGAAGAAGAAGAAGAAGAAGGAGAAGAAGAAGAGGAGGAGGAGAAAGAGCAGGAGGAGGAGGAGGAGGAAGAAGAAGGGGGAGAGGAGGGGAAGAGGGGAGGGGAGGCGAGGGGAGGGGAGGGGAGTGGAGATCCTGTTCAAGAACCATATAATTAATTAAATAAAGTAACTTTTCCTCAGCAGAAATTTGTGCTATGGCAATTCTTATTTCAAAATTCATTTGGGGGAGTGGAATTAGTATGTCCCAAACTGTGCATTTATTATGGATTATTATGGACAGCTGAATCCAAAGTTTCCATTAGAATTTTTAAAAGAGATGCAGTCATTGTGAAATATTTTCAACAATCATTAGGGATTGTTTGTAATTTTGCCTTGTAGTCTTCATCAAACAAGTTATAAAATGATAGATTTTTCATTGAAGGGTAATCAAGGCTGGTTTCAGCCCTTTATCATCCAGTGATACGTAACTGAGAAGAAATTTCAGATGAAAGATGATATATGTGGATCTTTAGCTCCTCGATACTCACAGTGCATCTGTGAGCCAGTAGCATCTGCATCACCTAGGTTTCAGAGAACCTCAGGCCCCTCCCCAGACCAACGAAATCAGAATCTTCATTTTAACAAGATGTGAGAAGCACTGTTTTAGGCCACAAGAAATGAATCTTTTCATTAAAGAGACAACTTTCAGCCTTCAGTACCTTATCCCATGTTCTTACCATTCTACCTGACAGAGAAGGTCTGATGATTTTAAGAAAAACTTTCCTTCAAACCTTGTAACAATTAATAAAGAGTGTGCGGAGACATGTCAAACACAGAAAAGTATAGAACTGATAAAATAAACCATCAGTAAACCTACTACTGAGTTTAAAGACATTTTAATTTTAACATTTTATCATATTTGATATATTTGATTATCTTTCCCTTTACTGATTGAAAAAATATTTTTATTGCAAAAAATACATAACAAAAATGACCATTTTAAGTCTCTTTGAGTATACAATTCAGTACTATCAAGTATATTGAGATTGTTGTGCAACATCATCACTATTTTTTTTTTTTTTTGAAACAGAGTCTTACTCTGTCACCCAGGCTGGAGTGCAATGGTCTGATCTTGGCTCATTGCAACCTCTGCCTCCTAAATTCAAGAGATTCTCATGCCTCAGCCTCCCTAGTAGCTGGAATTACAGGCATCTGCCACCACGCCCAGCTAATTTTTATATTTTTAGTAGAGATGGGATTTCACCATGTTAGCCAGGCTGGTCTCGAACTCCTGACCTCAAATGGTTCACCCACCTCGACTTCCCAAAGTTCTAGGATTACAGGCATGAGCCACTGCACCCAGCCACCACTATTTATTTCCACAGTATTTAAAATCATCCCAGACTGAAACTCTGTAGCTGTTAGACAATTGCTTTTCATCCTCCTTCCAGCAACCCTTGGTAACCACTATTTTACTTTCTTGATAAATTTGTCTGTTCTAGGTACCCCATATAAGTGGAATAATGCAATATTTGTTCTTTTGTGTCTCAGTTATTTCACTTAGCATAATGTTTTCAAGGTTTATCTGTGATATAGCATGCATCAAAATATTTCCTTCCTTTTAAAGGCTGAATACAATTCTAAAGCATGCATGCATATACCACATTTTGTTTATCCATTCATCCATTGATGGGCATTTGTGTTGTCTTCACACTTTGGCTGTCATCAATAATGTTGCTATGAACGCTGGTGTACAAACATCTGTTTGAGTCCTTGATTTCAACTTTTGGGTATAAACCTAGAACTGGAGTTGCAGAATCATACAGCAATCATGTGCTTAACTTTTTGAGGAAACATCATACTGGCTTCCATAGTGGGGCACCATTTTACATTCCTACCAGCAATTCACAAGATTTCTAATTTTTCTACATCATCACCAACATTTGTTTTCTTCTCTCTCTCTCTTGTTCTTTCTCTCTCAGAACCTAGTGGGTGTGAAATGGTATCTGATTTGTATTTCCTGAATTATTAGTGATGTTGAGCATCTTTTTCTGTGCTTCTTGCTCATATGTAAATCTTCTTTGGAGGATATGTATTTAAATTGTTTGCCTTGTTTTAAATTATGGAGTTATTTTGATTTATTTATTTATTTATTTTTTATTTTTGCTGTTGAGCCATAATAGTTCTTCATATATTCTGGATAGTAATCCTTTATCAGATATATGATTTACAAATATTCTCCCATTCTGAGGGGTGTTTTTTTTAAATATGCTGATTCACAGTATTCAAATCCATTTCTCCAATGAGGGGCAGTTAGGCTGTCTACTTAAGAAGTTAATTGTTTCTAAGGTTTAAAAAATAAACAGCATGGCCACAAATGTTTTTGTGCATGTCTCTCTCTCACACACACATTTTTCTAGGATAGAAAACTAGAAGTGGAATTGCTGGTGTCATAGAATGGATTGGAAAATGATAATGTTTAACAGTGTAACCTAGACATGACTGAGGTGTATAAGCAGCAAGGAGCTTACTATTGGAACTATCACTAGTTACTTGGTTACAGTGTATGTCTCATTTCCACTAGATAAATTCTAAGGGCTGCTGTTTTTATTGTAAAAAAATATTGTGATGATGAATGAGTTTGACTGTCTAGTGTCATCATTTGGTCACATGACTGAATTTCTAGGAAACAGGCCTTCTGATGGATCATTGCCAGCTTTAGCCTTAAAATGTTCTCCAATTGTTTTGCCAGTGAAACTATTACATTCTGGAGCCAATCAAATTGGTTTCAGGTACCTACAATGACAAATAGGAAGGTATTTTTAATTTTTAAAAATAGTTTTTCATTTTTATTCAGGAATCTGAATTAGGATTGAGAGAGATAGGTTGTTATAGAAGCAGATATCTCAGAGGCTATTATTAACTGAAATCAGTTAATGTCTTATTTCTCCAAAACGTATGTGACGGAGCACTGCATGAAGAAGGACCTTATTCTTAGCCTCTAACGTGCAAGTTATTGATCTAGAAGGGGAGCCAACACACTAGGCTGTCCTGTCACCTAGATGTTGGTGCTCAAACAAGTAAGAACTGATCAACTATAGACGCACCTTTAGAACTGGCCTAGACCATAAGTACTCTGCAAGATCTGCTTCAAACTTAAGTGTTTTCACATTAAAATGAACATCATACTTTCTAACATTCCTAAATCAGCCAAAGACAACCAAAATAAAATCACAAAAAAAACCTGTTCTGTTTAAAACATAATTTTTAGGGAACACTTACACACTGTTGATGAGAATGTAAATTAGCTCCACTCCTATGGAAAATAGTATGGAGATTTCTGAAAGAACTGAAAATAGAACTGAATAGTAATTCAACCCAGCAATCCCATTACTAGGTACCTAGCCAGAGGAAAAGAAATCATTTCATCAAAAAGACACCTGTGTTCTTATGTTTATCATAGCACTATTCAAAATATCAAAGGCTTGGAATCAATGTAAGTGTTCACCAGTGGTGGATTGGATTTTAAAAATGTGGTACATAGACCAAGTGTAGTGGCTCATGTCTGTAATCCCAGCACTTTGGGAGGCTGAGGCGGGCAGATCTCTGAGGTCAGGAGTTTGAGACCAGCCTGCCCAACACGGTAAAAACCCCATCTCTTCTAAAATACAAAAATTAGCCAGGCATGGTGATGGGCTCCTATAATCCCAGCTACTCAGGAGGCTGAGGCAGGTGAATCACTTGAACCTGGGAGGCTGAGGTTGCAGTGAGCTGAGATAGTGCCACGGCACTCCAGCCTGGGCGACAGAGCGAGACTCCCTCTCAAAAAGAAAAAAAAGTGGTATATATACATCATGGAATACTATGCAGCCATAAAAAAGAGTGAAATCATGTCCTTTGCAGCAACATAGGTACAAATGGAGGACATTATCCTAAGTGAATTAATGCAGAAATAGAAAACCAAGTATTATGTGTTCTCGCTAATAAGTGGGAGCTAAACAATGAGTACACATGGCCATAAAGAGGTAAACAATAAACACTGGGGACTCCAAAAGGGGAGAGGGAGGAAGGGGAGAAGGGCTGGGAAAACTACCTATTTGGTACTAGGTTTACTATTTGGGTTCACCAGAGCCCAACCCCAGAACTATGCAATACACCTATATAACAAACTGTACATAGAACCCCTGAATCTATCATTTAAATAAAACATGATTTTTGATACTGTTGCTATTGGCTTTTATAATTCCATGAACTTGATCAAATTTTTAAGATTATTGTTATGCTCTGGGTCAATTGCAACAGAGAGTATAGTTTTATAGACCAAAATCTTTAGAGTGGTAAACTAGATATTCAAAAGCTAAGTCATTGAGGTTGTCAGAATAGGTCATTCCTCATCCTCTCACCAGTCAGGGTGAATACTTGTCATCCCAGAAGTAGATAAACCTGTCTCTGATGCAAAAGGCTCTGAGATGTCTCCGTTTGAACCAGAGGGCTACTATATTAGCAAGATCACTGATTTGAGCCAGAAGGCCTGGGATGAAGTTCTCGTTCTGTCACTCACTGCTTGGACAGTCTCAGATGAGTCTCTGAGCTTGTCTAAATTCTCAGTTTCCTCTTCTACCATAGGGTGATGACAAAACCATACTTACTTCAAAGGGCAATTCTGAGAATGTAATGAAACGGTCCACATCACAGTTGTTGAGGAACTGTAAAATCTGTAAATTGTCACATAAACCGTGATAGAATGAAGGCCCACACCCTGAGCAAGAGCATGGTTAATAACGACAGCCACTGGCAGAGCCAGTGCAGGGAGATTTAGTTAAAAAACAAAAAACCAAACAAACAAAAAACCCCAAACAAACTTCAGACAGAGTACTTAGTGGGGTTTTCTATTCAGCCATTACCAGAGAACTTCCAATTTAATATGCAATAAAAGGTACTTAACACACAATTAATATTTCATCACCTTTAGTTTTGCCAGGGGAAGTTTTAACCCCAAATAGTTTTAATATTTGCATGCCACAAATTTAATATATATGTGTTGTTTGCATATCAATTTTGCCAACCGTGATATGAATCAGACCTAACCTGAACAGATCGGTAAGGGTTTATATACAATTGAAGCTATGACCCTGGAAAAACAACCTGTCTCAATGATGGGGGTTATTATCTTTTTTCTTTTGGCTAAAGTTTAACCAGTTGTTTCAGTAAAACATTCAAGAATTTTGAGATAAAAGCAGTTAAGAATCTCCAACTGTTCATCATATGAAGCTCAGATGTTCTTGTGTCTTAGTCAAGGGCTGCACCCAGAGTATAATGAGTCAGAGCAGTTTGTATCTAGGCACAGATCTTGATCCCGACAAATAAATATAAATTGTAATAATCCTGAGAGTTATTCATTGGATATTAATATGATTAACACAAAGTTCTTTTGAAATGAGCATTACATTCATCCTATGAAATATGACAAAGATAAACTGCTCAACTGGATAGCTACTTTGGAGAAACCAATTTTGCTAACTATCCTGCCCCGCCCCCCATCCACTAGCAAAGCTCTGTGATTCAAACAGGATTTCCTGTATGCTACCAGAAGCATCCGTGACTTTTTTTTTTTTCTCCTGCCAGTACTTCTAAAGTTCCCCATTTGGGCCTTTCAATCTCTTACCCACATTTTTTCCTGGGCCCCCACATATGGTATCATGCAGGTTGTGCCTTCTAGAAGATTACCTGGCTGAAGGGAAGAGCATAGGCTGAAATCTAGCCATGCATTCTTGCATGGGTTTGTGTGTGCTCAGAGGAAGTGGTGCCTTTTTCTAACTTGTACGAAGGTGCTGTATGGGCTGGAAGAGACCCTGCCCTGTCTTCCTCAGTGTCTTTCTTATCTCCTTTATCCTTCGTCTCCTCTTTTCCATTATTTGGACTTCAAATTGCCTCATCACCACCCATCACCCGGTCCCTTTCCTGTAACGCTTCTTGCCCTCTGCCCCTCTCTAGCCACCCCATAGGCCGTTCCAGAGGTCTATCACCCTTTTGTTTCCAAAGAACCTGTCCTAACTTGGGCATATCCAAATGCATGTTTTTGTAGCGTCATTGAAGGCACACGAGATAAAATAAACTTTATTGGTTTGTCGCAGTTTCCTGAGTATTGAAAAAGGGATGAAGGCTAGGTTGGGTTGAAACATAAAATTATTAAAAGCAAAACAGGAAATGAATGTTCTCAGTCAATCATTTCCTATCGAGGGTTCTCTGTGCAATGTGGTCTATGAGGAGTTCACTGTTCAGCTTTAAACAGATTGAAATGATCCGTGGGGAGAAATAACACTAAACCCAAGGACTGTGTGGAAGCGATGCTCAATGCCGGCCCTCAGGCTGCTGTGGAAAGGCCGGCTGTGCAGGCGTACGTGTTCATGTTGAAGGAAGCCTTTGAAAGCTATCTTTTTAACAGGATGAGTGTGAAAAACTACTGGGGAGGAAGAAAAAGGCAGCACAGAACTGCCACTTGAACGTTGTTTCCTGTCCATGTGGCTCTAGCTCTTTGCTGACAGTTATTCTTAGGCCTTCTTTGGCTTCAAAGGTTTCCTCTTTTCTATTTTTGGTAGCAGAATATGGATTTAGATCTGCATAACCCCTCTTGACTACTAATCTGTGCCCCAAAGAGAGCAGGGCTGTTGTTTTCTGTAGCTATCAGTTCTCTTTCTTTTCAGCACCTCCAAATGATTTTTAATATTAAGGACACAGATTTATGGGAAGGAGTCATTGAGTTTTCAAACTGATTTGTAGTCTCTTAATTTGCACATTCCTTTCTCCAGCCGGGGCATCTCAGAGATCATCTCAAGTACTGGGGTCTGACTTGTGTGATGAGTGAAAGAATCCAGGTTGGTAAAACAGATGGCCATCAAATGACCAAAAAGTAAGCAAGGAAGATTTGCATTGGAGTAACATGTAATTGATTAAGCACAATTATATTTCGGAAAGAAATAATTGATGCCTATGTCATCTAAAATTAGCTTAATCTATACAAATTGCATCACAAAGCTACAAGCCAGTCCAGACTGGAATGCTGAGGACCCAGGCCCTAGCAGAGGAAAACACACTCCCCAAAGTGAAATGTCTGTGAAGGGTGTTTCATTCCATGTCTTCTAATTCTATTTTTTAAATCACTTCTGTTTTTTCTGATCTCATGGCCTGACTTTACGGGATCATTAGTAACAATAACCTTTCACAGATTCTTTTTCATCCGGGTACCTTAACCCTTTTTTTTTTTTTTTTTTAAAGAAATGCAAAGCCCTTGAGTCCTGTCAAAAAAATATGGGGCCGCCTACTTGGCTGACTGCAGAAACAGGGATCAGGAATGCTGCCCGCTCAGCTCAGCTGCCTCTGCCACGTGGTCTTAATCAGGGTCTCCCTCTGTGGCTTTAAAAGGGTGACAATCTTATTCTTGAGAAGGATCACTGTGGGCATGTGTCAACGGAAGCATCAAGGCTTGTGCCATCTTCCCAAGGCCACTCAGCCAGTTTCTGCCGTAGCATCTGGTTTGACCTTCACAATCCTCTAGAAACCATGAGCCCATACTCCATGAACATTCCACGTGTGCCATAGTTTATTTTATTTTGCAAAGAACAAAATGAACAGAAGCATATGGGGAGAGGAACTTTGAGAATTAATCTAGGCAGTTTGCAAATGGATGATTGATTGGCAAGAAGAAACTCAAACTAGGTCATATACTGGGTTTCCGACACTGAGAAGGTGTCTTTTAATATATTTTACATAATGGTTTTAAGCAGCAGGCTGCATTATCTGTTCAGTGTTGACAGTGAGCTAAAAAGCTGCATAATCAAGTTCAAAAGAAAGCCCCCCTTAAGTCTTCTCAGGAGCATTTTGACCCTGCTGAATTTTTCAGAGGTTGTTTTAAATGTGTCCCAATGTCAGACTTGTTCAGAAAGAGAGCATTGTGTCTCCCAAGAGAATGATAATTTGCTCTTTCTTTTTAAAGTGGAGCAAAATGCTAACTTTTAATAGACGATCTACCCTTTTCTGCACTGAAAAAGTCCTCCTTCAGAATTCCTATGCAAATATTCAAACTCCCGGGTTGGGAAAAGGTTAAAAGGAACTGAAAAAGTCTATAGTGGCTCTTTCTGAGATGCACTGCAACACTTGGCAGGATGAGGTGTTCATAGCAGGTGCTGGATTTGCTATAAATGGACAATTTATAAACAGAGCTGACAACTGGGAAAACAGAGCAGTGGGGAATGCTGGCATTCCAGGGGCCAGTGGTTGATTTCCTATCAGATGGTCCTCAGCATGGAATTATTGATAGCTGCTGCTCTGAAAGAAAGCCAGTTGGCTGATGCATAAAAGGGCTGTACCTCAATTCATGCATGATCTGCTGCTAGATATTTTAAATAGGTCAGTGCAAATTAGCTTCTTCAGGTTGGTACTTCCTTAATTAGCAATTTAATTGCAAAGTCTTTTCCTCCCTCCTCAACCTTGACTGAATTTAACACTCTTCCCTCCATGTAATGCCAGAGGAATGGGACCTGGGAGAAATCTAGCTTAATAAACAAATGAGGACCTTGTGGGAGTGGGGGAGGAATCAGAGCAGCCTTCAGTGACTAAAGCCAATACAGAACCTGGCTAAGACAAGTCGTGTGTGAGCAAGGGCAGCATTTTTGGCTGTGTCCTGGGGGAGAAAGGAGCAGGGCCTTTGTGCATGGAGCCCAGGGGAGAAACAGAAATGTGTGGCAAAGGCATCTCATTTCTCTTTTGCTGTTTGTCAGGAGCTGCCAGTACACTAAGACATTCCTGAGGTCCCCTCAGGAAGGTTCTGTTTTCAGAGTATTCCCATGGGTGCACTCTAATGATCACATTCAAAGTTTCCATCGTTTTTATTTATTTTTAGACAAGTTTTTCTCCTGTAGAGATGTTCTCCTGTAGAGAGAGGTGGTCCCTGGATGGACGGCATTGGATAGCATTCCAATGTCTCTATCTGCAGCCTTGAGTCAGTGCAGAGTTCTGCCCAGAGCTAGTGGAGTGACCATACCTGTTTGTTCTAGATGCATGAGTGGTTTTTCCAGGAGACATTTGTTTGGCTGTGACTCTATTTTTCTCCTGACCACACCCTATTGTTTTTCTCTTCAGAGGAACAGACTGAAAACCTGATTCTGGAAGGACTTTGACTTCCTTACAGGGAGTGAAAATTGCACAGGTCTGAAGACTAGGGTGTTGAATTATATGCACGTTCAGCACAAGGGATTGTCTAGGCATGAGGGCTGTTAGAGGCAAAAACACAGGACTTTGAGGGAATCCAGAACGGGGACTTCTGGGTGCCACATAAGGGCAAAACACACCCAGAGTAGAGAGGGACCTAAGGCATTGAGGGGGTGGGGACATTTTGGTGGGAAGTCACGTCTGTGAGTACAAACTCCTAAGAACCTCTCTTTCCTATGGTAATCTCAGGTTCATTAATTGTGGTGAGCTCTTTGATACATATGTGACAAATCTTACTGAGCATCTATTATTTGCAAAGAACCACACTAGGTGTAGGAGATACAAGGAAGTATAAGGTACAGTTCTACCACCAGAAGTTTATGATGGGATTAGGGAGAGACACCATATTCTCATGAAAAGGTGCTAAGTTGGGAGAAACATGGCATGTTGAAGCCATAGACAATGAGGAAATGCCCTAGAAGTGCCCAGGAAGAATGGCAGCAGGTGGGCCAGGAATGGCTTGAAGGAAAAGACCAGACTGGAGCTGAGCCTGGGAGGGTGGGAGAATTTCAGTAATTGGAAATGTGAACGACAGACTATTCCAGACAAGGGGATGCTGGGCTGAAGGCCCTGGTGAGGAGCTGACCCTGGTGCTTCGGAGGAGAGAAAAGAGGGTCTTGGAAGGTAAAGCTGAGGGATCACACAGATCCACAGATCTGATGGCCGCACAGAGTGTAGAGTTCATCTTGCAGGACATCTCTGATCAGGGCAGGGAGATGAGGAAAGCAACATCTCAAGAAGATAAAAGAAAACAAGAGTGGCAGTCACTGCAGGAGGACCTCACAGTCCAATATCAAAGCGGCCAAGGCTTTAGGTCTGAAAAGGTTTTATTTAGAGCGAGGGGTGTGTTCTGCACCAGTCTGCATGTAAGGAGCCTTCCTTCCCCAGCCTCCCTCTTCCTCACTCATAGCCCCTATTTACTCTAGAAAACAGGGCTGTCTACTCATTGGAGTTTCCCCACAAACACAGAGCCAAAGCAAAACAAACATTGATTTAAAAAAAAAAAAAGAACTTCATTGCTTGACTCTTACTCACTCACTCTTGTATTCCCATTGGTGTCACCCTGATTTATGTGAGGCCTTACTGGACTATTTGGACTATTGCTTATTTCCATAGCTAACTCGTAAGGCCATCTTTGAGCGCTGGAAGTATCTGCTCAACTTGATGGAAGGCTAAGGCAGAGCCACAGCTCTGGGGTGGGTGGGGTCTCCCCTGGCGAGGGAGGGCTCACCTTCTGAGAGTTCTGACACTTGTCCCATTCCCTAATACCTCGACATACGGCCTGCAGACAAATAACTTGGGTATCATCTGGAGCTAGTTTAAAATACAAAAAATCTCCACCCAGACCTACTAGATCAGGATCTGCATGTTATGCCAGATTTGGAGGGATTCATATGCATGTTAGAGTTTGAGAGGCACTGCTTTTAACCTACCTGGATGGAAGAATGACCTGTGGAGCTATAAAAACATTTTCCGTCATATTCCTCACTCCAGACAAGTTAAGCCAGAATCTCTAAGGGTGGAGCCCTGGCACTGGTATTTTTTAAAATTATTATTATTATACTTTGAGTTCTAGGGTACATGTGCACAACGTTCAGGTTTGTTACATAGGTATACGTGTGCCATGTTGGTTTGCTGTACCCATCAACTCATCATTTACATTGGGTATTTCTCCGAATGCTATCCCTCCCCCAGCCCCCCAGCCCCCGACAGGCCCCAGTGTGTGATGTTCCCCGCCCTGTGTCCAAGTGTTCTCATTGTTCAATTCCCACTTATGAGTGAGAACATGCAGTGTCTGGTTTTCTGTCCTTGTGATAGTTTGCTGAGAATGATGGTTTCCAGTTTCATCCATGTCCCTGCAAAGAATATGAACTCATCCTTTTTTATGGCTGCATGGTATTCCATGGTATAAATGTGCCACATTTTCTTAATCCAGTCTATCATTGATGGACATTTGGGTTGATTCCAAGTCTTTGCTATGGTAAATAGTGCTGCAGTAAACATACGTGTGCATGTGTCTGTATAGTAGCATGATTTATCATCCTTTGGGTATATACCCAGTAATGGAATTGTTGGGTCAAATGGTAATTCTAGTTCTAGGTCCTTGAGGAATAGCCACACTGTCTTCCACAATGGTTGAACTAATTTACATTACCACCAACCATGTAAAAGCATTTCTATTTCTCCACATCCTCTCCAACATCAGTTGTTTCCTGACTTTTTAATGATTGCCATTCTAACTGGCATGAAATGGAATCTCATTGTGGTTTTGATTTGCATTTCTCTGATGACCAGTGATGATGAGCATTTTTTCATGTGTCTGTTGGCTGCATAAATGTCTTCTTTGAGAAGTGTTTGTTCATATCCTTTGCCCACTTTTTGATGCTGTTGTTTTTTTCTTGTAAATTTATTTGTAGATTCTGGATATTAGCCCTTTGTCAGATGGATAGATTGCAAAAATTCTCTCCCATTCTGTAGGTTGCCTGTTCGCTCTGATGGTAGTTTCTTTTGCTGAGGCACTGGTATTTTTATAAAGAGTTTCCAGATGATTCTATGTGCAGACTGAGTTGAAAACCACTGACCTATGGTCTGGATTAGCCACTTAGTTTCCAAGGCACTGAATTCCCCTCACATTGTAAAACAGAACACCATGAACCATTTAGCCACAGACTCAGATGGAGTTGGAGTAATGTTAATTAAGCATTTTTCCAGGAACTGGTTAGGAAACTCCTGGTCAGAAGCAGATGCAACCACTGGCTTCACCTGAAAGTGTCAAGATGGCCACTTGCTACAATTTCTAGTCTTGAGTATTCTCTTCTGGCTTTGGAAGGCACCTTCACATAGAACCAGGCCCCTAATATTCTTTATGCCTAAGGAGACAATATCTAGTCCCGGCCCCCAGGAAGTTATGTTCTCTACCTATTGACAGCAAAGACATACTGAGGGATTGAGTGTTGATTTTCACACAAGTGCTCACTTTCAGAAAACACAAAAGTGTTTAAAAGCAGTTTTCCACTGGTCCTTGGGCTGGGATAGATGCCAAGGTTCAATAACTCTCATAGTTATTTCAATACATTTTCTTTCCCACTGGGCCTTTCAGTTACTGAATGTCAGCATACTGAGATTCTTCCCCAATCAATACATCTCAAGCCAGTCCCTGATTTCTCTCAGTATCTCCAGCCCTACAAAAATATTGAGGAGATTTCCACCAATAGACTGGGTGCCTGAACCGATCTTGGTCAAGGCTTGGAGGTATTAGCAACTCTGTTTCTTCTTCCTGCCTTAGACCTGGCTTTCCAGGTCTATTGCTGTGGCCCTGAGCATGACTGCATGAGCCATGGTCTTTCTACTCTTTCCTTATTATTTATTATCCTCTTTGAACTAGATTTAAAGCATACCTGAGACTCCTGCTTACCTGGAGTCTACGCGAGCTCCTTAATTCTTCCTAGATACTTTTATTTTTTAGGTTATGGTCCTGCTTAGACCCCAGACCTCCTAGAATTAGCGTGCTGAACCTCATCTATTTGGGGTCCCCAGATGTTCTGTGCACTCAGCAACTCAGACCACAATATACACTGGACTGCATTGAGGTTAGGCCACACTGTAGTTTGGACTGCTGGTCTCTCCTCTTAGGCGCTGCCTTCTTAAGCGGCCACCTTGGCTCCTTCCTGTCTTGTTTTCTCTCCTTTTTCCTTGGCTTGGCATTAAGGTCTCAGATCACTGCTCCTACCCCCACCCAAAATAATACAGTGGCAGCATCTGCTCAAATGTAACCATGGGGACTATGCCATCATGACTGCTTTTCTCGGTAACAATGGTATCACTAGTTTTTGCTGATGAGGAAACAGATTTGGAGATAAACCAGACAGTGGTGGTGAGAAGACCCCAACTTTCTCACTTCTGGTTTAGAATACCCAAGGCTTCTTCAGTTCCATGTCATCACATTGCAAGAAGACCATTAAGAAGAGAAATCTGAAGACCCAGATTGAAATCCAGAAATGAGGCTAAACCAAAGTGACATTTGTGTTTGGCATATACTGAAAATGTAACCAGGGTGTTTCTGTAATAAGCACCCAGTCCAGAAATAAAGAGCCTTCCTTTCACAGAAGGTGAGATTGTCCTAGGAGGTTTCTGGGCTGCTGGTCATGGTGGCTCCTTCAGGAATAACAGAACACTCACTACTCTCTGGAAGCAGATTCATGAGGAAGCTCAGAGGATTTCAGATGTTGTTGCTGTCTGTAAAAGAATTTATAATTTGCATCTTCCTGTGCCCAACTTGCTCCTGGGCACCTTCCTCTGGTGCTTGAAGTTGGTATGCCTTCTGTCCAGACAAGTAGCTTCTTGGCCTATTAATTATGTAATTGAAAGTCTAAGCCTTCTCATTTTAAATGATAATAAAATGTTTAAAGGTGTGTTGCTTGTAAACCTATTTTTTTTTTTTTTTTTTTTTGCCTTTCCATTTATTGCCATTCATTGCTTTTTATCATGGGCTGGCTGGCTGGCCAAGCCAAGCTAATTACTGCCCTATTGTTTTTGGAAGACTAGGTGATACCCAAGACTATTAATGAGTCTATAAATTAGGGCTACAGAGGAGCCTGGCTGCTTTCCTCTTACCCCTTCTCTCATTAGGCATGTTGTTCTGCTTTAGACAAATCTGAGAAGATGGGCAAAGTGGAATTGGCTGCTGATAAGACTGAGAGCATGGGTTGATCAAGAAAGCAGCAAGCAGCAATGAGTGGCAGAGACTCCAGGGTCCAGGAGAGTGAGAGAACCAGGGGGACCAATATAATGGGAAAAAGGAAAGGAGAATTCTAAACTGAGAATTGCCACCCTGTATTACTAGAAAAGTGTCTACCATGTGATCAAGACCCATGGCTTACATGTTAATAATGTTATGTTGATTCTTACATGAATACACTCCCCTGAACTGGAATGAAACCCAGCAGTTATATGGTGTCTATGGGGACAAGATACATGTTAAAGTGTCAGAGCAGGTGGCTATGTATCTCTTCTTTGTATGTTACCATTAAATCTAATCCATTCTTATAGTGACATAAAATCTAACAAAACTTTTTATTCAGGACTCCCACTGTTTTTAAACTTTATAAAATAAAGATTATTATCTTTTTTGGAGGAATAATGCCTATCACATAATGTAACTTAATAAACTATGGAACAAATGAACTGTTACTTTCTCGATAAAACTCTATTTGCCCTAAAAGTTATATGGAGTATACCTTTATTTTGTTTTTAAACATTTTTTTAAAACAAAGTGTATTTTTTTTTTCCATTGCAAAAGTATTATGGTAACTACAAAAGAGTAAAAAGAAAAAAAATCATCCCTGATTCCAAAGACCACCTCTATTAGTATTTTTGTGTATTTTCATGCAGACTTTTCTATCAAGAGTTCTTTTGTTTGTTTGTCTGTTTTTGTCGGGATGAAGTGGAATGTGGAATATAAATAGTTATTTAAAATTTTTAATTCAATTAAAATTGGTTTGGAGGCTTCTGCCATTCTTTAGAGTCACTGGGGATTTTTTGGCATATTAGAAATATCTGCTGTAAGAACTTAGAACAGAGCTGGCACATTACTGATAAAGAAGCTGAGACGTAGAACAATGCAACGGCATTGTTCTTAGTTACCCAGTTAGCTGGGTTTAGAACTACATCTACGACTCCCACCCCAGGCATCCTTTTTGTGTCTTTCAAGTAAGTATCCTCGTAATGTAATCACAGCAAGGAAAATAACCAGAGAAATTAAGGATAGCCTGGAATTCCTGCAAAATATCTTAATGTGAAATAAGCCAATTTCTTAGAAAATGAATAGCCTAAGTGCAATGGACTGAAGTTTTTGTGTCTCCCCCAAATGTATATGTTGAAGTCCTAGCCCCCAAAGGGCTAGTATTAGTAAGTGGAGCATTTGGAGGTACATAGGCCATGAGGGTAGAGCCCTTATGAATGGGACTAGTGCTTATAACAGAGGCCCCAGAGAGACTGCTCATCCCTTCTATCATCAAGAAGCAAGAAGACACCATCTATGAACCAGAAAGGAGGCCCTCATTAGTCACCTGATCTGCCACTGCCTTGATCATGGACTTTCCAGCTTCCAGAACTGTAAGAAGTAAATGTCTGTTGTTTATAAGTCACCCAGTCCATGGTATCTTGTATAGCAACCCAAATGGACTAAGACGCTAAGTGACCTCAAGTAACCAAAATGTCTGGTTTGAGGGCAACAGTCCAGCTGCAAATACTGTGTCCACCAATTACAAGCTGGCCTTGGGCAAGTTTCTTTAATAATTTCTTTATTCAGCAAATACTTACTGAGCACCAACTATATGCCAGGTACTCTCTGTGCTGGGAAAATAGCAGTGGGCAAAGCAAAATCAGTTTCCCCATGAAGCTTATATGCTAGAAGGGTGAGATAACAATACAAAAGTGAATATATGTGTGTCAAATAGAAACTAGTGGCAAGAAGAAAAACAAAGCCAGATGAGAGGAAGAGGAAGTGCCAGGGTGGTGCTGCTATTTCATAAAGGGAATACTTCCCAGATAAGGTTACATTTGAGTAGACATTCAGAGAAATTTCTTAATATGTTCCAGCCTCAGTTTCCTCATCTCTAAATGGGATAATGATAGTACCTCCCTCACAAAGTAGCACTAAGAATTCAATGAGAAAATACATTAAAGCAAAATGCTCCATTGATGGTTACTATAGTTGTTATCATTTATTTTCTCTTCTGTCAAATGGAAAAATTCAGCAGATTTATAAAAACCTTTGCAGCAATAACACCCCAGTTATTCTTACTCTTTGACTTGTATGATGACACGTGGTCTTAACGGAATCCTGGACCTAATTCTCAATCCTTGTTTATGCTTAGTCTTACCTGCGAAAACTGCCAACCCATCTGGCATCGGGTGGAGAGATTAATGCACAGCTGAAAACAACTAAGCTATATTGAATAAATGAGAACTCAAGGTTTATCTCCCTATGCAATGCAACTTTTCACTGCAACTTTTAAACCAATATTTTATCCAGTAGGGGAAAGTAAATGAGTCTCCTATGCTTAGATTCATAAGGATGTTTCTATGGATATAAGACACTCCCTTGCTTGAAGGGATAATATTAAAACTCGTTAAACTTTGAGTAGACAAATGTACAATGGTGCTATTATAAGGAAGCTCAAAAACAGCTAAGGGCTCCACCCAGTTGGCATTTCTAAAGTTAATGTATCTTACCTAAAAAACAGCTCTCATTTCCACAATCCTACAAGGTTCTGGAGTCTTTGTATTTTTCACGCAATGTTTGAGAAATGACTTGCTGTATTTGCAAATGGAATAAAATGATGAAATCTGTATGCAAATGTTCATGTACCAGGAAATGTGTTTTTGAAAAAGTGATGGGAAATTGATTTCTAAAGTAAGCATTTGGAGAATTCCTCTCCTGAGTTCTGATGGTGTTTCTTCTTTGAATAAAAAGTGCCTACTTTAAACCCTGTGTTTTTGTTTTGGAATCTCCCTCAGCAACATGGGTCTGGACCTCACTGACCAGGCACTGATAGCCATGAGTGTTTTGACTTCCTCATTGCCATTATGATACAATTATTTTGTTTTGTTTTACTTTTTAGATGATTTGATTCAAAATGAGAAGTGGTTCTCCATGACATTTTGTCTGACAGACGAGACTCTTGCATACCCCTGAGGCCTCTTGATACTCTGAAGAGAATGCCGGTTTGAGGAACATTCCTGAGAGTCAAGTTGTCTCAATTCCTTTGGCTTAGCATTGTAGAACTCCTTTTTTTTTTCTGGCTAATTCCAGATCTATGAATGGGTTCTTGCTTATGGAAGAATGTGATCTCTCTATTTTAAAGACATTTCCTTTTTTTTTTTTTTCTTTTTTTAAGTATACTTTAAGTTTTTAAATTTTTTTAAGTTATACTTTAAGTTTTCAAATTATACTTAAGAACATTTGCACACAGATTTCATCATTTTATTCAATTTGCAAATACAGCAAGTCATTTCTCAGACATTGGGTGAAAAATACAAAGACTCCAGAACCTTGTAGAATTGTGGAAATGTGAGAGCTGTTTTTGGTAAGATACATTAACTTTAGAAATGCCAACTGGGTGGAGCCCTTAGCTGTTTTTGAGCTTTTCTGCACATACATGTGCAGAAAGTGCAGGTTTGTTACATAGGTATACATGTGCCATGGTGGTTTGCTGCACCCATCAACCTGTCACCCACATTAGGTATTTCTCCTAATGCTATCCCTCCCCTACCACCCTACCCACCGACAGGCCCTGGTGTGTGATGTTCCCCTCCCTGTGTCCATGTGTTCTCATTGTTCAACTCCCACTAATGAGTGAGAACATGCGGTGTTTGGTTTTCTGTTCCTGTGTTAGTTTGCTGAGAGTGATGGTTTCCAGCTTCATCCATGTCCCTGCAAAGGACATGAACTCATCCTTTTTTATGGCTGCATAGTATTCCATGGTATATATGTGCCACATTTTCTTTATTTTGATATTTTCCAAGTCTGGATTAAAGACTTAAATGTAAGACCTAAAACTATAAAAACCCTAGAAGGAAACCTAGGCAATACCATTCAGGACACAAGCATGGGCAAAGACTTCATGACTAAAACACCAAAAGCAATGTCAACAAAAGTCAGAATTGACAAGTGAGATCTAATTAAACTAAAGAACATCTGTACAGCAAAATAAATGATCATCAGAGTGAACAGGCAGCCTACAGAATGGGAGAAAGTTTTTGCAATCTATCCATCTGACAAAGGGCTGATATCCAGAATCTACAAGGAACTTAAATAAATTTACAAAAAAAAAAAAAACAACCCCATCAAAATGTGGGCGAAGGATATGAACAGACATTTCTCAAAAGAAGACATGTATGTGGCCAACAAACATATGAAAAAAGTTCATCATCAGTTCATGTCCTTTCCAGGGACATGGATGAAGCTGGAAACCATCATTCTCAGCAAACTATCACAAGGACAGAAAACCAAACACTGCATGTTCTCACTCATAGGTGGGAATTGAACAATGAGATCACTTGGACACAGCGGGGGGAACATCACACACCAGGGCCTGTCAGGTGGTGGGGGCCTAGGGGAGGGATAGCATTAGAAGAAATACCCTGATGTGAATGATGAGTTGATGGGTGCAGCAAACCAATATGGCACATATATACCTATGTATCAAACCTGCACGTTGTGCACATGTATCCTAGAACTTAAGTATAATTAAGAAAAAAAAGAAAAGCTCATCATCACTGGTCATTAGACAAATGCAAATCAAAACTACAATGAGACACCATCTCACACCAGTTAGAACGGCAATCATTAAAAAGTCAGGAAACAACAGATGCTGGAGAGGATGTGGAGAAATAGGAACACTTTTATACTATTTGTGGGAGTGTAAATTAGTTCAACCATTGTGGAAGACAGTGTGGCGATACCTCAAGGATCTAGAACCAGAAATACCATTTGACCCAGCAATCCTATTACTGGGTATATACCCAAAGGGTTATAAATCATTCTACTATAAAGACACATGTACACGTATGTTTATTGCAGCACTCTTCACAATGACATTTCCCATTTTAAAGGTACACGTTGGCTGTTGTTCCTTTTTCACTTCTGGCAAAGCTGCATTCTTGGTGATGTAAAGGATGAGTTGGATTGAAGGGGGCTGAGCCACTTATCAGCAGTGTGTATAGGCTGTTCCACGGTCATCTTGCAGTTCACATATGATTGTTTTAGGCTGCTGATTCTCCTTATTATCTCTTCTTGAGCCTCTTCACCATAAAAATAAGCCTTCCTAGAACACCACAGGGTCTAAGGTAGGTAGCTAAAATGATTTAAATCTAAAAGTCCTTCATTCTATATTTGTAGAAATTCCTACCAGGAGATGTAGGTCTCAATATGTTTGGATTAACTTTTTTTTTAAAAAAACAAAAATCAGAGAATCTAAGAGGGAAACAAGATAAGCATTAAATTTTAGTGGTAATAGGAATATCCAGCATGCTGCTGTGTAAGTGTACCACATACTAAGTAAGACTCTCCAAAGACAGGCAATCCTGTGTGACAGATATCAAAGAAAGAGGTAAGGTGGCTTTTTTTGGTTATTTGATCTTTCCATTTGGTCCATTTTATAGATCAAAGTGCAGGTAAAGTAGCTTTCACAGTGAGGGCCTCTGAAATGTTGTCTTTCTTACATTCACTTTTGTGGCAGCAGCAGGTCCATAAGATACTTTCCTACTCAATATACCTTAGTGTGGTCTCCTAGCCTTCGTCATGGTCTTCATACATACTGGATTTACAGATTCATAGTAATGCCAGATTATTCTTCTAGCCCCACAAACATAGCCATTAATTGCATAAACAGGCACGTGGCCAAGGACAGAGATCATCGGGAATGTCACTGTGAGGCCCATTGTGCCTCAACAATTTTCATGAATTAACATGACTTTTTAGTATTTGTTGATTGAGAAATTCCATAAGGTGAAAAAGAAGCTAGTGTGAATTCAGTTACATGACCTCTGTTTAAATATAACCATTGACTTTTAGTTATATAACTAGTATACATCTACATTTTCATTGACTAAATTAGATGCAATCCATAAAGCTGTAGCCTCTTCTCATTTCTTGACCTGAGTTCCAATTCTAAAGCTCAACCTATAGTACTACTACTATAGCATGTATCTATCCATACCTTTTCTCTGCTCTCATATATGTATATATGCATCTATAAAAATATTTGGTACTGCTTCTTATACGTATATATACACGTATACATCATACTATATGTATTCTGCTGCAACTTCAAACTGTGTCTTGGGAAGTCATTATTATTTTTTAACCCCTGTGTAATATAACATGGTTTATTTACCATTCTCCTACTGTATTTACTTCCATAAATGCAAAACCCAGAGCCAGGAATGCCTGCTCCTTCAGTAAAAGAGAAATTTGAAAACTGCCCACTGGCCCAGGGAAGCTCTCAGGAAATGCATGACTACCCTGGGTTTCAATGGAAAAAATACTTCCCATTATAAATGGAAACTTCACAAGTGTGCCATGGATGGGTGTGGAATTCAAATTTACCCTACAGGTATGTTGCGGAATCCCAAGCTGAGAAATTAATGTAGAAACTGACTATGGCCTGATGAAAACATGGGGGCTTCCTTTATATGAAGTCTCAAAATCACTCTCTAAGTCCTTTTTTACAATTCCCAACATGCAAAATATACCCCACCCCATGCCATAGAACAAAATGATAGAAAAAGCAGAAAAGTTTATACCACAAAACTTAAGCAATATGAAATGTAGAATGCTATAAAATAAACATGTTTAAAGTAAGAAAATAAGGGAAAATCATAATAATGGAACAGAACACTAAAAAAGAGAACAGGTTCAGGTGTAAAATATTAACATAAAACTTTAGAGGCTGGGCGTGGTGGCTCACGCCTATAATCCCAGCACTTTAGGAGGCTGAGGTGGGCAGATCATGAGGTCAGGAGATTAAGACCATTCTGGCCAACATGGTGAAACCCCGTCTCTACTAAAATGCATACAATTAGCTGGGTGTAGTGGTGCACACCTATAGTCCCTAGCTACTGGGGAGGCTAAGGCAGGGGAATCGCTTGAACCTGGGAGGCAGAGGTTGCAGTGAGCCGAGATTGCACCACTGCACTCTAGCCTGGTGACAGAGCAAGACTCCATCTCAAAACAACAACAACGACGACAACAACAACAACAACAACAACAACAACAAATTGCTTTAGAAAGGAAAACTACAGCTATTGAAAATAACTGTGCCTTGTAAATAAACACTGATGAAAGGTAAAGGTTTATCATTTCAAGATCTAATTATTAGTGATTAAATAGTGAAAGTGAAGCAATAGTGCATATTCCATGCCAGTACTCTATAAATGTATTGATTTGTCAAGATTTCCCATTCATCTAATTTTAAGAACAAGTCCTCTTTATCCAAAATAGCATAAGCCACATAAATAATTACCCAAGGCAGAGAAAATATAAATGAAATCCAAGGTCTTCAGACGTCTCTGGACTGAAGTCTTTTAGCCTTCTTTGACTTTTGACTTCTGTTTTAGGAATTAAATTTGCCTGTGGAAATTGAAGGACCATACCATGTAAGTATAAAATAGTTCTGAAGGCAAAAGGAAAGTGCCTGGAAAAGTCGAACTTTAAACCTCAGGAGCATCTTGCATCCCATCAGAGTAATGAAGAAAATCTTGTTTTGCTTCTGGGATTTGGCATTGCAATAGCCTGGGGAAATGGACACTGCTTCCCTTCAGCAATAAAGTTGTCCAATATGTTTAGACTGCAAAGAACTTCTAATTGATGGTAGTGCTAATGAAGCAGTTGTGTATATTCTATGCTGAGGGGACAACTGAGCACAGGAAGAGGCCCAAATAATTTTTGCTTTATAAGTAGGTGAGGTGTTTTTGTTTTTTGTTTTTTTTTGGTGCCTTTGCTGCTGTTAGGAAATGCATCCTCCTCCCAATTCACTGTTGAGAGTCTGGATCTTTCGTGTACAGTTGTCAAGGGTTTTCTTACGCTTTCAAAATAACACTATCCCAAGAATACTCATATTTTTGTTTCTACAACATTTGGGATGCCAGCTTATAAACTGAGCAATAAAATGTAATCTGCTACATATGAAGGAATCTTTATTAAGATACCAATTCTTGTCTGAACTTCTAATCCATCTCTTCTGCTTAGGAATTTTTTTAAATGAATATTCTTTGTCAAAGAGAATATCAAGTGCTAAATGATTTATTAAAATAAGACAGTACAACTCTTAAGTTAATCGCCATAGAAAATACAACTTTTCAAGAGATCAGCGTCTACAACTTAGATTTATTGGAAGGCTTTAGAGTACATAAACTTGAACCATTTGAAAAACTGATATAAACAGCTAAAGGAAAAAGAAAGAAGCTATGAAATTTACAGTTGGGTGATCCTGAAAGAAGAACAAAAAAATTCCTGTTAAGTTTACATAAAAACAACAGAAAGTAAGACATGGCACTATTCCTTTTGGGAATAATAGGATTCATGTTTAAATCCTGACTTGTTTCTAGACTGTAGGCTTCAGTGGGATCCTGGAACCAAGTTCAGAGCTTTACAGTGAAGTCTGGAGAAGGAGTGGCTGCCTGGTTGGAAAGATTTAGTTATAAAGACCTTCTTCTGAGCTTCTTTTGTTTTGGTAAAAACTAAAACATGCCCTGGTGGTGTGTGTATGATGCCAAAACATCTGAATAAAAATCAAATCGCAGCCCCAATTTACAGATGCATGCCTTACATCCATTCCAAATGCAGGGGCAGTCTTTGGAACGGAAGCTTATTTTACTCAGGATCAGGGACGGGCAGTCAGGAAACAGGGCTACACTCCCCTCGCAGCTGACACTCTTTGGGACTTCCTTCTGTCCTCCAATTGGTTATTGGCTTTGTTCCTGCGAAGAATGGCATCCTCGCACTGCTCCACTTTTGTCCTTGTTTCTTACTTAACCTCCCTGAGTCTCATTTTCTCTTTTATAAGAGCTCAATTCCTGATCCATGACAAGAACTTGGGAAATGTTCATTCCCTTCTTAATGTACCTTCATTTTCATCCAGATGGTGGTGGCGATTATAATAGCAAAAGGGAGGAAAAGAAGACAGGAAGTTGATTCTTCCATTGGTTTTCTCCCTTTGCTACCTGTGAGGTACTTAGGAGAAATTCCTAGTCTCTGCCTTTAGGGTCTGGCTCTTCTTTCCTTTTTTTCTGGGGCTCCATGTTCAGAGGGGTCATTGACATGGAATGTTCCTCTGAAATGCAGATGCATGTTTTCCTTTAGACCTCTATGTGCTGTAAGACCTGCCTTATTTCCTACTGTCATCCTTGTCTTTCCCTGCAGAATATTACAATTATGAGTTGACTCAGGAGGGAGCTTTGAATTTTCTTTTCCCAGTTTCCTAGCAAGGTGCTTTTTTGAAAGCCTAAAAAATTATTTTGAACTTGCTTTAAGAAAAAGATGGCTTAAGAGAATTGGGAAGTGCGTCAGGGTAGAGTGTGAAGCATGAGGCATGTGAAAAGGTGATGATGGCAGAAAGTCGAAGCAAGTAGAGCCACCCTGAGGTGCTCAGAGAACAGTGTCTGGAAGCTGATGGACACCAAGAGGGTCCCGAGGAGGAGGCAGATTTCCCTGGAACCTTCCTTTCCTAATTCTGCTTCTAGAGTTTTTCAAGATTGTCCTCTGGAATCCTCATTCCTGCTGCTAGCCAGCTGGGGTGAAAGGTGAGAAAGAGTCATTGATCCTATCGAAGTGTTCAGAATTCATTTTCTTCCAGTGTCATCACTGCACTGTTGGATGGAACCCCTTGCATGGCATGTGATGCCTCAGGGTCCTTGTCAGCTGCCCACCTCTTAGAGCTCGTTTATTTGGGAGAAAGTTTCCTGAGACCTCCAAACAAGCTTGAAAGCAGATATTGGGAATAGTACCTGTTCAAAAGTTAAGTCCTACTGATAATGCAGTCAATTATCTAGATTTTTCTAAATGGCAAATGGTCTAATATTAAACGCCATCTGTTGGGTTAAAAGGTTTCTGAATGTTTGGGAAGACACAGTGCCATCACCAGAAAATGAAACCAGCCTACTGTAGCACCTAAAATCATAAGAAACAAGCAATCTCTTATTTATAGGAGGTGGACTTTGACTGTAGATAGATTCACCTGTTTTGCGAAATAACAGCTGGCTTATGTTTCTTTAGTGGCTTATACCATCGGTAAACCTTTCCTGATGTGCTTAGTGTTTTCAGTTTAATTGGTTGCACTTAAAAGTGTCTAAACTTGCAAAAACAATAGAGAAATACATTAAATGAATACAATCAAACACAAATGGCTTAAAGTTACATTAAAATGGAAAATATCCATATATTATTTAATGTACTGCACTCAGACTGTTAAAGCTTGAAAAAGAATAGTAATTGTGTAGTCATTTAAAAAAGGGGGTTTTCAAAGAATATTTAATGGCTTGAGAATGTTTCCATTATAATAAGTAGAAAAAAGCAGATCACAAAATGGTATTTTGGAAAATCCCAATTTTGTAAAATAACGATAAATATATATATGCGTGTGTGTGTGTGTGCATACACACACATATGAACATATACAAGCATAATGAAAACTTAAAGGACTTGAAAATAATAAAGAAAACTTAAAATATTAACAGTGATCATCCAAATGGTAGAATTAAGTGTGATTTGAATTCTCTTTTTTGTATTTTTCCATGTTTTCTATAATGAGCAACTGTTAATTTTCATATAATGTTTTTAAAAACAAAAAACACGGAAGAAAAGAAAATTAAAGTGAACATAACCTAACTTTAAAATCAAAATCCCACTGCAAAGGAAACATTTCTTTCAAGTAAGGAAAGAGATACACTCCTGAACCAGCAGGAAAAAAGAGAAAGGAAGATTGTAACTGGGTCAAGTACATGTCCAGCTTTCTCTGCAAAGCTCAGGCATTTTTCTTTTTACAGCTGCATCCAAGCTCTCCAAAGCTGCTTTCTTTCAATCTCTGGAAGGCAAGTTTCTGAACTAATTGCAAGAAGAATCACATTTACTCCTGGCTAAGGAGTCCAATTGGCATTGCATTGGCGAGGAGCGTTTGTTTCAGGGTTGCTGACTGTACAAGCTGCTTTCTGTGCTGCTGCTCGGACCGCCCTCCTGAGCTGGGTTGGTGTGGAGCTGCTGTTGGCTCTCCTGGTTTTCCCTGGTGCACCAACAGGCACCCAGAAAACCCAGGTCTAACTCTGTCATGACCCATGGCTGTCATATTAGGAGGATGGGTCTGTCTCCAGCCTGAACGGGCTTCCAAAGCTGACAATTGCTCCGCATTAACCAGTTGTCAGAGTCTCCATTTTTTTTTTTTTTTTTTTTGTTCTCATATTGTCTGATTCAACTTACTCAGAACCTCAGCTTTCTTCCTGAGATCCAGGACTCCAGCCACATGGTGACAGTGCTCTAAGTTTGCCTCAAATGCTGATTCCCAAACAGAAATGTTTACATCTCCTGTCTGGGCATGCCAGCCACACCCAGTGAGGTCCGCGTCTTATGTAAAGGCTGGGTTTGCAAACAAGAGTGTAAAATTGAGACAAGGACAACTTTAAGGTTGGGTTTAGAGGACTGTGTTGTGTTCTTTTGGCTTGTTTCTGAGCCAAGAATTTTTTCTTTTTTTTAATCAGGGCTTACGAAGTAGCTGGTGAAGTAGCTATAATTATTTCAGTGAAATAGTTTCTCCAAAAATAATAATCTCTATCATGGATTCTGTGCTGTAGGCATGAAAGTAACAAATCTTTGTTCCAAAAAGCTTTTCAAAAGAGATAATGTGCATAAATGCTCAGTCTGCACTGGCAAACACTCAGCAAAGGTTAACTCCTGGTGGTTGTGTCAAGTCCTAGGGCTGTAAGCTGGGAGCGCTGGGCCGGTGTCCCCTGTGGTAGAGAACAATTTTCATTATGATGGTGGCGCTTTTGTTTCCAAACTAGAAATTTGTCTCAACTCTATTGTTTTTCTTTCACTCACATTTTGAACTTTCTACAAAGCACATTTTCTCTTGGAGCAATGGGGGATGGGAAAGGATAGGAAGCAAGTTGTGGTACATAATGATCTCTCATCCTGCTATTTCTGCATTTTTTTTTAACTACAAGGAATGAATCAACTATACAACTACCTGGAGAAAATTTCTCTTAATTAAGAGATGGGCTTGGCCCGGCACCGTGGCTCACCCCTGTAATCCCATCACCTTGGGAGCTGAGGCGGGCGGATCATGAGGTCAGGAGATCGAGACCATCCTGACCAACATGGTGTAACCCCGTCTCTACTAAAAATACAAAAATTAGCCGGGTGTGGTGGCATGTGCCTGTAATCCCAGCTACTCAGGAGGCTGAGGCAGGAGAATCACTTGAACCCAGGAGTCGGAGGTTGCAGTGAGCTGAGACCACACCATTGCACTCCAGCCTGGCGATAGAGCGAGACTCCGTCTCAAAAAAAAAAAAAAAAAAAAAAAAGAGATCGGGCTTCATTAAGAGATCTTTTCTAGATGGCCAGAGGAGTGTGGCCAGTGGCCTGACGAGATGGATGTTTTGTTCCAAAACAATCCTCTTGCCCACTCAGTAGGTTCTTTAGTTTTCTGTGTTTGTTTTTTGCGTATGAGACTTGGAGATGATCCACTGCAGACAAGAATCTGAGCACTGGAAGGACTGGAGGACATCTGTCTTTCTTGGAAAGAAGACACTTATTCCATTCTGGGTGGAGGGGATTAGTGTGATTAAGTTGGTAAACTCCTTCATTCTTGAGGCTGTTATCTAGCAGTTTAAAAGCAAAATTCAAAAACCCTTACATCTTGGCCAACTTGCTTCTCTGAGGCACTCCACAAAGGCAGGAGGAACCTGCTTGGGGAGGCTCTTCCAAATCCCTGAGATGTGAAGAAATGAACAGACTCTCTTAAAGCTCTACCGTGATATCCTGCTTGGTCTTGAAATCCATTCCTTTTCCTCCTTTCCTCTCTCACAACAGTTTCTTCCAACTAATGGAATTAGGGGCTCCTTCCTCCCTTTCTCTCCTCTTCCTTTTGTTCCTTTCTCCATACCTTTTTTGTTTTGTTTTTTTCTTTTGAAGGAGCACATTTTGCATTCATTCGTTCTTTGCCTTTTTTTTTGTTTGTTTCAACATCTACTCTGTGATAGCAGCATATTTCTAATCACATAGAACAAAAAAATTCTGTCCTTTAAATCCCTTTAGTTCTGTGAATCAGAACATGCCCACCCACTGCTGGAAAAGGCACATGCAGAGCAGTGACTATTCCACAGTGAACCTTTCTTTGGAGAAGATCTTCCCATAAGATTCTTTCACAGTTCTCTGAGGCCTCCCGTGCTCTCTCTGTCATTGGAACAGGATATTCTCCAGGAAAATAATCCATTGTACCTGAATGGCACCATGATTATGATAGCCACAATATTTTTTGTTTTCAGCAAAAAGCTTACTTTCACCAATAACTCAGAGCATTTGTGTGATCACTGGTCACTCATCCTTTTTTTTTTTTTTTGAGACAGACTTTTGCTCTGTTGCCCAGCCTGGGGTGCAGTGGCACAATCTCGGCTCACTACAACCTCCGCCTGCTGGGTTCAAGCGATTCTTGTGCCTCAGCCTCCTGAGTAGCTGGCATTACAGGTGTGCACCACCACGCCCATGTAATTTTTGTATTTTTAGTAGAGACAGGGTTTCACCATGTTGGTGAGGCTGGTCTCAAACTCCTGACCTCAAGTGATCCACCTGTCTCGGCCTCCTAAAGTGTTGGAATTACAGGTATGAACCACTGTGCCCGCCCTCAAAAATCTTTAAAAACACTCATGTTTTCAGATTGTACACATATTGTAATTATAGTCAGCAAATGTTAGATAAGTGCCCAAGGGTCTTATCCTCCATATTATCAAAGCATAGCTTTTAGTAATAGTTGCCTGATTGTTTCCTGTGAATTTCTAGAATGATGATGATTTTGATAATTTTCTTACAGCAATAGCTTTCAAAATTTGGATTGAGGATTTGACATCAATCTATTCATTTCAAAGCCTCAATCCTGGGCCCTTGCTGGGTTAATATCTGACTTTGCATTCATGTCAAGTGGTAGGAGACAGAAAGAAACTCTCCCTGCTAATTACAGAACAATGGGATGCAATTAGTATCATAATAGGAGGAGCTGTAAAGAGCATGGGAAACGAGGTGAGGGAGCAAGTTTTTTGACCTGACAAGAACCTTAAGAGACAATTTTCTAGTCTGTCAAAAACTTGTCTCACAAGGAGAAAGTTGGGACTCAGAAATAGGAAGACTTCATTATCTTTATTTTCATGAAATGCCTTAAAAATCTACATTATGATTTCTGTCACCAACACAAGGACTTTGCAAATGATACTCTTTTTGTGTTGTTGTTGTTTTTGTGTATATATGTGTTTGTGTGTATTTTGGTATCCGAATGAAAAAAAACTGTAAAAATTATGACATTGTTTTATTTAATTGTTCATTTTACACAGTTCTTTAGTTCATCTGAAATACCTTGGCCACTAGGACAATCCTTCATCTTGTGTTAACTTGGTGAGTTGTTTACAGAGTTGTGTTGATGAGCACACATGCTTCTCAAAAACACAATTTCTCAGCCACTGGGGACCAGCCTGGCAGAGCTATTGATTGAGTATAATAACTCAGACATATGGTTTTACTTTCTGCAACCTCACTCCTTGCAGGAAAATAAATGCATTTTGGGAAAGAATTTGGTCAGATTTTGGCCCATGGTATGTTTAAAATCTAGGTACCTAAAGCCAAGCAACGATAGCAAATAAACAAAAATAAAGAATGGACACAAGAAAGAAATGTCTCTTCACACCTTCCACTTCTAAGTGTCTAGCAGTGCTGGCAACAGGCAAGAAAAAAATGTCTCTCCATGCACACACTTCTAAGTCTCTAGCAGTGCTGAATACAAGAAGGAAAGATTTTTTTGAACGGCATTATTCCTACAGACAGGTCTCAGTTGATTTCTGAGTAGGAGGCTACAAGAACAAGGCTACACAAGAGAGATAAGCAGGAATGGAAGCCTTCCTTCAGGGATAACGTTCAAACAGTTACCAGTTATTAAATTGCTCTCCTGGCAAGCTCTAATCTAGGACTGACAGAAAATAAAAGGTTTTAATGGTTTATAGTAGAGCCCTTGGCCATATGATTTCTAAAACACAGACCAGGTAACAAAATTTAGCCTGGGTATGAAGGACAACTACATGATTTTGCTTAATCCATGTGTTAATGTTTAATTTGTGGTCAAAAACAAGGCAACTCAATCTAATCATTTTTATATGTTGTTATAAGTCATTCTATTATATTCGGGTAGTCTAACATAGTGATAAAGAGCACAGATGATGGAACCATATGCCTAGACATAAATGCCAACTCTATAAATATTATCTCTGAGACACTGGACAAGTTAACATCTTTGTGCCTCCATTTCCTCAGATGTAAAATAGATGATTATCATCATCATCATCATTCTCTTAGGATTGTTGTGAAGATTGAATGAACCAGTCCACGTGAAGCACTTGGAAAGCTCTCAGCACACAATACAAACTATAAGTGCTATTCTTTACTTCTTTTACCAGGGTTAACTTGTAATTAACAGTGGCTTAAGCCATAAGAACACATGCTGGTCTTAAATTCATTTACCTTTTTTTCTGAGCTGATGAGGTGGGGACAGAATCACTGAGAAATGGATAATCAGGGTCTATCAACAAAGAAATGGGAGAGGGGTTGTTGACTGAAAATGAATAGTGCCAATACAATTGTGTTTAATGTTCTTGGGAAGAAAACCTTTTAAAATGCTTTATTGATTGAGGTATATTGACTGTCTTAGGTCTATGGAAACCAATAAGACTAGTAGGAAATTAACTTAAGGTGCTGACCCACCTCCCAAAACTGGAAGTATCAGAGAGCTCAGAAGGACTATGAATCCATGGTCAGAAGAGTAGCTGGTGGGAAACAACACGCCCTTTTATTTTATTGTTTATTTATTTTGAGACAGAGCCTCCCTATGTGGCCCAGGCTGGAGTGCAGTGGCACGATCTTGGCTCACTGCAACCTCTGTCTTCCAGGTTAAAGTAATTCTCCTGCCTTAGCCTCCAGAGTAACCAGGATTACAGGTGTGCACCACCACATTCGGCTAATTGTTGTATTTTTAGTAGAGATAGGGTTTCACCATGTTGGCCAGGCTGGTCTCGAACTCCTGACCTCAGGTGATCCACCCACCTCGGCCTCCCAAAGTGCTAGGATTACAGGTGTGAGCCACCATGCTCGGCCTGAGAACATGCCCTTTTATAGTCACATATTAGGCTCTGCTCCTTTCTTTCTCTTGGTTGGAACTACCAGGGCAAGTCTAAAGCTGTATGGGGTAAGGAAGTGGGTGGAGAAAACTCACCATTCAAAACACCCACCTTTCTTTAAAAAAATAATTTTGACTTTTATTTTAGATTCATGGGGTACATGTGCAGATTTATTACATAGGTATATTGCATGATGCTGAGGTTTGGGATACAAATGACCCTGTCGTTCAGGTAGTGAGCATAGTACCCAAGAGTTAGGTTTTCAACCCTTGCCCTCTTCCATCTTCCCTGCTCTGTATTAATCCCTAGTGTCTATTGTTTCAATCATTATATCCATGAGTAATCAATGTTTAGCTCCCACTTATAAGTGAGAACATGTGGCATTTGGTTTTCTGTTCCTGTGTTAATTTGCTTATTATGATAATGGCCTCCAGCTGTATCCATGTTGCTGCAAAGGATATGATTTTGTTCTTTTTTATAGCTGAGTGGTACGTAGTATATATGTACCACATTTTCTTTATCCAATCCACTGTTGATGGAAACCTAGGTTGATTCCATGTCTCTGCTATTGTGAATAGTGCTGCGAGGAACATACAAGTGCATGTTTTTTGTTTGTTTGTTTGTGTGTTTTTTGTTTGTTTGTTTGTTTGTTTTGGTAGAAAAACATATTTTCTTTTGGGTATATACCCAGTAATGGAATTGCTAGGTTGAATGGCAGTTCTGTTTTAAGTTCTTTGGGAAATCTCCAGATCTCACTGCTTTCCACAGTGACTGAACTAAATTACATTCCCACCAACATTGTATAAAAATTCCCTTTTCCCTGCAGCTTCACCAGCATCTGTTCTTTTCTGAGTTTTCAATAACAGCCATTCTGACTGGTGTGAGATGGTACCTCATGTGGTTTTGATTTGCATTTCTCTGATGATTCATGATGTGGAGCATTTTTTCATATGTTTGTTGGTTGCTTGTATGTCTTCTTTTGAGAAGTATCTGTTCATGTCCTTTGCCCACTTTTTAATGAGGTTTTTTTTTGCTTGTTGAGTTATTTAAGTTTCTTATAAATTCTGCATATTAGGCCTTCATTGGATGCATAGTTTGAGAATATTTTCTTTCATTCTATGGGTTGTCTGTTTACTCTATTGATGGGTTCTTTGGCAGTGCAGAAGCTCTTTGGTTTAATTAGATCCCACTTGTCAATTTTTGTTTTTATTGCATTAGCTTTTGAGGACTTAGTTATAAATTCTTTCCTAAGACTGATGTCCAGAATGGTGTTTCCTAGGTTTTCTTCTAGGATCCTTATAGTTTGAGGTCTTACATTAAAATCTTTAATTCATGTTGATTTACTTTTTGTATATGGTGAAAGGTAGGGATCCAGTTTCATCCTTCTGCATGTAGCTAGCCAGTTTTCCCAGCACCATTAATTTAATAGGGAGTTATTGCCCCATTTTTTATGTTTGTTGACTTTGTTAAGAACAGACAGTTGTAGGCATGCAGCTGCATTTCTGGGTTCTCTATTCTGTCCCATTGGTCTATGTGTCTGTTTTTGTACTGGTACCATGCTGTTTTGGTTACTGTAGCTTTATAGTATAGTTTGATGTCCAGTACTGTGATACCTTGGGCTTTGTTCTTTTTGCTTAGGATTGCTTTGCCTAGTCGAGCTCTTTTTTGGTTCCATATGAATTTTAAAATAGTTTTTCCTAAATCTGTGAAAAATGACATTGGCAGTTTGATAAGAATAGTGTTGAACCTGTCAATTGCTTTAGACAGTATAGCCATTTTAACAATGTTGATTCTTCTAATCCATGAGCACAGAGTGATTTTCCGTTTGTTTGTGTCATCTATGATTTATTTCAGCAGTGTTTTATAGTTCTTTTTATAGACATCTTTCACCTCCCTGGTTAGACGTATTCCTAGGTATTTTCTTTTTGGTGTGGCTATTGTAAATGGGATTGTGTTCTTGATTTGGCTGTCAGCTTGAATATTATCGGTGTATAGAAATGCTACTAATTTGTGTGCATTGATTTTGTATCCTGCAACATTACTGAAGTTATTTACTGGTTCCAGGAGTCTTTTGCCAGAGTCCTTAGTTTTCTAGGTATAGAATCATATTGTCAGCAAAGAAAGGTAGTTTGACTACTTATTTTCCTATTTGGATGATTTTTATTTCTTTCTCTTGCCCAACTGCTTTGGTTAGGACTTCCAGTACTATCTTGAATAGGAGTGGTGACAGTGGGTATCCTTTTCTTGTTTCAGTTTTCAAGAGGAGTGCTTCCAATATTTGCCCATTCAGTATGATGTTGTCTGTGGTCATAGATGGCTCTTGTTATTTTGAGGTGTTTTACTTCGATGCCTACTTTGGTGAGGGCTTTTTATCATGAAGAGATGTTGGATTTTAGTGAAGGCTTTTTCTGCATCCATTGAGATGATCATATGGTTTTTGTTTTTAATTCCGTTTATGTAATGAATCACATTTATTGATTTGCATATGTTGAATCAATTTTTCATCTCAGGAATGAAGCCTATTTGATTGTTGTGAATTATCTTTTTGATATGCTGTGGAGTTTGGTTTGCTAGTATTTTGTTGAGGATTTTTGCATCTGTGTTTATCAGAGATATTGGCCTGTAGTTTTCTTTTTTCATTATGTGTTTCCCAGGTTGTCATATCAGGGTATGCTGGCTTCATAGAATGACTTAGGGAAGAGTCCCTCCTCGATTTTTTGGGGATAATTTCAGTTGACTTGGTACCAGCTCTTCTTGTATGTCTAGTAGAATTTGACTGTGAATCCATCTTTTTTTTGGTTGGTAGGTTTTATTTATTTATTTTTTTCATTACTGATTCAATTTTGGAACTTGATATTGGACTGTTCAGGGTTTCAATTTCTTTATGATTAAATCTTGGGAGCTTGTGTGTTTTCAGAAATTAATTCATTTTCTCTAGATTTTTTAGTTTGTGTGCATAGAGGTTTTCATGTTAGTCTTTGAGGATCTTTTGTATTTCTGTGGGATTGGTTGTAATGTCACCTTTGTCATTTCCAACTATGCTTATTTGAGTCTTCTCTTTTTTTTCTTTGCTAATCTAGCTAGTGGTCTATTGATTTTGATTATCATTTCAGTAAACCAACTTTTTGTTTCATTGATTCTTTGTATGGATTTTGGGGTCTCAATTTCATTTAGTTCTGCTCTGATTATAGTTATTTCTTTACTCCTGCTAACTTTGAGGTTAGTTTGTTATTGTTTTTCTAGTTCCTCTAGGCGGGATAGTAGATCATTACTTTGAGATCTTTCTAACTTTTTGAGTAAGCATTTAGCACTATAAACTTTCCTCTTAACATAGCTTTTGCTGCATCCTAGAGATTTTGCTGCGTTGTGTTCGTTATTTGTGGTTGTTTAAAAGAATTTGCTGATTTCTAACTTAATTTTATTGTTACCCAAAAGTCATTCAGGAGCAAGTTGTTTAATTTCCATGTAACTGTGTGGTTTTGGGAGATCTTGGTATTAATTTCTACTTTTATTCCACTGGTCAGATAATATGATTGATGATTGATGTGACTTTGATTTTTTTAAATTTATTGAGACTTGCTTTGTGGCTGAGCATGTGGATCTTGGAGTATGTTCTATGTGCAGATGAAAAAGAATGTATATTCTGTGACTTATGGATGGAGCATTGTGTAGATGTTTGTTAGGTTCAATTGGTCAGGTATCAAATTTAAGCCAGAATTTCTTTGTTAGTTTTTGGCCTCAGTGATCTGTCTAATGTTATCCGTGGGGTGTTGAAGTCCACCACTATTATTATGTGGCTAAGTCTTTTCATAGGTCTAGAAGTAGTAGCTTTATGAATCTGGGTGCTCCAATGTTGGGTGTATAATACTTGGGATAGTTAAAGTCTTCTTGTTGAACCCTTTATCATTATGTAATGCTTTTCTTTGTCCTTCTTCACTGTTAAAGTCTGTTTTCTCTGTTATAAGAATAGCAACCCGTGTTCCTTTTTGTTTTCTGTTAATGTGATAGATCTTTCTTCAACTCTACTTTGAGCCTGTGGGTATAATTCCATGTGAGATGAGTCTCTTGAAGACAGCAGACAGCAGATGGGCCTCTTGAAGACTGTCAGACATTTCTACTATCAAGGGCCTGCTTCTAAACTTGCTAAAGGACTTAGAGAGGACTATCGGCCTCTTTTCCCCATACAACATTCTCCAACCACAACTGCTATTTGGCTAAACTTAGTCTCCTACTTCATTCATGCTGATTCAGTTCTTCATGCTAATTCCAATGGCCATTCTTATTATTCCATTATCTGACACCCATTTTAAAAAAGTAGTTGTTTAGCTTAGTAGCAACAAGAGGGAAGAGTCTTCTATTCAGGACTTTTGGTTACAGGAAGAGATACATACTTAAACTAGCCCAAGTAAATGTGTTAAGAGATATTACTTTAAAAATACAAATAAGTGACTGGGCACAGTTGCTGACGCCTGTAATCCCAGCACTTTGGGAGGCTGAGGTGGGCAGATCACGAGGTTAGGAGATCGAGACCATCCTGGCTAACATGATGAAACTCCATCTCCATTAAAAATACAAAAAATTAGCCGGACTTGGTGGCAGGTGCCTGTAGTCCCAGCTACTTGGGAGGCTGAGGCAGGAGAATGATGTGAACCTGGGAGGCAGATCTTGCAGTGAGCCAAGATCATGCCACTGTACTCCAGTCTGGGAGACAGAGCGAGACTCCGTCTCAAAACAAACAAACAAACAAACAAGCTTCATGAAGTATAAATATTAACATGTCTCAGAACTGGTCTGGGAAAGTGAGGCTCAGGCTATTCTCTGTTTCTTGGGGCTCTGTGATGTCACTTACATTGATTTTATTGCATAGACCCGATATGGTACCCAAAATTTACTATTTAGCATGACATCTCAATTCAAGCACCATCCACTGGCTCGGTCCCTCATTGGTTCATTTCCTCATTGTCCTTAATTCTAAATTTCTGTGACATACATTTAATTAGTTTCATGTATTACTTCAAACCAGGTATTGGTCATCATGGGAGATGAATTAGTGACTTGATATGCAAAGATACTCTATTGTCATTGGAATGAAAAATGAATTATTCAGAATTTGTAACAGGTTGTAGTAAGTGGACTAAGCACTTAATTAAGAGCTAAGAAATCTGGGTTCTATTTCTGATTATGTTACTACCTAGTTGTAAGATCTTAAATTCTGTAAAAGATGAAATTGAAATAGTTCTCAAGAGTTTCACTTGCCATAATATTCTTTTTTTTTTTTTTTTTTTTTTTTTTTTTGAGACTGAGTCTCTCTCTGTCGCCCAGACTGGTGTGCAGTGGTGCAATCTTGGCTCACTGCAACCTATACCTCCCGGGTTCAAGTGATTCTCCTGCCTCAACCTCCTGAGTATCTGAGATTACAGGCGTGTGCCCCCACACCCGGCTAATTCTTGTGTTTTTAGTAGAAACGGATTTTCCCCATGTTGGCCAGGCTGGTTGCAAACTCCTGACCTCAAGTGATCCACCCTTGATCGGCCTTCCAAAGTGCTGAGATTACAGGCATGAGCCACCATGCCCGGCCTCTTGCCATAACATTCTGTGACTCTTCGTCTTAGGATCTGCTTATGACATGTTACAATTCCTAAATTTATTATTTTACTTTGACTATGTTGTATGTAGACTGATTCCAGATAGCAGTTCAAGAACCTTAAATTCATCAACAATATGTTTTGTTCATCCCACTGTGGTGCTTACTTCTGGGAATGCTTTCTATATACAGCTAATCTATGATGCCTGACTTTTTGTTTATGGCTGACATAGATGATAGAGAAGGAAGCAAGACAAAGATAAATTCAGGACCTCTGGATGAGGGTGCAATTCACTAAAATACACGGAAGACATCAGAGTGTTTGTTGTTGCTGTTAATAAATACATAATAAATACATCAATATTCATATCTTGCTACATGTATAAGACCTTATTAATGTAAGCATTACTTATATTAGTAAGATTCATTGTAACCAATTCAACATTTTATTTGCATGGATGCTATTTTGAACATAGAACTAGTTCTAGGAACCTTTTTTTTTGTATTAAAATAGGATTAAAATTGAATAGTCTACCATACCATATTGTGAATTCTGTACTTCTATAATGGCACAGGAATAAAAAACAAATGGATGAAATATGTAAGATAAAAAGCAGAAAAAAATTCATGTGTTTAATTTTAAGTAGAAAATTTGTACAGGGGAGAGGTTGCCTCACGAGGGGATGATTGGTATGGAAACCATGTTTATAACAATCATGGCAGAAGGAATCGGAGAGTCTTCGGCTGTCTTCACATATTTGGGCATAGAGGAAGGAAATGATGGCTGTTTGTTTTTATAGCGGGAAAACCTGGATGAGTTAACAGTACAGGGTAGTGGATACGAGTGTGGGCCCTAGAGTGAGACATCATCTTGGGCAAGTCCCTGGATCTTTTCTGTGCCTTGGCCCCATTATCTTTGTTAGGTTCCTCCAGAAGTAGATCTAGACACCAGGTTTCAAAATGCAAATACTGGGAGGTATTCCAGGAAACATTGGTAAGAGAGAGGGTAAGTGAGCAGGAGGAGGTAAGGCAGCCAATAACAGGTGAATTATCAAGCGTGATACAGTTGCAGACAACCAGAGCTTAACCCCCCTAGGGAACTCTGAGAGCCAGTGTAGACCACATAACTCAGAGCCAACCCACTTGAGGAGCAATCCTCTCAGTCATTGACTGAGGGATGCTTCTAGGAGACGTTAATTCTCTGGTACTTCTGGCCAAACATACAGCAGGAAAGTGGGCTCTTCTACTAGAGAATGATCTCTGGCCAAGAGATGCAGGTGCAGGCACTGGAGAGGTCTGCTTGCCTACACTAAAATGGGGAGGCTTGAGGGGAGATGGATAGGACACAGGCAGCATATGCTACACTCTACCTAGAAAATGGGGGTGATAATGAATATATTTACCACATATGGTGCTTATGAAAATCAAATGGTACATGCAAAGCTCTTAGGACAGTACTTGGCATAAAATAAGCACTTGATATTATTATTATTATTAAAATCAGATTAATTATGTTTGGCAAAAATGCCCATCAATGAGCTGTCTGGTAATACGATTTGCTCATGTCAAAGGAAGGAGAACAGTGGAAGCTCCCCATTGAAGCAATCTGTAAAAGCATTCCTATGCTGCATGGGCAGCTGGGTTGGGGGCCTGTGACATGCCCTCCTACCCTGCGTTTCCATGCTTATTCAAATCAACATGCCTGTGGCAGACATATTTTGTGCTAATGCCTTCTGCTCACCTGATTTCAGCTGCAGCTATGGTGAACAGGTCCAGTTTTGCCACCAGGAGCCTAACTCAAGCACCTGCTGCAGCATCTCTCAGCTTCTTTCCTTGAGATTTTTTTTCAAAGCAGGGCAGATTGGATGTTCATAGGAGTCACTGCCCCTGGGGGGCATTATAGATAATGAAAACCTAGTCCTTATCCTCTGAGAGCGGGTGGGGCTGAGTAGAGATGGTAAAAGAAAATTAGTAAAATATATATATGCTAAATGAGAAATGTATTGGAGGTACCCTGAGTGGAGCTGGGAAACCTTGAGAGAAGAAGACATATGAGCTAAATCCTGGAGGTTGAGTAGAAGTCAAACCAGCGGACAAAAGGGAAAGGCTTTTCATTCTGAGAGGCCAACAGGCAAAAGGGTACAGCAGCAAAGGGAGAGCAGATGAGCAGTCTACTGAGGCTGGGCCAGGACTACATGGGGCATGGAGCTCCTGAGACTGAGGGAGAAAGGTGAGCGGGGTGGAACAGGAAGGACTTTGTGTGTTACGTTAGTGCATGTGGACTTTCCCTGCAGGCAGTGGGAGCCTCCGAGACTTTTAATCACAAGAGGGACATGACCAGATCTGTCCTTTACCAAGTTTTCTCTGGGGCAGTGGGAAGGGTAGACTGGGGTGGGGAGAAGGCAGAGGTGGGCAGATGAATAAGGAGGCCATTCCAGCAAGGGAGGAGAACAATAATGACAGCCTAAACTAGGACAACTGGGCAAGTGGGGACTGTAGTGATTTGCACAATCAAGTTTTTTAAAGAACATGAATTAGAAGATGGAAAAAGAGATGGGAGGGAAATGGAGCTTTTCTCTTGTTAGAGGCCAAAGCAAAGCATTTGGAGAGAATTGCCCATCAGTTTTTTTCTCAAATGGCTTACAGATAGTCTTTTTTTCCCCTCTCTTGAAATAGGCCCCAGAAGGACAATGCCCCCTGCCTTTTTTAAATCCACTACTGACTCATATCCAGATTCATTTCTAGAAGGCTTGATTCAAATGACCCAATATCAGCATCTCCTTCACAGGTCTTGGGCAGAATATTAGATTCCTTGGCTGCTTTTTGTTTCTTGATGTATGGAGCTCTTGCCTAAATGGTACATCAAAAGATGCCTTAAAAACATGCATTGGAATGCGGGGGAAATAATGTGGACTCATGCCAGCCATTTGCAAGTGTGATAAATGAAGAAAGATGCTTGCCAGGTTCATCTTCCTGCGCAGAGGTTGGGTAAAATATCAGGTGTAATATAAATATAGCCCTTTAGGGGAAAGTCGGAAAGAAGAGTATCTCTGTTAGAGATGGGCCAAAAACTAAGTTAAAAAAACAAAACAAAACTTGCGATTATAAAAGAATGAGAGATAGGGCAAGGGAGAATGATTTTCATCCTGTGACCTACAAAACTCTGGAAATCCATCTGTAACAGTTTATGATTAGAAGAGTGCAGAGATACCAATATCTAGTTGATACATTCCAGAACAGTAATATTATACTTTTCCCTTAATGAATAATGAGTTATTATACAGTAAAGGAAAATTGTCTCAGAAAAACACTTATTTGCACTCAATGACAATGACTTTATTCTTGGATTTTTACCACCTCCAGCTTTCTTGGACTGTGTTATTTTATTTCCAGATGTACACAACATCTTACAAATTAAATTACAAGAAAGAAACAAAGGTTTGACACTTGAATACCATTTGTTCATACATGCTTGCTTATACTTGAAGTGTAGAGACTATTTTAATCAATTTGATACATCTTAATAATTATGCATTTGATAGAGAATATTATGTTCTGTAGCATTTCTGGGTCAATTCCCTATTGGCTCTTGTTCTGCTAGTCTGCTTGTGACATTCTGCAGACCCCTAGCACCATTTTCAAAACTGAGGTCCTGAGTGCATTTGGGGGATTGGCAAGCAAAGTTGGGTAGTAAACATGGTACACCTTCCTGTAATGTGTTTCTTTATTTGATTGAAATGAACAAATATAGATATATTATGGAATAAATGCGAAATGTATATGCATTTCCAAGATCATATGAAATCGTGAAGAAATTCCACATCTAGAGCTGGTTGCTCTGAAGCACTTCCTGGACCTCTCTGCATCTGTCCTCCTTACCTCCTCTCCCTAGGTTTGCTGTCACTGTATTCTTGTTCTGGTGCTTTGGAGGAAGTTATTGAAGCATAACCTTGGAAAGATGCTGGACTGGAGTGAGGATAATCTTGTCTCTACTACTTAGTAACCACGTTATTGCAAGCAGAGACATTGGACGATCTGATCTGAGCCTTATTTCTCTATCTGAAGCATGGAGATGTTCTTACCTATCTCACACAGTCACAAAGATTGAAATGTGATTAGATTGCTAATATTAAACTTGACTTTGGTCTCCCATGCAGTAAAATGACTATACAAATTCAAACTTTTTTTTTTTTTTTATTGCAAAAGCAGGATTCTTGAAGATGGGACCCCAATCTTTCTGTGTGCTATTCCATGGTTTTTTTTAAACCTTAATTTATTTACTCACAGCCTTAAATTCTTTTGATTCAAATGCTCGTTGCATCTTAGATACATTGCAATTTTTTTTTCTTCTACAAGGAAATAAACCTGTCAGCACTCACCCATCTAGTCACTCAGGTTTCTGTTCAGACATCACTTGTCAGAGAGGCCTTCCCTGACCAATGACACATCTGCCCCTTTCACCCAATCCTAACTAATCCTCTTCTCTCACCCTACCCCTACCTTTTCCTCTCATATTTCATACCACTGCCTGAGAATATGTGATGTATTTGTTTATTGTCTATCTCTCACAAATAAAAAATAGCTCCTCAAGTGGGGGGTAGAGGAGAGCATTGTCTTTTTTTTCCTCATTGCTATATTCCCAGTGTTTAAAACAGTACCTGACTCGGCCGGGCGCGGTGGCTCAAGCCTGTAATCCCAGCACTTTGGGAGGCCGAGACGGGCGGATCACGAGGTCAGGAGATCGAGACCATCCTGGCTAATACGGTGAAACCCTGTCTCTACTTAAAAATACAAAAAACTAGCCGGGCGACGAGGCGGGCGCCTGTAGTCCCAGCTACTCGGGAGGCTGAGGCAGGAGAATGGCGTAAACCCGGGAGGCGGAGCTTGCAGTGAGCTGAGATCCGGCCACTGCACTCCAGCCTGGGTGGCAGAGCAAGACTCCGTCTCAAAAAAAAAAAAAAAAAAAAAAAAAAAAAAAAAAAAAAACAAAAAAACAGTACCTGACTCATAGTAGGCCCTCAATAAATATTTGTAAAATGAAGGAAAGAATGATTTTTGCTTCTTGAAAGATATGCCATCCCTCAGGACTTTTATGTCCCCCATATTTGATAGCGACAGGGGAAAAGGATATTTCTTTACACTAAAATACCAACATTGTAATTTTCATGAGAAATGGCAACTGATGGTTGACTTCAGAGTAGGGCAGACCTATGGGAGTTGTGGGGACCGGGTGTGTGGGTGCATGGCCCATCTACCCAGGAGGGCGGGGTCAGTGGAGACTTCTGCTCTGGCCTCCTCTGACACTGCAGTAGTGTGGGCCCAGTGTTGCCATAGCTTCTGATCTCTATTAAACATGCTGGAAAGCTGCGTTACAAAACGGAAATCTTTTGATTTTTAAATATTGGCTCAAAAAATTTTTTTTCAAATAATTTGCATGCTGAGCAAAATACTTCTTTGATGGCTTTGTAACCTCTTCAGTACACAATTTTCAGCCCCCAAGAAGCCTGAAGGATAGGGAGGGACACATACACATGCTTAAAATGTCCCGCTAACCCTTATGCCCTACTTCTAGCCACTTGGGCTACAGAATGGGTGGGCTCCGAAGCCCCATGAATGGCCTGATTAGGTCCAGCAGAAATTTACAGGTTGTGGCAAGGGACATGGAGTGAAGAGCCCTAAACTCCAAATTCAAAGTTAGCCCAGTCCAGATCCCTCTCGCTGTGTGGGCCTCACTTTACCATGCTCCCTTCTGCAGCTCCTCCCAGCTTCTGATAATTTGCTTTTGCTCTTTCATGTGTCTTAGGCTCAGAGCGCTTCCTACCCATACACACCCTTCTTTGAGCCTGACAGCGTCCTGTATAACATCTTAAAATGGCATTGGTATCTCCCTCATAAGCTTGTAAGAAATCTGAGGATTTCTGATGGTTGTGCATTACTGATTTTTGTACCCTAACCATGCCTAGTACAGAAATTTGCCTGTACATCTTGCACAAGAAACATTGGTTGAACTTGAGCTTCACAGGGGCAGAGATCTGGTCTGTCTAGTTCCTAGAATGATGACTAACACTAGAATAGGGTCAAACGGTGGTATACAGCTGGCACTCAATAAGTACTTGTTGAATGAACGAATGACTGCTTTCCTCACTTCACATTTTCTATGTCTTCTATTCACTGAGCCGCCTGGACTGGGACTGAATTTCCACCATTCATTGCCTCTTCCACACATTTCTGACCCCGCTATGGTGATGCGGAGGGAGTCATTACTGTGAATAGATCAGAACCATGCCCTTGAAATCCTTCCACTAGCAGATGCTCAGCTTGAAGAATGATTTTCCTTTAGGATTTTTTTAATTGATATCTATTAGATAGAATATCATTATATGCAAGGCTCATGTGTTATGAAAAAAAGTTAAAAGAACGTCTTCAAAGCTGAAAACAGTTCCTGATTTACTAATATTCATTCTTATCACAGGAAAGCACAAGTGATGGTGACCAGCAGCTTCTAAACTCTGTTGATGCGGTGACTTGATCAAGATAGCCAAACACCTGAGTTTCTGTCTGCTCCAGCAAGTCACATGCAGCATCTAAAGGAATTGCAGAACAGTTTCATTCCCGACGTGGTTCACCCAACACTTTACTCTGCCTGTGGACACTGTCCCCTGACCCCTACAAGATTTCCTCCTTCGCCGCCCATCCCCAATACATCCTCACACAAATCACTTTGCAGTGACTTTCAATATCAGTTGAACTGGGGGTGGAGAAAAAAGAAAAAAAGGATAAAAAGAACCTTAAAGAAAAAAAAATCTACTTTGCACAGGTGCAATGACACCCCTTGATAAAGAAGGGCTCCCTGGATGCCTACAACAGAACCCAGTTTTGCACAATAACCCCGGCTGCAATGTGAGGCTTTGGAGTAATGTGATCTGTTTTCACACAGCCTAGTGTTAGGGTGCTGCTGCCAGTCACTCTAAAGGTTACTATCTCTCTTTTATTGTAATTACAAAAGCTAACTGCAAAACCCAAACCCTTGCTGGGAAATTGTCTGCCTACACAAAGAACACAGAGACCCTATCGTTTCAGAGTTTAGTTCTGTCCGAGCTTCTTTATAAAGGAGTTTTTGTCTGCCTCCGAGGCTCCAACCATGGAGGAGCTGCGGATCCAGGTTAGCTGATGGCTTGGAGTGTCTCAATGGAGAAGGCTCTCTTTGGAGGTTGGCATATAGGTGCTTTACAATTTAGCTTGCAAAAGTTAAGTAAAACTGCAGCTGTGATACAGTGTAGATGGTGGGAAGAGGGAAGACAGAAAGAGAGAGAGATTCCTACTAAATGATGTCTTCTGTTATTTCAGATCCCATCAGCTTTCCTTGAAGGAGGTGTTATAGTGTGTTCATTCTCCCGCTGTTTGCTTTCATCACCCTCTTGCTCAAGGTTTGAATACTATAATCACAATGCAGAGAGTGTTGGGAGGTATTTATTTTTATCCCAACTGCCAGCATCATCACAGTGTGTGTGATCCAAATTTACACTCTGCATATACACAGCATGTGGCCCTGCTGCCAAGCCAACTGCTTTCCCTAAGGCTGAGGCATGGTTAAATTTCAAGTTTTGCCTTATCAAAAATGTGATAGCAAAAATGTGCGAGTGAAACTCACACTCACGGCAGCTTACTTAGCAAATATTGAAACGTGTGATTTGTTGTTCATTGGGAGTCAAGAAAGATGACTCTGTGTGTGTGTGTGTGTGTGTGTGTGTGTATGCTAGTTATTGCAGACTGGGCAAATTCTCTAAACCAAAACCCATTATCCCCAGTCTCCTTACTAACAGAAGCTTGATTTCTCTGGCCAGCAACGTGCTCAGTTCAAAGATCGCCTTTCCCTTGAGATAGGGTGTGACTGTGTGGCCAGGCTCTGGCTGACTAGATTTATTCTGTGAGACTTACAGGAAGGCTTCTTAAAAGGGAGGGAGGAGGCTTTTTCCCTGAATCCTTTCCTTTTCCTCCTGGCTGGAAAGCTGATAGGAAGCTAATGCCCTTTTCAGCCATCCTGGACTCTGAGGTGAATTTGAAGAAAGGCTGTGCGTGTCAGTGGCTGGAGCAGAAAGACAGAAGGTCTCAGTCCTTGGAGACTCTGCTGCGCCATTGCACGGCCCTGACCTGCCTACCTTAAAATGTATTTCTATGTGAGAGAAAATACCTTTGCGTGTTTGAGCCACTATTTTGGGGTCCTCTGTAGCCAAATGCAATTTCTAACTGATAGATCAACTTGAGGTTTAACACTAACTGAGGCCAGATTCTATGGGTTAATTTGCCCAGAGTGCAGAGAACAATGCTGGCACTGAGTGCCTAAAGGCTAGCTGTTAATACCTGCTTGGGGAATTATTACATTTACTAATCATCTCTGAGTTTACACTTTAATGCAGAAATATCCATTTTAATTGGCTTTATGCTATGACTAAAAGGTCTCTATAAAAATGTAGACAGAACTTGGTTGTCCGATTCAACATTCAATCCATGAAATTTGAGGGTGTATTAGTTTGTTTCTTTAATTATTCACTCAGGAAGTATTTATTTAGTGTTTGCTTTGTGTGAGGCAGAGCTTTAGATATTGGCGGGGCTTCTAAGGGGTAGTTACACAAAGAAAAACTAGAGGTAGACCCTGACTTCAAACTAACGGACTAGGAAAGGAGATAATTAAAAACAATAATAACCATGTTTACTTAGCACTAACTATACCAGATGCAGTATTTTTATATATATTTTCTCACTGAATATTAATAACAATCCTTTGAAATACATGAGTTCTATTATTTTCTTCATTATGCAGGTAAAGAGAGATGTACAAAGAGATTAAATAGTTTGTGCAAAGATAGAATAAGCAGTGAAATGGGAATTTACCGAAGGCATTTGTGCACCCTTAATCTCTGCAATACCTATAACAATTTGACAATTTATTTGCAAGGCCCTGCACTGTGTTGTAGGGGAGAAATTTTCAAAGTGTTGTCCTAGGGCCTGCAGCATTGCCTGGAAAATGCCAGAAATGCATATCATTGGCCTCCCCATGTCCTACTGAATCAGAAACTCTGGGGTGGACCCAACCATCTGGTTGTTTTGTTTTGGTTTTTGTTTTTTCGAGATGGAGTCTTGCTTTGTCGCCCAGACTGGAGTGCAGTGGCATGATCTCTACTCACTGCCACCTCTGCCTCCCAGGTTCAAGCAGTTCTCCTCCCTCAGCCTTCTGAGTAGCTGGGACTACAGGCACTTGCCACCATGCCCAGCTAATATTTTTGTGTGTGTGTGTATTTTAAGTAGAGATGGGGTTTCACCATGTTGGTTAGGCTGGTCTCGAACTCCTGAACTCAGGTGATCTGCCTGCCTTGGCCGCCCAAAGCGCTGGGATTACAGGCATGAGCCACCACACCTGGCCCCATCTGGGTTTTAACAAGTCCTCCAGGTGATTCCGATGCCCCTGGAAGTTTGAGAACCACTGTAGTAGGGAATAAGTAGATAAGTGAAACTTATTTAAGTTAGTAAGAGGGAAAAGCAAGTATAAAAATAACTATAACTCAAGGCAGATGAGGTCATGTGCACAAAGGAGGCCTGGAATCCTGCCAAGTTTGTTTGCTGCCAGATTTTCTGACTTTTCAAGAGAAACTGGGAGTCCAGATTTTAAGAGGGAATTTCCCAACTTTAAATGTGAAGATGAAATCAAGTTTTCTAAAAATAAAAAAACCAGCCAAATAAAACCTGTCTTTAAGGCCAGTGCCAGCCTGAGAGCCCCTGCTGAGGACAGTGGAGAGGCAGTCAAGGTAAATTTCGGCACACACAAGCAGGAAAGAGTCTACTTCTCTGTGTAATTTGTATCCAAAAACTAATAGGAAAATCAGACAGAAGGGTCAAAAGATAGGTTTGTATGTTCTGAGACAGTTCCTATTCATTCCTCAAGAGCTAGAAAATTTTAATTTTACCTCCCTTTTAAGATATAATCTTCAATCGTATATATCTAGATTTTCCCATGTTTTTTCTCATCTTTTTTCTTTTTATGTTTTGTATAATTGAATCCAAAGTCAACCAGCTTAATCTGATGTCTGATTTGGGATTAAGGGCTCATTGCTTATGGCTTTTCTGAGGATTCCAATTTTTCTTTTAATTGTATTAAATCTAGCAAACTGTACTTTTTTTTTCTTTTTTCTTTTTTTATTATACTTTAAGTTCTAGGGCACATGTGCACAACGTGCAGGTTTGTTACATATGCATACATGTGCCATGTTGGTGTGCTGCACCCATTAACTCCTCATTTACATTAGGTATATCTCCTAATGCTATCCCTACCCCCTACCCCCTCCCCACAATACAACCCGGTGTGTGATGTTCCCCTTCCTGTGTCCAAGAGATCTCATTGTTCAGTTCCCACCTATGAGTGAGAACATGCGGTATTTGGTTTTCTGTTCTTGCCATAGTTTGCTGAGAATGATGGTTTCCAGCTGCATCCATGTCCCTACAAAGGACACAAACTCATCCTTTTTCATGGCTGCATAGTATTCCATGGTGTATATGTGCCACATTTTCTTAATCCAGTCTGTCATTGATGGACATTTGGGTTGATTCCAAGTCTTTGCTATTGTAAATAGTACCGCAATAAACATACATGTACATGTGTCTTTATAGCAGCATGACTTACAATCCTTTGGGTATATCCCCAGTAATGGGATGGCTGGGTTAAATGGTATTTCTAGTTCTATATCCTTGAGGAATCGCCACACTGTTTTCCACAATGGTTGAACTAGTTTACAGTCCCACCAACAGTGTAAAAGTGTTCCTATTTCTCCATATCCTCTCCAGCACCTGTTGTTTCCTGATTTTTTAATGATTGCCATTCTAACTGGTGTGAGATGGTATCTCATTGTGGTTTTGATTTGCATTTCTCTGATGGCCAGTGATGATGAGCATTTTTTCATGTGTCTGTTGGCTGTATGAATGTCCTCTTTTAAGAAGTGTCTGTTCTTATCCTTTGTCCACTTTTTGATGGGTTTGTTTGTTTTTTTCTTGTAAATTTGTTTGAGTTCTTTGTGGATTCTGGATATTAGCCCTTTGTCAGATGAGTAGGTTGCAAAAATTTTCTCCCATTCTGTAGGTTGCCTGTTCACTCTGATGGTAGCTTCTTTTGTGGTGCAGAAGGTCTTTAGTTTAATTAGATCCCATTTGTCAATTTTGGCTTTTGTTGCCATTGCTTTTGGTGTTTTAGACATGAAGTCCTTGCCCATGCCTATGTCCTGAATGGTATTACCAAGGTTTTCTTCTAGGGTTTTTATGGTTTTAGGTCTAACATTTAAGTCTCTAATCCATCTTGAATTAATTTTTGTATAAGGAGAAAGGAAAGAATCCAGTTTCAGCTTTCTACTTATGGCTAGCCAATTTTCCCAGCACCATTTATTAAATAGGGAATCCTTTCCCCATTTCTTGTTTCTCTCAGGTTTGTCAAAGATCAGATGGCTGTAGATGTGTGGTATTATTTCTGAGGACTCTGTTCTGTTCCATTGGTCTATATCTCTGTTTTGGTACCAGTACCATGCTGTTTTGGTTACTGTAGCCTTGTAGTATAGTTTGAAGTCAGGTAGCGTGATGTCTCCAGCTTTGTTCTTTTGACTTAGGATGTCTTGGCAATGCGGGCCCTTTTTTGGTTCCATATGAACTTTAAAGCAGTTTTTTCCAATTCTGTGAAGAAAGTCATTGGTAGCTTAATGGGGATGGCATTGAATCTATAAATTACCTTGGGCAGTATGGCCATTTTCACAATATTGATTCTTCCTATCCATGAGCATGGTATGTTCTTCCATTTGTTTGTGTCCTCTTTTATTTCACTGAGCAGTGGTTTGTAGTTCTCGTTGAAGAGGTCTTTTACATCCCTTGTAAGTTGGATTCCTAGGTATTTGATTCTCTTTGAAGCAATTGTGAATGGGAGTTCATTCATGATTTGGCTCTCTGTTTGTCTGTTACTGGTGTATAAGAATGCTTGTGATTTTTGCACATTGATTTTGTATCCTGAGACTTTGCTGAAGTTGCTTCTCAGCTTAAGGAGATTTTGGGCTGAGACGATGGGGTTTTCTAAATATACAATCATGTCATCTGCAAACAGGGACAGTTTGACTTCTTCTTTTCCTAACTGAACACTCTTTATTTCTTTCTCTTGCCTGATTTCCCTGGCCAGAACTTCCAACACTATGTTGAATAGGCATGGTGAGAGAGGGCATCCCTGTCTTGCGCCAGTTTTCAAAGGGAATGCTTCCAGTTTTTGCCCATTCAGTATGATATTAGCTGTGGGTTTGTCATAAATAGCTCTTATTATTTTGAGATATGTTCCATCAATACCAAATTATTGAGAGTTTTTAGCATGAAGGACTGTTGAATTTTGTCAAAGGCCTTTTCTGCATCTATTGAGGTAATCATGTGGTTTTTGTCTTTGATTCTGTTTATATGCTGGATTACGTTTATTGATTTGCATATGTTGAACCAGCCTTGCGTCCCAGAGATGAAACCCACTTGATCATGGTGGATAAGCTTTTTGATGTGCTGCTGGATCCGGTTTGCCAGTATTTTACTGAGGATTTTTGCATCGATGTTCATCAGGGATATTGGTCTAAAATTCTCTCTGTTTGTTGTATCTCTGCCAGGCTTTGGTATCAGGATGATGTTGGCCTCATAAAATGAGATAGGGAGGATTCCCTCTTTTTCTATTGATTGGAATAGTTTCAGAAGGAATGGTACCAGCTCCTCCTTGTACCTCTGGTAGAATTCGGCTGTGAATCCGTCTGGTCCTGGACTTTTTTTGGTTGGTAGGCTACTAATTATTGCCTCAATTTCAGAGCCTGCTATTGGTCTATTCAGAGATTCAACTTCTTCCTGGTTTAGTCTTGGGAGAGTGTAAGTGTCCGGGAAATTATCCATTTCTTCTAGGTTTTCTACTTTATTTACATAGAGGTGTTTATAGTATTCTCTGATGGTAGTTTGTATTTCTGTGGGGTCGGTGGTGATATCCCCTTTATCATTTTTTATTGCATCTATTTGATTCTTCTCTCTTTTCTTCTTTATTAGTCTTGCTAGCAGTTCTATCAATTTTGTTGATCTTATCAAAAAACCAGCTACTGGATTCATTGATTTTTTTGGAGGGTTTTTTGTGTCTCTATCTCCTTCAGTTCTGCTCTGATCTTAGTTATTTCTTGCCTTCTGCTAACTTTGAATGTGTTTGCTCTTGCTTCTCTAGTTCTTTTAATTGTGATGTTAGAGTGTCAATTTTAGATCTTTCCGGCTCTCTCTTGTGTGTATTTAGTACTATAAATTTCCCTCTACACACTGCTTTAAATGTGTCCCAGAGATTCTGGTATGTTGTATCTTTGTTCTCATCGGTTTCAAAGACCATCTTTATTTCTGCCTTCTTTTCGTTATGTACCCAGTAGTCGTTCAGGAGCAGGTTCTTCAGTTTCCATATAGTTGAGCAGTTTTGATTGAGTTTCTTAGTCCTGAGTTCTAGTTTGATTGCACTGTGGTCTGAGAGACAGTTTGTTATAATTTCTATTCTTTTACATTTGCTGAGGAGTGCTTTACTTCCAACTATGTGGTCAATTTTGCAATAAGTGCAATGTGGTGCTGAGAAGAATGTATATTCTGTTGCTTTGGGGTGGAGAGTTCTGTAGATGTCTATTAGGTCCGCTTGTTGCAGAGATGAGTTCAATTCCTGGATATCCTTGTTAACTTTCTGTCTTGTTGATCTGTCTAATGTTGACAGTGGGGCGTTAAAGTCTCCCATTATTATTGTATGGGAGTCTAAGTCTCTTTGTAAGTCTCTAAGGACATGCTTTATGAATCTGGGTGCTCCTGTATTGGGTGCATATATATTTATGATAGTTAGCTCTTCCTGATGAATTGATCCCTTTACCATTATGTAATGGCCTTCTTTGACTCTTTTGATCTTTGATGGTTTAAAGTCTGTTTTATCAGAGACTAGGATTGCAACCCCTGCTTTTTTTTGTTTTCCATTGTTTGGTAGGTCTTCCTCCATCCCTTTATTTTGAGCCTATGTGTGTCTCTGCATGTGAGATGGGTCTCCTGAATACAGCAGACTGATGGGTCTTGACTCTTTATCCAATTTGCCAGTGTGTGTCTTTTAATTGGACCATTTAGTCCATTTACATTTAAGTGTGAACTTGATCCTGTCATTATGATATTAGCTGCTTGTTTTGCTCGTTAGTTGATGCAGTGTTATCCTAGCATCGATGGACTTTACATTTTGGCATGTTTTTGTAATGGCTGGTACCTGTTGTTCCTTTCCATGTTTAGTGCTTCCTTCAGGAGCTCTTGTAGGGCAGGCCTGGTGGTGACAAAATCTCTAAGCATTTGCTTGTCTGTAAAGGATTTTATTTCTCCTTCACTTATGAAACTTAGTTTGGCTGGATATGAAATTCTGGGTTGAAAATTCTTTTCTTTAAGAATGTTGAATATTGGCCCCCACTCTCTTCTGGCTTGTAGAATTTCTGCCAAGAGATCTGCTGTTATTCTGATGGGTTTCCCTTTGTGGGTAACCCGACCTTTCTCTCTGGCTGCCCTTAACATTTTTTCCTTCATTTCAACTTTGGTGAATCTAACAATTATGTGTCTTGGAGTTGCTCTTCTCAAGGAATATCTTTGTGGTGTTCTTTGTATTTCCTGAATTTGAATGTTGGCCTGCCTTACTAGGTTGGGGAAGTTCTCCTGGATGATATCCTGAAGAGTGTTTTCCAACTTGGTTCCGTTTTCCCCCTCACTTTCAGGCACACCAATCAGATGTAGATTTGGTCTTTTCACATAATCCCATATTTCTTGGAGACTTTGTTCATTTCTTTTTACTCTTTTTTCTCTACACTTCTCTTCTCGCTTCATTTCATTCATTTGATCTTCAATCGCTGATACTCTTTCTTCCAATTGATCGAGTCCGTTACTGAAGCTTGTACATTTGTCACGTAGTTCTTGTGTTATGGTTTTCATCTCTATCAGTTCTTTTAAGGACTTCTCTACATTGGTTATTCTAGTTAGCCATTTGTTGAATCTTTTTTCAAGGTTTTTAGTTTCTTTGCACTGGTTACATAGTTCCTCCTTTGGCTCTGAGAAGTTTGATCAACTGAAGGCTTCTCTCAACTCGTCAAAGTCTTTCTCCATCCAGCTTTGTTCCGTTGCTGGTGATGAGCTGCGTTCCTTTGGAGGGGGAGATGCGCTCTGATTTTTTGAATTTCCAGCTTTTCTGCACTGCTTTTTCACATCTTTGTGGTTTTATCTGCCTTTGGTCTTTGATGATGGTGACGCACTGATGGGGTTTTGGTATAGGTGTTCTTCCTGTTTGATAGTTTTCCTTCTAACAGTCAGAACCCTCAGCTCCAGGTCTGTTGGAGATTGCTTGAGGTCCACTCCAGACCCTGTTTGCCTGGGTATCAGCAGCAGAGGCTGCGGAAGATAGAATATTGCTGAACAGTGAGTGTTGTCTGATTCTTGCTCTGGAAGCTTCATCTCAGGGGTGTACCCAGCCATGTGAGGTGTGAGGTGTCAGTCTGCCCCTAGTGGGGGATGTCTCCCAGTTAGGCTACTCAGGGGTCAGGGACCCACTTGAGCAGGCAGTCTGTCCATTCTCAGTTCTCAACCTCCGTGCTGGGAGATCCACTGCTCTCTTCAAAGCTGTCAGACAGGGACATTTACCTCTGCCGAGGTTTCTGCTGCTTTTTGTTTAGCTATGCCCTGTACCCAGAGGAGGAGTCTACAGAGGTAGGCAGGCCTCCTTGAGCTGTGGTGGGCTCCACCCAATTCGAGCTTCCCAGCAGCATTATTTACCTACTTAAGCCTCAGCAATGGCAGGTGCCCCTCCCCCAGCCTCAGTGCCTCCTTGCAGTTAGATCTCAGATTGCTGTGCTAGCAATGAGGGAGGCTCCGTGGGCGTGGGACCCTCCAGGCCAGGTGTGGGATATAATCTCCTGGTGTGCCGTTTGCTAAGACCCTTGGTAAAGCACAGTATTAGGGTGGGAGTTTCCCGATTTTCCAGGTGTTGTATGTCTCACTTTCCTTTGGCTAGGAAAAGGAATTCCCTTCCCCTTTGTGCTTCCCAGGTGAGGCGATGCCTTGCCCTGCTTCAGCTCTTGCTGGTCAGGCTGCACCTGCAGACCAGCATCAACTGTCCAACATGCCCCAGTGAGATGAACCCGGTACCTCAGTTGAAAATGCAAAAATCACCTGTCTTCTGTGTTGCTCACGCTGGGAGCTAGAAGCTGGAACTGTTCCTACTTGGCCATCATGGGCACGCCCCAACCTGTACGTTTTAACACTATCCACAGTTTTCATTTATTTATTTTCTCATGTTTTCATTTAAAATAACATAGGCAAATGCAATAAGAAAGTTTCAATTAATTTTTTTTCTGCAAAAGAATTTTTTTTTTTAAGGGAATCCCAATATATAAAAATAGATGTCAGAGGAGTTTCTCTGACTCAACCAGGAAGAAGTGAAGCGATACCTACTGGGGGCTCCACTTGGGACATGTTGGAGCTATGTTTGAAAATCACTCTAACAAAATATCCAAATATTAGGTTGGTGCAAAAGTAATTGCGGTTTTTGCTATTATGTTTATGGCAAAAACCACAATTACTTTTGCACCAACTTACAATTGCAGAAAGAAAAGCTGGAAACCTAATAAAATAGTTATGCTGCCAACTTTTTGCTGGAAGATAGCAGCCTGGCACAATAGTTTGAAATATTCATTCTTCAACTTCTTTATTTGATAAATATTTATCAAGTGCCCTTGGCACTGTAGCTATGTTAAAGTTTCATAAAGGCATATGAAATAAAAGTTAGAGGGTTGATGTCTGGCAGATGTTGCCAGTTGCCTTCTGTGGTGTCTGGACTCCAAGACAGCTCCAGAGATGCCCAACTCTTGGTATTCACACCCTTATGTAACGGGGTCCGGGTGCCCAACAGAATACAGCAGAAGTGATGGAGTGTCACATCAGAGATTAGGTTATAAAGGCTGTGACATCCATCCAAAAGTCTTTTCTTCCCTTCATCCTTGCTAATAAGTCTCTAATTTCTTTAAAAGCAACAATGTGTCCAAAAACAAAAACCAGAAAGACAACTGCAACAAAATCACATCTCCTCTCCTTTTTTGAGGCCCAGGGTATGCGTGTAACACAGTTTCTGGCCAGTGTTGTACTTGGAAGGTTTCTAGGAAAGCTTTGGTTTCCCTGCTACAGGCACCACCCTCTTCCTGTGTGTCTTGTTTCCTGTCATATAATTGTGATGGTGGTGGTGGAGCAGCCATCTTGTGACCATGAAGCAACTATGAGAATGAAAGCCACATGGTTAGGAGAATGCAGCAAGAAGCCAGAAGAAATCTCCATCCCTAATGACTCTGTGAATCTGTTATACCTTCTCTCCACTATCTACCTCTAGAGCAGAGCTGCTTTGTATGTATATTGTAGCATGAATGGTGTCTCCTGGCGCTGTGAGTGCCAAACTTTGCCCGAGGCAAAACTGGATGATGTCTCCCTACGAGGAACGAACTTCTCAGTATGGTTGTTGATACTTCTCACTTTTGGGAATGTGCTCACATGCTAAGAACTACAGAAAATTGTGTTCTGATGGATGGTAGATGGGAGGGTAGGGTGAGAGAGAGCATGAGAAAATAAATAAGCACTTCACTCGAAGTGTTGTGTTTTCACGGCAGTGTGCCATTTTATAAGGTCGTGTCCTCTCCGTAAACACCTCTGATTATCTTCCCAGGTTGGTTTTTGTGTCTGCCTCTGTGCTATACTTTATTCCTGTCCTACCCACCTTGAAACTGTTCTTTAAGGGCAGGGGTCATATACTGTTTTATTTCATATTTTTTATAAATTTTTCCAGCTTGGTGTTTCACAAACAAATATGTAAAATAATTTTTAATGGTTATGTGCTTGCTTTATTTAATCTAATTAGGGAGAGTAATGTAAGTTTCTGTCCACAGTAGGGATAAGCTTTCTTTTAAAAATACGTTTCTTTACTTTTTAAGAGATGAATTGATTTAAATACAAATAGTGATAGCCCAGGTCATGTGTAGAAAAGGTACAATGTAAAAATTGTGAAGGTGGCACTAGAGATTGCCAAGCACTGACACAGATGCTCAGTTAATGTCGTTGGAACTGAACTGTGAGGAGAAAGCAGGTGTGCTTGGGTCTGTTTTGGTGGGGTGAGGGAGGAGAAGCCTGCACTTGGTGTTTTATACACATTATTTAATTTTGACACACATTATTAAATTTTACACATTATTTAATTTTTCCCTATTTGATATAGGGTAAAAAGATTGGGGACCATGTGGGGAGTATAAAAGATAATGAGCCCTAAAACTGGAGACAGGAGATGAAAAATGTAGGAGATGCCTTACATTTATCTAGAGGGAATCTTATTTAGGGTATGGGTGGATGGATGGTGTGTATGGAAGTGTTTTGTTGTGCAGCTGCAGGACAGGCACTTTGCCCTGAGATTTATGAAGAACATTCCCCTTGTTTTCCCACAATGCACTCCTCATAAAGGGGCTTCCTTCCCAGAGGATGTGTAAACTGAGGTCAGAGTGTTGATTAACCATTGAGGTGTCCACTGTCAATCCTGTGTTGTATGTGGCAGTGCAGGGGACAAAAGGAAAGATTGCTCATTTATTTATTTGTTTATTTTATTCATTTATTTTTTTGAGACAAGATCTCGCTCTGTCACCCAGGCTGAAGTACAGTGGCACGATCATGGCTTACTGCAACCTCAACCTCCTGGGCTCAAGTGATCTTGCTGCCTCAGCTTCCTGAGTGGCTGGGACCACAGGCATGTACTACCATGCCTGGCTAATTTTTTTTTTAAGTGTTTTGTAGAGATGAGGTCTCACTATATTGACCAAGCTGGTCTCAAACTCCTGGGCTCCACCTCCCAAAGTGTTGGGATTACAGTCATGAGCCGCTGTCCCCAGCCTAGATTTTTCTTTATAGTTTAGATTTTCCCTCTGATAATTCTTCACTTGCTGTTTTTCCAATGTAATGGCAGCCTGGGGACTGGTGGGCGAGCAGTGGGGGTGCAGGATGACTCATCCAGGAGTCAAACTGAAGATCTCAGAATGTCTTTCTTATTTGTACTCTGATAAAGGTAAGTTCAGTTCATATTTATGAGAGAGTACCATAATAAAAGCAAAAACAAAACAAAAACCCCAAAGCCAAAAAAACATTAAATGAACCTTTAAGTTCCTGCGTGGTGCAGCAGTTCTAATTTGCCCTTTGTGATTTCTTTTATGTCTTGCTGGCAATGAACATGTCTTTCCCCCACTATGGGGAGGACACTTGACTTCAATAAGTTACTCCCAAAGAAAGGTGGGGCTCAATCTGCAGAGCCAGGACACCTTGGACCTTGGCTGTTAAAACACAAAATACTTTTTTAGTTGTGTTTTAGATCTATACTTGTTTAAAAGTTGTTTTTATCTCATTCTCTGGGGAGCTTGGGTGATGGGGAAATCACTATTTCAACAGTTTGACCCTCTCCCATGCCCATCTTGGGAACCAGACTGCTGAGCTTGGCCAAGAATAAATGGAACTTGAGAGTTTCAAAACCTTCCTACCCAGCAAAGTTTCAAATTTGTAGCTTTTGAAGACAGAGAAGATGTGAAATGTAGCAAACTGCATTGGACATTAACCAACAATTGTTTGGAGAATTCTCTTGCTTTTTTGGGCAAGAAACTCTTCACAGCCATGATTTAAAGATAACCCTTCTTTATAATCTTCCCGGTAACTGGGACTGTACAACCTCTGAAGCCCTCTTATCTGCCTAAACATTCTTTGATCCACCCACCTTAAGCAGAACAGGAAAAGGTTTTGTTTGGTTTTGTTTTTAGGCATTGTCACACCCTAATGGAAACTTTTTAGGTTGTGTATTAGACCGGCCAAATTAAAACCATCTAAATATAACACCTCAAAAAGTATTGTTTATAATTTAATGTGGAAATGAATGAAAAGTAAACTCAGCTTTGGGTTAAAAAAAAGTTTTAACAAAAGTTATCTCGAGTGAGGAAACTCCTTTCTGGTAATTTGATGTTCTTGTCCTTTCCGATCTCCTCACTCCCTTTTTGCTGTCATTTGAAATCATAATCCATTGAAATCAACTAAATCTATTAAAATCTATCAAATCAACTTCTGGTAACTGTTAAAATTCTTTTGTCATGTTAGGACTTCAAAAATGGCATCAGTTCAGTTACTTTGCTATTATAACACCTTTGCGGGTAGGGAGATTAAGAAGTAATGTGTAGAACAAAAGAAAAAACTACACAAGAGATTATGAAACTTAATTTCCAGCTGTGTTGCAATCTTACCAGAAAGCAAAATATACCTCCTAAATGAGTATCTATCTACGTATTCTGTACATATATATACACACATACACACACACATACACACACACACACTCAATTTCCTTGGAATAGAAAATTATCAAGGGAATCTGAACTTTTAGTCAATTTATTATCATTTCCCCAACATATGGACATCTTGTGATATATTCTTAAATAGAGGTGCTATTAGAATTTTTGGAGCTAAATTATACTGAAAATATGACCAGGCCGGGTGCGGTGGCTCAAGCCTGTAATCCCAGCACTTTGGGAGGCCGAGGCGGGCAGATCACGAGGTCAGGAGATCGAGACCATCCTGGCTAACATGGTGAAACCCCGTCTCTACTAAAAATACAAAAAATTAGCCGGGTGTGGTGGCGGGCGCCTGTAGTCCCAGCTACTCGGAGGCTGAGGCGGGAGAATGGCATGAACCCGGGAGGTGGAGCTTGCAGTGAGCTGAGATTGCGCCACTGCCCTCCAGCCTGGGCGACACGCAAGACTCTGTCTCAAAAAAAAAAAAAAAAAAAAAAAAAAAATATGACAAATATGACCAAACTTAAAAAAATACATAAGAATGAAGGAATTGAAACTGAATACTTACTAGGACTTCTGAAGCCTACTCTGAATTGAAATGAGGTGGAAAAAATAAACTCTACTTGCCAGGTGAGGACTCACATTGTCTCACTTGGAAATGTGGACATGAGCCCTTGGTACAATCATCTTTTTATCACTGGAAGAAGTAAAGGACTTCCCACATCAGTTACTCTTTGATTGTTCCAAAACCCAATTCCAAGTTCCTGTAATGCCTGGCAGTAACTTCTTCTGACCCAAAGTAAAGGTTAGTAGAACATAGCATTTCCAGGCTGTGATGTTAGAGGCACAAACATGACATGGTAATGTTACTTTTTTAATGTTGCTCAAAGAAAATATTTAATCTCTGCACTATTACTTGTGTTATGATTTACTGATGTAAAGAAAGCCATGATTTCTAGATAGGTGGATGGATTTTGGTGTCAATCTTGAATTAGAATCTTGGCTTTACTGCATTTTCATTTTGTGACCATAGGCGAGTTAATTTTTCCGAGACATAGTTTCTTGTCTGTAAAATAGGTATGATAATAACCTCTAGTGGGGTTTTGTGAGGATTGAGTGAGAAAATAGGTAAATCACCTGCTTAGTAGAGGTCATTCCCCCATTGTCCTTTTCTGTGACTCACAGGTTTTTAAATCGCTAACATTAAGGATTCTCACGCTTTACCATTGAAAGTACTTTTTAGGTTTCTTGGAAGTGTTTTTATCTCTCCTGATCTTTAATGTCCTTCCTCTGTATGTTTCCTTTTTCATTCCTATGTTTCCCTCCTCGATCTGATATTCACCCCAATACTTATTTAAACCTCCCATCTTGGTTTTCTCTATCCAACTTTACTTTCTTCCTTTTTTCTTCCCTGCAACCAAATAACTTCTTTGATTCTTAGTACTTTATCACTCTCCAAGAACAATTCAGCTATGCATATTGCCTGTAAAAACATTATGGCATTACAAATAATTTTCAAGGAAAAAATTCTACCAATGTATCCTCTTTCTGTCTCTGATCATATGCTTATATTTTAAAAATGCGTTTTGTAAATAGTGTTTGTAAATAGTGTGGTGCAATGGAAAAAGTACAGAAAGAGGGAGGTCAGTTCCTGTCCAGCTCTTGTGAGCCTTGGTGGTTCCATTTATTTCTTAAAACCTCAGTTTCTTCATCTGCTTAAAAAAAAAAAAAAGCAGTTGGGGAGATTATCCCTGGGTTCCCTTTCAGCTTTAAAAATGGTCTATGAATTGGTATCTCTATAAAAAGGCAATGTTCTTCCTGTACTGGCTAACCCAGTAATACAACTGATCACATATCATTATTTGTTTCTTTCACTTGGTTCCTTTGTGTGAGTGCAGAGAATAAGCAGAAGACGACATTCTGTAGCACGGGTAGTAGGTAGGACATGCTGCCTGATGAGTCAGTACCCTCTTGGCCACCTTCTACCACTTGGGCCTGTTGATCTTTAGCCACACCTGATGCTCTCGAATGGTTCTCTTGCTTGGTCCCCTGTAGACAGGTCTATAACCAAGTTTGTGAAATGGCTGGACGAAATTAGAAGTTCAAGCTTTGGCCATGGAAAACAACAGATCTATTGGTCTGTGCCAGAAACAGATCACAAATATCTCTGCTCTCATGAGCAGCAGCAGCAGCAACATTTCACCAAGAGTGCAGGTCCAATCCGATGGGGGCATCAGCTTCATGGGAGGCTGGTGGAGGACAGCAAGGAAGATCAGAAACAAACATATTTAGAAAAATGTCCCCATTTTTCCACCTCAGGAATTGGTTCTCAGAGTATGGTAAAATGCTTCCCTCCCCCTGAATGACAGTGAACCGAAAAGCCAGGACAGAGGTTTCTGTGTTAAAATGTTAATGTGAAGTCTTACTGTATTTTCAGTGCTTAAGGGAAAACTAATGGGAACTTTCCAGGGAAGATGGTGGGTGTTGCTAACATGAAAATATGTATGAGAATTCCTAAATGGAGGCTTTATATGGTTCAGTTGGAGGATAATGAGATCCTAGCTTGTCAGGGATGGGTGGGTAGGGCAGAGGATGGGTCTGGGTGAGAGTGGGGAGAAAGGATAGAGAAGAAAGCCTGCTTTTGGACTCTGTGGGCTGGGGAGCTGCCTGTGTGAAGGGTCTAGAATGAAGGCTGATGGGGAAACAGAGTAAAACAGGGGCAGTGCCAGATGGAGACATTCAAATGGCTGGAGAGCTAGACAGAAGGGAGACCCCTGCCCAGAACATGGGCATGGAAAATACTAGGGGTTAGTTGAAAAAACAAAAAAAAGAAATAATTCTTGAAGGACCACACTGGGAAGGACCTGTGGATTAAAAGGCAAGTGACCTTTCAAAATCTCAGGGAGTGATCACCAGCTTTGAACCTGTGCCAAGACAGTCAGGGTAATGGTTGCTTGGCTCTTTCTAACCTTTGTAGCTAAGGCCACGGCTGCCCAATTTGTCCAGAACTTGGGGGACAATCTTGTTTTTGCAAAGAAACTGGAACCCAAAGTTCTAGTCTACAGTCATCATGGTGACCTGGGTTTTCAACTCCACTGCAGGGCCTGCTCCATCTTGTAACTGGCCTTTTGCCTTATTTCCTTTTGACTAAAACTCCGTCTTGGGCCTTAGGAACTGTCCCTCTGTTTTACAGTTATATTTGATTGAGTACCGGCTACTGTGCTGGCACTCACCCTTTACTATCTCACCTATTCCTCATAATAACCCTATGAGTAAAGCAATTATTCCCACTTGATAGATAAGAAAACTGAGGCTTACAGAGTTTTTGTTTTCTTGCTTGCCACAAATTATGGGTCAGAGCCAGGGTTCAATCCAGGCATTTTACCACCAGAGCCCAGTGCTCTGGTCAGTGTCTCTCCAGCCTGCATCCACTTCAACATTAAATCTCCGCCCTAGTTCTTTGCAGCCCTGATTATACTGGGATGATCCTCTTGTATGTTCTGCTTTCAGTCCAGCCATTTAATATTTTCTACATTGTCTGCCTCCCTCATCTTTTGATGATGATACTCAGGGGTCTACCTGCTCCCTGGGTCATGGTCATCTCACATGGACTGGTCCTGCTGCTTAGAGAGAACTCTGCTGGTGGCCCCTGAGCTCTCCTGTAGAGCCCCAGCCGTAGTAAAGTTCTCTCTGATTTACTCTGCAGTGAAGTGGAGTTATGTGGGCTTAGTCATGAGGACAGGCTGGAAGCAGTGTTCAGCCAGATAAGATGTGCACACAGGGTGTGACGTTGGCTGGAGTATAAGATTAGGCCTTCAGTGACCCCAGGTAGAAATGAGTCCTGTAGGTTTTATTTCTAGATGAGCTGAGGAAGGACATTTTCCCCTTTAATGGTGAATTGGGGTCACTTCTTATGGGAATTTTGGTATGCCTTGAAGGATTCTGCAGCAATTCATCTTGTACACGGCCTGCCCTTGGAGTGCGGGGCCTGGGGCTGTACACTGACATCCTGTTTTGGTGGGACAGAGGTTCTCAGCCCTCGCCATTCATCACAATCACCCGGGTAGTTCCTAGGAACAGCTGAGCCCTGCATGGCATCCTCAGAGGTTCAGCTTCAGATGGCCTGAAGTGATGTCTAGACATCCATAGTTTTATAGAGAAGTGCTCCAGGTGATTTTAATGCCCAGCCTGTGTTGCTAACCCCTCATGTGCTGAGTGGTTCTTGGGCAGGAACAGGAACGAGGCAGGGTGACCTGATATTTTGCACTCTTTTATGAGATGCTTCATTAGCTGTGGCCACAAAAGGAGACAGAGGAGAAGCTCAGGAAAACCAAGTTTATGCTCGCAGGTCCTAGCAACAGGAGGCATGGTCATGCCATGCAGGGGCACATGGAAAAACAATAGGGTGGTAGGAAGCAGAAGATAGGAACTGGGGGAAAGTTTGACCAGAGCCCCCAGTAAATGGGTTTTCATGAGAAAGGCAGGGCAGGGTAGACAGTTTAGGATTGGCTAGTTCGAATTATTTGGGTCAGGCTCTAAGATATAGGGGTGGCCCCTAGTTGCCTGATACCTGGCCCTGGGTTAATTGATGCAGAGGAATATTGCCTCCTTGGGTGCACAGGCAAGATTAGGTAGTTTTCATATGAAAGGCTGGATTGGGTAGTTTTCATGTGAAAGGCTGAGCCGTTCGCCATCTCTAAGAACTGACTAGGCTCAAGAGAAACAGCCTCTTTCCAGCTAGAAAATAAAATAAAATTACACACACATGCGCGTGCAAACACACACACGCACAATATCTGAGAAGAAAATAAATCGTTAATGTTGCTTTGCATTGTGAACCTTGAATACTGAAGAATGTAAATCTGATCAAAAAAAGAAGGCTAGGCTCAGTGGCTCATGCCTATAATCCCAATACTTTGGGAGGCTAAGGCAGGAGGATTGCTTGAACCCAGAAGTTTGAGGCTGCAATGAGCTGTGATCCTGCCACTGCACCCCAGCCTGGATGACAGAGTGAGACCCTGGCTTAAAAAATAACAATAGTAATAAATAATAATTTTTTAAAAATTTAAAAATGAAAAAGAAGAGCCAGGTAGATTTCTTAAATTGTCCCAGAATGCTAGAGGAAGCTCACTATGTACTTGAAAGGTACTATGAGCCAGAGATTTAGAGAGGACTCTGGAGCTGGGAGGCTATTTTATGGGACTGGGAGTTGCTCAGCAGCAGCGTGCATGAGGGAGCATGCTTGGCTGGCAGGCTGCAAACTCTGAATTCTATGGGAATGTGGCCCCCAAGTTGCCCTGAAGCTTTGGACTGTTGTCTAACGAATTGCCCAAATGTGTTCAACTCTAGTAAATCAGAGCTGCAAAGGCAGAAATGTGCAGGAGGCGGGGGGCAGCGGGGAGAGAAATTTGGTAATTTGGTCCAGCCTGTGGAAAGGCCAAGTAAAAGCATGGATCATTATTTAAAGTGCATTGGTCTTTGGATGATGGTTATGATGGTCCACATTGGATGCAAAAGAAAGCCAAATGTGTTTTAAACAGGATTTAAGAAATACAAAGTTAAAGATTTTCTTAGCAGAAAAGTAAAAAAGTGTGCATGCTGTTTACTTACTTTTGCTCACATTTTTTTTTTAAACTTTTTCAGTTCCTGTTTTTTAGCTTTTGTTTTTAAACCCGTGGGCTCTCAGGATCAAACTTAGGTTAATTGATGTGTTTTTTTAATCAAAGTTTTGAGATAAACCAAACTTTCATAGCTAAATAGTAAAGGGTTTTAAAATCAAACAGGGGGTCTTTGCGCACACGGAGCTCTGTGGCTTTGTGTCTGCATATGCATATGGCTATGTGTGAAGGCAGGAGTAAATGTTCCTTCAACTTGCTGAGCCTCATCTGTAAATTGAGGGATTTGGAATGGTGACCTGTAACTACAGAATACGGGCTAACAGTTGCTGGGTGCTTACTGTATGCCAGACACTAAATTCTTAATATGGATTATTTTATTTACTCCTCACCATGTTCCTAAATGTTCATACTATTACGATCACTGCCTCTGTTTAGAGATTAGGAACTGAGGTTTAGGGAGGTCAAGTAACTTTCTCAAGGTCACACAGCTGGTGAGGGCTGGAGCTGGGATTTTGATCCCAGACCTCACAATGATAATCACTCTGCTTACATGACCTCCCAAAATAACTTTGTTTCCAGTTTGTTAAGATGAGTTCTCCAAGAGCAGCCCTCCACTGAGCCTATTTCCTCCTAGGTAAATTGCATTTTTTCATCTGTGCTGAGACATGAGTGACTACACTGGGTCATGACTGTTAGGCCAACAGGTTAAGCTAATTCTAAATGTAGATAACTGAGTAAGAAGGACTTTAAGTTAGCTTTTCTTGACAACAGGAATGTAAGACTGTGAGCTTGAAGGAACACTACAGAATGTAATCATTTTCATTAAAAGCAACTTGCTGGTGCACCCATGTTCATAGCAGCGCTATTCACAGTAGTCAAGAAGTGGAAGCCACACAAAGTGTATATGGATGGATGACTGAATAAACAAAATGCGGTGTTTGCATGGAGTGGAATTATTCAGCCTTAAAAAGGAAGTTACTACATGGATGAACTTCAAGGACATTATGCTAAGTGAAACAAGCCAGTCACAGAAGGACAAATACTGTATGACTTCACTTCTATGAAATATCTAGAGTATTTAAAGTCATAAAAATAGAAGGTAGAAGGTAGTTGCCAAGGGCTGGGGAGGGGAGAAACAGGGAGTTGTTTAATGGATAGAGAATTTTAGTTTTGCAAGATGAAAAGGTTCTGGGGACTCATTGTACAACAATGCAAATATACTTAACACTATTGAACTGTACAGTGAAAATGGCTAACATGATTAATTTTATGTATATTTCACCACAATTAAAACACAAACAAACAAAAGAATAAGTAACATTCTTGATCTGTGCACTGAAAATTGGTCTTAAGCCAAAATAGCATTACTGTCACGTAACTTTAAGGAGATGCTTACAGTCTTTCTATATGGGGGAAATTGTGAACATGAATTTTATTATTTGTCTTGAATGTTAATTTATTACTTTGAGTTAATTGTGCATCTATAGTGGTTAAAGGGCATGATAATTGTGCCTACAGTATAGGGAATGTACAATGCATTTGGATCATTCAGCATAGTGAAAAATAAAATATTTGGAGGAATGAAAAAATTTAAAAAGCAATTTTCCAGTTTTAAAATAGAAATACATAGTTTCTCCAAATTAATGCACTGGCAGATTGCTTTTTCACCTTACAGAATCTCTAAACACATCCACATGATTATATGAGGACCAGAACTGTCTTTCTGGATAACTGAGTACAGAACTATGTCAAGCCTTCTGTATAGACTAGTGAGCAGAACAAGTCTTCCTGGATGAATAGCCACTTCTCTGCAAACTAGGTGGAAATGCAGATTCAGCAACTCACAGCCTGGAATCTTTAGGTAAATTTTAACACATGAGAATTGTCTCATGTACTGGCAGTAGCACCTTCTGGCATGTATGCCCTGATGGACTTCATTCAGCGCTAACTAATGGCAGGCAGGTTGCTGAAAATTTGTGTAGGATGTAAAAGTCTGAATAACAGATTAGGAAGCAGCCGCAAGAAACTGTGTGGTTCATCAAGCTGCAAACGCAGGATGTCTAAGTTTGGTTCCCCAAAACCAAGCCCGAGAGTAGATCTCAGGTGCAGGTAGTTTATTTAGGAGTCGAACCCAAGAAGCAGGAATGAGGGGATGGAGAGAATGTGGCAGAAAGGAAAATATTAGGGTATGTTGTCAAGGCTGATGCTGTGGACAACGGGAACATGGTTACACTGGCGTTCTGAGAAGTGCATGGAAAGTCTCCAGATTGTCCTTTGTTATGCTGGAGCCTGGGGCACTTCTCCACAGTTCTCACGCCCCATTGCTTGAGGATTTCCAAGCTGACTTGCATGTGGCCTGCCTGGGCTCCCGCACCTTCACAGGAGGTCCTGAGGGAGAAAGCAAGAAATCAACCTGAGATTTCTAGAACTCAATGCCAAAATTGGGGCTGAAATCAGAGGTGGGCTGAGGAGATGTGATGTGAGCACAAAAAGGTGGGTTGAGGGGATGTGATGTGAACACAAAGTGTTGACTGGGAAGTCACTTAATATGAGTCCTTGTAAGCCACTCATATTAAGCCCTTGTGGCATACATGGAGAAAGGCAGTGTGGTATAGTGCTTAAGCCTGTGGGCCTGTATCAGACAGCCTAGGTTTGAATCCTGATTTCATCAACTTTATCAGGCATATGTTCTTGAGCAAGCCACTTTTCTTAGTCCATTTGAGCTGCTGTAATGAAGTACCTTAGACTCAGTAATTTGTAAACAGAAATTTATTGCTTACAGTTCTGGAGGCTGCAAAGTCCAAGATCAAGGAACCAGCTGATTCAGTGTCTGGTGAGGGCTGTTCTCTCTGCTTCAAAATGGTGCCTTCTTGCTGTGTCTTCACATGGCAGAAGGGGCAAGGGAGCTTCCTTTAGTCTCTTTTGTAGGGGCACAAATCCCATTCATAGGGCAGAACCTCATAACTTAGCACTTTCCAAAATGCTCCACCTCTTAATACCATCACACTGGATATTAGATTCCAGTATAAGAATTTTGGGGGTACACAAACATTCAGATCATAGCAATACTTAACCTCCCTATGCCTTGGTTTTCTCATCTGTGAGATGGTGCTATAAAAGTCTCCTGGAAATGTCACATAGATGGTCTAGATCATCCAGGTGGCACACTTAGCATTGTGGCAATTATAATGATACAGCAGGTTGACTTTCCCAGGGCCTCAGAATTACTTAGAATGACTCAATCAGAAAACCTGCTGTGTAAGCTTTTTAGTCAAAATCCTGAATAAGCCCAGACCAATATGTCAGTGCTGGAAAGGATTAATGGCCTTAATTGATGCCATGGAAATAAGACTTTTCGTCCACTCATCCAGGATGGATTTGGCAAATTCTGTAGAAGACGAATGAGATGCCTTGTTTTTTAAACTAGATTTCCACTCTCACCTTTTTAAGGGGCCTGCTAGTTTTCCCTCTTGACAATATTCCTTTAAAACACCAAATCCCCATGATCCATGTGACATAAGAATTGCCCTGAAGGTACAGCCACAGGCACCTTCAGCCTTACCCCTAGAATCATTCTTTCTCTGGAGGGTGCCTATACCTTAGGGAGACGCCTCTGGTCCTTTCTACTAGGTTTTATGATTTTAAAAAATTGCACAACGAACATTTTCCTGCATCTTGGAGGGAAACAATCTGGAGAGGCTGCTCAGGAATGGGCAAGACTAATATCTCTATGGCCATAGACTCCTGACGGAAACATCGCTGATGTGGCCCCAGGAAGTCAGTGACTGTTACAAAAATCCCAAATTGAATTTTAAGCCTGGAGTTTAGCCATTTTCCCTCTATTGGGAGTTTTCATAATGGAAAATAATACTAGTTATTCTATTAATTCGGGAGCATTTTTGCATTATACAGCTTCTCTTGGTTATAATGGGTGACTGAGGAACTGGAACCCCAAGCGGGAGGAGAAAAATTAGGGCCCTGCAAAGCCTAGCAAGATACTCTTGCGTGTTTCCTTGTGAGCTGCTCTGAAGTTTTGCTTGTATTCTTCTCTCTTTGGTTTAAGATTGGGGGTTCAAATAAGCAGAATCACAAAATAAAAGCCAAAGAAGATGGAGAAGATTGTTATTACTGTGTGTGTGGTTTGAAACATTTGTGTTTATTCTGTCAACCTTGACCAATGGAGTATGTACATTTTAGGTTATGATAGTAACATATAGCTATGAAAATCCTCTATTGTTATCATGTCTGAAACTCTCCAGTCCTAACCCTAATCATCTTCCCCTTCCACTGAAACAACTATCTTAATATCCCAATTTTTGATAAAACATAATATTTAAGAATCTACTATCACATTACAGCAGAAAGAATGGTCCTGTTGGATGCTTTAGGAACCTAGTTCCAAATACTGTGAAACTTCTCCCTGTCCCCTGCAATTGTTTGGTCTTCAGTGATCCTGACATTGTTTTTTGCTCAGGGTGGTTATGACCTTTGTTACCATCATGCTATGGTAACATTCACTGGTGACCTGACCTGTATTCTAGTGTTGAGAGCCACCGTTTTGCGTTAAATGGACACTCATTGACCTGCAGGTGTTTTTAGTTTCTGTCCACTGTTTGTCTAAAAAGCAAACCAGAGAAAGGGAAGACACTGAAGCAATAGAAGGGAAGCCGCGACCACCCTGATGGTGGTGCCTTCGCGCTGTAAGGGTATTTATTTCTGGGTGATGATCCAGAGCAGTGGTGGGGAAGGCAGCATGGAGCATAGTAGGTCTGAGCATCTACTATGAGCTCAGCACTGTGGTAGGGGATGGATAAGGAAGTAGAAGGAAGGTCTCTGTTTTCCATAATCTTAGAATCTGGTTGGGGAAACAAACCACGAACTCTTGGAGGAGGGGGACGCTCTTTGGTCCCTAAGCAGTGCTCCATGCGTTGGGTCAGAATGAGTGATGTGCACAGCTAATGCCTTAGGAATCCAAAGGCAAGGGAGGCTCTGTGTGGGCTGCTGGGCTCAAGCAGTGCTGGGAAGGATGGGTAGAGGACAGCAAGGTACAGAATAGAGAACCAGAGAGCAAAGTCCCTAGGGATGATTTTTAAAGAAGTGATGTGATCTGGAATTTTAACTACATGAGTTCATCTCGTTGAAGGTGCACAGCAGGAGGCAAATCAAATCTTTGCACATGGGGTTGTTTTGAAGAGAAAAATAAATAATCACCCCTCTTGTTTTGCTTTATCTGGTACTGGCATCGTGCCCACATGACAAATAGAGGATTTTGGCTTCTTCAGATGTTTTTGGTTGCATTAGCCTTCTGCGGAGAAGGTGGGAGATTGGAAATTTTGCTGTTCTTCTGACAATAACATTTTGTCTCATGGCCAGCTCTTCTTGAAATGACACTTCTTTCTTGTTTGTCCATGGCTGGAAAACTTCTACATGCATATGAGCTTCTTTGAGAGTGACAGCAAGTTTATTTGGAGAGAGTTGTTCATGGAGCTAAAGAATCTATCACTTTATTTGGATTTTCATACATAATATTTTTCTTTCACTGCCTACATTTTTATTTGCCATTTTCTTTTGTGTTTTTGCTGTGCTTGGTGGTGTGGACTACACCGGATTTTGAGGTTCCCTCTGTAATTCCATTTTTCAGAGACTTATCATAGAGTTTCTCACTTATGGGACATAGCTTTACTTTTCTACCTTTACTTTGTCAAGTCTGAAATTTCTGGTCCTGGAATGAAGATTCCTTGAAGATTTTTGTAATCAAGCCACCATGCTTCAGGACAATGACATGAATACTGAGAGGCAGCAGAAATTCCATTACTCTGAACTCTCAGGGATGATACAGTTTCTTTAATGTCCAAATGTGCTAACTGTAATGAGTATTGCTCTGACAGCAAGGGTATACACTGGGCTTGGTGATCTTCCTAGTGGCCTGTGTAGAGATTTCTGTTGGAGGGTCAAGCTCCGCCCTGCGATTTCTTGCCAAACACAATTACCAGCACTTCTAAATTTTTGTTGTTACCATTTCATTTACTTCTCTAGGTTCTGTCTTCTGTTTTTCTTAAATTTCTTTTAGATTCTTAAAATCCAAGAATGCCACTGACTTGGAGAAATCTAGTAAATAGAGTCCTGTATAAGCTGTGAAAATCGTGTTATTATTTACATCATGTTATTATTTACAAATGCCTCATGTGGAAGTTCTTAACACACAATTTTACCTCTAAACAATGTTCTGGCTAGATGTTACCTCAGCAACTGATTTTTTTTAGAGGAAGGAGATAATCAAATATTTTTAAAACCTTACTATAAAGGCAATATATGCTGGGCAGCTCAAGCAGTAGGAGTTTAGAATGAGACCCCTCCAGTGACCAAAGTACATGTCTATAACTTACCCTGCCGCTTTCAATTGTTTATTTGAAGGATGATTGAAAAGTATCTAAAGAAGCATTGAGTTTAACATGTAGGGCTACCATTTTAGTTTTAAACATCCGTGAAATGCAAAGTATAGGTTTTAAGGTATACTTTATGCATTCAATATGGTCTACATAGGACTGTAAGTCAGGCAGACATGGAATCAAGACAGGGTCTGAGTGGTGGTATGCATGTATATGAGGATGCTTGTGTAGTACCTGTGTCTGTCCAGTTTGGATCCACAGAGTTGAGAGAGGTTGAGGGCTGCCTGCGAGGAAGAGGGGCTGTGGAGGAGGAAGAGGAGTGGGTCAGTTTCCATGCTGGATGGAAGAGCCCAGTGGGATAATGACAGGTCCTTGACCCCCTAAAACCCACTGGAGAAGAAAGGTTATCCATTAACAACTCCTTTCCAAGTAGAAAAAATCCTTACTTTGAAGGGAGAGAAAGGAAAGGCAAAGAAGCTTGGGCTGGGCAAAGTGCTTGGGGAACCAGCAGAGTAAAATATTGGGAAGGACATTAATTCCAGATGGCCTGGCGTCCTCAGGTTCCCAGGTTCTGAGAAGAGAAGAGGCTCCATAACAAGCCCCACATCTGAGAGCCCACATCAGGACAACAGGAGAAATGGCAACTGACTTAATCTTCCTGGCCTCCAGTTCCTTATTTAACATGAAGAAATTGAACTGAAACAGTGATTTTTTCAAACTTTTTTTCTTTAGGTGGTGCTTTCTGTGTTTGTTAATTTTTGCAATTGTGAGGTAAATGATAAAATATTCACATGGAAAGATTTTATTTTTAAGGGTGAGAAATAAGACATTGCCAGCACCCCAGAAGTCTCCCCTACTTCTCATCCTGAGTCTGAATCACAACTTCCTCTCACCTGCTTTCCCTCCAAAGAAAATCTTCTTTAGACTTTTATGATAATCATTTCCTTGCTTTTCTTCCTGGCTTTATGACTCATATATGCATCTCTACACAATATAGGTTAGTATTTGCCTCCTTTCCGACTTTATATAGGTGGAATGATTCTATGTTTTCTTTCACGTCTTGACTTTTTTAATTCAACATTGTGTTTGTAAGATTCATTCATGTTGTGGCACAAACCTCTGGTTATTACTTTTCCTGCTGTATAGTTTTCTATTGTACAACTTCACTACAATGTATTTATCCATTGTACTATGGGATGATTCTGGTTTGCAGCCATCATGAACAACAATGCTGTGAGCATTCACATACATGCATTCTAGGGCACATTTGTACTACTCCAGGACACATACCTAGAAGTGGAATTGCTGGTTGCAGGTTTTGCACACCTCAAACTGTTTTCTAAAATGCTTGTTGTGGCTCTTTTCCTTCCTAAACATAAACCTGATACATAAGGCCAGGAAATAAAATAGATGACAGCAGAGTTGCTGTGTTTAGAGCTGAGATGACATTCTCAGGGCTTTGTTCTCTTTATACTGTGTTCTGTTGATGTTTTCTTGTGGTCCTTAGACATCTTGTTCTCCCACATTCTATATTCTCTGTGATGCTTTGGAGGACAATGGATTTCTCATGCTAAGGGCAAGAGGAGATCCTGGCCTTCAGACCCTCAAAGAGCGTCCCTACTCAGGATTATTTTAATTTGGAAACCCAAGATTCTACTTTTAAAAACAGACCCTTTCTAAGGAAATTCCTACTATGTAAAGAACTAGAAGATTTTTTTTTTTTTTTTAAATGTGCAAGCCACTGCCTCTTGGACCTGTCTGTCCTTTTCATGATCTTTAATTAGCTTGACTTGGTTCTTGGTTGGAAGCAGAAAAATTGTATTCAACAGTTATGTAAGAGAGTAGCTGGAAGCAATTGGATTAAAATATCCAAGCGGCTTAAGCCCAGAGAGGATGAATCAAAATATTGAGGACTGTTTGAGGTGCAAGGAGAATATTTGTACAGCATCTGATGTGCTTAGACATTGATTGTCTTGTGGTCATGAAGCCATGGTGGTAGTTTAAGGTTCAGAGGGAAATTCATGCTTTAGGAGTGATCCCTCTCAAAATGGCAAAACATCACAATGAAGACTTTTCCCAATGCTGTTCTTTGCCAAAAGCATAAGACTAAAGCAGGATTGATGCTGGAACAGTCTGGGCAGTAGACAGGCCAATGCATGTAATGCATATCATTAAAAATAGTTAGCACAAAGAAATGGTTGTTATTGTGCTTCGTCCAAGTTGGACTTAGTAGCTAATTAAGTACAAGCTCCTTTTTTTTTTTTTTTTTTTTCCATGGCCATATGCAGTTTTTGAATTCTTATAACACAAATTGTTTTAAAGAAGTTAAATACAGAATGCATTGAGTTTGGTAGAGAAAGTTTAAAGGTCTGCATTTTCCCACCAGAGCTATTTAATATCAGCTGCAGAGTGGGTGTGTGTGTGTGTGGAAGGGTTGTGACCTCCCTTATTTTTACAACCATTGCCATGATTTCATAATACTGGCAGCAGTCACCCAGAGTGCAGAAGTAGACTTTATTACAGTAATTATATGCCAGAATGTGGGTATTAAAACAGAAAAACTTTTCTACTGATAATAAATGTCAAGGGAAAAATGACTTTACCCAACAAATAGCCCTTCATCCATGTTTTAAATGTATTAATGGCCTCAATGAAGACTGAGATGCGTACATTGGTTAGAAGTTCAGACTCCATATAGACTTTTTGCCTTATTTGTAGATAGTAAGTAGGGAAGTTGAAGGGTAGAGGCATGTCTTGGCAAGTTAGATTTATTTTTCTCCATGGCGTAAAGTCGGGTGTATAGTCACTTGGGCAGATATAGCTATTGTTTTTTTGCAAATGGGTCAGGACCATAACTGAATTAAGCTATTATTTCTGGATTACCATATTGATTTTCTCAAATGTGTTTTGATGGGTTTCTGAGAGCTGGGAGAAGTAATGTGGCATGGAAATTTATCTTGAAATGTAGTTTTCTAACTACTAAAAGGCTCAAATAAGGACAATAAAAGGCCTGAATAAGTACCAAGAAGTGTATCTTTTTGAAAATAGCCACATTCTGAAAAATAAGCTTGTGGTTGCTAAATTACACTTATTAAGCATTAATTGTGCCATTCATTAATATATCGCTGAAATAATAAATACGGTCTAAATGTAGAAAGTCTACCCCAGGAAACATTTTTTGCACTCTGTAATTGAATTTGGTGACAGGTTGATTAGTCCCAAGAAATTCTAAAATTATAGTCCTTTTATCTCTGATTTCAATGGACTTTGAAGTGGGTAGTTGGACCTTTCTCTGAAGTACTCTATTAGTTTGAGTATACAGAATAGATGCAGAAACTCAGTAGCAAAACTCAGAGCAGGATGTAGGTTTCCAGCCTCCATTGTATAAGAGTCTAGACATCACATCTTTCTTAGATTTCTGGTCAATTGCTGAAGCCATGCAGACTATTTGAAGGTGCCAGCAGACTTTTCTCTGAATAGCAATGTTTAATCCTGCATAGTTTGTACTTAACAAATATTTGAGGATGATGATTTTCATTTTGGGCCCTGCTTTAGTAGCCCTCTGCTTGGTTATATGGAAGGACTTGGGTTAGAAACCTCTAGATGTGAGTTGATTATTGATTATGAACTTAGCTGTATCTCAGGGGAGCCCTGGGCTGGGAGGCATTGATAGCTGTGACTCGTAGCAACCTTAGATGATGGCCATAGCCGTGTAGTTTCATTGCTCAAAGTCCAGATCAGTCTCCAGAACATGATACTAATTCCTCTTCTGTGTCTTCTCTGTTCTCTGCAGTGGGTTTGTCTTGAACAATGAGCCATTCACAGGCACCCAGGGAGCTACCCAGGACCAGGGAGATGACTGCAGGCCCTGCAGGCAGTTGGCCACACTCCAGTCTAGATATTCTTGGGAATGTGGAATTATTTGAATCAAAGGGAAATAAATCTTTTGCAAATGTTAATACAAATGACTGTGGGAAGGACTTGGTGCTAAAAGAGAAGCTGTGAATTCTTGGTGCCTACTGAGTTAGATTTTGGCAGGGAATAATACTAGGTTGCTATGGGAATGATGAAGACAAAATAATAGTCATATTTTAATGGTTGCTCTTACTGTGTCATCTTCAACTGCTCTAGGCTGAAAAAACTTGCTATTTGAATGGTTTTATTACTCTTACTTCATGTTTTGTTTCTTTTGCTCCTGTATTTGAGCTTGCAAAATGTGTCTCTAAATAAGTTCATGAGTCCAGCTTACCACGTTTTCTTTAAGCCTAAAGGAATCAGCACATTTGATGTTGATCCCGTTGATTATATGCTTTCTGTGTCATAAGTTTAAATTAGAAAAGGGCTACCCTGGGGATCTGAAATTCCGTGTACTTTTCTGACTGGATGGAGAAAGAAGGAGAGAGAAACTGTGCAGTGTGGGACAAAGGCCAGCTGACCTGGGCCAAGCCTCCCCTTTGGCACTTCTAGTTGTGTCACTGGGCAGAGGTTAGTATACCTCTCTGACCTGGGTCTCTGCATTAGTAAAATGGGGCTAATTATATCACGACTCTGGTGTTGTGAGCTCCTTAGATGATATACATGAAATCTTAGTACAATGTCCACAAACACCTGGCAATAGTGATGCCAATTCCTTATTGTATACATAGCAGATATCACAGTTCAATCCTTTTCCTTTGAGCAAAGAGGCGGCCTCAGAATCCCTCTCAGCACAGTGCTCCAGGTAGCCACTACCAACCCATCACCGTTGACATGTGATATTTACTGAAGCACAATCCTTGGGGCATGATAGACATTCAACAGATGATAGTTATTTATTCTTACTATTCCTTTTTTTGAGATGAAATTTTGCTCTTGTTGCCCAGGCTGGAGTGCAGCGGCACGATCTCAGCTCACTGCAACCTCTGCCTCCCGGGTTCAAGCAATTCTCCTGCCTTAGCCTCCTAAGTAGCTGGGATTACAGGTGCCTGCCGCCACACTTGGCTAAATTTGTTTTTGTATTTTTAGTAGAGACAGGGTTTCACCATGTTGGCCAGGCTTGTCTCAAACTCCTGACCTCAAGCGATCTGCCCACCTTGGCCTCCCAAAGTGCTAGGATTACAGGCGTGAGCCACCACGCCCGGCCTATTCTTACTGTTCTTGCTATTATTGTTGTAACAGGAGGCTGTAGATATGATAGCAGGAGATGCAGGTGGCTATTTTTTGCTTTTCCCCTTATAATTCAGCTGGCCTCTAGAATCAGCAGAATTAGGCACAGCTGACCACCTACCTGACTCGTGAATACTGCTCTCTTATCTTTGTCTGCCTCCCTGGTACCTTCCTCTGCCTTCTTTGCTGCTTTTTCCTCATCTCAATGACCTGCAAATAATTGTGTACTTCGTCCTTCCTTGTCTTTTTTATCCACCCTCACTAGGTGATCTCATTTGGTCTCAGGGGTCTCGATATTATCCCTATGCTAATGACACCAACATTTATGTCTCTAGGCTAGAGATAAATCTCCATTGTGTTTCTAACTGCATTCTTGAGATATATCTCTAATAAAATGTGTCATTACTTGTATCAGTCAGTTCTGTTAATTGGATATCTAACAGGCATCTCCAGCCTAGCATTCGCGTTGAAGTCCTGATTCATAACCCATGAGCACTCCTCTCCCCTCTGGCAACCCGAATCTACTCCAGCCTTCCTCTTTCTAGCAAAAGGCAATTCTGTCCAAGAGTTGCTCCGTATTATTCTGTTCTCGGACCGCTCTAAAGAAATACCTGAGACTGGTTAATTTATGAAGAAAAGAGGTTTAATTGGCTCATGGTTCTGCAGGCGATGCAGAAAGCATAGTGACTTCTGCTTCTGGGGAGGCCTCAGGAAACGTCCTATCATGTTGGAAGACAAAGGGGAAATCAGCACATCTTCCACGGCTGGAACCAGAGAAAGAAGGAGAGAGGGTGGGAAGTGCTACACACTTTCTTTTTCTTTCTTTTTTTTTTTTTTTTTTGAGATGGAGTTTCACTCTTGTTGCCCAGGCTGGAGTGCAATGGCACCATCTCAACTCACCTCAACCTCCGTCTCCCAGGTTCAAGCAATTCTCTTGCTTCAGCCTCCCAAGTAGCTGTGATTACAGGCATCCGTCACCATGCCTGGCTAATTTTGTATTTTTAGTAGAGATGGGGTTTCTCCCTGTTGGTCAGGCTGGTCTTGAACTCCCAACCTCAGGTGATCTGCCCGCCTCAGCCTCCCAAAGTGCTGGGATTACAGGTGTGAGCCACCATGCCTGGCCAGTGCTACATACTTTTTGATTTTTTTAGGTTTTAAATTTTATCTATCTATCTATCTATCTATCTATCTATCTATCTATCTATCTATCTTTTTGAGATGGAGTCTCACTCTGTCGCCCAGGCTGGAGTGCAGTTGTGTGATCTCGGCTCACTGCAAGCTCCACCTCTCGGGTTCACGCCATTCTCCTGCCTCAGCCTCCCAAGTAGCTGGGACTGACTACAGGCGCCTGTCACTATGCCCAGCTAATTTTTTGTATTTTTAGCAGAGACAGGGTTTCACCGTGTTAGCCAGGATGGTCTTGATCTACTGACTTCGTGATCCGCCCACCTCAACCTCCCCAAGTGCTGGATTATAGGCGTGAGCCACTGCGCCCGGCCTCTACACACTATTAAACAACCAGATGTCATGGGAACTCTACCACTATACAATACCAAAGGGGGGATGGTACTAAACCATTCATGAGAATTCTACCTCATGAACCAATCACCTCCCACCCAGCCCTGCCTACAACACTGGGGATTAAATTCAATGAGAGATTTGGGTGAGATCCAAACTATATCATTGCTCCAGTGTAAAACCTTGAAAGTCATTCTTGATTCTCTTTTCCTCATACTTCTAATCCACCAATAAATCCTGTCAACTCTACCTCCAAGAATCTTACTACATTTCACCACCTCCACTGCTACCATCACTGGTCCAAGCCACCATTATCCCTGGATTCTTGCAGTGGCCAACAATAGCTGCAGTTGTTTCTCAATACACAGGCAAACTGATTCTTTTAAATGGAAATCAGATCATGTCACTCCTGGGTTCCACAGTTTTTAATGCCTTTCCATCTCACTTTGAGAACAAACTGAAGCCCTTGCAATGCCCTACAAGGCCCCACACAATTGGGCCTCAAGACAGCATCTCCTTCCACTGTCCCCTCGCTCACTCTGCTCCGGACACCCTGGCCTTCTCACTGTTCCAAGAATATGCCACTCCTACTTCAGGCCTTTACTTTTGTTCCCCCTCTGCTTGGAAACGGCTTCCTCCAGATGTACACAACACTTGCTTCCTCCTTTCTTTCAAGTCTGTTTATCAGTGAGTCCATCTTATATATGACACTAGCAACCACCCTTCCCTGCTGCTGCAGCCTGGTACCCACTCGCCTACTTCTTCACTTTTTTTCCCCCATGGCGCATATCAACATCTGACATATTATGACTATACTTGTTTATTGCTTGTCTGTTTCTTGCACTAGATATGAGATCCAAGAGTGCAGGAACTTTGTTCCCTGCTGCATCTCCATCACCTAGAAAGTACCGGACACGTGGTAGGCATTCACATTTTGTCAGACTATTAAGTGAATGAAATGAATGGCTCAGCATAATCACTGCTAAGAACAAGAGCTCTTGCAAAGCCTCTGTAATCACAAGGAAAAATATTTGTGTTTACTAAAGTCTTTCAGTACCTTAATTTGTTTGCTTTGGTAAATAGAGACAGAATTTAACATGGAAAAACTCTGAACTCTTCCAGTTGATTTCCTTGGGGCTGACCAGCTTTGAGTGGTAATAAAACACACACAGGTATTTAAAATTGCCTGGATGTAGCTGGATGCAGTGGCTCACGCCTGTAATCCCAACACTTTGGGAGGCTGAGGCGGGCAGATCACTTGAGGTCAGGAGTTCGAGACCAGCCTGGCCAACATGGTGAAACCCTGTCTCTACTCAAAATACAAAAGTTAGCCGGGTGTGGTGGTGCACGCCTGTAATCCCAGCTACTCAGGAGGCTGAGGCAGGAGAATCACTGGAACCCGGGAGGCAGAGGTTGTAGTGAGCTGAGATTGTGCAATCCAGCCTGAGCGACAGAGGGAGACTTGGTGCCTGAATTTCTGTAAGGGACACTAACCTGGTTGGAAAGGAGATGTCAGTCTCTAAGCCGAATTAAGGTGGTTGTTTGTATAAGAACATGAGAAAAATATCTACTGCTCATTTTAAAGAATGAAAGAGTGATAAAGGCTGCCAGTAGGATTTGGACAGGAAAGGAAGGTACTGAAGCTGTGTTCCTCGGACGCATAAACATATATGGGAGTTAGTCCTACTGAGTAACAGTGTGGACTCAAAGTAGTCACTGAAATTTCTTTGAACCTCAGTTACCTCATCAGTGAACTTGAGGGGCTTAGAATATATTATTTATAAGGTCAATTCCAACCCTGTTTTCTGGTGGTGAGATCAGATCTCAGATTCTCAGATATAATTTCATTAAATTGGAAACTTCAGATCCAGTTTCTTTTTCTGCAAAATGAAAAGTTTGACTACAATGTACTCTAAGGTTTTTATTTATTTTTTAACAGGTCTAATATTCTTTGTTTTCATTGTGTTTTTGGAATTGTTTTTCCTCTGCACAATTGGCTCTGGTAAAATTTAACCTCTTTATTATGATTATTGGTTGCTTCTTTTGTTTGTTTCTTTGAAGCTGTGGTCACAAACACACACACACACACTTTGCCTTGAGACAGGGTGTGGAGCAGAGATACATCCTTGAGGTTTGTTTTACTCTCTAAACTTGACAGTGAGAGGACAGGAAATGGTCCACTGAGAAACTGGTGACCAAAAATTGCTGAAATTCTTCTTTAACTTCAGTTCCAGTCAATTCACACTGGAAACCGCAGTACTTTTAAACTATGCGTTCCTAAGTCTCTGATTTCTCAGCCCTGTGGCTTGTTTTAGGGTCTCTAGGTATATATTCAGTCAGATGAACCACTCAAAGGGCCTGGTCACACCTGTGTCTTACCTTGGTGCCTCCATTTGTACAAGTACAAAGAAATGGAGGAAACAGGAATTTTGCTACCTCCTTTCAGTGTTAAGTTTGACATATCCTGATAAAAACCTTCACAAAGGGGACTGAATATTATTAATATTTTTAAAAATAAAGACAAGAGATTTATGTCTTACAGTTCTGGAGTCTGGGAAGTCCGAGGTTGAGGGTGCTGCATCTCTGAATGTTAATTTTTAACAAATGTGTTGGGGCTGGAGGGTTGGGGTGAGTTGGAATGGGGACAGGGCTCTTGAAAGATGCGTATCAAACCTGCAGTCCTTTCTGACAGACTTTGACAGGTAGGAACTCTTTCTCTGAGAAAGATGCTCAGAGCTTGTCCTCTTCCCTTGAAAGCCATGGCAATGAATGATAAAGTAGTTAGTCATCACAGAGCACTGGTGACCTAACTGCTCAAATCAATAAATATTCCCATTTCCATTGACTCATTTAATGGGAAAAGAAGATTACATGTCAAGAAAGAGGGAGGGGATGGAGGAAAGCAGGGAATGAATGAGACAGGAATTTCGAAATGTATTACAATGTGTTTCTTCTAACATTTTAGTATGAAGATTCCCAAATTACAGGAAAGTTGAAGGAATTAAAACAGTGTATACCCATTTACTCACAACTTGGATCCTGCAATTAAAATTTTGCTATCATTGCTTTTTTACCTCTATTGATCCTCTCAAGAGTAGCAGTCTATGAGTTTTGACAAAGGCTTACTTGTGTGACCCAGTCCTAACCAGACATAAAATATAACCTTCATCTCAGAAAATTCTTTCTTGCCCCTTCCCAGGTAATCCCTGTTCCTACATCACTGCCAGAGGCAACCACTATTCTAATTTTTTAAAACCGTAAATTAGTTTTGCCTATTTTAAATTCCATGTTACTAATACCATACAGTATGAGCTCTTTTGTATATAAGCTTCTTTCATTTACCATAATATTTTTGAGATACATTCAGGTTGTTGTGTGTAGCCATTTATTTTTTAAACCAAAATAATCTCTATTCATTTTTAGAGATTCTCAGGTTAAGAGTTTCTTTTAAAAGCACCAGGAAAAATAAACTTTTTTTTTTTTTTTTTTCAAGGTAGGGGAGAGAGAGTTGAAAGTAACCTGAGTGAAAGGTACTTTGGCCTCTTCATTTTCACGATAAAGAAGTTGAGTCCGTCAGTTGCTCCAGGGCAAGCAGACTGGGCTGAAACTGGAACCCAGGTTTCCTGATTCACAGCTTGAAAGGGTTAGGAAGGTAGCTGAGTGGGGTGGTTGTCTGAGCCGAAGCCATGTGAGAATAGAGAGTTTCGACAGAGCTTTGCTTTAGCGGATGTGAAACTACACTAACCTCATGTGACAAAATATCCTCGGAGGCCTTGGTGTGGAGCCAGAGGAGGAAGTTTGACATGGCCTCTGGTTACCAGCTCCACCTCTGAACCCACTGGCCCAGGATGACTTATGGTGAGCTTTTTGGTTTGCAATAAAACTAGACATGGGACAGAGAAAGCTTTTCTACACCATGCACAAGGCAGGGCAATGCTAAAGGAGGGGGAAAAAAAAAAAAAAAACAACAACCAAGAAAGACACCTTCAGCCACATGGCCCTCCCATAGCAGGGGACCTAGAGCTGAAAATAAAACACCCAGGGAGGGAGGGATGCTGTGGTTACAGACAGAGCCTTTGTCTCCCGAGTGCACGTTCCAATTCAGCCCAGGATGACAATGACCTGGAGGTTCCTGCCTGCCAGCTGTTGGCTGGCCTTTGTGAAAGTCCCCGAGCTCCGGGCCAATGGTTAGCGGGCAGGTATCCATATCATGAAGCCAACTGGCACTGCTGGTACCTTTGTTGATGAAGTGAGCACAGCCACTGGGAACCAAGGCTGCTGGTGCAGTGTTGCTACCAGCTGGCAGGTGCAAACCCATGGGCAGGTGCCCTGGGGAGAGACAGTTTGTGCTGCCATGGTAACCGATAAAAAAAGGAGGTTTCTTCAAGGTCAGTTTGCCCTCTTTTCTGCTAGAGGATATTGTGAGAGGAAGAAATGAATTTGTGGCAGCCCTGACTTGTGTGTAAATGTGTCCTTCATCTGTTTTGAATTGACACTTCTAATCGGATCTAATATTAGTGTCACCACTGGGCAAATCTGGGTATTGGTGGGTCTCCTGGGGTATGTCATTGTGGACAAAGATCAAGTCACCAGAGAAGTCCCAGAAGAGACGTTCCAGTGTAAACCAAGCAGGGTTGAACAAATAATTCCAAAGGTGATTTTGAAAAGGCTGACAGTCAGGTTGGACAGGTTCTTTGGGCTATTCCAGGATGTGAAATTAATGCGGACTGTCTGAGGCATGTCACCCTAGATGTCCTTTGGCCAAACTGTCCGGGGTGCAAGGACGAAGGGACACTTGTCAGCTTGCTTGGTGCCTCACAAGTCTGCCACGATGCATTCATTGTAAAGAAGCAAGCTTTCCTTATTACCATTGTCCTTCTCTCTGTAAACCTGCTCATGCCTTTACTTTGGGCAAATACATTTTCTGGCTTTGATTTAAAAGTTCAGCTTCTTGATATTAATATTTCTGTACTTCACTCTGATAAAAGCTGTTCTGACTCAGGTCATTGGCTTGGGTGTCATAATTTTCCCACTTACCTCTCTTGTGTGCTTTTCTTATTCTGAGATTTCCGTTGCCAGAAATAATTGCATCATATTAATTAATTAGTAGCATTGTATTATTGCAGGGCCTTCGTGAACCCCTGGGAGACTTTTACTCTGTTCTGCTTACTGGGATGCTACCAAAATTATTTAGTACCTTGACAATCAGAAATATTAATTTTTTTGGATAAACTCTAAGCAACTTGCCTGCAAGTGTAACCATGGAGGTTGGCCTCAGCTTCCCAGTGTACAAAATGAAAAGATTAGATTAAATGATGTCTTCAGGTCCTTGCCAGCTAGTTTTCTAAGATGTTTGATTTTAACATAAAAAGCAAACCTGTGAATATATTCAACAAATAGCAGATGGAATTTACAAAGCTCTGCACTGGATCCTTGTATTCAGTAAATATTTATAATTCATCTACCAAGGCTGAGTGCTGGGGCTATGGAAGCAGATGCAGCATCATCTTCTATTCTGAAGGATCTCGTAGCCTAATGAGGGAGGGATCACAAGAAACAAATTCTTCTCAAAATTGGCAGGAGTTTGAAGACAAAATTCTGCTTGGGAAAAGAACTTATCTTTTGGTTTGGAAGAGCATCTAAACTGACATATTTAATGTAGAAAGATAAGTCTTTTTCCCTGAGCCCCCTCAACTGGCAGGGCCAGAACTAAGGTGATACTGAGTGAGGCACTTGCCTGGGATAAAAAAAAAAAAAAAAAAAAAAAAAAAAAAAAAAAAAATGGTCGAGGGGTGATGTCAAAAAACTTAGTGATTAAGATAAACAGCACCATAAAGTAGTCTTTTAAAAATCAAAATTAATGAAAACAAAATCCCTAATGAACAAAGGATGAAAATTTAAAATAAAGAGAGGATCTGATCCTGCATGTGTATATGCCCTTGCCTCACTTTCCTCCCCCTGATCTTGGCCCTGGTTCTAGTAAAACTTTATACAGCTTGTAATTTGATTTTTAAAAGCACAGCATTAAAATATTAGAATATTTTAATATTAATATAATTTAGCATTTTATATTAAAATATAAAATATTAAAATAATAATAATTAGTATTATAATTAATATTAATTAATAATATTTTATTACAAATCTGGAGGCATCACATTACCTGACTTCAAACTGTACTATTAGGCCATTGTCACCAAAGGATGGGGGGTGGCAAAAGATAAAAGACTACACATTGGGTACACTGTACACTGCTCGGGTGATGGGTGTACCGAAATCTCAGAAATCACTGCTAAAGAACTTATTCATGTAACCAAACACCACCTATTCTCCAAAAACCTATTGAAATAAAGAAGTTTTTAAAAAAGAACATTAAAAAAACTTACCAATTTGATTTTAAAAACAATTGCATTAAAATAGTAAACTATTTTAACATTAATATTAATTTAATATCTTATATTAAAATATAAATATTAAATATAAATATTAAAATAATATTAAGGTTTAGACAAAAAATAGTAAAACAGAATTTAGGGTTTTAGAAGGCTGTCAATAGAGGGAAAAAAGAAGGTCCTGGAAGGGGCCTGGGTTTCTGGAAGATGATGGTGCATAGCTGAGAAATTCTTCATAGTGGAGAATGGTTTGTGATTATTTATGAAAGAGATATCTAATAAGGGTTTTGAAGTTGTTCCTCACTCTGTGTTGTCTTTTATCCCTCTTTACCCACTATCCTTCAGTTAGAAATCTGATACATACAATAACCCTTGAATTTATGCTGATGTGAGAAATAGGACGGAAGAAGGGTGTTGTCCAGGAAGTGGGCTAATGAGAGAGTAGGAAAGATGTAGAAACCAGGAAGGACCGCCTCAGGAGAAGGGAGAGGACTGTGAGGGTGGGTGGCTCTGGATGTTCTGAAGTACAGAGGATGCAGCCTTGAGCTCTAGCGTTTTGTAAAATTAAAGGGAATCTCTTAGGCAGCAGACACTTGGCATGCCTGTGAATCAATCATGACAATATGTTGTTGTGGCCCATCTTTGGTTTGTCCCTCCAGGTCCACTTTCTTCCCTTGAAGGCTGCCCTGTATGGACCACAGGAAAGGGCTCCCTTGACCCTGGATTCCAGCTGGAGTTCCCTCCAGCACCAGCAGATAATTGGAAGGAGGGAGGAAGAGCCAAACTCAGGGCTTTTCTAGTGGCTCCTTTCCTGAGGGTTTGCTCCAGACCTGCTGCATTCCTCTACTCAAGGTTGCAGTTCCTGTGAAGCATCCCTCTCCTTCTCCCTCCAGGCTCTGAGAACTACTTCTTCCTCTTACCTTTCCAGGCTAGGGATAGTAACAGAGCTCCTCTTAATTTGCCCAGGGGTGTGCACTAACTTTGGTGGTCTCCTTATACTCTGCTTCTTTGTAAAGAGTCCCTGTTTTAAACACTCTTCAGTATGAGGTTGCTGAGACCTGACTGATACAGATGAGAGAAGGACTAAAAAGGTTTGTACAAAGCATTATAGGCTGGAGGTGGAGAACGCAATCAACTGCACAGTGGGAGGGGAACATGGGGTAGGGGCATAGAGGGTTACATGAATGAGGTTTGAGGTGAATCATGTGCAAGGGGATATTTCCCTGGGATTAGGGTAAACCCCAGCCTGAAAATAGACTTGCATCAGCCAGGCCAGTGTCTATGTAAGTAAATCTTAATGATTTGCATGGTCATAAAAGACAATGATTACCCAGTGGGCTTTAAAAGACAGAGGCAAATACTATCCAAAAAAATCTACAGATTCAATGCTATTCCTATCACACTACCAATGTCATTTTCACAAAACTAGAAAAAACTATTCTAAAACTCATATGGAACCAAAAAAGAGCCCAAACAGCCAAAGCAATCCTAAACCCCCAAAACAACAAAGCCAGAGGCATCACATTCCCCAACTTTCAGCTATACTATAAGGTTACATTAATCAAAATGGCATGGTACTGGGTACAAAAACAGACAAAAAGACCAATGGAACAGAATAGAGAACCCAGAAATAAAGGCATACACCTATAACCTTCTGATCTTTGACAAAGTCAACAAAAATAAACAAGGACTCCTTATTCAATAAATGGTACTGGAATAGCTTCATATGCAAAAAATTGAAACTGGACTCCTATATGCAAAAATTATTTTGTGATGGGTTAAAGATTTAAATATAAGACCTCAAACTACAAAAATCCCAGAAGAAATCCCAGGAAACACCATTCTGGACATCAGTCTTGGGAAATAATTTATGACTAAGTCATAAGCAATTGCGACAAAAACAAAATTGACAAGTGAGACCTAGTTAAACTAAAGAGCTTCTGCACAGCAAAAGAAACTACCAGAAGAGTAAACTGGCACCCTAAAGAATGGAAGAAAGTGTTTGTAAACGATGTATCTGACAAAGGTCTGATATACAGAATTTATAAGGAACTTAACTCAACAAGCAAAAGAAAAACCCATAAAAAAGTGGGCAAAGGACATGAACAGACACTTCTCAAAAGAAGACATACAAGCAGCCAACAAACATATGCAAAGATGCTCCACATCATGAATCATCAGAGAAATGCAAATCAAAACCACAATGAAATACCATCTCACAACAGTCAGAATGGCCATTATTGAAAAGTCAAAAAACAGATACTAGTGAGCCTGCAGAGAAAAGGGAATGCTTATAGGTTGTTGGTGGAAATGTAAATTAGTTCAGGCACTGGGGAAAGCAGTGTGGACGTTTCACAAAGAACTTAAAACGGAAGTACCATTCAACCCAGCAATTGTATTATGGGTATACACCCAAAGGAAAATAAATTGTACTACAAAAAAGGCACATGTACTCACATATTCATTGCACTACTCACAATTCCAAAGACATGGAATCAACCCAGGTGCCCATCAGTAGTGAATTGGATAAAGAAAATATGGTACATATATGCCATGGAATACTACACAGCCATGAAAAAGAGTGAAATCATGTCTTTTGCCACAACATGGATGCAACTGGAAGCCATTATACTAAGAGAATTAGCATAGGAACAGAAAACCAAATACTGCATGTTCTTACTTACAAGTGGGAGCTAAACATTGGATACTCATGCACATAAAGATGGGAACAATAGACACTGGGAACTACTAGAGGGGAGAGACAGGAAGCAGGGCAAGGGCTGAAAAAAATACTTATGGGTAGCATGCTCACTACTTGGGTGACAGAATCATTTCTATCCCAAACCTCATGCCATAAATGTATGTAACAAACCTGCACAAGTAACCCCTGAATCTAAAATAAAAGTTGGAATTATTTTTTAAAAATTAAAAAAAAAAACAAACCCAGGGAAACTCAAATAATAAAATAGCCATCACCCCAACTCCTTTAATCCTGTTGATAATCTGGCATGCTTTCCTCCAGATTTTTTATGGAGTTGAAGTCACACTTCATACAATTTCGGATCCTAATTTTCCTAAGCATTATATAATAAGTAATTTTCCTACCATTGAAAGAAGCTGCAAATAACTGCTTGGAGGCTGCACCTTATACAGGAAGCCAAATAACCTTAAATAACCAAATGCTATTACATCATGTAGATGTACTATGAGTTTTTAAAATGCTGTAGTGATTTTGCACATTTATATCATAATTTTTTTTGCTTGTTAAATTTTTTGCTTGCTAGCTAAACATTTTTAATTGCTACTAAAAAAAAAAAAAACCCCACAAAAACAAAACCTGACTACAGACATATCTGTATTGCAGGATTGCTGGGTTATTAAAGATTTTGGTCACTTGTTTATTTCGTTTTCTTTCTTCTTCTTCTTTCTTATTGTTAAAGAAGATTGAGTTTTCACTTGGTGAGTGAAGCAGAGAGGAAAGGGTGGCAGAGACCCCATTCTGAGGGTAGGCCCAGTAACTTGACCAGGAAGGGGCTCCTTATGGATAGACATTAGCTACAGTGATGCTGAGTCCAATTTTGTATAGTGCCTTCTCAAAATTTCCAAACCTTCAGTGTCCTGTATGTTAGTGGTGCCTTGTGGAATGAAGGGGAACAGTGTACCTGCAAAGAAAGGAGGGCTGTGAGGGTGAGCAAGAGGGTTGAGAAGCTCAGCAGGAGCCAGGAGCAGGGCTTGGGAAAAGAGTGACTGGCACCCACCCAGCAGGAGCCTCCTATGGCAGAGCCTATGGAAGCTTGAGATGGACACCAGACTTCCTGCAGTTCAAAAAATTACATTTGAATACCTGAAGAAAAGAGAGGCCCCCAAGGCTGAAGGATTCAGTTGTTATGTCATATAACAGCAAATAAGGGAAAACAGAGGAAGGGTTGAGTGGGGACATATTACGAGGGAAAGATTTGGTCATTTACTGTGTCAGAAGGTGATGGGCATTAGACCTGGAGGAGGGAAATACTATTTTATCAGAACAATTCCTGCAAAATGATCGAGAAGGGTACATGAAAATTTGTTCAGGGTTTTTGGAAAGAGAGAGGCTAATCCTTTCTGCAAGTCTTCTTTTATAAGGTTGAAATGTGGCAAGGTGAGCTATGATCCAACTTATTTGTAATAGGATCTTATAGGAAAGAAATTAATGTTCTGATGGGCTTGAACTCCAAAAGAAATAGAATTACTTGGGATTTTCTTGTTCATCCCATGATGAAGCTAATTCAAATCTAACCTTAGTTGTGACTTTTACTTAGTGACTTTTTTCCCCATTAGAATCCCCAAATAAGTGACTTATTTATTCTCATGTTATTATTCAAACTATTCTTCAGCTCACACTCAGCCTCTGTTAGACATGAAGCTGGGAAATGGTTGGGAAAACATTCGAGACATGTTAGCATTTTTCACATGACTTTGCCAAAAGGGGTTTCTGTATTCAAACTGAGAGCTTCTACCTTGAAAGCTGTCTTAACTTAGCATTCAAATCTGCTTTGCAAGATCTTGAATTTAGAATTTCAGCTAGGTTTTGCAAGTAATTCATAGAATGTTTCTATTTTTCTTGGGAAATGAAAACAGCAACTCTTTGGACAGAATTTAGAGAACCCTAGGAAAGTACAGGGCTAAGGTTTTGATGTGCCGTTTATTGTCATATTGATTGGATAAGCTGTAATCTGGGAATCTCTCTTAGAAAGGAGCACATAGGACTTTGGCAAGAAGGCTGTTTTAATAAAAAAATCTTCTTTAAAGGTCAGAGGCCGGTTATGTAATGTGTAAGGTAGGATAAAAGGCTGTTCTTTCTGCATCAATAGAATCCTATGTGTGCATAGTATGAAAAGCAATACTGAACATCCCTATCCAATATCAACTTAAGGAAAACATTAGAATATTTTCTTCTGTCCAAAAATGTATTCCTTTATGCAAAGTGTCTCTGGACTGGGAAGCAGGACTGAACTCTCCAGCATCAGGCATCTGCTTTTGTTGTATCAACGTGGTTCTCAACAGGACATGGTGATGTCTCTGATATTTGGTCTTGAATATCTGAGCTTTTTGGTCTTGTCTTCACTTTCATCAACAAATTGAATGAAAATAGAGAAGACATATTTGGATGTTTGTAGACTACATAAATTTGAGAGGTTTTACTGACTGAATCAGTATTTCTAAAAGAGCTCCACATGTTAGATCAATGGACTGAAACTAAGGGAATAAAGTTAAATGAGAAATGAATATGAGATCTTCGGTTAAAAAACCAAATTGACTGGAGGTGACTGGCTCAACAGAATTTCATGTGAAAAGTCTCATGCGTTTTATCACCGAGGAAGTCCAGTGGGAATTGGTTGCCATGTGGTGAGCACTGAGTCTTAGAGTGCATTCACGGGAGTAGGCTCCTCCGATAGAGGATGGCAATGGCTTGTCTGCATTTTAACCCTAGTCAAACTGCAGCTGAGTTCCATATACTTAATAGGGTCCAAGACAAATAACAAAAAACAAACAAACAAACAAACAAAACCAGAATTTGTCTGGAGACAGTCAACCAGATGGTTAAAAATCAGGCAACTGTGTCATATCTGGAACTGTTGCAGAAATTGCAGAAATCATGATTTAGCTCAAAATGGAAAAGCTCAGGAGGAGGCATGAGTGATTTCTCTATGGAAATATTCATCTGAAGGGTTGAAGGTTTTATGGAATTAGAATGCATGTAGTAGTGGGGCAAGACCAGGATGAACGTCTGCACGTTTAAGGGAAATCAGATGGAAATTGATGCAAGAAAGGATTCTCCAATGATCTAATGAGTAAGATTTGTTCAAAAGTAGAATGGACTGGCATGGGAACAAGTCCCCTGACCCTGAAGAATGAGGCTAGGTCCCAACCTTCTGGCAAAAATTTGTGGGGGAAACAAAGTTTAAGTTGTACCAGATCCCCCTACAGATTCTGTTCATTGCGAAGTAGGTACAGGTTTTTCCTGGGGCTGTTCCTTCTCTCCTTTATCCCAGCTATCACTCTGGGAAGGACAGGATCAACTACATAGCACCCTAATGTTAATCACCTGTAAAGCTTGATGTCTGGAGCCCATGGGTATTTACACTTTAGCAAATTTCCACCAAAACAGACATACATCTATTCATGCAGAGTACACTTGCTTCCACCAACAAACATGAAATATCACGATAACGGGATTTTCATGTGCAACAATAAGCTCCTGGAAGGAGACATTTGGGCATGGGGTCAACTTACATCTCTTAAGTGAAAAGACACAAGCAAGCCTTTATATCCTGTAGAAGTAGAAAGTCAGGGATGATTCTTCCTCACGTGTCTGTTCTAGACAGTATGCTGGTCTGTTTCCTCAAGGCAATTAACAATCATTACCTAATGGGCTCGGGAGAAATAGAATACAAGGAACTGTTACTATTCCTTTTTTCTTTTTTTGAGATGGAGTTTTGCTCTTGTTGCCTAGGCTGGAGTGCAGTGGCACGGTCTCGGCTCACTGTAACCTCTGCCTCCCGAGTTCAAGCGATTCTCCTGCCTCAGCCTACCTGAGTAGCTGGGATTACAGGCATTCACCACCACGCTCAGCTAATTTTTTGTATTTTTAGTAGAGATGGGGTTTCACCATGTTGGCCAGGCTGGCCTCGAACTCCTGGCCTCAGGTGATCTGCCCACCTCGGCCTCCCAAAGTGCTGGAATTACATGCGTGAGCCACTACACCCGGCCTGTTACTGCTCCTTTGTGTTGTTGTGGGATTGAAAGATCAATGGGAACAGTAGCTGTGATCTTAGTTTGTGATGAGAATGTTTTAGCTACCACTTTCCACTCTAGGTCACTTTATCTCAGTAGAGGAAGTGGACAATGAAGATGAAATATTTGGACATGGCTGCAATCATAAACTCTCAGCTTTAGAAGAAGATTATTTCTCCTTTTTCTTCTTTCTCCCAGCCAGCAAGGAGGGTAGAACAGGGAGGGTATCCAAGCTGCAGGAAGGCAGGCTACCAAATATTTTTGAGGTGAAGAGTCGCTATCCCAGGAGACGGCAGAAAGGGCTGGGAGGAAGGAAAGAACTGAGGAGTATTTTTTTCCCTCATCCAGGAGGCGCCTGGAGACCCCTTTCTGAATCCGGCATCCTCCGGTTGGTGTCTTTGCAGGGATGTGCAGGAGCCCTGTGGAGTTCCTGCGGAATCCTGCAGCTGTTGGGGCCTCGGAGGAGATGGGCAGTGTGTCTCCCAGTCCTTGTTAGTCCCACAAATAGCCCATTGAGGGGAGCAGGAGAAGGGAGAGGCATCCAGGGCTGCCCCTGGGGTCCCTCAATGGGGGCACTGTTTAGGCTTGGGTGGAGGCCAGCCCTGACACCATGCTGGTTGTTAAGGCCTCATTCTTCCCAAGGAGGCGGCTGGAAAGGCAGCAGAGCAGCTGAGGCTCCAGAAAAGGTACCGCTCTTGTTCCTCACAAGGCCCGACAGACAAACGAGAGGAAGCCACTTCCTATTTAATTATTTTCTGTTGTTCATTCCATTTACATCCCAAGCGTTTTCCCCCCTTCCCTCTCACTCTCGTTTTACTACTCAAGACCCGAAACTGATGGGTTTTTCCTTTCTCTCCCCAGTCTCAACTGAAAGTTAGAAATGATGTCAAATTTTTCTGTTTTGTACCAATCTCATTGGGCATCCCATCCAAGAAGCACTCTGAGAATGGCTGCAAGTTTTGCTGTTGCTCTTGAGTAGTTGAAAGACTCTTTCAAAATGAAGAATGAGGCTTTGGAGATAGCAAAATACTAGTTAACCACTGCGGGAAACAGCTGTTGTTTTTCATGTCTACCATTTATACGCCTCTTTCTGTTAACACCACCTCCTTCCATACTCAGCCCATGGGCTTTGGTGGGGTTGATCTGACCCATGGATCCCCCATTTCAGGGGTGAACATAGCACCTGCCAGTGAAAGCCTGCACCTTTTATTCTTCTGGCTGGGGTGAGGGGTACTTGGAACCAGACTGGTCCAAGTCAGAGTCAATCCTGAAATGTTTTGCTGGAAGTATTAAGAAAGAGATTCCATTTCTACTGAGATTGATGAATGGGTACAGTGTAAGTTGAGAAAAGTAAAAGAAAAAATAATCACTTTTACTACCACGTAGGGAGAGTCAGTGTGAGAATACAGGTTGTAGAGGAAAACTGAGCCAAAGTGACAGACCCTGATGACATAGGGTACAGACTGGACCCAGGTATGTCTGAAGCTAGCACACTGACCTTTCAGTTATGCTGGTCAGTATATTCTTTTTTTCTTCATTTGTCTTATTTGAGCTGTGTTTCTGTTAGATGCAACTGAAACTACCTGGTATCTCTGAGTCATGCAGAGATATTAAACTTCCTTCTGTTTCCTAATCCCTGCTCAGGCTACTCTTATTTAATTATTTACTATAGTGTTTTGCTCCAAACAGTACCAGAGCTAAGATGCCTTAACACTGTTTGAGATTTTAGCCTTGATGAAAACAGGGCTTATCCACTCGGCTCCTATATGACTGGACTGGGTAACGGGCTATATTGGAATCCCTACCTGCATCTTGGATCTGTGGTAAAAGCCTCAGCCTTTCCCATTCATCCAAGGGTCATTTATTCTGTGTCTACTGCATGCCATGGAATGGCTTGAAGTATCTCATGGTCAAGCAGAGAGACACTGGTGTAAGAGCAAAGAAGTATGGCGGGCACTGCGATGAGAGTCTACCTCTGCTTTCAAGGGGAGGATTGAGGAGGGAGTGGCCAGTTCTTAGCAGGAAGAAGAAAGGCCTCATAAAGGAGGCAATGCTTGAGCTGTATCTTCAAAGAAGAGTAGAGAGTTTTCAGCTGAAAAAAAGTGTGAGACAGACAGATCAGTCCAGCCTAGAATAGAAATGTTAGCTGGACAACCTTCTGGCATAAAAATATATCAACTGTAGGACAGAGAGGCAGTTCAGTCTTGTGCGTTTATCCCATGTTTCATTTGTGTGTTACACTGTATAGAACATAGCAGTTGTCCCCTCCCTCCTGTACTTGCAAAACTCAGAAATACATATAATGTTCTCTTACTGCTAAGCAAGGTTATATAGATGGTTGAGTCCATTGTGGAAGGTGGACCAGCATTCCATGTCTAGTCACCAGCTTTGTGGGGATGTCACTCTTGAGGGGACAGCAGTATCGGTAGCAGCAGCATCTTTACTACTTCCAGATCCAAGTTAGAACTGTATGCCCTTAAAATAAATTATCCATTGGTGGACTCTAATTCCTCTTCAGCCCTCTCAGTAACTTTGTAAGCACTGTGTTGCTACACTAAATCCTTTTGTTTCAAATATCTAGGGCATGTTCTGTTGTCCATTCCGAGCCCTGATGGATACAGTGTATTAATCATGTTTTTAAAAATGTTTGGAATTTTATGATGTTTTGACATCTTGAACATTTTGCTGTTCAGGGAGAGACTGACCCTCCTAGGGCCTGTCTTACAGATAACAAAGGCCTCACCTTTCATAGGCAAACAAACCAATAGAACAACGGAGTCTATACCTTCAGTAACCCCCTTTAACTCTCATATACCAGTCCAGTATTTATCTGTCCTAATTCATTCCAGGGCGAGGTATCAGACAACTAGAGACCACTCGTAGAGCCCAAAGCCTGCCAGAATGATTCAAACTAGCCAATCTGAAACTGTTTCTCTATTCAGTTTTAGTTCTCCTGAGGAAACCGCAATGAAAGCTCCAGTCTAGGCTTTCCCCTCCTTGCTCCTGCTTCTGCCTCCTGACCAAAACCCGGTGCTCCCTAGGTGGCCTTGCATGGTGTTGTATGCCTTCTCTGGGGGAAATGCAAGTGATAAATATCTTCTTTCAATAGCATCAGGCTCTTCGTGTCATCACTTGGTCACCTCCATAAATTAAAATCCTGTGGGTACAATCATCGAGCCATACAGTTCCCCACTGTGAGGTCTGGAAGGGTCAAGACCTTGCTTACCTTGTTCTCCATCATGTCCCTAGTACGCAGCTCAGTGTCTGGCAACAGTAGGTTATCAGTAAACAGTTTTTGAGTAAGTGCATGAAAAAATTGTAATATGCACATGCATGTATATGTGTATAAATACACATAGTTTAAAAATTTCAAAAGATGCCATAAGGCTGCACATGTCAAGAGATATCTTTCTAGCAACAAGTGTTATGTTGTTATAGGCTAGTAGTTACTGTGAGCTAGACTTGATGCAGAAGTCCTGGTAAAAATAAACTGGATTCTGGTGGATCAGAAGAAATTGGATAGGAAAAAAAAGCGGGGGGCATTCTAGGTATGAGTCCCCAGTGCTACTATCACTGTACACTGATGACTAATGTGTACTCACTCCTGAAATGAGGACTAAGTTCCCTTTCAAAGGCATATGGGCTTAAAAGTGAAGGGAAAAGGTCTTGGCATAGTGTTCTTGGGTTTTGCCAAGCCCTCATGTTGTGTTTGGAGGCCTCCTCTGCTCCCAGGCCACAAGAATTCCCCGTCCCTATCCCATACCCACATCAAGCATGTTTCCAAATCTTCTGGGAAGCCACACAGTCAGCAGTCGGATCTCTGATCCTGCTTCAGAACAAGCAAGGCAAGATCTAAGTTCAGTTAGCAGAAATTTCCATGGGGAGCATTTGTCCAGAACATTGGCTGACAGCCTCTCATCCTCCTGAGCTCCAGGAGTGGGTGAAAGGTTTGGTGGACAAAGCTCTCTTCATCGTACAGGGATTACAAGGGACGGGATGTGATTGAAGACATCTTTACCCACCAGTCCCAGGTGGATCAGTGTTACCAGAAAGCCACTAGCCTTATGAGCACTCTTTTACCTGGCAACCAACCTAACCCAATGCCAGTTTCTCATTTCATGGTTTAGCTATAAAAAGAAGTTATTACTGGCTTTAAAAATGGAATATAAGGAACTCTTGGAATTGTGTTAAATAGATAAATAAGGTTTTACCACAGTTTGAAGTTCTGACACCAGATTGACTGGAGGTCATCAAATTAATTAATCAGAGATGAGCCTTGTTATGTAAAAGTAAGAGAGACAGCAAATGTTTACAGAAGCTTTGCAAGGCTACAATATCTGTTCTCATACCACATTCAGGGTTAGAAACAAGGTGAGTGGATGAGGCAAAAGCTCTAGGACTTCTGAACGTTTTGTAAGGAGGGGCCTGTCCATGCCTAGGAGAACATTTGAGAGTACTGTGCCCTGGGGGCTGTGCTCGTTCTCTGTACCTCCAGACTTCACTTGATTGATGTGAGTTATCTTCCTTTGTGTTTAATTGAAATCAAGTCTGGTCACTGGGGCGGGGCGGGGGGGGGGGGGGGGGGCGCGGGGGGGCTTAAATTAGGAAATTCCTAATTTTAGAAAAGAAATGTGAGAGTTCACAGCTGTCATATTTAATATGCTCTGAGACCTTATTGCTTTGATGTCTAACCTAAGCCTTCATTCTATTAAGCTAGTGGATTACATTTCTTAATCTCCCTAAACTTTAGTTTCCTCATCTGTAAAATTCCTAACGACTTGTTGTGAGGCTTAAATGAGAAAACTCATATATATTTCTTAGCCTATCCTGGCATAGAGTAAACCTTCAATATGCATTAGCCATACTTATTATTATTAACATATAAGTCCATCAGCTCAAAGAATTGTGGACAAGTGAATTGCTAAACCATGCTAGACTAGAGATTATAAATCTCGAGCATCTCCTAGTCTCTGCCCTTGGCTTGTTGTGTAACCTTTAGGCACTTGCATGAGCCTGGGAGTGGGGAGAGATTGTACTTGGCACTACAGCAGGTCATATGCTAAGGGCTTAGAGGGGGCATGGCTGACCAGAAGCTCACAGGACCTAGGCAGGGTGGCTTACCTGGATAAAAAAGTCCCTCAGTCTGAGGCTGCATAGGTCTGTAGGATCCATAATGAGGGAAGTGGTGGTTGGACTCACCCAGGAGCGCCAGGGTTTGAGAAGAATACTGACAAATTAAAGAATATTACAGGATGATAGATGTTCACTGGACCACGTCTCTTGAGGTCCAGTAAAAGGAGTGGAAAGATAGATTAGGGGTAGTAAGATTCAAGCTCCAAGTAATTCGAAGCCTGTTCTATGATAAAATCTAAGATCATTAGGTGAAAATTATGGAGAGGCATTTTTGGCTCTATTTCCAGTTAAGATGGGAGTGGTAGAACCTTCTAGGAGATAGCAGTGGACTGGACTGCCTTGCAAAGCAGAGTTTCTGAGGCCATTCTCACTGTCTAGGCTGGTTCTCAGGAACATTGAGGAGGGTTCTAACCAGGAGCATCTCTAAGAGACTCAGTACAGCATTGTGGATGGAAGCAATGGCCAAAGAAGATCTTCCTGAGTAAATAGACCCCAGGAAGGAGTAGACATTGGGCAGACAAGGTTGGAGAGTCAGTGGGGGAAAGAGGAACGGGGAAGGAGAGAGGGCATAAGGGGTGCTGGGAATGGTAAGTCGTTTCCATGGCAGGGGCACAGAAGTGGTGGGGAATGAGTGGAAAGGAGGGCAGAGAGTGCTTTCAGGGCTTTTTATGTTATCTTGAGGAGCTAGGACTTTATGCTGAGGGATATGAGGGGCCCCAGAAGGGTTTTAAGCAAGGGAGTGGCATGGCCACACGGTGTTATGGAAGGATCACTCTCATGGCATCAAGGACCTATGTAAAGGAAGAAGAGAATCAATATTTCCTGAGAACCCACCACAAACTTCAGGTAAGAGGGAGAGCATGCCACACCCATGACCACTCTGTGAATGGCAGCCATCTCTACTTCATACATGAGGACATTGAGGACCACAGGGGTTAAGTGGCTTTCTCAACACTGCCCAGTTATTATTAAGTGACGAAACAGAGATTCAAAACCAAATGGATTTGATTTTAAAGTCTGTGCTTTGCTTTCCTTCAATGAAGACAAAACAAAACAAATCCCCTTTTTGAAACTATACCCAAATATCAAATCTTCAGAGGAATTTTACTTAGCCATCTGCAAGATTGTGACCATGCCTGAGCGTGCCTAGCTGTGGATCGTCCCCCTTTCACGTGACCCATTGCTCTAAGACCCCTTTCCTCCTGGTTGAGATTGTTAGACAAGGGCCAGTCTGATACTCCTGTCCAGGAACTCAGGGTTAGGGTTCTGAGGAGTCAGTTTTCTTTCTGTGTAGCTGGACACTTGAGTGCTAAGGGACAGCTACAGCCCACTGCATGGAGAAGCAGAGAAAGACAACTACAGAGAGAAAACACTGCAGAGGGAGGAGCTAGGACTTTATGCTGAGGGAACTGAGGAGCCACAGAAGGGTTTTAAGCCAGGAAGTGGCATGGCCACATGGTGTTGTAGAAAGATCACTCTCATGGGGTCAAGGGCCTACGTAAGGGAAGAAGAGAATCAATATTTCCTGAGAACCCACTGCAAACTGGACGCTTCAGGTGAAAAGAGCATCACCCACCCAGAGCCATCCTGTGGATGGCAGCCATCTCCATTTCATAGAGAGGAGAGGCCCAGAGATGCCAGGGCTCTATGGATCTTCTTATGGTCCATCTGGATTTCCTGAGACCTTCTCATCCTAACGTATTTCCCCTTTTGGTTTAAGTTAGCTAGAGTTAGCTTCTGTTACTTTGGAAGAAGTATCTCATGGGAGTCAGTCCTGTGCTGAGGACCAGCCACCTTGGTGTTCATGTGATGGTTCTTGGGGATGGTTCTTGAGGTTGAACTGCAATGCCCTTCCATGCCACATAGTCTTGCTGGGTAACTCTCCTCATAAAATGTTCAAGAAAGGAAGGAGACATTTGCAAAATATAGATGCTACGAGAATGAGCCATTTGGATCCCTGAAAAAAGCCTGCATTTGACCCTGGCCCACTCCTATTCAGAGGTTGGCTTCCCAGTTTGGGCATCGCTCAGGCTCTTTATTTCTTGTTTGCTTTTTTTCTGAAGTATCTGGTTGTTGGGTGTTTTACAGCTCAGGCTCACTTTTACTAATGGAAAGAGAAAAGATACATTACAAACCAAGCAAGCTTGCCACTTGTTAACCACTAAAGATTTGGCATGGCAACAAGCTAATGCTAATGTCTCAATTCAAGGTTTGGGATTGTATTAGGAATCTGCAGAGAAACAGAACTCACAGGATATATGGAAAGAGATTTATTATGGAACTTGGCTGTCATAACTATGGAGGCTGAGAAGTCCCACCGTCTGCTATATGCAAGCTAGAGAGTCAGGAAAGTTGGGGGAGTAGTTCCAGTCCAAGCCCAAAAGTCTGAGAAGCAAGGGAGGGTGCAGCACTAATGTAAATCCCTGTCCAAATTCAAAGGCAGAACCAGGAGTGCTGATGTCTGAGGGCAAAGATGGATGTCCCAACTCGAGCAGAGAGATTGACTTCTCCCTTCCTCAGCCTTTTTGTTCTATTCAGCCCTCAATGGATTAGGTGATGACTGGCCATATTGGTGAGGATGATCTTCTTTACTCAGCCTACCAATTAAAATATTAATCTCTTTCAAAAATACTCCAGCAGACACAACCAGAAACAGTGTTTTACCAGCTATCTGAACATCCTTTAGCCCAATCAAGTTGACACATAAAATTAACCATCGCAGATATTATGTGTGAATTGGAGGTCAAGCTAACAACTGAGAATATATGTTCTCAAAAGAGGGAGGCGAGGAAGCAGGTGGAGCAGGGGGTGATGGGAGATGATGGGTGGCAAAATGAAGAGAGGAGGCTTGGAGGTAGAAGCCTGCCCTCCCCAAGCTGCTGGAGTTATGCCTACCACAGATGCAGTAAACGTCCTCTGGAGAGAAGAGGAGCATTAGTACTAACTTGTGGGGCAGCTTGTTATTCATGTTGGAAATAGGGTTTAAAAAGTAAGGGAGAAGTAAATGAGAAAAATCCCTGCCCTGCTGCAGAGGGTGGGAGGCCTCAGTGAGTCCTGGGATGTGTTGTCAATGTGGAGTTTCTCCAGGCTGATTAAGTGGAATTAACTCCGTGGTCTGGGATCTTACAACCTCCTGTTGCTCTCATCTCTCCAAACCCTTGTTTTACCTCTACAGAGCCTCCTGGAACCCTGAGGAATTTATTAATGAGGTCCAATTATGAAAAATTTCAGGATTTTAATCAACTTTGGATGCAGAGCTGAAGGTCTATCTCCTACCCCACTCCCCTGAAACTGTACATGAAACAAGACCTAAGAGGAGCTGCATGCTTGATTTCCCCCTGTTCCCCACCTCAGCCCTCTCACCCTTTCCGTCTACAGCCTCTCCACCCCAACTTCGTCGCATTTCCCACCCCTGGCCTTCACACAGAGCAGAAGACTTCAGTTACTCCCTTAGTTTAAAAACTGCAGGACAGGCAGGCCAGTAGTCCTGGCTGGCTTCTGTCCAAGCTCTCCCCACCCTCATTTGTGGCTTTCATCTAGGTGTTCTGAAGAGACTTTTCCTGGCCATTTCCACCTTTGTCTTCTGCAGCAAACAATCTTCATTTCCTCCTCCAGGATATTTTTGAGGACAGATTAGAGGCTTGAAAAAACACTTGGAATAACTCTTTAAAAAGGTTTACAACACACTGGTGGAAGGAAACAAAGGCAGTGTGGGAGAATCAGACCTAAATTATGCTCTCTTTATCAGCCTGTGTTGCCTCAGGCCCCGGGTAGCTTGGGTTCTCCTTGGCCTGTGGAAACTGCAAACTTCTGGGGCTCAGTCTCTGCGGTTGCTCTTCATGCTGGGAGATACAGCCCCTCCACCAGCTGCTGTGGGAATGCCACATCTGGCATTCCTGCAGCTACTTCCTCTCCAGGGAGAAGCCAGGGCTCCACCCTGTGCAGTTTCACAGAATGATGCCGAGACTCCTGGGAGCAGAGCTGTGAGTTGCTAACATCCTCCCGGGTTCTGCAGGGTTTGGAGGCTCCATTCAGCGGATTAAACATTCTTCATCTGGGAAGACATTTAAATGGATCATGGCACAGCATGGCCAGGTTTTCCAGAGCTGAAAATTCCTTTTATCAAACTGGGAGGCATGGTTATTTCTTCAATTTTTTCAAAAAAATGAAACTAAGTCATCTGGAAAATTGGCCTTCAGAGGTGGGCGCTTTAGCCCTGCTTCTTTGATGAAGCCTTCCCTGTCCACTCTAGCCAAGAGGAACTTCTTAAATTAGCTAAGATTCTTTTGGTTGCAAGCAACTGAAAAGCCACTTTATCTCCAAGCTGAACAAATTAGAGCATTTGTAGGCTCCTGAAATCAGGGTGGGAATAAATTTATTCTCAGGAATAAATGGAACCTGTGGGGTGCTGATTCTGGCTCGTGCTAGTTCTTGAGAGCCAACTGCTTGATTTTGAGGGATTTTGTAAGCCAGTTGTTAAATACAACATTATTAAAAAATAAATGATATAAACTCATGAGTAAAAATTATATTAAATACAAAAGTAATAAATTCTAAAACCTCATTACTTCTCAATTATTTTACTACATTTTGCTATTATCTACACCTTTGAGATTCTTCATATCTGTGGTGTTGGTATGGTGGAAACCCTGTCCAGTGTTGCTGTACTGTGCTAATAGGTGCGCTATTACGCATCTCTTTCCAACTCCATATATATTGATGTCATGTTGGAAGTTTGAAAATGGCCATAGTGGAGGCATTTAAACCATAGAAATGAACAAATGCTTAAAACCAGGGTTTAATGTATTGTTTTGTTGATTGTCTAGATTCTAGACTTAAGAAAGTGATGAAGAAAATGTTGACAATGCAAATTGAACTTGGAAGTGTGTTGTATCTGCAGTTCTTACATTGTGAATAACATCAAAAATTGCTAAGATCTTTCAGATTTTGAGAACAATTATTTGACTTGACAAAGCAATGAGTCATATCATTGAAAAGTGAGTCAAGCTCCAGTATGTGTCTGTGTTGATTTACTTTCATTTTACTCACATAAAGAGAATTACCAACCACCATTTGTGTCAACTACATTTGGAGAACTAGTTGTTAAACAATGACCAGCACACTGCTGTCTTTGATGTCTCTTATTTCATATTTCTAGTTATATCTTGGTATTGGCTTTCTTTCCTCAGACCAGCATCTTCCAACAGGCTAGAACTGTGTGTTTTGACAACCCCAAAGTTCATGTGCCCAAGCTTCATTTCGCAAGAGCGTCAGAAAGAAAGAACTCTCTCACCTTAGTTCCAATTTGAAGACACCAAAGAACTCTGATTGGTTTGATTTGTATCACACGACCAGGAATGCACAGTTCTATGACTGGCCCAATAGAAGCACATTGTCTGTGTGTGTGTGTGGGCGTGTGTGCATGTGTGCACGCGCACATTAGGGACAGGGCGATCTTGAAGACCATATCCTCAGAAGAAAGAGATTGGGATTGAAAGAAAAAAAAAACAGGAGATGTAGACAGATGAAATAATAGATGTCCTTTTTACCATGTGACCATGTGAATTTAGGCAAGTTATTCAATCTTTCTGAACTTCAGTAAAATTGAGATAATTGAATCTCTTTCATAGGGTTATTGTGAGGATTAAGTAAACAATGTGCACAAGCATTTTGCATATAGCAAATACTCAGATTATAGTTGTAGCATTATTTGAGGTCGTGTCATTTTTCCTAGAATGTACACTCTGAGAGAGTAGGTTTTTTGCTAATATTTTATCCACTTTTAGCATCCTACACAGCACTTTTCTTACACAGCGTAAGTGAATATTTTTAGGAAATTTTAATAAATACTTCTAGCGATAACATCTTCACTGAGATAGACTCTACTGCAAATCTGCTATGCCTATTATATACTTACCGTTTAATAGATAATGGAAATCATATCCTAGGTCTCACATCCCATCAAAAAGTTCTAATGGACTGAGTGTTTCTTTGAGCAGCAAGTAAGTGTGCATGCCTGGGAAACCCCAATTTTTCCTGCCTGTTTTCAGACCAAAAAAAAAAAAAAAAGAGAGAGAGAATTCTTTGATCTAGGACAGATCTGCAGATAACCACTTACCTGGAACATATATCATTAGTTTATATCTGGCTGGTGGAACTTTTTGTTTTCATTGTCTGTGTTTTACTTTGGGGAGAAACAACCATTAGTGGCTGGCTTTTATTTTGTATTTACATGCAAAAAAAGAGACAGAGAAAGCTTTCAAACTGAGGCCCCAGGTCCTGGGGACTAGAGTATGCTTTATCTCTAGTATTCCTATCCAAGTTCCTGAAGCTCTGGGTGAGGCAGCTTCAGAGTTCTTTCTTTCTTTCTGGGTGAGCCCTGGGCCTTGCTTTGCCTGTTTTTTCCATTCTCTGCTCTAGACTCTTCCCCTGTCTTATCTCTTTCTAAATCAGGGTAGTTCCTACAGTTAATTTGCCCAACTCACTTTGCATAATTTTTCCTCTGAGTTACCCCAGAAATCTCTAAGCAGGTTCACTGATTCGCACTCCAATCCTAGCCTCTGTCACTTATATAATTCCGGGCAGCGGCATTCAGTCAAGTGGTTTGGTTTGTTTCAGTTTGTGCCCATCTTCTCCACTGAGTAGTCCTGGTGCTCTCGCCTCCCTGTGGAACCACAGGGCCCTGCTTACCCAGTGTGGCATTCATTCCCAACAGCTCCATTTGGATCCAGTGGCCAGCTGCTTCTACCAAGTAGAGCTGATTGGGCAGCAGACAATGGCAAGGAAAACTAAAGAATGTCACTGACCACAGGCCTGCCGAGAGTGAGACTCCTGTGCTCCCACTGTGTCATTTGTGATTTCCCTTTCTTGTGTCTTGTATGCCAGCATGTATTCAAACCTTTGGTTTCATCTGAAAGTGTCCAACTGAACAACTGTTATTCTTAAAATATTCTTCGATGTATGTGCAAAACCTCTGAATTCCATTATATGGAGAAATAAAAAATCCATTTTCTCCAGTGCTTCATTTTATATCTCAAATTCTGCCTAAGTGATTTAATTTTCTCAGAACCACCCTCTTTTATGCTTTCCTGGTCAACTTCCTTTCCTAGGTTGACAAAGCAAGCTGAGAATTTTCCTATTAAGATTTTTAGTTCCAAGCAACAGAAGTTAACTTACCTGTGTATTTATCTATGGGTGTGCAGGGCAACTCCTTGCTATACTTTCACTTACAGAAGGGCAATAGTGACAACCTAACAATGGTTAGGCCAAAAGCAGGTCCCTGCTGTTGCAGAATAGAAGCTACCACAGAATGAGCATGTACTGTGTGGCTCCTATTGTACCAGGTACTTAATGCATGATCTCATTTAGTCCTCAGAACAACTTGGTATATTATTATAACATTATCCCATTTTATCAATGAGGAAACGGAGTCCCAGAAAGGTGAAGTAACTAGATCACGATAACATGGAACTAAGATTTGGACTCGGGCCTCCCCAGGCCTAGCACAGTCCTCTCTTCATTATACTGCATTGCTTGTTTTTCTTGTTAATGGGAAGGAGATTTAGGGAATTATCTTGGTGTCCCTTAAATTGCACCAAGCCGGCATCTTTCTGTGTCCAAGGAGTCAGGCAGTGAGTCTTGTGTGTGTACATTTTCCCACCTTCAGAACTTTTGGCTCATGCCTTTGCCATCACTGTTTCCCGCTGATTCTAGCAGACAGATGGGCCTCTTTCCCAACCTGGGTCATGAGCAAAGTGGTTCATGAAGGATTTGTTCAGAAACCTGATTCCAGGTATAATCTGCATGAGCCCCATTGAGAAGGAGCCCCTTCTTGGAGGGTATCAGTGCTCTTGTGGATTGGCAGGGCTGGTGGGGTGGGGTGGGGCGGGGGAGTGGGCCTTACACAGGTCATTCAGCCCAGGGCTACTGAATGTGTCACTGAACCCATGACTCTGCTTCCATGCTATTTCACAGAACCATTTAAAGAGCAGCATATGAAAGAAAACATTTAAAAAACATAATTTTATTCAAGAATACATTCCAAATGCCTTGGTATCGAAATCGCTCCTTCTACACCTTAAATTGATTACCCCTAATTTGGTTTTCCAGGTATATGCAAAAAAATCATCCCTGTGTTTCAGGTATTTGAGGTTTCCTAAAACTTCCTGTTCATCTCTTCTAAGCAAACCTTTGCTTTTCCCCCGAGTATTTTAGGTATTTCCTAGTCCATTTGAGCTCTTAGCCGGTTTTGCGTTTTTTCTCTGCATCTCATCTAAATGTACTACCTGTTTAGGTTTTACTGTGATAGTTAACAGAGTATATTAATATGCCCTGCCTTGGAAATTCAATTTGACAAATATTTACAAGTGGTTTTTCTGTACACGGCACAGCTATGTGCTCTGTAGGGTAAAAGAATGGGCGCTGTCAGGTCCCCACTCTTAACTGCCTTACCACCTGGTAAAATAAAAATGTAATTGTCTCAAAATTGGTCTTAGGGTCAAAGGGAAATATCTCTTACAATGATCTCAAGGTATCACTTTTCAGATTTTCTTTGGTCTTTAAGACAGACAGCTTGCTGTAATTGATAATTTTTCAGACGATTTGGCCTCAGTGAAATCTCTTGTACTATCTTCCGTGCTGATGTCTCCCTTCTCTGAGTTATTTTAGTGCATATGGCCAGTACTGCACAATTTATTTGTTTTCTACTTGTTTCCTGTGTGTATCCCTTTTCTACTCCCAACCAACGTGTAAGGTGGGGAAGGCAAGGACAATCACTATTATTATTCTCTCCCTTAACATCTGCTAAAATGCCAAATAGTTATGCAAAAACCAACTGGTTTCTTGGCTTATGGGCTGACACCCAGAAGAACTCTTCTTCTCTCTAATGTCTACACACTTCTGATTTGTTGCTTTTCATCCACCAACAATGGGCAAAATTGAATGAAAAACTTGTTAGCATTGTGGATAAAATGAGAGTACTTAGCTCTGAGTGATATTCTAAAAGATCCCTTATCAATGAAATTTATAACCATGAAATAGAGATGTTTAACATATTACTGTCTATTTTGCCTGCTCAGAAGCTTCCCTTTTCCAACCTCATGCTTACTTTTTGGTTATTTCAATATTTTGAACTGGCTGAGGTTAGACAAGTAAGTTCTGAGTAAACGTTGTGTCATTATGGCCTTCCAAATAAGTTTATACATTGCTTTTTAATAATTTTCAGATCCAGAAAATGGGGGCTTCTTGTGACTTTATAGCTTTTGATTGATGAATGGCGTGGCTGGATTTTTGGTAGAGTTATGAAAAATCTAATAAAAATGTGATATTTATAATCCAAAGTATATTATTTTGTTTTCAACTCTCTGAAACGACTAAACCATTTACATCCTAAAAATAATTGAAACAAATCCACAAAGTATAATTATACATTAAAGTTTATACAAGATAATTCTACATAAGAAATCATTTCAACAAATCTCTGTAACTAATAATTTTTTTTTTTTTTTTTTTTTTTTTTTTTTGAGACACAGTTTCTCTCTTATTGCCCAGGCTGGAGTGCAATGACACAACCTCGGCTCACTGCAACCTCCACCTTCCAGGTGGAAGTGATTCTCCTGCCTCAGTCTCCCAAGTAGCTGGGATTACAAGTGTGTACCACCACACCCAGCTAATTTTGTATTTTTAGTAGAAACGGATTTTCCCCATGTTGGTCAGGCTGGTGTCAAACTCCGGATCTCAGATGATCCGCCCACCTCGACCTCCCAAAGTGCTGGGATTACAGGCGTGAGCCACCACACCTGGTTGTAACTGATCATTTTGTATTGGTATTTAACAAAGTGATAAAATTCGTAACAGTATTCTCCATTGGTTATGAATGCAGAATAGGAAGGGATTTGGAAAATCAACCCAGGTATACAGAAGAGGGAGGATTACAATTGCACTTAAAAAAAAAATCTTTCAAACTCAGGGATTGGAATTTACATGAGATAATATTGGATTTGTTCTTATGGAAAACTCAAGTTGGTTTGGGTGGCACGGACATTGGAAATAGACTTCTTCCAATGCAAGACAGTTCCGTTAGGATTTATTGAGTGCCTACTATGAGCATTATTCCCACGCAGACCCTCAACCAAGTATTAACCAGACACAACATTGCTTACTTTCAAAGATAACAATGAAATTGAGGATATGAAGGCTGATATGGCCTTATACCCCAAGCAAGTATTTATTGAGTGCCTAATGTGGGTCAAGAACCATACTATTATACTACATCCTTTTTTCGTTTTATTATTATTATTTTTTCAACAGTCTCACTTATTGCCCAGGCTGGAGTGCAGTGACATGATCATAGTTCACTGTAATCTTGAACTCCTGGGCACAAGGGATCTTACTGCCTCAGCCTCCTGAGTAGCTGGAACTACAGGTGTGCCCCACCACACCCAGATAACTTAAAACAAATTTTTTTTGGTAGAGATAGGATCACGTTGCCTGGTCTAGTCTCAAATTCCTGGCCTCAAGCAATCCTTGTGCCTCAGCCTCCCAAGTGCTGGGATTACAGGCATAAAGCACTGTACCCAGCCCCATTCTTGATTATAGATGAGAAAACTGAAGCTCAGAGAGGGTAGCTAATTTGCTGAAATACAGGAGCCAGGGTTTGCAGTCAGCCTAACTCCAATGATGAAGCTTCCTTTCTGTCCCATTGTCTCCCATGTGGCTACAAACAGAATTTCCTGCCTTGATAGGATCCTTTCTCTCCTTCATTGCCCTGGGGGTACCACAGTCACCTGGGGCAGGAGCACCACCTACAATTACATAAGATGGAGACCTTAGGGCTTACATGTCAGGAATAGTCAGTACACCTTATGAATGGGAATTCTAGTTCCCTGACTTAAAGAAATTTTGAGAGAATTGGCACTGGTACTAGCAAGACGTACTTTGAGCATCTCAGATAAAAGGCTCCACATGAATACAGAGGGTGGCTATTAGAGACTGGCATGGAATTTTATATGAAGGAGAGTGCTTACTAATTATAAGATAGCTACTCATTTGTAGATTTATTTTCTAGCTTAATCTCTCATTGTTGCTATTACAAGGACTTAGAAAAAAATGCCCAAAGGTTTATGACCAAGACTCAAAAGCTAAGCTTGCATGTCCTGAATAGACCTATCTGATTAAAATAATAAAAATAATAATAGTAATTAGAATAAATTCTCTTTATGCGTTGTCTTTGCCTGAATGGCTTTAGAGTCCTGTAAAACTTTGCCTTTAGTATCTACGTGCGTTCATTGGTCTGTGCTTGCCTGAGCATCTGAGAACATTTTAGAAGTGTTAGAAACTGACAGGACCAGAGAATTAATGAGGCATCATCTTTGGAGCATACCTGTTGGGAGGAGAAGAAGGGAAAGCTGAACTTTTTCCTCCTGTAGCCTGGATGGCCACAAATCTTCCAATTCCTTTCATGTTCTTAGCCAATCCTGGTTCAGCCCTAGATTGTTATTATAAAGTCCCCTCAAGTTAATGTTTCCCTTTGTCTATTGTTTAATTTAAATGACCCAGGCAGTGGCTCAGAAAGGAATGCAATTCCCATAAAACATTTTCCCACATTAAACAATCAAAAATTATTTGGGGGGAAAAAAGAGAGAAAAAGCAGGAGCAGGAACTTGGAGTTTTGGGAAACCTTTTACAGAAATTTGATTGGTATTTTTCTTTTCTGGCTATAAATAGAAAGCCAAGGAAAGGTTAAGTGCTAGGGCTGAGGTCACAGAGTAGATGGGAGCTGCCAAGCAGGAGTGGACATGGACTGCTTAGGTCATGAGGTGCACATTCTTTGTGTAAAAGAAGATTTCAATATTCTTTATTTTGGAGTCCTGTCTTCAAAAATCATCCATAGATACCATCTACCAGCCTCTTCTTTCTCCTACCTGTTTCCCCTTCCTCTCTTATATAATTTACACTTGATTGATTATTTAAAAACGCAGCCAGTGGTCTCCTCAGTCACCTCCCTAACCTCATTGTGCTATACTAATTAAGGTAATGATAGTTGCTCTAATAAACTCACCCCTAATTGTACATTGGATTGAACAATATAATTTTTTTTTTCTTGCTGATATAGAGTCTAAAATGTTTGTCATGACAGATAGGGCTCTATCCTCCAAGCAGTGGTCTGGGAACCTGATCCTTTTGAAGTCTTGTGGTTCTACCATCTTCAACATATGGCTTCCAAAGTCACCCTGCGTGCGAGCACCCAAGGATGGAAAACAGCACAGAGAAAGACAGACAGAAGGTCGGCATGTGCCTGGTCTAGAAGTGACCCATATCATTCTGTTCACATTACTTTGGCTAGAACTCATTCAGGTGGCCACACCTAGCTACAAAGGAGTCTGAGAATTGTAGTTGGCTGCATGTCCAGGAAGAAGAAATGGGATTGTGATCTGACCAGACTGCCTGGCTTGATCACTTTCTCCAGCATTGGCTTCTGTGGTTCCTCTTCCTTTCATTGGATGCTTTTACTGATCCTCTTATGTCTTTCAGTAGCAAGTACAGCAGACTCTCCTTGGAGAGACTTTGGTCTTCCTTCGTCATCTCTTCTTCTCCAGACTCACTTTCTGTGGGAGCCCCTTGGCACTCAGCCTGCTCCTAGACCTGCGTGATGCTTCTACAGGGTCCTGCTTCCCCTTTTCAAGCTTCTCTGTTTTGTGTACCTCATACATTACAGGAGAACAACAAGCTCCCCGTCCTCTCCCTTCAGCCTCCTCAGTGCCCAGCTCCCCTATTTCCTTGTGTGCCCACACCTTGTCTTCTAAACTAGAAGCTCTGGGCTGCTATTTAGGTAATCCCATTTGCATAACCCTTTTGAGTTGACAGAGAAATTTATCAGAAAATATATTAATCCCATATACAATCTGAAAGACAGGCATCATCCCATGTCAATCCACCCATCAGAAAACAGATCTGGGGAGAAAAGTGACTTTCCCAAGGCTATGCTGTATACACAGGGTGAAGACTTAAGCTCAAAGCCTATTACTGCTTTGAATTTATTAGAGCTCTTAATTTAATTCACCTAAACCACCTGTTGCAAGGACTTGCTCTTGCTGCCTCTATTTTTCCGCTGCCCCAGCCTCTTGCCTCTTCTGCTGTCTATGGTCAAAAACATAGAGCACCTTCATGCCCTGACTTCGTATCTATATTAGTCTGTTTCACACTGCTATAAAGAAATATCTGAGACTGGGTGATTTATAAAGAAGGAGGTTTAATTGACTCACAGTTCAGCGTGACTGGGAGGCCTCAGGAAACTTACAATCATGATTGGGGAAGGGGAAGCAAGGCACGTCTTACATGGTGGCAGGAGAGAGACAGAGCACACGCAGGGGAAACTGCCACTTTTAAACCATCAGATCTCACTAAGAACTCCCTCAGTATCACGAGAACAGCATGGGGGAAACCTCCCCATGATCCAATCATCTCCTACCAGATCCTTCCTTGACATGTGAGGATTACAATTCGAGATGAGGTTTGGATGGGAACACAGAGCCAAACCATGTCAATGTCTTTAAACTCAAGACTGCAGACTGGAGTGGAATGCCCCTGGAAGGAGCATATGCTGTATGGCTGAGACTCTGAAATGATAAGATTTGTAGACTGGTGAAAATTCTTTAAAATGTTATTTTAGTATAGAAGAAGTAGTGTGTGGAGGATGTAGGATTGTGTGCAGAATGTAGGACTATAGATATCAAATGAATGACTGACTGAATAAATAAATAACCCACTACTCGGCTGACAGTTTTTGACTCCCATCTACATAAAATTTTGTGTTTGGGGTTGTGAGCCACGCAAGCAATGAAAGAGAGTCCCTGCTCTCAAGGAGACTTAGAGAAGCACGAGAGATAAGACTAAGCCCAGATACTGATAATAAAACAGGGAAATGATAGTGCCAGGGAAGCACAAAGTTCCCTTGTTACTTCAGGTGGACTAATAAGAATAAACCCAACTGGAGAGGCTGAAGGTTGAGCTCACCAAGGAAGTGGAAATTTGAACTTGTCTTTACATGTATTCATATGGTTATTAACTTGACAATTGATTTAAGCACATACTAGAGACCCTCTTTTAGAGAGGTATCACAGAGCACAGTATGTGCAGTTTTTGTCTTCAGGAACTTACTGTCTAGGAAGGGAGAGAGTCACCCCACTGATAACTGCACAAATCACTGACAGGAGGGATAAGTGTTATGAAGGAAAAGCACACAGGATGTGAGAGCGCATAATGGGGAGACACTATGGAGTCTGCACTTGAGGGATCAGATTTGAATATACTGAGAGAGAGTGGGTAGCAGGGAGACCTTCTAGGTGGAAAGAAGGAGGCATAGAGCTCCACAGTAAAGCAGTCTAAGCTGGGCTGGAAGGGAAGACAGGAAAGGTAGATTAGTACCAGCCCCAGGAGGGCCTCATCAGGTGTCAAGACTCTAAAACTGATTGGTTAGGAAATGGAAAACCACAAAGGTTGAGGTAATCAAGAAGAACACTTGTGACCCAAACAAGAACAAGGCCACGTGAGAATTACGTAGCTCTTGTTTTTGCACATAAAACTATGCTGGTCCATGTGAGAGGCAAGACAAGACAAGATCAGCAGGAGAGGGGCTGGATGCATGGTACATTTCAATGGAAATCCTCTCTGTGGTTCATGACCCAGAGTCTTGCTCTGTTTGCTTGTCTCACAGTGCACAAGAGGCAACAGCTTAGAAAGCAGATCAGAGAAGAAGGTATTTGTGCATGCCTGTGGGGGAAAGGTGGGCACTTCCCAGCACAGCCCAGGACACTGCAAGGAATAGCACAGAGGAACACACTGCTTTTTGGTTCACAGTATGGCCAGGGCAGAAATGAGACCTTTCTCTACATCCTGAGGTTTTATTTTCTTCGTCTTTCTCAGGTGGAGTGGTTAGGTCAGGCTGAGCCTGGCTCTGTTCTGACACAGTTAACCTAGCAGATTTGAAGTGAGACTATTTACAACAACAAGAAGGCATGCCCTGCCATGGCAAAACCTCACCACGTCTCCCTCTATGATTCTTGAATGTCTTCTTTAGCAAGGTTACACCTGGCATACAGACCCTATCAGCCACTGACTGCATTCCTTACAAACCCAAACCCATTGGTGGGCAGAGCAGGAAGGTGGCTGGCCACCATCCAGACAGTAAACAATAGAGGCAATTATTATGCAGCCATTAATCTTGTCAATTACACATTAACCCAGGCTGTGTGTAAACAGGAGCACAATCCTCATGCATTTTTTCCCTTCTCTTTCTCTGCCTTTCTCAATGGCTCCCCACCCCACCTCCTCGGAAAATAAAAAGGGACTGCATTCTACCACATTCTCAATATCATCCTTCATTCCGCTTTTTCACTTATGGAAACAATCATACCAATCTGGAAATTCCTTTAACTTGTATATAGATTTTATCTTTGTGTGTGTGTGTGTGTGTGATTTCTATTACATATGACACTCTGCTGAGTACTTGGGAAGCTAAGTTTGCTGTTTTCTACAAATCTATGGTTCCTTTTTCACTTTGAGCTCCCCAGTTGAAAAAGGCTATATTCATATATATTACCTCATTAGGTAATATGATGATTGATAGCACAAATTTATTACATGTTTTGAAGTCGCTTTCTAATATACCTGTATAAGGATCTATTTCCTATCCATCTTCATCTGGGTAGATGCCACCCAAAGACATTCTTGTCCACTTAAAAACCTGTAGCAGTTGGCTTTGTTGTCAAAGGAGATTTTTGTTTTTTAAAGTGAGGAGCAGTTCTGGAAGCAATTAGATCTGGCATTGTTCAGGGCAGATGGTGAAGTGGGCAGAGATTCTCTTCAAAGCCTCCAGCCTTTCATTTTCCTGTGCTCACTCTTCCTTTAGTACACTTGACCTCTCCTTTCCCTCCTCCTTCTCCAAAGCCATCTCTAAGAAATGGCCCACGTCAGTCATTTATCTTTTCCTGGGCATTTAATGAGTCTAGGGAATGCCCATTCCTGCTGTATTTTCACTGAAAGCCTTATCTTTAATTGTGGAATGAAAGGAATTTCAGGTATTGGATCACAGCTCAAAGTTCAAGTTTTTAACGTTCTATTCACATAGTGGTCAGGAGAAAAAATCCTTTTTGCTTGGAAGGGGGGCAGTTTTCACAGGCCCTCTTCTCAGGCTCTGGTGGTGATTCGTCTCTGTTCTCTCCTCTTTGTGGAACCATTCTGGAGGACAGGACTTGAGGTTGGTGTGGGCAGGACAAGTAGCACAAAGATTTCTAAAACGTTGCTTGGTAAGGTGTTTGAGACTGATTTCAGTAGAACCCTAATACATGTTAGGTAAGAAGATTTCTGAATCAGGAATGTGAGAAAGGTCTGTTGAAACTGGGCATCGACACCCTTTTTCCTTGGGATATGCCAGGGAATTCCCCAGGAGGCTTCCATGTTCAGGGCAGCCCTGCTACCCTATTTTTTGGGGTGGTGGGGTGGGAACTTGGAATGAGGTCTTGCTGGCTGAAATTAAATTAGCATGTTGTTTCAAGGGAGTTGGGAACATTTTCCTGTTGCTGTGCATAAACCTGCAAGCTCATTTTCTCAGATTTGGTTCATGCATATAGGGTGGTACTACGTATTCATTAGAAAGGGTTCAGACTTGTTGCGTCTTGGTTCTGTCTCTAGATCTAGGATAATGCATTTATTCCAAACCTTAATTTTGGTAAAATGAAAGAATCGACTAGGCAATCACTGAGGTTCCTTCTAGCTTCAAAAATCCCAATGATCTCTGAGATCCATGAAGTAAAATTAATTGGTGCAATTTGTGAGATGTTATTTAAGTGAAAATTCTTAGAGTCAGGGCACCGGTGAAAGGTAAGAGCCAGGAATGCAGGGGATACTGGTCATTTTCCACAGTTTCTTCCCTCCCAAATTGTAGCAATTCTGGGGTCGTGGGAAGAAGTAGAGATATGGGTGGCAAATCAATACGAACTGTGTCACCAATAAGGTTGTTCACAAAGAGTGGAAAGGAACAGGCTAAGTCTGAGAGAGTTAAGGGAAGCGCCAATTTCTACCAATGACAGTGGGTTTTGTTTGTTTTTTACAAAAAGCGTGTATCTCATTTGATGAAATGATTACATTGAGCTATGGGAAAGTTCCTGGGAGGAAAAAAAAAACAAATTGAAAGTCAGCAGCCATCAGACGACCAAAGTGTTCATTTCACAAATGATCAGCTATTGAAAAAGTGCTCTCAGCCACCAGATCTTCAGGTTAGAGGTGTCCAGTGAGCGTCATACCTCACAAATCAATGGAAAGACAATAGAAAGAAATTTAGAGGAAGCCGAAGACTTCAGAGTTTATTAGGATTTCTATTTTGGTAGAGTGTTTCTGTCTTTGATGCCACTGTGGGTACTTTCTTCAGTAACACATTTGATTAGAGAAGGGTGTTAGCAGAGCCAGGGTCCGGGGGTGATTCCCATGGGCCTGTCATCTCTAATTCAGTAATAATTGAGCAGATCCCTTTTGTCCTTAATACTTTGCCAAGAAAGACAGGACAAAAGAAAGGCAAGATACATTCACAGCCTTGGAAGAATTTAGAATTTAGCAGAGAATGCAAAAACACACAATGAGTAACAAACTTGGGAAACTTTTAACCTTGCAGCGAGACTGTGTCATCTGGCCAGGTGTCGGGGCTCACACCTGTAATCCCAGCTATTTGGGAGGATTGCTTGAGCCCAAGGGTATAAGCCTGCAGTAAGCTATGATTGTGCCACTACACTTCAGCCTGGGTAACAAAGCAGAACACTGTTTCAAAAAAAACCCCAAAAATAAAAAAACGGTGTCATCAACCCTGATGAGCCATTTCCAGAATGGGGTTCTCAAGACAGACCAAATAAATTAGTTGGATAAAGGTATTTCTCATAGTGTTAACTCACCGTCACTCTAGAGCTTATGTGTTTGTTTGTTTTTGGGTACTTATTCCATACACAAAAATTCATGTATTTTCTAGTTAGAATATTGAGAGCTATTTCTTTCCTTTGTAATAAAAATACAGATTTGGTGATAAAAGCACTATGGTTTTAGAGTTTAAGTTCCTCCAACTTCTAATATGCACAAAGTAAAGATGAGGAAAGTAGTCTATGATAAATAGGTGATAAAAATCTGTTAATAGGCTAATATTTTTTGAAAATCTAGTCTATGAAAGGCCCTGTGCCAGTTTGCAAATTCCTTTTGTACTCCCTACTCACATAATCCTATGGGATTGATTAGCCCTGTGTTTTGAAGGACTCTACCTAAGGGCTGAAGCATAAAGTTTTACTGCTCCTTCAAGCAAAAGCTGGTGTTAGAAGCCAAAAGATTGACAGGTACTTGGAGACCCTCTCATTCCACCCTTACCTGTGGACAGTCCTGTTCCTTTTGTAAGCCTGATAGAGGACAAATTCATTGAGTATGAAATGGCTGGAGTTGTTCTTGTGGTTAGCAGCTTTGGAAGGTTTAAATGTATTTGGGATTTCTCCTGCTGCTTCCTGCTTAGTCTTGAAAAGTATTAAGATTAAAATTATAAGAAAATTGACTAAGTTGCACTTATTCCAAGAATTCTAGGTTGATTTTGTATGTTGCCATGTTACCAAAATAAAGGGGAAAAAAAGCATATGATCATAATGCGGAATAAATGTGGAAATTTTTTTTTACAAAAAATATCTTCCATTCTTGATATATACTCTTTAAGAAACTGGGAACAGAAGGGAATTTCTTAACTGGATTCACAGCATGATGCATAGCACAGAAACCTATGGCAAACATCATGCTTTGTGGTGAAATGTAGAGTGCCTTGGGTCAGGTTCCCCAGAAGCAGAGATTGAGAAAGGGAATGTTGAGGGACAGCTCTCAGGTGAAACCTGTGCCAAAGGGAAGGAAGCAGGATAGGGCAGGGGAAAAGGCCAGTCAAAGATGGGGATTCAGATGAAGCCAGCTTCTGCTGATCCCATAGGGAACCCTACAACAGGAATGGCACCACAGAATTATCCCACCTTCAGGCAAAAGGGCAGGCCGTTTTGGTGCCTCATATCTGTTAGTCATTGGCTACTGGACACCCCTGGGAACCAGGCATAGCTTTCTACATACTCTGTTTCCAAGTGGCTGCCATTGGTCAAGGGCAGTTCTCAGAGGAAGAATATAGCTGTGAACTGATAGCAGCTCTTCACCTCTTCTGCAAATGGGAGAAGAGTATTTCAACCCAGTGAAGGAGATGTAGTGGGCAACAACAGTGTCTGCTAATTGACACTTTATGTTAAAAATAATTTAATTGGCCAGGCGTGGTGTCTCACGCCTGTAATCCCAGCACTTTGGGAGGTGGAGGCGGGCTAATCACGAGGTCAGGAGATCGAGACCAGCCTGGCCAACATTGCGAAACCCTGTCTCTACTAAAAATACAAAAATTAGCTGGGAGTTGTGGTGCATGCCTATAATCCCAGCTACTCGGGAGATTGAGGCAGGAGAATAGCTTGAATCAGGGAGTCAGAGGTTGCAATAAGCTGAGATTGTGCCACCACACTCCAGCCTGGCGATAGAGCGAGACTCTGTCTCAAAATAATAATAATAATAATAACAATAATAATAATAATTCAATTCAATTCACCTACAGCTAAAAAACCTTCATTTTGACCATTTCTGGAGATCTGACTGGTTCCATATTCCAAGTTTTGATCAGTAACATCTTCCTTCTACCTGTAGAACTTCCTTTTACAATTTTTGTAGTGTAGGTCTTCTGATAATAAGTTCTCTCAGTTTCTGTTTGTCTGAAAAAGTCTTGATTTCTCTTGAATTTTTAGGACTTTTTTTTCCACTGGGCATACATTCTGGGTTACTAGTATTTTTCTTTCAGCATTTTAAAGGGATCATTTTACTGTTTTCTGACCTGCATAGTTTCAGATGAGACGCCTGCTGTCACTCTTAGCTTTGTTCCTTTGTATAAAATGTTTTCTTTTTCAACTTTCCTCAAGATTTTCTCTTTATCTTTAGTTTTAAGTCACTCGACTATGATGGATCTAGATGGGTGTGGGAGTGTATGGGTTTCATTTTTCTCCTCCCTCCTCCTCCTCCTTTTTCTTTACCTTGTTGTTTAGTCTCTTTGGGCTTCTCTGAACTCCTTGGACCTGTGGATTAGTGTATTTCATTATTTTTTGGAAAATTTTCAGCTGTCAGCTCTTCAAATATTTCTCCTAACCTAAACGTATATTAGACCCACAGCTCTTATATGCTCTGTGTATTTTTTATTTTTTGTCATTTATCATTCATCCCTTTTTTTCCTTTGTGTTTCTGTTTGAGGAATTTCTGTTTATTTTCAAGTTCACTGATTTTGTTCTTGGCTTGTTGAGTCTCTCGATCAGCTAGTTGAAGGCATTCTTTATCTCTGTTATGATGTGTGTCATTTTTAGCATTTTCAATTTTTTTCTATAGCGCTAAATTTCTCATCTATTTTTATGTACTACTCGCCTTTTCCACTAGAGCCTTTAATATATTATATTAAACAGTTATTTAAAATTCCCTCTATGATAGTTCTAACATCTGGATTATCTCTGAGTCTGGCTCTATTGCCTGCTATGTCTTTTTTACAATGAGTTATTTTTCTTTGATTTTTGTGTGTTTTCTAATTTTTGATTGATTGCCTGATACAACATGTAGAAAGGTAGAGACTGAGGTGAATAATTCTTTATGCCTAGAAATGGACATGTCCCTTCTGCTGGGCTATTAATCTGGAAGGAGGTGGGTGAGGTTGAATCAATCTAATCAGAAGCTGAATTGTGTTTGGCTTTTGTTGTTGCCATAGTTGCCCTCAGTGTGTCACTGAGTTCAATTCATCTAATTTTACGTTGCCCTTGGGGTGGAGGTTGGATTACTGGAGGATTTTTTCAATGCTTCTACTCCATCTTCTGCTTTAAGACTGCTTTATGCCCTGTGCTTCGGAGACAGTTTCTGTTTGTGTTCTTGACAGTCATCCAGTCATAACTCCTGTTTCAAGTATATAGCCTGGTGGTGGAAGCAGAGGGTTTCTCTGTTGCCCTGGTTCAGAGTTGGTCTCAGAGAAGCTTTGAGTCTCTATATCTTTTGAAAGCCTTTCTGCATGGAAAATATATTCAAATATATTTTGACAAGTGAATCAACAAGTAGAGCCTTGGGACTAAAGCCAAAAGAGACTTCAGCATTAGCACTGAGGTGAGATCAACACAAGGTTTTTTTTTAGGTAGCCAGAGAGTTCTCCTCTTCATTTTTACTCTTGTATAAATGTAGGGAAACAGCCTGAGGCAATGCTGTACTACTCCAGGGGAAACCTTCACATAGAATATAACACAAATGGTATACCTGGAGTTGTGCAACCCAGCAGTCCTGGGTGAGGGCATATTCTAGACAATTGTTGGGACTTTGGGGAAGTTGATTGAACACTGTGATGTACATGGATATTTCTGGGTATTTGAAATACCTCTGAGCAGTTGACTTCCAATTTCTTGGAGTGGAGAGACATAGTAGCTGACAGTGAGATGGGAAAAAAAAGTACTGGGCAGCTTTCATGTCTCTGCTGAGGTCTGCTACCCTGTCAATCAATATGCCATGCCTAGAGAAGAACCCTCTAGTCTGTTTTCCAATCAATTTCTTTATGACCCAGATTGAGGAAGGAAAATGTAGGGGGAAAATACCACTTCCATTTGCCTATTCATGGAATATAAACTCTTTTACTCTTTTCGAAACTGTACTGGGATGTCATTAATATTACATTTTTGAACAGGTGACTAGCTAGATCCCCTGGGTCCATTTTCCTGCCTCTCCCTATGCCTGGGGTAAGGCTTGATGATCTCCCTGAAGATGTCCTCTGTGCTTGCCCTCCTACAATCCATTCTCTACACAGAAGCCAGAATGAGGTTTGCGAAATAGAATGAATTGATTGGTTGATTAATTTTGCAGCAATTTTTATAAAGAATTATTCTAATCATTACAATAAAGTCATTCACAATGTAATGCAAAAATTCTAGTCATTACAACCATTGTAGAGTTTTTATAATAGAAAAACATTAGAAGCAACATAAATGTTAGAAATATAGAGGCTCGGAAATATAGTATTTTGTACCTATCAAAAGAACATTTATGAAGAAGTTTTAATGACATGGGAAAGTGCTTGTAGTATTAAAAAAGCAAGTTTTAAAATGTGTATGTATCTTCTCATCACCACATGGCACATACTCTCAAATCAACCACATAATTGGACGTAAAACAATCCTCAACAAATGCAAAAGAACCCAAACCATACCAAACACACTCTCGGACCACAGCACAATAAAAATAGAAGTCAAGACTACAAAAATTGAATTGCTCAAAACCATGCAATTACATGGAAATTAAATGACATGCTCCTGAATGACTTTTGGGTAAATAATGAAATTAAGGCAGAAATCAAGAAGTTCTTTGAAAATAATAAAAACAAAGCTATAACATACCAGAATCTCTGAGACACAGCTAAGGCAGTGTTAAAAGGGAAATTCATAGTACTAAATGCCCACATAAAACATTAGAAAGATATCAGATTAACAACCTAACTCCACAACTGAAAGAATTAGAGAAGCAAGAACAAATCAACCCCAAAGTTAGCAGAATACGAGAAATAACAAAAATCAGAGCTGAACTAAAGGAAGTCAGGTCATGAAAAATCATTCAAAAGACAAATACCATTTGACCCAGCAATCCCATTACTGGGTATATACCCAAAGGATTATAAATAATTTACTATAAATATGCATGCACATGTATGTTTATTGTGGCACTGTTCACAATAGCAAAGACTTGGAACCAACCCAAATGCCCATCAACGATAGACTGGATAAAGAAAATGTGACACATATGCACCACGGAATACTATGCAGCCATAAAAAAGGATGAGTTCATGTCCTTAGCAGGGACATGGATGAAGCTAGAAACCATCATTCTCAGCAAACTAACACAAGAACAGAAAACCAAACACTGCATGTTCTCACTTATAAGTGGGAGTTGAACAATGAGAATGCATGGGCACAGGGAAGGGAACATCACACACTGGAGTCTGTTGGCAGATTGGGGGCTAGGAAAGGGATAGCATTAGGAGAAGTATCTAATGTAGATTACGGGTTGATGGGTACAGCAAACCACCATGGCACACGTTATACTTATGTAACAAACCTGCACGTTCTGCACATGTACCCAGAACTTAAAGTATATATATATACACACCAACAAATCCAGGAGTTGGTTTTTTGAAAAAATTAACAAAATAGGCCACTAGCTAGACTAATTAAAAAGAAAAGAGGTAAGATCCAAAGAGACACAATTAGAAATGACAAAGGGAATGTTACCACTGACCCCAGAGAAATAAAAACAACCATCGGAAACTACTATGAACACCTTTATGCATACAAACCAGAAAACTTGAAGAGGTGAATAAATTCCTGGACACATGCAGCCTCCCAAGATTGAGCCAAGAAGGAATTGATTCCCTGAACAGACCAATAACAAATGCCAAAATTGAATCAGTAATAAATAGCCTACCAACAAAATAGTCCAAGACCTGATGGGTTAATGGCCAAATTCTACCAGATGTACAAAGAAGAGCTGGTACCATTCTTACAGAAACTATTCCAAAAAATTGAGGAGGAGGAACTCTTCCCCAACTCAATCAATGAGGCCAGCATCATCTTGATATCAAAATCTGGTGCAGACGCAGTAAAAAAAGAAAACTTCAAGCCAATATCCTTGATAACCATCAGTGGAAAAATGCTCACCAAAATACTTGCAAACGGAATCCCACAGCACATCAAAAAGCTAATCAACCATGATTAAGTAGGCTTCATCCCTGGGATGCAAGGTTGGTTCAACATATGCAAAGCAATAAATGTGATTCATCACATAAACAGAGCTAAAGAAAAAACCACATGATTATCTCAATAGATGCCAAAAAGGCTTTCAATAAAATTCAACATCGCTTCATGTCAAAAACTCTCAATAAACTAGGTATTGAAGGAGCATAATAATAATAGCTCAAAATAATAAGGGCCATCTATGACAAACCCACAGCCAACATTATCCTGGATAAGCAAAAGCTGGAAGCACTCTCTTTGAAAACTGTTACAGGACAAGGATGTCCTCTCTCACTACTTCTATTCATCATAGTATTGGAAGTCCCAGCTAGAGCAACCAGACAAGAGAAAGAAAAAAAGGGAACCCAAATAGGGAGAGAGGACATCAAACTATTTCTGTTTGCAGACAACATAATTCTATATCTAGAAAACTCCATAGTCTCAGCCCAAAGTCTCCTCCAGCTGATAAACAACTTCAACAAAGTTGCAGGATACAAAATCATGTACAAAAATCACTAGCATTCCTATACACCAACAACAGCCAAATTGAGAGCCAAATCAGAAAGGCAATTCCATTCACAGTTGCCACTAACAAAATATAATACCCAAGAAAACAGCTAACCAGCAAGGTGAAAGATCTCTATAATGAGTTACAAAACAGTGCTCAAAGAAATCAGAGAAGACATAAACAAATGGAAAAACATCCCATGCTCATGGATAGTGTATTAGTTTGTTTTCATGCTGCTGATAAAGGCATACCCAAGACTGGACAATTTACAAAAGAAAGAGGTTTAATTGGACTTATAGTTCCACATGACTGGGGAAGTCTCACTATCATGGCAGAAGGCAAAGAGCAGCAAGTCTCATCTTACATGGATGGCAGCAGGCAAAGAGAGAAATGAGAAAGACGTGACAGCAGAAACCCCTGATAAAATGATCATATGTCATGAGACTTACTTCCAGGAGAACAGTATGAGGGAAACTGCCCCCATGATTCAATTATCCCCCACCAGGTCCCTCCCAAAACATGTGGGAATTATGGGAGTTCAATTCAAGGTGAGATTTGGGTGGGGACACAGAACCAAGCCATATCATTCTGCCTCTGGCCCCTGCCAAATCTCATGTCCTCACATTTCAAAACCAATCACGCCTTCCCAACAGTTCCCCAAAGTCTTAACTCATTGGAGCATTAACTCAAAAGTCTGCAGTCCAAAGTCTCATTTGAGACAAAGCAAGTCCCTTCCACCTATGAGCGTGTAAAATCAAAAGCAAGCTAGTTACTTCCTAGATACAATGGGGGTACAGCCAGTGGGTAAATACACCATTTCAAATGGGAGAAATTGGCCAAAACAAAGGGGCTACAGGGCCCATGCAAGTCTGAAATCCAGTGGGACAGTCAAATCTTAAAGCTCCAAAATGATCTCTTTTGACTCCATGTCTCACATCCAGGTCACACTGATGCAACAGGTGAGTTCCCATGGTCTTGGACAGCTCCGCCCCTGTGACTTTGCAGAGTACAGTCTTCCTTCCAGCTGCTTTCACAGGCTGGTGCTGAGTGTCTGCAGCTTTTCCAGGTTCACGGTGCAAGCTGTTGGTGGATCTACCATTCTGGGGTCTAGAGGATGGTAGCCCTCTTCTCACAGTTCCACTAGACAGTGCCCCAGTAGGGACTCTGTGTGGGGACTCTGACCCCACATTTCCCTTCCACATTGCCCTAGCAGAGGTTCTCCATGACAGCCCAAGCCCTGCAGCAAACTTCTGCCTGGGCATCCAGGCGTTCCATATGAAATCTAGGGAGAGGTTCCCAAACCTCAATTTTTGATTTCTGTGCACCCACAGCCTCAACATTACGTGGAAGCTGCCAAGGCTTGGGGCTTGCACAATCTGAAGCCATGACCTGAGCTCTATGTTGGCCCCTTTCAGCCATGGCTGGAGCAGCTGGAATGCAGGGCACCAAGTCCCTAGGTGGCACACAGCAAGGGGACCCTGGGCTTGGCCCACAAAACCACTTTTTCCCCCTAGGCCTCCAGGCCTGTGATGGGAGGGGCTGCTGTGAAGACCTCTGACATGCCCTGGAGACATTTTCCCCATTGTCTTGGGGATTAACATTTAACTCCTTGTTACTTATGCAAACTTTTGTAGCCTGCTTGAATTTCTCCTCAGAAAATGGGATTTTCTTTTCTATTGCATTGTCAAGCTGCAAACTTTTCACACTTTTATGCTCTGTTTCCCTTTTAAAACTGAATGTTTTAAATAGCACCCAAGTCACCTCTTGAATGCTTTACTGCTTAGAAATTTCTTCCTCCAGATACCCTAAATAATCTCTCTAAAGTTCAAAGTTCCACAGATTTCTAGGGCAGGGGCAAAATGCTGCCAGTTTCTTTGCTAAAACATAACAAGAGTTACCTTTGCTCAAGTTCCCAACAGGTTTCTCGTTTCTGTCTGAGACCACCTCAGCCTGGACATTATTGCCCATATTGCTATTAGCATTTTGGTCAAAGCCATTCAACAAGTCCCTAGGAAGTTCCAAACTTTCCCACATTTTCCTGTTTTCTGAGCCCTCCAAACTGTTCCAACCCCTGCCTATTACCCAGTTCCAAAGTTGCTTCTGCATTTTCAGCTACCTTCTCAGTAGCGCCACACTCATTGATACCAATTTACTGTGTTAGTTCATTTTCATGCTGCTGATAAAGACACACCCTAGACTGGGCAATTTGCAAATGAAAGAGGTTTAATTGGACTTACAGTTCCACATGGCTGGGGAAGCCTCAAAATCATGGTGAAAGGCAAGGAGGAACAAGTCCCGTCTTACATGGATGGCAGCAGGCAAAGAGACACAACAGCAGAAACTCCTGATAAAACCGTCAGATTTTGTGAGACTTACTCACTACCAGGAGAACAGTATGAAGGAAATTGCCCCCATGACTGAATTATCTCCCACTAAATCCTTCCCACAACATATGGGAATTATGAAAGTTCAATTCAAGATGAGATTTGGCTTGGGACACAGAGCCAAACTATATCAGATAGTAAGAATCAATATCATTAAAATGACTATTTACAGATTCAATGCTATTCCTATCAAACTACCAATGATATTCTTCACAGAATGAGAAAAACTATTTAAAAATTAAAATGGAACTACCATGTGACCCAGCAATCCCATTACTGGGTGTATAGCTAGAGAAATATAAGTCATTCTACCATAAAGATGCATGCCAGCAAATGTTCATTGCAGCACCATTCACAATAGCAAAGACATAAAATCAACCTAAATGACATCAATGACAGATTGGATAAAGAAACTGTGGTACACATACACCATGGAATACTATGCAGTCATAAAAAAGAATGAGATCATGTCTTTTGTGGGAACATGAATGGAGCTGGAGGCTATTATCCTTAGCAAGCTAAAGCAGGAACAGAAAACCAAATACCATGTGTTCTCACTTATAAGTGGGATCTAAATGATAAGAACTTATGAACACAAAGAAGAAAACAACAAACACTTGGTCTGTTGTTGATGGGGGAGGGTGGCAGGAGGGACAGGAGCAGAAAAAATAACTATTGGGTACTGGACTTAATACCGGGGTGATGAAATAATATGTAGAACAAATCCCTATGACGTGTTTACTTACGTAACAAACCTTCATATGTACCCCCAAAGCTAAAATAAAAGTTTTAAAAAGCATATGTATGATTTTTTCTTTTTTTTTTTTTTTTGAGACAGTCTCACTCTGTCGCCCAGGCTGGAGTGCAGTGGCGCGATCTTGGCTCACCGCAAGCTCCGTCTCCAGGGTTCACGCCATTCTCCTGCCTCAGCCTCCCAGGTAGCTGGGGCTACAGGCGCCCGCCACCTCGCCCGGCTAGTTTTTTTTGTATTTTTTAGTAGAGACGGGGTTTCACCTTGTCTGCCAGGATGGTCTCGATCTCCTGACCTCGTGATCCGCCCGTCTCGGCCTCCCAAAGTGCTGGGATTACAGGCTTGAGCCACCGCGCCCGGCCTGATTGTTTCTTAACTGTGTAAAAATAAAAGGTTCATATAAGAAAAAGGCTGAATGAAACTTACCCAAAATATTAGCCATTAATTCTGGGTTGTGGGATTATGGGAGATTTTCCTTTAAAAAGTGGGACAAATTCTTTATAATCGTCCTGATTTTCCAGCTTTTCTTTAGTGAGGAAATATTACTTTTAAAATCAGAAAAGTGAATAGGTAACAATGTGAATGCGATATTTAGCAATTACTAAGGACTAGAACAAGTGTCATTTTTTCATCAGTGATTATCTTTATGTGAAAGCCCTCAATTTTTGTATAAGTATTGAAAGAAACCATACTATTTTTGATTCAAGTATTATATGGATATCTTACATACTAATATTAGCCATGATTCATTGATTCTGGATTCTTGCTGTTATGGTCCAAGTACACTATTTATGTAAATATGGAAGGAATGCAATGCTTTCTGTGTTAATATTTCCCCCTCTCTTTTTTGGTTAGAGGCCAAATCTGTGTGACTTAAGTAACGTATGTGGTTTGTTTGTTTTCAGTATTTTCAGTATTAGGAAACTCTTCCAGATGAAACCCATTCAACTCTTTCTTGGATAAATGAGCAGAACAGTCAATCACATTTTTGTTTAGAAGTTTCCCAAATGGGAAATGTTTCTCATGAGTCCCAAAGCATGTTGCAGAAATTTATCTCAATTTTGGAGACATAGGTCACCAGTAGTTCTGTAAATATTTTCCATCCTCAGGAAAAGATCTCACAGTACTCGACACAATATCTGACCTAGAGGAGATCTTTAATAAATATTATTATTATTGATATGGTTAATTTTTGTATTAGTACTACATCATTGTGTCTGTAGACTATAATGATGTCCTGTAATGGATGACGTCATTTGAGTAGCATATTTGTTTCAAGAAACAGATCAAGAGTGCCTAGATTACTTTCATTTAATCACTGAAGTTCAAGGTTTTACTTTTGTTTTTCCAGTATCTCTTTCACATATTGAACATAGACATTGGACATCATTTATTTGACTTGAGAATATTATAGAAGGAGAATGAGAGATGCATGTAGATGATTTTGTGATGGACACATCAATGTTCAAGATTCCTCTGATCTTTTCTCCCCATTATGGGACTGATCTCATATGCCACATTATTAATTCCCCCTTATCCAGCAAAATCTGGAGGATATCTACCTCAAAACCTTTTCTTCCCCCCTTTAGTGATATTGGCAGGCTGAGTTTCTGCAATGTCATGCGAAGTTCCTTCATCGCATCTGGATCTTGATTCTTCTGGAATATACTATTAGAAAGACAGGAAAGAAATTCTTTGGGTAGAGTCATCCTTATATTACAGATAACAGTTGACCCAAGTCAGACACATTTCATTCTAAGGCATTTCCATGTAACTAAAGACAGTGTAAAATGATTTTTCCCCCATTACCTGTGTGTGTGTGTGTGTGTGCCCGTGTGTGTGTGTGTGTGTGTACGTGTGTAGGAACTAGGTCATGTTGGCAGGTAGGTCAACTGCTGCCACAACTTTAAACAAATAAACAAAAACGTTAAACAAATAAATAAAAAGACAATACTTAACCACATGGGCAATTGATAGCAAATCGGGGCTCTAATCGGCACTGGTCAACCACTATATAGTGGGAGAATGTAGTATGCTCTAGCTGTGGCTGAACTACAGAGCAGGTCAGTGGCTCAGCCTCCTGGTTCCACCTTCCTAGGGGAGGCCTCCTTGCTCCAGAGGAAAGGCTTGATGACTTTCTTGCAGATGACCTCTGTGCTTGCCATCCTACAATCCATTCTCTACACAGAAGCCTGAATGATGTTTAAGACATATAATGAATTGATTGATTGATTGATTTTGATTGATTTTGTAGCAAATTTTTATACAGAATTATTCTAGTCATTACAATTAGGTATTTTTTTGTTTTTTGAGATGGAGTCTCGCTCTGTCGCCCAGGATGGAGTGCAGTGGCCGAATCTCAGCTCACTGCAAGCTCTGACTCCCAGGTTTATGTCATTCTCCTGCCTCAGCCTCCCGAGTAGCTGGGACTACAGGCACCCGCCACCAAGCCCAGCTAGTTTTTTGTATTTTTTTAGTAGAGACGGGGTTTCACCGTGTTAGCCTGGATGGTCTCGAACTCCTTGTGATCCGCCCATCTTGGCCTCCCAAAGTGCTAGGATTACAGACTTGAGCCACCGCGCCCAGCCACAATTAGGCATTTTTAAAAGAAATAGGCTGGGCACAGTGGCTCATGCCTGTAATCCCAGTACACTGGGAGGCTCAAGTGGGAGGATCACTTGAGGTCAGAGGTTCGAGACCAGCCTGGCTAACATGGTGAAACCCCTGTTTCTACCAAAAATACAAAATGTAGCCAGGCATGGTGGCCCACACCTGTAGTCCCAGCTACTTGGGAGGCTGAGGTGGGAGAACTGCTTGAACCCGAGAGGCAGAGGTTGCAGTGAGCTGAGATTACACCACTGCACTCTCCCTGTAGACAAGGGGAAATGGCACAGGGTGAAGACCAAAGAGAGGTCAAAGAACAGGTTATGGCGCTTTACAAAGTTAGGGTAAAGTCTTTGGATGGTATTTAAGTGTTATGGGACTTCCTGGTAGACATTTCCCCTTGTCTACCATGCCCTGGCACAGAGGGCTTCTTTTGGCCTCTGGAAGTGGTTAAATTTGTTGCTGCATTAGTGCCTTGCCTCCACCTGCTCTCTGCCAGCAATATTCTTCCATTTCCCCACACATGTTGTCTCCGTCTTGTCAATCAGAATTCACCTCATCAGAGATACTTCTCTGATTGCCTAGTTCATTGATGATTATCATAACCCTCTATTTTCAATTCTCTGCATAATAGTTTTCACTCTAAGCTATTTTTCTTATTTCTTTGTTCATTGTCAACCTCCCTCATCTGCCAACGCCTGAATAAAAGCTTCATGGGTACAGAGACTTTGTCCAGTCTTATGAATCTCTAATCCTACTGTCTATAACAGTGCCTGGTACATAGTAGGCCTTCACAAATAATTGTTAAATGAACAAATAAATGTGAAATTGGAGCAACAATGCTGACCATAAAACATTATTGTGAAGATTAAATGAGATAGTGTCTATAAAGTGCTTAAAATGGAAATGGCACATAATATATTCAATAAATCATACTTATTATGAGTGTTGTCATTATTATTTTCTTATTTCCCTGGTTTTTTCCCCCCAGTCTTTATAACTGGGAAGTTCTTTCTTTGATGTTAACCAATTCCCGCTGCAATTATCTAGTTTTCCTTTCTGTGAGTCACACAAAGTTGTAATTCTTCTGAGCTATTTGAAAATAGCAAGTTTAGCTTTTGGTATTCTTTCTTCCAAGTCGAATAATTCTAATTCTGTTCATCTTTTCCTACAGGTATTATGCTTGAAGAAGTTTAAGAATACTTATGCTATCCTAATCTGAGTCCTGAGGTAGGGCTACTGAACTGAGCCATCAACACATACTAATTAGCAAATTCCTGCACAGCTCTAATTTGTCCAAACATAAAGGAAGCTACCCACACACTATTCACTTGAAAATGACAACTTTGCAATAATAGTTCTACCTACTCCTAATGAGCAGGAGAATCCTTGCACAGACATTCTCATATACACTTAAAAAAATAACATTGGCTGCTAAGGCGTTCTGGTCTGTTCAACTCTTGGTTTCTTAGATATTTTTAAATATCTCCCCTCACTACACCTTAGATTTCTCCACTGATAAAAACGACATGATCACTAAAATTAGGATCTGTGAAATCATTTCATATCTGAAGTAAATACTATATTCCAACATGATCAGAGAAGTCATTTGTTCTGAGTTTTTCAACACAGAGGGCATTTATGTTCTGGGGGTTTAATGTTTAATTTAGATCTTAAGAATTGAAAACACTATGATTGCTATACTTTTCTTTTGTTACTTTGGACAGGATTTTATTTAGGGACCCTTGATTTTGATAGAGGACAGTTGCTATTTCATTAAAAAAGAAAAATTAATGTACAAATCTTTTTTTTTTTTTTTTTTTTTTTTGAGACGGAGTCTCGCTCTGCTGCCCAGGCTGGAGTGCTGTGGCCGGATCTCAGCTCACTGCAAGCTCCGCCTCCCGGGTTCCCGCCATTCTCCTGCCTCAGCCTCCCGAGTAGCTGGGACTACAGGCGCCCGCCACCTCGCCCGGCTAATTTTTTGTATTTTTTAGTAGAGACGGGGTTTCACCGTGTTAATCTTAAGGTATCAGAGAAGTTGATGGAACTTTTTGACAGTCTGAGAAACAATTACCGTTTACATATTATAGAACTGTAGATTTGGAAGGGAATTCATCAGCTCACTCTGGGTGTGGCCAAACTTACTCATGTCTGGCTACTTTCCTAAGTTTCTTCTCAAAATGGAATGTACATTTAGAGAAAAGAGACAAAACAAGAGCATGTAAAAACATCACAAATGCCAAATTCATGTATTTTTATATATGTTATATATCATAAATATACTTTTTTCTCCACGATGAAGTCAATTATCCTTTTTATTTTCACTCTTCATACTAAAACACTGTGAGACTGAGGCCAGTTTAAATCCGAAACACTATGGAATATTCATGACTGCATCCTGACTAGCCATTTTGTTAAAGCAATTTAAATGGCATTAGAAGTAGTAAAAACAACATTGATACTATGAAGCACCAAAATTAGTGAGATAAAAGATAGAACTGAGAAAAATCCAAAAATAACTGAGGAAAAGAACTGAATGCAAGAGATTAGAAATGACATTATGGCTATGAAGAATAGTCAATGGAGATTTAATAAAGAGAAAATAGCAATTCATGGACAAGAAAAGAGAAAAAATAAAACATTTAATGATATAATATAAGAAAACTTTCCTAGAATGAAGGACAATCTGAATCTACAGATTGAAAGGGATTATTGTAACCTGGAAAAACTTAATAAACAACAACCCATATCAAAGTATATTCTGGTGATGTTAAATAATATAAAAAAAGAAAAGGAAATGAATAAATTTCTGTAATCATCCAACAATAGAAAGAGAAGCAGATCACTATTACTTTATTTCTACCCCTACCTCCATAAAAATCAGCCCACAAAAACAAAAACAGGCCAACAGTTTAGCCTGATCTCAAGCACTTCAGGAACATTTTCTGATGAAGACAATGGAATAACATCTAAAGAATGCAGAGGGGAAAGAGTGTCACTCAGCCAAGATGTCTTTCTCATGTAAGGGAAATACTAAAATATTCACAGGAATGGAATTATTCATGTACCCTTCCTGGAAAATTTTTTGAGAAACATAACTCAGCTAACCAGATTAAATGTAATAACAATAATGTAAAAAGAAAGAAAGAATCCTAACTTTGTAAGTGAAATAAAGAGAACTGGAAATAGCATCAAATTGACTTAGATTTTAAATTAAGGGCAATAATTTTAATTGAAAGTATAGAGAAATGTCTTCTTATACTGACACCTGAAATTAATATTTATAAAGGCAGGACTGAGCTGGTGGTAAAGTGGAAAAACAATTGGAGGCCAGAAACAGAAGAAAGGGTGATACCACAGGTAGAAGTGAACTCTGATCTGTGTTTGCCTTGTGCAATATCCCCTTATACTCTCTTAAATCCCTGGAGGATTTTCTCTAAATTTTGATGGGCCAAATATTCTCAAGGGACAGGAGCAAAAACTGGAGCTTAATCCAGGGGAGGGTGGATTGAATACCTTCGCATAAATTTAGAACTCCTAAAAGATGTCATCTTCAGTGAGTAAAAAATCAATGAGGCAAAAAAGGACTATTCAATTAGAAGTAACGGGGGAAAATTGGTTGTCCTTACAAAGGATAAAAAAATTAAAAATGCCTTTCTCTTTACACCTTACACAAAAATCATTTCCAGACGCATTCATGACTTAAAAATGGAAAGGCCAAATTTAAGCCTTTTAGAAAAAAATAGGAAATATTTTCATGATTTCGAGGTAGGGAAAGACTTCCTACACAAGACACCAAAAGCATCTAAACATAAAGGAAAAAATTATTATATTTGACTATATTAAAATCAAGAACTTCAGCTTATCAGAAGAAACCTTATTTTCTCTGAGAGAGAGAAAATAAGAGTTATAAAGATGGAGAAGATATTTGCCACACATGTGACCAAAGGGTTAGTCTCAGAATGCAAAAAGAACTCCTTTGAATCATTAAGAAAGAGATGAATAAACTAATAGAAAAATGGGCAATTTTCATGAACAGTCATTTTCTAGAGGAGGAAATACAAACAGCCAATAAATACATAAAATATTATTGCTCTTATTATATGTCAAGACAATGTAAATAAATACTACAATAGTATCCGTTCATATCAGATTAATAAAAGTTAAAAAGTCAGTTAATACCAAGTGTTGGCAAGAAAGCAACAGGAGCTTTCAAAGGCTGCTTGTGGGAGTGTAACTTGTTGCAATCACTTTATTAAACAATCCAGCACTAACCGGTAAAGATGAATATGTGCATACTCTATGACCCAGGAATTTATGTTCTATGTATAAATCTTAGAGAAACTTTTACAGGTGAACCAGGGCATGTTCAGAAAAACATTATTCCTATTGGCAAAAATCTTAAAGTAAAACAAATATCCATCAACAATGAATTGGATTGAAAAACTTAAGGATATACATATACTGTGCTACTATGTAGCATTAAAAATAAATGAACATGCTGTGTACTATCTGTATATGTTAACACATATGATGCTAAACCACAGAAGGAAGTTACAAAAATATAGGATGATTTTGTTAAGCAAAGTTGAAACAAGGCAAATGAAATGATCTATTGTTTGGAGGAACACACATGTGGTAAAACTATGAAGAAAAGCAAGGGAATGCTCAGTGCTATTTCAGTGTAGGATACCACTGAGGGCACAGAAATGGACCAATAGAAAGCAGCACATGGGCCCTCTGCATGGATCAGAGCAGTGTGAGGGACATGGGTGTCATTTTTATTCTTTATTAAGTGGTGAAAATATACTGTATGCACTTTTAGTACATACAATTTTTAAGTAATAAACATTTTAAGACGTTAAATGGAAAACTATAATAAATACGGTGAAAAGTGATTTTATTGTAATAGATTGACCAAAGTACAGGTGTACATCAAGAAAATTAATTTAGGGTAAAAAGTATTAATAAAAGCAAAGCAAATGATTTGTTGCTTTTATATGAAGCCAAATATATGTTGGCTCAAATACAAAATTAAGACAACAATTATAAAGAGGACACCTAGGAGCCAAAAAGAGGCAGCTTTTAACAAAATAGGATGCAAAACCCAGAAACAGACCCAAGCACATATAGAAATCCAACATGATTGTAAATATTTTGATCATATTTACTAGGTACATTGCTACTTGAACTTAAATTAACTCCTGATTTAAATGTAGAATGAAGCCATAAATAGATGACTCAGAATGCAGCTTAAATGTCACTTCCTACAGGAAGTTTTCTTTGACATCCCTGGAAGTCCATAAATGCCCCTGCTATGGGCTTCCATAGCAGCCTATATGTTCCCCATTACTACAAGTAACATTCTTCATAGCAGTTCTGTGTTCAAATCCATCCCATTCTAACCCCCTAAAAGACTATGAGCTCGATGAAGGTATGATATTGTTCTTGCTTTTGTGTTTTGAGACAGGGTCTCAACCCTGTAGCCCAGGCTGGAGTACAGTGGTGTGATCACAGCCTCCTGTGGCCTCCAACTCCTGGGTTCCAGAAATCCTCATGCCTCAGCCTTTTAAATAGCTAGGGCTACAGGTACATATCAACACGGCCAGCTAATTTTTCTTTTTTCATTTTTTCAGAGACAGAGTCTCACTATTTAGCCCATGCTGGTCTCAGACTCCTGGGCCTTAAGCAATCCTCCTGCCTATGCCTCCTGAATTGCTGGGATTACTTGTATGAGGCATTGCACCCAGCCCCCTATTTTATCTTATTCACTCTGTGCCTGGCACAGAGTAGGTGTTCAATAAACATATGTTAAATGCACACATAAATAATCAAAGAAATGGATATTGATTTGATGTGGGGCAGGCCTATGAAAGCAGAAGCCATAGCAGCAAATAATTGAATAATTGACTACATCAGACACAAAAACACAATAATTCTATACCCAGCGAAAAGGCAAATGGCAAAGTCAAGAAATGTATGGTATTGAGATAGAAGAATAGGGAATTAGGGTAACCAAGGGTTAAGGCAGAAGCAAGAGAACAGCAGGTGCAGCCATTTCTAGGCAAGATTAGGCAGTAAACAGACCACATTTTCACTCCTGTGATGACAAGACAAAAGTCTCCACTTCAGTCTCAGACTGGTCATAGGGCAATCCTTCATAGGGTGTAACCAATTGGAGGCCTCTAAAGGGGACCTAGGAGTGTTACCAAGTTTTTTTAGCTTAATAAAAACCCTAAAGAACATTGCAATGGGGTGGGGGTGGCTCTTGAGTTGCTTGCTAGAGCCCGCTCCCACTCTGTGGAGTGTACTTTTGCTTCAATAAACTGGTGCTTTTGTTATTCTGTTCTTTTGTTGCTTTGTTTGTGTGTTTTGTTCAACTCTTTGTTCAACAAGCCAAAAACCTGGACAACTTACAGTCAAGACCTTTCATTCAGTAACAGTATTAAAATGTTAGGCAAAGAGTTACTATCCTTCACTTAAAAAAGCTCTTATAAGTCAATAAGGAAAAAAATGAGCAAAGGAATTTCATACCCACTTCATACATATGCACAAATTTATTATGTCTCATGGATCTGTGAATTAATGGGTCTCAACTGGACAACTCTTGCTTGGCATCTTTCATGAAGTTGCAGACAGGTGTTGGCTGGGGCTGCACAACCAATATGGCTGACTGGCATGGTCAGCAGCTCCTGATGGCTGATAGTTGAGAGCCCAGATGAGGCTGTTGACCAGAGTGCCTATGTGTGGCTTCTCATGAGCTTCTCACAGTGAGATGCTAGGTCCATCCTACCAGTGAGTATTCCAACAGATCCAGGGGAAACTGCACAGCCCTAGTAACTAGCCTCAAAAGTTATTCAGCCTCATTTCTGCCATATTTGCTTTCCAGCTAGGCACTAAGGATAGCTCAGATTTCCAGATGGAATTAGATTCCCATCTAAATGGGGGAAGCAGCCCATGTGCCTAGGCAGTGCAGGCATCCATGTGTCTAGATGGATGACAGCCATCTTTGGAGGCTATCTACCACACCAACCTATCTGTTGCCTGCTTATTGAGCTATCCTGGACAGAAGCACTCAGATTTCTGTCCCAGGAAAGATGTACATCTGTTCTACTGGATCTTGGTTTGAAACCGCTTGGTGTTCAGTGGCCCTATAATTTGTGCTCTGCTCATGGTTTTATTATTTTTCTTTAAATCGTAATTTCTTTTTCAAAACCAGCTTACTTCTAGAAATCTGTAGTGACTTTTATTTTATTTTTTTATTTTTTGCAAATGACTAACTTTGGTAGTCATCCTTAAGGTCATCTAGACAGTGAAAGTGGCTTTTGAAAAATGATGACCAGGTCTGCTTCCTCCCACCTTTTTGAATTGTCCCTTGCAGTTCTCAAGTTACAGGAAATTTTGTCATGTTTGCTTGCAGTGTGTGTGTGTGTGTGTGTGTTGGGGGAGTGTCACTTCACTGGGAAAGCTCTTTGAATCTGAAAGACAGTTTTACATTTATTTGAAAGCTTTTATTTGTGAGCTAGAGTAGTCCAAAGTGTCCTTGTCTACAAGCCCCGCCTTTGCTAACTCCTATTATTATCTTGCTACAGAAGGTCATGCCAACTGCTTAATTACATGGAAAGTTATGAAACAGCTAGAGCACCAGAACATTGTTCAACTGTGGGCTCCTAAAGGAAAATAAACTCTTCTTACACTGAGAATGGCTGCCAATAACCAGGCAAGTTTGTCTGTTTGTGGCCACACGTATAGCTCGCTTGTATAAAGGGATTCTGTGGTTGGACAAAAATCCTGGATTCACCTTTGCTAACAGCACCAGCATCTTAGTACAATAGAACCCTTTTAATTCAGAGAGAGATTAAATCTGACTACTTCAAGTCAGACTTTTCCTTTCATTGAATGTAAACAATAAACCTCTCTATGAAAGCTTTCCTGCTTCACTCAGAAATAGGCTAGTATGTTTCATGGTATATCCCTAATCAACCGTTGGTGTGGTAAAAATGTGCATTTATTAGAGATGATTATGTAGTTTAGGTTGCTATAATCCTCCTGCCCCTCAATGATCTGCTTTCAGGAAAAAACAATTTGTGTGAAGAAAATTCATGTTCAGAGAAGTGAGGGCTTTTCATTTGGTTCAACCTGTCAGATTCTTGTTTTGGTCTAATTCTCACCTTGAAAACAAACAGGCTTCAGCATTTCATGCATCGCCTTTGCTTTATCTGCCTTTATACGAAGACCACGCTAATTCTAAGTAAACTCCTTGGAGAGTTAGGCACTGAGAGAGAAACAGAAACAGACCCTTTGAGAAAAAGTTTCTCTCCTGAAGAAGTATTTTTCACAAGGAATAACTGGGATAGCCACTAACTCTTGCTTCTACAGGAAACAGCTTGCCCTGCTGCAGAGGGTGGGGCGCTCTCTTATTTCTCTAAACACTTTTGGAGGAAAAAAAGAATCAGGCTCCAATGCCAAAAGACAACTTTAACCCTCAAATCCCAGAACCTAAGGTCAACCAAAAGTTACACATGCAGTGCTTAAACCAGAAGGTTGGCAAACTCTCCAGGCAGTGTCTGTCCCTGCTGAAATCTATAGCTGAAATCAAGGCCATGGAAACAGGGCTTGCGCATTCTAAGTCCAAGATACCTATGATTTATGAAGTGGTGTGAGGCACTGGTCAGGACATAAAGTTAAATACTGAAAAAGACTCCTGCTCCCACGGCTGCCCTTCCTTCTTGAAACCAAATTTAGACCATATCAAAGTTTTTATAAAGACATTCCTGATACCATTGTGCTGTAAATCCTGTCTGATCCAACCTTCAAATATTTATGTAAACTGAAATATGTCTGGAAAGAAGTCAAAACAAAACAAATATGCCACACCATCTCATTCCAGCAGGTCCTTCCTTCCTCATTTACATTCAAGCGTAAACCTCTCCAACTGGCTTCCAACTGTTAGGGCTGGTTAATTAGTGATAATTGCAGAGACTATTTCTTTGAATGCCCTGATGGCCTTATGTCTTGCAACCAATTTAGCCTGGAGTTTTTAGCACGTGTGAAATGCGTTGGTAGCATTAAAAAAAAAATCATTACAGATAAGTGCAGTTGGTTTAGTCTTCCTATGACCAGCTGTAACAATAATTAGTGCTTTTGAAATATCTACAGGTTGGTCCCAATGTATTCCTTAAGCTCTGCACTCAGCCTTTGCTTTTACTCTGTCATTAGAGTGGGTTGTTTTTTCTTGGGATCCTTATGGGTGAAGTGCTCTCAGTTTCAGATGCAGTTTGCTAATGATAATTTGCGTCACTCGTAAGTTGTAGCAACATGAAGATCTCATGGTCTATCTTTTAGTCCATGATATCATGTAATTAGAGAGAGTGGAAAATAGGAAAGACTTTAAAAGTGGCCGTGTACTCATATTACAGCTTTGAAACCCAAGGGAAGAAAAGAGGAGGCAGCCATTTGTGTTAAGAATGGAATGCTCTTATACCCTTTGGAAGGTATGTTGTACTCTTTTGACACTGGAATTAAAAATGGAAGTAAATGATCTTTGTCCACACAAAATTTGCTTCTTTAGGTTATAGTAGTTTGGGGGTTTTATTCATTCATCCACACTTATTGCACACTAAGACTGTGCTATGTTTAGAGAGACGGAATGAATGAGTGAATGGATCACTGAACCTGCATGGGGGAGTTCACTTTCACATACCATATCTTATTTGAGATTTACTACAGTTCTGGGAGGTAATGAAAGGCAGGTGTCAATTACCCAATTTCTGTCCCTTGTAGGTGAGGAAACTGAAGTGCAAAGAGGTTAAGTGACTTGCTCTTTGTCATACTAGTGGGAGCCAAGATTAGGAACCAAGGCTCTGACTCCAAGTTTAGTCTTTTTTCCTGACATCTTGAGGTCTCAACGTTGGGAAATGGGACAAATACAAATAGGCTTGTAAAAAAAAAATGGCAGCCATGGTCACATTCCATTGACTAATTCAGTTATATATACCAGAGCTAGGTCTTCTGGCCAGTGAGAGATGCAAATATATAGGGAGAACACAGGAGTGATGAGAGTCCCTACAGACATGGACTGTGCTCCTGTGTGAAGCTTATGGGGCCTTTATTTTGAATTAAATAAACATTGCTTCAAGTTTGTAAATTTTCTTAGGGAAAGGTGGTGATAATGATGATGACGGTGAAGAAGAAGACACAAATAACAGTGACTGAAACAATAGCCAGGGGTTATATTTAGTGAGTGTTTACTATGTGTTAGGTGCTCATCTAAGCACTTTAAAAAATAGTAACTCTTTTTTTCTTTTTTCTTTCTTTTTTTTTTTTTTTTGAGACAGAGTATTGCTCTGTCACCCAGGCTGGAGTGCAGTGGTGCCATCCTGGCTCACTGCAAGCTCCACCTCCCAGGTTCATGCCATTCTCCTGTCTCAGCCTCCCAAGTAGCTGGAACCAGAGGCATCTGCCACCATGCCCTGCTAATTTTTTTTTTTTTTTTTTTTTAAGTAGAGACCGGGTTTCACCATGTTAGCCAGGATGGTCTGGATTTCCTAATCTCGTGATCTGCCCACCTCAGCCTCCCAAAGTGCTAGGATTATAGGCGTGAGCCACGGCGCCTGGTCCAAAAGTATTAACTCTCTTAATCCTCTCAACAACCCTATGAGGTAAATATTATCATCCTAATTTGACAAAGGAGGAAAAGGAGGCATGTAGAGTCGAAGAACTTTGCCCCAGGATGTCCTGTTGCAGGTATAGGATTTGAACTGGCAGTCTGTCTCTAGCACCTTCTGAGCTGTTTTGCCTCTCAATCTTCTTCAGCCGATGCTTCTCCCAATAAATGAAAATATATGTAAAACCTTTCCCCATGGCTTCAACTCTTGGAACTGAAGTCTTTCTCAAAACTTGCCTGACCACTACTTCTAATCCAGATGGTGCAGAGAAGGGGCCAATAAAAGAAAATTTGGGTATTTACTGATGTGGGCTCATAGTGGTGAGTAGCTTAGGAGAAGGAGGCTCAGACTAAATGGAGAATTGTGAGAGGCTGTCACCATGTGTCTCCCTATAAAGCGGCCAGTTGTCACACTGCCCTTTGCGCAAAGTGAGAAGACAATCATGGCTGACTGTCCTAGGCCATCAAGAGGGAGCCTACTGGGGGTTCTTTGTGGCTCATCAGTGTGCTCCAAATGGGGAAGAAGCAGTTGCATCCAAATTGGTGCAACCCCTCCAAGAATTAGAGCCTCCACTTGTAGATTTCTAAGGAGCTGCCATCTCTCTGTCTGTTTCAAAACTAAAAGCTCTGTGGCATAGGTCTTTTTTATAGGCTAAAGTCCTTTAAATGGGTACATAATGTACCTCTATTGATTTTTCTGTTAGCTATTGCTTTATTATATGGTTCAATCACCTTATCTTTACACCATTCCATATAAAGAAATAGGTATTGAATTTCACTAAGAGTTTCATTTCAGGCATATTTTGACTCTTATCTGTATGGTCTCTTAACTTTCAATAGATACTCAGTATGCCTGCTTTTAAGTGGACTGTTTCTTCATTCTCTTCAGATACTAAAGGAGACTGGCAGTCAAAATAGATTTTAAAACAAAGGGGAAGAGTGAAAACAAATTTGAATAAATGTTTGTTTGTGACTAATGTCCTTATATTTATAAAGAGTGCTTAAGAAGTCACTGCTCGAGAGGTGTAGTATTTTGAGATTGGGGGGTGCCTTATGGGGAGATTATATTCCAGCTCACCAAGCTACTCATGCCTGGGACCTGCATTCTTGTCCTCTTTGAGTGCTGCTTAGAGACCAGTTAGTTTTATAGCACAAAGTTAGAAAGAGAGCCAGTGTGGTAAAGCTGAGTAGGTCTAACAACTTGTTTTAGGTCGGGTTGCTAGAATCACACCCATTATACGAGTTATTTAGTAAGAAAGTGTTCTAAGAAAAAAACAGGAAGGAAGTGGGAAAGCAAACAAGTAAGAAGGGAAACCAAACAATGGTGTGATTTCAGGTGAACTCCCATCTCTTAGCAGAAGGATGCAAAGCTGAGGGACTAACACACAGATCTGGGTGGAACATGGCAGAATTGCTACATAGCCTATTCCTGCAGGTGCAAACCCTGGAGGAAGAGTCCAGATGTGTCTCTGAGGGCTCACAGAGGGGAGAAATTGTGGCATAATTCTGGAAGGGGAGGAATAGACAGCTGTACTTGGAGGCATGGAAGTAGGTGGCAATTCCCTCAAACTGTGAATGGGACAGGGCTTGGGGTGCATCTCCAAAGGATGGACCACTGCTATGCTCTTTCCTGGAAGATAAGAGAGATGAGAAGGGTGCTTAGGAACAGAGTGCTCCCAGACTCGGCATGAACAACCACTTGTTTTCAGTGATTAATGAGCATCTCAGGTCTGACTACTGTGGAGAAAATCTTGAGGCTCTTGTAGCATTTTCTGGTTACAAATCAAACCCTGAGTTGACCTAGATGGAGACCCTTGATGGAGAGGAAGGGATCCAAAGTAGGGTTTCCTAATCCATTTTGGGACTTTTTTGTTTTTTGTTTTTTCTTTTTAGTTTTTAATTTTTGTGAGTATACAGTAGGTGTGTATTTTTATGGATTATGTGAGATGTTTTGATACATGCTTACAGTGAATAATAATCGCATCATGGAGAATGGAATATCCATCCCCTCAGGCATTTATCCTTTGTGTTACCAAAAATCCAGTTATACTCTTTTAGTTATTTTTAAATGTACAATTAAACTTTTATTGACTATAGTCACCCTGTTGTGCTATCAAATAGTAGGTCTTATTCATTCTTTCCAAATATTTTCTGTAGCCATTAACCATCCCATCCCCACCTCCTCCTCAGCCATTTACTACATTTCCCAGCCTCTGGTAACCATCCTTCTACTCTCTATCTCCATGAGTTCAATTGTCTGATTATGAGATCCCACAAATAAGTGAGAACACACACTATTGTCGTTCTGTGCCTGACTTATTTCACTTAACATAATGACCTCCAGTTACATCCACATTGTTGCAAATGGCTGGATCTTGTTCTTTTTTTTTATGGCTGAATAGTACTCATTGTGTATATGTGCCTCTGTGGGAAATGAGTTCACTTTAGGTGTGTGGACTTGTTTCTTGGTCCTCGTTTTGTTCCATTGGTCTATGTGTCTGTTTTTATACCAGTACCATGCTGTTTTGGTTACTATAGCTCTGTGGTATAATTTGAATCAGATAATGTGATTCCTCCAGCTTTGTTCTTTTTGCTTAGGACAGCTTTGACTATTCTGGGTCTTTTGTGGTTCCATATAAATTTTAGGGTAGTTTCTTCTATTTCTGTGAAGAATGTCATTGGTATTTTGATTAGGGTTGCATTGAATATGTAGATTGCTTTGTTTAGTATGGACAGTCTAACAATATTGATTCTTCTAATCCATGAACATGGAATATCTTTTCATTTTTTGGTGATATGATTTGGCTGTGTTCCCACTCAAATCTCAGCTTGAATTGTATCTCCCAAAATTCCCCTGTGTTGTGGGAGGGACCCGGGGGAGGTAATTGAATCACGGGGGCCAGTCTTTCCTGTGCTTTTCCCATGATAGTGAATAAGTCTCACGAGATCTGATGGTTTATGAGGGGTTTCTGCTTTTGCTTCCTCCTCATTTTTCTCTTGCCACCCCCATGTAAGAAGTGCTTTTCACCTCCCACCATGCTTCTGAGGCCTCCCCAGTCATATGGAACTGTAAGTCCAATTAAACCTCTTTTTGTTCCCAGTTTCAGGTGTGTCTTTATCAGCAGCGTGAAAATGAACTGATACATTTGGTGTCTTTTTCAAGTTGTTTCACCAGTGTTTTATAGTTTTCATTATAAATGGGTCTGAAAATTTTTTATGTGCCCACTGTACATTTGTAGCACTGTACCTTAATTCTTACAGGATCTCAGTTGAGACCCTATAACTATAACTGTCACTCTCAGCCAGTGGGACTCACAGAGTTTAAGCAGAACACAGCTACTTTCCCTTCCCAAACTGCCTCTTCAAATTCATCCTGGTGGCTGACGCCTTTCAGGCAATAGATAGTGGTCTCTCACTCCTAGTCAGAAAAACAGTTTCAGTTTAGTTATTATTATGTCCAGGCAAATGTAATAATAAAAATGTACACTTATTTCGAAGTTAAAGTTTCTATCACTGCTACCCCACCCCAAGCCCAGACCTGCAGAGGAAGAAAGAGGACTGGCTTCTCCATCTTACTGCCTTAATTTTTTCTGCCTTCTCATTCACTCTCTAGGTTGCCTTGGGCCCCTCCTGGGTTGAAGCAAAGGAAGGGGAGGAGTGCAGAGGCAGGACCATCCCGACTTGACAAAACCTATTGTGTGTCATCTCAGATCCTACGCGTGTTTAAGGCTGGCTCTACCAGAGAATTTGGCAAGTTCTTCAGGTATAGTCTGCCCATGTGGGGATAGCTCATGTGGTTCTCCTCCTGGTGGCATAAAGTTTCTCAGCTTGCGAGGGCTGGTGGTTTGCCACCAAAGGCATGTGGCATCCATTTGCCTCTCCAGACAATCCTCTTGTTTAGGATCCAAGGTGATCTCAGCCTGCCCTCTCTTCTCTGTGGCTGATATCTGATCCATGGGAAGCACTCAAGCTTCCTCTACTCTGACTATCTCTGGGTACACTGTCTGATCACAGTGCAGTCATCCCTCTTTTATTCCACTGGAGAGGTAGCCTGCTAGCCCTTACTACTCACCCTTTACATGGTTTATGCATGAGACAGACATCTGACCACTGTGACCCCATTTTCAGTCCACACCTATCAGTCTCTTAGAGTGGACCATTTATGCCACCTTCCCTCGATTTCAGATAAAGGAAAAGCACCCACAACCCTTACCCCATGGGTGGGAGTGGGACTCACAGCACTCCCATAGTTCTCTCCAAAAATGTTATTCTATTTAGGGCCCGTTCACCTTTTAATTTAGTAGGGTGTACTCTGAGTGTGGCAAATGGCTAATTATGACTAAAGCCTGGTTTGTAGACACTGCCTTTGCAAACCCTACCTTGTAGTCTCACATTTCGCTTCAGAGTGTGGTGTCTATTGTCTGGTCACTAAATACAAGTGGTTATCGATGAATTATTGCATGTATTGATTCATTAACTCAATGAACATTGAGTACATTCAGCATGCTAATACCTAGAATATAGCTATGGTATATGCAAGAATACATATTTTAGAATTGTGAAATCCCTTCTATACATAAAAGCTGTAGGTTATTGTCAATGGTACAGTTTTCATGTTGAGTGGTAGTTTTGTGGATATTTAGCATAAAATGAATACATTAATTAATAAGAAGGACTACTCATGGATCAATAACGAGAATACTTCATAAATCAAAGATTATAATTAATCTAATTCTGTATAGCCAAGTTTTTTTTTTTAAAAACCTTCTTGGGGATCTCTGAGCCTAGACACTAAAAGCGACAATCATAAACATTTATCAAGCATGACTGTGTGCCAGGCATTGTGCTAAGTGTTTTACAAACAACACCTCATTTATTCTTTTTAACAACCTTAAGATATAGGTAGTAATAGTCTCTTTCCCATTTTATATATGAGGAAACTGAGTCTCAAAGGGGCTAAATAACTTGCCCAAATTCCCATGGCAGAGTGTGGAACAAAATTCAGGTCTGGCTGACAGCCAACCTCACCACTGCTTTCCACACATAAATGTCTGAATATTTAATGGGTTGTGCTCCCAGTCAGGAAGAGATGGTATGCTGACCTGGAAAGAAGAAAGGCTGCATAGTCAGTCACAGCTCAGTTCAGAGATGGCTTCGGTACTATTAGCTGTATGATTAGGGATGAATTCAAAGTGATAGAAACTTTAACAAATCAATCTTGACCGCTGAGCCCAACTATAAACTGGAGGATGACAAGACTTACTTTTCAGTGTTGTTGTGAGAGGAGATTATGACTCTGCATCAGCAGGCACATTTGAAGCCTCAACTAATCACATGTATTATTGTTTCATTCCTGCTCTTACCCATAAAATGCCTTGCAAGCAGAGAAAAGGAGACAGGCTAGGCTGGGATCTCAAACTCCAGTGATCTGGAACCTTTCTGCTTGGAAGATCAAGTTCCATTGATCTAGAACTTGTCTCTATTATGATTAATCTGTGTGGTTGTTAAGCCATGCTAGGCAGTGGAGTCACAGAGCAACCTTGGGTGAAGGGCTCAAGATTCGTATTTCTCCTCCAGTTGGACTTCTGAATACATTCTTTTCCCCACCGGAAAACACACACTTCTTCCCAGGGCCTTGGTGCTCCTGGCCAGCATGTGATTCGTATCTGGCAAAATCTCCCTTCTGGCAGGAAAGCAGTTGGGTTTTGGCTGGGGTAGATACTGTAACGCTGTGGAGTCACTCTGCAGGGGACAAAACGAGAGAAGCCCAAGGGCTTCCATTCCTCACTCCCTGCCCCTGCAGAATTCTCAGCTGAGTGCAGTAACAGTGTGACTGGGCACTTTAAGTCTGCCATTGTGCCTTAACGTCCTCCTTGTTGTTGCCCGTTAGCATCTCCTTTCTGAGAGGGTGGCAGAGGCAGGGCCACATATGAACTTGAATGGTGACGTGGGGTGCTGTTGCTATTTCTCGCCAATTCCCAAACTTCCAGCTGCATATCCAAGTCTCTGGCTTGGAGCCAGGCAGCCAGAGAGGCAGGAGAGAAGGACCTAGGCAAGAAGAAGAAGAAGGCCCCACTGCACGGCTCCATCCTCATCCTCTCTGTCCGTATCCCTCCAGTGTGGAGCTCAGGTGTGGGGTCCCCAGCACCTCCTCAGCAGACAGCTTCCTGAAGCCCAGGATGCTTTCACTCCCAGCCCTGCTTCCTCTCCACACCTTTCCCGCTCCTCCCTGCATCTCAAATTGGTTCTTAGAACTGCTGCCACATTCAAGGAACTACTTGTGAAATACCTTTGTGATTACAGTTTATATGTTTAATTAGAAGCTGGGCATTAAGCTTCCAAACACCACAAAATGAAAGCTTGAGATTCTTCCAACAAACCCCGGCTTTCCACGAACATGGGCTGACTCATCCATCTGTCTCCTTCTCTCCCTCATTGCCCCAGCCCTGTCTTTCATGCTGAAGTCATTCACTTTCTTCACCTGGATTTGGAAAACTGCTGATGTCTCATTCAGCTTCATTCCTAGGTTGTCCTTCAAAAGCAGGGACATGCAAAGTGGCTGCCTATGGCAGAGGCAGCAGGAGAGGGGCACACTTGTTGAGTCTGAGAACCTCACAAAGACTGTTAATTAATTGCTCATTTCAACAAATGAGAACAGATTTCAAATGCATAGTTGAATGTGGAGCAGGAAGAACATCTTGCTCTTGTGACTTGGTTTTAAACGTTGCATCTAGAAGATGGGGTGATACTGAAAGATGTCACTTATTTCCTTTTATGAATTGAGATAAAATGGTTCTAATTCTTTCACTGTATTCTGGCTTTAGAACCCTGTGAAAGAATGTTTATTCTTTTGCTTTTGGTGGGAATTGGATGTCTGTCGATTTAGCATATGTTTAAAATATTTTAGCTTTGGAAAACTGCCCTGATAGCCTTCTCCCTCCAGTCAAAATTAATCTCATCTTCCCGCAGCTCTCACAGCCAGTGATTCATGGCTCTAATAAAGCCCTTCTCATATTCTTCTTTATTCTATAAAGACTTACTTTTCTGTAAAGACTTTTATTTCTGTTTGTCTCTTACATCCAATTGAAAGCTCTGTGTGGAGAAGAACTCTGTCTTACACATCTTCATGATTACCTGAGTCTAGTCTGGTGCATTATATTTGGCAGCATTCAGTACATATTACATTGAACCTGGAAGATCACAGAGAGAGGGGGATTCTGAGGGTGGCAACAACCACTTTTGTAGCAGACGCTGTTGGTGTCCAACCTATGTCCCCTTGGCCACCCCAGAGTTTGGCTGTAGTCACTTGCTGTGTAGACGGACAACCTCCTGCTTCTCTCTGTCTGTGGGCATTCTTCAGCCATAGAAATGAGCTTGGAAGCGGCCAGGCATAGTGGCTCACACCTGTAATCCCAGCACTTTGGGAGGCCGAGATCGGCGGATCACAAGGTCAGGAGTTCAAGACCAGCCTGGCCAACCTAGTGAAACCCTGTCTCTACTAAAAATACAAAAAATTAGCCACGTGTGGTGGCAGGAGCCTATAATCCCAGCTACTCAGGAGGCTGAGGCAGGAGAATCCCTTGAACTCGGGAGGTAGAGGTTGCAGTAAGCTGAGATTGTGCCATTGCACTCCAACCCCTGTGATAGTGTGAGACTCTGTCTGAAAAAAAAAAAAAAAAAAAAAAAAAAAGAAAGAAAGAAAGAAAAGAAAAGAAAAAAGAAAAGAGCTTGGAAGCACACAGGTTAGTCTGCAAGTGCCAGGGAATTATTGCCCAAGGAATAACCCTTGGCCAAAGAGGGAAAGGCTTGGCTGGATAAATAACCCAACGTCCTTGCCCTTATTCTGAGGAATGTTCTGCAGTCTCCTAAGGGTTTCCTGCTGGAGTAAGCCCTGCTTGCCCAAAGCTTCTTAACACATTCTTTACTAGCTTTCCTCCCTTCCCTGTTTCATATTCCCTGTACTCCCCTGGGATCAACAGCCAAAAGAACAACTTCACCCGAGCCCTTACCTCCAAGGAAGTGCCACAGGGGAACCCAAAGGCCCTTAATCATTAAAAAAAACTTTAGAGATGCTGGCTGAGCCATCAATGAGAACATGGATGCATACACAGAACCTATACCTTGTTATCTCTGCTCTTCAAGCGATGGAGCTGGAGAGACACAGAAGCAATGAAGCCGAATACTGTGAGTGGGGCTTCTGCACAGCGGGAGAGGGAATTTCTACTTCTGGCCAGGAAACAGAGCTGGTGCCTCGTAGAAAGGCTTGAGGTAATGCAGTCAAAGGGCAAGCTTAGAGCAGTACATGAAGGAACTCACTAAGGATTAGAACCAGCCAAGGGTCAGACAAACCAAATGAGATCAGAGGAGGAAAGTGGTGTCTTGGCAGAAAGCACTTTCAGACCCATAGTCACAGGAATCTTCAGGAGAGGGGCGAAGAAGAGGGCATGGATCGCCAGGCGCAGGAGAGTCTAAAGCTGGTTTGGTGGGGAAGAGTTTGGCTGCGTCTGTGCAGGATTCAAGAGAGGGGGACAGAGGAGCTGGGTGTCTGCTGTCAATGTGGCCAATTAGGAACACAGTCTCAGGCTTGGGTCTCAAGCCCCAGTGATTCAGAACTTGTCTGGTTTTAGCTACTCTATATTCATTTCTTAGGAAGAGAGAGAGTGTGTGTGTCTGTGTCTGTGTATATGTGTGAAATTTCTCTCAACTGAAACACATGGCAGAACCCTACAGGAAACCAGTGCTGTACTTTTCTGCTTTTCTGTCAACACAGTCTTAGTGCACGAAGTCTTGGTCTTAGTGGCTGGGCGTGGCAGTTTCCCAGAGGTGGGGGGCTGTAATAAAGAGAGAGAAAGGGAGACCTGATAGAAGATGGAGACCAGATAGAAGGCATCTGCTACGTGCATAGGTGCCCCTTTCTGAACGGGCTGTTTTTTGGTTACGAGATGCATTCCTGAAATTGATTTTAAGATACTCTGTGTTGGGTGATGTAACAGAAGCACTGTTGGTGCACAGATTTGAAAAATAATGGCGCATCCCTCCTCAGGGTTTGATAGCTTGGTAACTTGCAACAACGTTTCTTTTAAAAATGAAGCCAAGTCCTTTGTCAGACAAAAATAGAACAAAACATCCACTAATTTTTGCATGCAGGAGTAAGACAACAGTATTGGGAGATCTCAGCTGTAAATGTGCCAGCTTTGGGAAGTTTGGTTAAGTCATTTCACCATTTGCCTGTTTCCTCACCTATAACCAAGGAGGCAGCCAAGCCATCCCTAGTATTTCCTGGAATTCTGAGATCCTAAGTGAGATTGTTGAGTCTAGAGAGGCTGGATTCAGTGATTGACTAGGAGGGGACTGTTTGTGTGACTGTTCTATACGGCAAAGCTTGGGTTCAGCACTTTGGCCAACTTGGATTCCATAGAATTGAGAATGTAAGAGCCTTTCCAAAAGTCATATTAATTGGAACTATGTGCAGTCTGACTTAACTTCCATCTATATGCCTCCTTTCCCTTCTTCTAAGTCGTTTTTTCCCCAGTATTTCCCCAAACAACCACCTTTGTTCAAGTCTAAATCAATGTCTTTGATTTCAAGATAATTCTCCCTTTTCAAGCAATTTCTGAACACCCTGTCCTGCAGAGAGTGGCCTGGGGCGGGGGGAAGAGTGAAAGCTTGGCTTGAGGAAGGAGACTGAGGGGACTGTGTAGGTCACATGTTTGACCAGATCTGCCCCAGCCCCCAGCTTTCTGCACTTTGGGAGTTTTGCTTAGTGTTGTCATAAATTTTAGTACTAAAATGGCCAGCAGAGACCAAGTAGCTCATGGCTGGTCCTCTCACACATATAACTGGGCTTCTCTGTTGGCACAACAGAGTGTGCAGACTTATTATAAGAATGCTTGGTTATTCTGAACTCAGTCCCTGAAGGACAGGTGTATGTTTTACAGCTGCACGCAGGGAATTTTATTCCTGGGCCAGCTTCCAATTGCCCTTAGCTAGGCTCTTGTACCATTGTGCCATTTCTCTAGCTTGGCTCCCCACCCTTCCCCCTGCTCAATTTTGGTATTGGCCTGAATGAACAAATATGATCTAAAAAAACAAAAAAGCACCCTCATGGCTTCTAGGGGTATTTATTTTTGTTGTTGTTGTTGTTGTTTTTGTGTGTAAGTGTATGCAAGAAAGGTGGCACATATGTTTTATAGATTTGGGAAATGTAGATGAATGAATTTAAACTATTTGCCTAAAGGTCAAAAAGTGGGAGCATGTTAACTAAAACTGCACTCATCATTGCCTCCTTCAAAAAGCAATGCTCCGCAGTTGATGTGTGTCCGGAGCCTTTGTGTTGGGCCCTGCCCGGTCTAGAATCTGATATTGAGTTCTTTTATGCAGACTTTATACCTTTGAAATTGGCTTCCAATTATTCAAAAAATTAAGATTCCATAGTCTCCTCAGACACTTTTTTTTTTTTTTTTTTTTGAGACAGAGTTTCTCTCCGTCACCCAGGCTGGAGTGCAGTGGCACAACCTTGACTTACTGCAGCCTCTGCCTCCTGGATTCCAGTGATTTTCCTGCCTCAGCCTCCCAGGTAGCTAAATAATTTTTGTATTTTTAGTAGAGACGGGGTTTCACCATGTTGGGCAGGCTGGTCTCAAATTCTGACCTCAGGTGATCCTCCCACCTTGGCCTCCCAAAGTGCTGGGATTACAGGCGTGAGCCACTGTGCCCAATCTCTTCAAACACTTTCTACAGGATACCTACTATGACTTCCGCAGTCAAAGTGAAACTTGATCAACAATAAAAGCTACTAGCGAAAAATCTTGTGGTGATAGTGGGCAGGGAGAGCGGGTAGAGGAACCCCTTATGATTGTGGTCTATGGTAAATCATTGCGACATTTACCCTTACTACTGACATATTTACATTATTACATTAAAAACAAATGGACTAATTTGTGACCACTAAGATGTATGGTTTGACCCCTGACTTTCAGAGTAGCCCCTTTGGTTCTGTTTTCTCTAGTCTGACTGTGGAGTCTCAGACTAACTCCAATTTTTCAGCATTTATTGAGTACTTGCTATGCTCTTGGTGCTAGGCCACACAAATGTTCATTATAACACACCCCTACCTTTGAAAGAAAGCCAACCTGCCTTTCTCAGGTACTGATTTTTAGGGGATTTAGAAGATAGGAGTTGCTGGGCAAGGTTATCGTTTATGCAGAAGGTATCATTGTTAGGAATCTAATCACTCTTTTGCTGTGACCCATAATTATAATGATCACACTCGCATGATGCGCTGCCATTTAGAAAGAGGTTTTGCATGTTCAATTTCATTTGGTCTTTACAACGATCTTTTGAGGTAGGTTACTGGAGCACCCTTATCCTCAGTTTATATAGAGAGAAACTGAGGCATGGAGAGGCTAGTGACCTGCCTAAAGTCAAAAACCAGCAAGTGGAGAAGCCAAATCTCAAACTTTGATCCCATGACTCTTCTGATTCAGAAGTCTCATTATCATTCTGTCTCTTTTAGAAAAAACGGAAGAGCCACACCATGAATTCATCTGAAGGCAGAGACCTTGTCTTTGTTACCTCAGGATCCTCCCTGTTCCCATAATCTCTAGCACAATGTCTGGTATACATCAGGCTATCATACAGGTTTGTTGGTTGAAATCAAATCAAATCTGTCTCAGTGAGAGAGAAAAAAGAGATGGCCACCTTTCTCCCTTCATATTACCAGACATTAAAGATTATGATGATGACCTACTCTACTTTATTCCTGCCCACCACCCTGTACAGAATTGCACATAAATATTTGTTAGTGTGGAACATTTCATTTCCCATCACCGTAGGGCTTTGTTGGGTAGATAGTAGGCTGAAAGGTGACACTACTGAATTCGCAGCACGCTTCACTCACGTTATAGCTTATTTATCTTCAGTCTCATGACAACTTTGAGGAGTGCACTGGAAAATTTGGACTCTGTGACTGCTCCAGAGACGGGCCAAGTGGACAATTTTAATAACCTCCCTGTGAATGTCATAAAGGCAGGCAGGACGAGAGGGGTCATGAGCAGTCTTTTCACATCTACCACTATAGAGATACGCCAGGTACTTGTCTCAGAGTTCAGGCTCCAGAAAACACTCCTCTTGTTTCTATCCTCTAGAATCATCCTCAGCAGAGGACAATTTATTTCAGGCTAAAATAAATGCTTATTCCAGTCTGAAACCACAGTTGCTCAACTCCAAGAAATCTGTATAACCTCAAGCAGGTGACATTTCATGGTTTTCTCTTTTGTATCAGATGAATTTTAATTTTTCTCTGAGGTCAACAGGCACGATGCTGAAATACTTCAGTGGATGCTCATTGACCTGAGCTATCCAACTTGCATTCAGCAAGTACAAAATCTATTTCAGATGAGTCTCTGTTCCCATTCTGCCCTGTCAGCAGGGAAGAAAGGGAACAATTATTTGGTGATAATCACTCTGACGGCAGTAATCTCTGGCAGCTGCTAGAGAAGAGACATAATTGCCTCCTATACCCCTAACCTTTAGAATAGAGCTCTGAAAGCTTGATAAGAGGAGCTGAAGATGTGTGAACAGCCTCGAAATAACTTTCTGTCCACTTCCATCACTTGGGCTTTAATTAAACACAATGTATACCTCTTCAGAAACTTGAGATGATGAATATGAAGGAGCTTTATAAGGGCGGGGCCATACGAATGTCACACATTGTCATACATTGTTCAGTTCCTCTTAGCCAAGTCAGGGGTCTTTCAAGGCTGCTGCCCTCAACCCTGCCTTTTCTGCCTGGAAGGAAGGGGGTGGCCTTGGAGAAGAATCATACTTTCTCCTGGCAATTTTGAAAGAGGATTTTGAAGTGGAAGATCTGTGAGTAAATATGGAAGATAAAATTTTTGGAAGTCCTATGGATTGGCAGTCCTATGCTATGAAGCTCTTTCCCCATGTAAATGGACTCCTTGAAAAGTAAGAAACCACATCAGGCCTTTCCACAAGGGCATTTTCTAGTCTTTTTGCAGCTGTCTATAGAACTTAACCATCCTCCTTACTACAGGATTTGGAAGTAGAAGGATGCTAATTCAGTTGAATGTTGTGATTTTTCTGGCTGGTCTCTGAAAGGCAGAGAAGAATGAGGGCAAAGAAGCATCCCTGGAGGCAGGATCTTGGTGGCACATTTGGGTTGGTTCACTTTCACATTAAACCCAAATAAGCCTATTTGTATATGTTTCATAGAGACTTTGGGTGCATTTTTAAAAATCTGATAAAAATGTTCTGGTATGGAAGTTTTTCTGTTCAGTTTAAACCATTTCATCAAATAGTCTAATCATAAATTGTCAGAGATGTTCTGAAGTTCAAAGGTCCTTAAGAACACATGTGAATTTACTTAATGAAAGCCACAGATTAGCATTTGTTGTTAACCCCTCTCTACTTTTTCCCATCCCTATCTTAAGCTTAAACTCTGTGCATCATACAGGTCACGATTCCTGGCAAGTTGTAAAACGTCCCTTCCTCTTCTTGCCTCTTCCTTTGTCCTTGGCTCCACTTCACTGATGTTGTACAACCTATTGTCATTACACCTTCCAGTGTCTACGTGTTATGATCTGGCTGCTGGTTGAAAGTTTATGAGCATAGCCAGAAAGACCAAGACCAACTTGCTACTTTACAGGCCTTGTGAGCCTGAAAGCATAATTCTGGGCTTCCTGTGGGAGTCATGCAGCTCCATGGGTACACTAGCACGTTAATTTTTTACTCCTACCTCAAGAGTTCACCACCACGTTGGGGTCATTAATTTATGTGAGTAGGAGTGTGTCATGGGGCCTTTGAACAAAGGTGCTGTTCTCCTGCCCTGGTGAGTAACGCCACAAATGAGCACTGTCCCTTTAGAGTTGTTTCACGGATGTGACAGAATAAATCTGCCTTTCCCGACCACCCCCAGAGAATAACCTGGCGCAGTAACTGCTTTGGTTTCTAATGTTCTAAAACAGCCCTTGTCGAATCATAATGAGCGCACAGATCCCCTGCAGGCCTGGCTGGCTAAAGTTCGGATTCGGATTCCATAGATCTGGGGCAGGGCCTAGGACTATGCATTTCTAACAAGCTCTCAACCTTTCTGGTCCACGGGCCATGTTTTGAGTAGCTCTGTGAGATGGAGCTCTGGGCAGGTCCTCTCTGCAGGGAAAGGTGGGCATCTGGAGCAAATGTTAAATTCTTTGGTGGCCCATCCTTAGCCCTGGATATAAAAATGGTGCCCTCTTCAAATACTTTAGAAAACTGAGGACTGTTGCTGAATTTTAAAAATCGTTTATTATTATTTGTAGAGCATTTATTTTAGAAAAGGGTCTTATTGTACACTTTTGGTGGTCAATGCATTTTGGCAGGCACAGCTTGTTTCATGGTTCTTTATTGAAAATGGCAGATGTTATGCTTTTTACAAATTGAAGGTTTGTGGCAAGTTTATCAGCACCATTTTTCTAACATATGCTCACTTGGTGTCTCTGTGACATATTTTGGTAATTCTCACAATATTTTGAACTTTTCCGTGATCATTATATCTGTTATCATGATCTGTGATCAGTGATCTTTGATGTTGCCATTGTAATTGTGTTGGGGCACCACAAAACACACCGAGTAAGACACTTACTTGACAATTGTTGTGTGTGTTCTGCTGCTCCACTGACCCATCCCTCTTCCTCCCCTCGAGTCACCCTATTCCCTGAGACTCAATAATATTGAGATTAGGCTAATTAAGAATCCTACAATGGCCTCTAAGTGTTCAAGTAAAAGGAAGAGTCACACATCTGTCACTTTAAATCAAAAGCTAGAAATGATTCAGCTTAGCAAGGAAGGCATATTGAAAGCTGAGATATGCTGAAAATTAGGTCTCTTGGTCTCTTATTCCAAACAGCCAAATTGTGGGGGGGGAAAAAAAAAAAAAAAAAAAAAAACTCTTGAAGGAGATTAGAAGTGCTACTCCAGTGAACACAAAAATGAGAAAAAAAAAAAAAAAAAAAAAGCAAAACAGAATTATTACTGATATGGAGAAAGTTTCAGTGGTCTGGATAGAAGATCAAACTAGCCACAACATTCCTTTAAGCCAAAGCCTACTCCAGAGCAAGGCCCTAACTCTCTTCATTTCACTGAAGGGTGAGAGAGGTGAGGAAGCTGCAGAAGAAAAGCTTGAAGCTAGCAGAGATTGGTTCATGAGGTTTAAGGAAAGAAGCCCTCTTTATAACATAGAAGTAGAAAATGGGCCAGGCACAGTGGCTCACGACTCTAATCCCAGCACTTTGGGAGGCCAGTATGGGTGGATCACTTGAGGTCAGGAGTTCGAGACCAGCCTGGCCAACATGGTGAAACCCCATCCCTATTAAAAGCACCAAAAATAGCTGGGGGTGATGGCACATGCCTATGACCCCAGCTACTTGGGAGGCTGAGGTAGGAGAATCGCTTGAACCCTGGAGGTGGAGGTTGCAGTGAGCCAAGATTGTGCCATTGCCCTCCAGCCTGGGCAACAGAGCAAGACTCCATCTCAAACAAACAAACAAAAGAAGTAAAAAGTGAAGCAGCAAGTGCTAGTGTAGAAGCTGCAGCAAGTTATCCAGAAGATCTGGCTAAGATCATTGATGAAGGTGGCTACACTAAACAACAGATTCTCAATGTAGTTGAAACGACCTTCCATTGGAAGAAGATGCCATCTAGGACTTTCATAGCTACAGAGAAGTCAATTCCTGGCTTCAAAGCTTCAAAGGATAGACTGACTCTCTTGTTAGGAGGTAATGTAGCTGGTGACCTAAAGTTAAAGCCAAAACTTGTTTGCCATTCAAAAACATCCTAGGGCTTTAAGAATTATGCTAAATCTCCTCTGACTGTGCTTTCTAAGTGGAAACACAAAGCCTGGATGATAGCAAATCTCTTAACAACATGGTGTCTTGAATATTTTAAACCCTTTATTAAGACCTATTAATCGGAAAAAAAGATTCCTTTCAAAATATTACTGTTCATTGACAATGTATCTGGTCACCCAAGAGCTCTGATGGAGAGGTACAAGGAGGTTAATGTTACTTTTATGCCTGCTAATAATATTCATTCTGTAACCCATGGATCAAGGAGTAATTTTGACTTTCAAGTCTTATTATTTAATAAACATATTTTGCAAGGCTACAGCTACCATAGAGAGTGATTCCTTTGATGGATCTGGGCAAAGTACATTGAAAACCTTCAGAAAAGAATTCACCATTCTAGATGCCAGTGAAAACATTCGTGATTCATGGGAGGAGGTCAAAATATCAACATTAACAGGTGTTTGGAAAAAGTTGATTCCCACCCTCATGGATGACTTTGAGGAATTTAAGTCTTCAGTGGAAGAAGTAACTGCAAATGTCGTGGAAATAGCAAGAAAACTAGAATTAGAAGTAGAGCCTGAAGATGTGACTGAATTGCTGTAATCTCATGATAGAACTTGAACAGATGAGCAAGGAAACTGGTTTCTTGAGATGGAATCTTCTCCTGGTGAAGATGCATTGAACACTATCGAAATGATAACAAAGGATTTAGAGTATTCCATAAACTTAGTTGATAAATCTGAGGCAGGGTTTGAGAGGATTGACTTCAGTTTTGAAAGAAGTTCTACCTTGGGCTTCAGAGAAATATTTTATGAGCCGGGCAGGGTGACTCACGCCTATAATCCCAGCATTCTGGGAGGCTGAGGCGGGTGGATCACCTGAGGTCAGGAGTTTGAGACCAGCCTGGCAAACATGGTGAAACGCTGTCTCTACTAAAAATACAAAAATTAGCCGGGTGTGGTGGCGATTGCCTGTAATCCCAGCTACTCAGGAAGCTGAAACATGAGAGTTGCTTGAACCCGGGAAGCGGAGGTTGCAGTGAGCCAAGATCACGCCACTGCCTTCTAGCCTCGGCAATAGACCGATACCCTGTCTCAAACAACAGCAACAACAACAACAACAAAAATGGAAATATTTTGTGAAAGGAAGAGTCAACTGATGCAGCAAACTTCATTGTCGTCCATGAAGAAATTGCCACAGCTACCCCAGTCTTCAGCAACCACCACCCTGATCAGTCAGCAGCCATCAACACCTAGGCAGGACCCTTCACGAGCAAAAAGATTATGACTTGCTGGAGGCTCCATATTGTCTGCATTTTTTTTTTTTTTTTTGCAATAAAGTACTTTTAAATTAAAGTATGTGGATTACTTTTTAAAACATAATGCTATTGCACACAATAGACTATGGTGTAGTGGAAACGTAACAGTTACATGCAGTAGGAAACCAAGCAATGAATGTGGCTTGCTTTATTGTGATGCTCACTTTATTGTGATAGTCTGGAAGCAAGCCTGCCATCTCTGAGGCCTGCCTGTATATCACTTGCTGTTTGTTCACACTGATCATCTTCATCTTCACCTTGTCGGTGTTGCTAATGTGCACACTCTCAGTCCATAGAACATTATCTCATCTGGAAAACACTCATAGCTGTGAGAATTAGCAACAATGTTCCCTTGGTACTAACAATGAGCCACAAGTGATTGGAGCAATCATCAATCGGTGGCTCGTGATCTTGTTCTGTCTCAGTTCACGTGTCATTGGGAGTCTGGTTACTCAGTGGTTATATCTCTGTCTCTTCCCTTTAAGGGAATGATGACTTACCAATGATAGCCGTGCTTTCCCTCCATGAAGATTCTTCCTCAGTATCCCTGCATGAGAGTTGGTTAGTAGAATGAACTTCTACCAGCTCCAAGTTTAAATAGAAGAAAACAGGTTCATTTATTTACCTTATTTCAATGGCTTAAGAGGAAAATATACCAAATTTTCCTTTTTCTTTATTTCTTCTCAGAAGCAGAAGGTATAGACCCCAGACTGTAGGTCTGTGGAGAAAGGACTCCCCCAGCTCTGCCTCTCCCATTTCCTCCCAAGCGCTCCTCCTTTGCCTCCTTCCCCAAGCGTGTCACAGGTTAGGAGTGGTCCCACAGGGCTGTCAGGGAGGTGGAGAAAGAAATTTGCTCGCTCTTCAGGCTGCCTCTAGAGCTGTGGTCTGTGGTAATTGGGAAGGCAGAGGCTAGGTGACCACAGTGATTGAAGAGTGAAGGAGGATCCAGGCTGTCATTTCCACAGCCACAGGCCTTGGAGGGTGGTCACCTTAGGGTGGAAGCCTACAGGAAGGGAATTCCTGAGCTTACACTTGGGGAGTGGGCTGGGAATGGCAGGACAGAGGGGAGTATCTAATGTGGTTGAAGCTCTTGGCACCAGAAAGGCACTGAGCTGGTGCTTCCCACACCTCACCTGATGGAGTCCTCATTACAACAGCTCTGTGAAGCCAATCCTCATAGCCCTGTTTTACAGGGAAGAACCCACAGCTAAGAGAGATCAAGCAAAACGGTTGGCTCTACTGGATTGATAAGAGGCAGAACCAGTATTTGAACCTGGGTTTGTTTGATTTGAAATCCCTTCACATCCAACTCTACAAAGCAGGGCATTATAGGAACCTTTTGTAACCTAAGGCAGGTGAACAGGGTGGCAGGCTGGCTGAGGTCCAGTACCAGCATTGCTTTGGGTTATAGTTCACGTTGTTTTAAAATCCACTGCATTTGGTAAATACACATGCTGGTGGCTGAGGGACTAGTTTTGCAGAAATTGAATTAAGTGCCCTTTTAGAATTCCATTTGTACTCTGTGCAGAATTGGATTTCTAAGTGCTACCTGGCTGTGGCTTGTTACAACAGTACCTCCCAGGTGTTCCAGTGATAGTGCTGATGGCACATCCCTCAATGCTGGAGGCCAGAGGTTCCCCACGGGATGTTTCATAGAGGATCATAGAAGTCAGCTCAGCTTCTTTGTGGTCAAACCACAAAATGCTAAGGTTTCCTTAAACTCCCAGAATTTCAAAGGGTGTGGGCCCACCCTGCAAAAGAATGCTGAGCTCTGTAAAACCCTCAAGGGAGGAACAAATTCTACTTATGGAAACTTGGGCATGAGTTGAACTCCTTACACGTTCATTATGGGGAATTGGAGATTTTAGGTGCAGGAGTTATCTATGCCAGTATGGGTGAGACTTTACTGTGCATAGGAATAAACTTGCTAAAATGCAGATTCTGGTTTCCTGGGTCTGGGGTGGGACCTGAGATGCTACATTTCCCAAGCTCCTCCGTGATGGTAATGGTGATGCTTCTGGTCTGTGGACCGCACTTTGAGTAGCAAGGGTCTACAGTATGGCACCTTTCCTCATCATCCCTGTTCTCCTTCTCCAAGCTGAGCAGAGATTCATTTCCTTGGGGATAGTTTTATCAGGAAGAAGGGAACATGAAGAATCTTCTAAGTATCTTAAGAAGCTTTATTGCAGCATGCTTTGGATGTGAAAAAGTGTTATAAAGACAACAACAAAAAATGTGGGGAAGGTTTGTAGTCAAATACGCTTTGGAAGTGTTGGGTTTAAAAATTAAATAGGCTTCTGTATTTCATGACTTTCCAGACCTTTAATTACCTAATGTGCATTGTGACCCTCACAGGGAAACTTTTCTTAAATTCATTTGACCAAAGAATATTACTTTTTGAGGACCCTCTTAAGAGCATAATGTTCACTGAAGCTGGCTGTTTCAGACATTGACTTGGGTGGGCACATGAGAGAAGGAACTCTTCCCTAACATATTGTGTAATTGTGAATTTGCTCCCATTCTAAATAGGTTAAGAGTAATTCTGAAATAAACTGAACTTTAGAAATAAGAAAGAGTTGAGCTGTGGGATGGACTGACTGTGGAGTTACATGCACGTAGAATCCTGGGCACATATGACTTTGGAGGAAGAAAACTGATATAAATGGATGAAAAAGGAGTAAAGAAAATGAAACTATTGGAACAGGGATATAGGGCAGGGAGGAGTCACCTAGAACATGCTTGCATGTGGAGAGCAGTCAATTAGGGAGCTTAGTCTATGAGGCTAATGGGTGGAGTGAGGAAAGACTTGGGAAATAGGAGCCAGGCCCATTCCAGGGGATGGCAGGCAATTGTCAGTGTTTTGGATGCCCAGTGACCGAATCCCTTTCCTTTTGGGGAGGAATTCCTGAGCTGATAAGGCAGAGTCTTCCCTCATAGAAAAGTTGAACATGGCAGACCTGTGTTTCCTCAGCCTACTTTGCAGCGAGTTTATGGGCACATTAACCCAGGTGCCACCAGTCAGAAGTGCCTTTCCTAGATTTTTTTTATGTTTTATTTTTATTATTCATTTACTTAGTTTGTTGAGATGGAGTTTCACTCTTGTTGCCCAGGCTGGAGTGCAATGGCACGATCTTGGCTCACCACAACCTCTGCCTCCTGAGTTCAAGCAATTCTCCTGCCTTGGCCTCCCAAGTAGCTGGGATTACAGGCGTGTGCCACCACATCCAGCTAATTTTTTGTATTTTTAGTAGAGACGGGGTTTCTCCATGTTGGCCAGGATGGTCTCGATCTTCCGATCTCAGGTGATCTGCCTGCCTCAGCCTCCCAAAGTGCTGGGATTACAGGCGTGAGCCACCACGCCAAGCCCCTTTCCTAGACTTTGAAGCAGAACTAAAACAGACATATGGGCAGACTTCCATTCTGGTGAGGGCAAGACACCAGTGACTATGCTTAGTTTCCAGAGGCAACAAGGACTGTGGTTCCATAGCCAGCATCCAGCATCCAGGGCCGACCACACACAGTACCTGGAGTTGGCCTGTGCCCAGTAGCAATTGCAGCAGCGTCTTTTGTGGCCTAGCTCTGTGGCCTGATGTGGGGCATCATTCTTGAGGGAGAGTCCTTGTACCTGGTTCTGCATCATTCTAGAAACTCTGAGCAGTCTATTTACTTTTGAGGACTTCCTTTTCATCTTAGACAAAAGAGTTGGTTCCTGTTTCTTGCAGCTTAGAACTCTTACAGACACAGAGGATAATGAAACCTCTCAACTCAGCTTCAGAGAGCTCCAGAAAGCATTTTCAATCTTGAATTAAAATTGTCGGGCAGACTTTGGCATTTATGAAGGAAGGTCTGAGCGGCCTGGGAGTCAAGGTTCCCTGAGAACCATGGTGAGCCAATTCAGGTAATAAAGGAAGTAAAGCAACTAATATTACTGCATGAGCACTCACAAAATGCCAGCTAGATGTTCTTATCTATATGTTTCTCATAACAATCTTGTGAAATAAACATGATTATCCTCATTTTGTAATAGGGGAAGCCGAGACACAGGGTGTGTAATCAGTTGTCCAAATAGGTCTTGGAGCTGGCATTCCAACTAAGGTCTGTCTGACTCCAATTACTGCTACATCAGGCTGCCTCCCAATGGTTTGGTCCATATGTGGGGCACCTTCCCTGTGTCAGACATGTGGATAATCGTTGCCCATACATGCCTTTGTGGAAGTTAAGATCTGCTGCAGGAGGTAGAAACTAACATGTCGCCACAAACTATGAAGGAGTGGTATAATGGGAATATATAGTAGAGAAACCTGCCCTAAATATGAGTGTGTGTGAAAGGAATTGATTTCTCTGAAGGGATGCTCTTTGAGCTGAGTTTTGAGGGCTGAGTAAGAGAAAACTACTTTGGATGGGAGAAAGACAGAAGAGCTTTCCTAGCAGGGAGAACTAAGCAGAAAATCAGACATACCCCATGCTTGGCTTGTACCCTGAGAGCTCCCTCAAGTACAGCATGCTGGCTTTGTGATTTAAATGGTCATCTGCTCTATTAAAGACAGATACAGAAGAATAATGAAAGGAAAAGGCTCAGAGTTCCAAAGTCACAGAAGATGGAGGATAAACGTTGTTCTTGGGTAAAATGGTTCTGGAGCCACCTGTCTGCCCCAAGTCTTATCCTGTCTTGGGAAACGAGCCCCCTCCTGATTTCTGAATAAAGAATGAGATATCGGCCGGGTGTGGTGGCTCACACCTGTAATCCCAGCACTTTGGGAGGCCAAGGGGAGTGGATCACCTGAGGTCAGGAGTTTGAGACCAGCCTGGACAACATGGTAAAACCCCATCTCTACAAAAAATACAAAAATTAGCCAGGTGTGATGGTGTGCTTCTGCAATCCCAGCTTCTTGGAGGCTGAGGCAGGAGACTTGGTTGAACCCAGGAGGCAAAGATTGCAGTGAGCTGAGATCCCGCCACTGCACTGCAGCCTGGGTGGCAGAGAAAGACTCTGTCAAAACAAACAAACAAACAAACAAACAAAACGAGAAATTGGGCTGATGACAGCGTCCCAACAGTGTCAAACGTTTTGCTGGCTGCTGCAGGCACGTGGCTACCAGTGAGGGAAGGGGAGCGCATAGCACACATCTATTTTATATGGGCTGTCATCTATTTTATATGGGCTTAAGAGAGACTCAGGTGCAGCAGTCTGCTGGGTTCTATTTCTCTGGACATTGCCCTTTTTCTTTCCTGGTCTCCTTGGAGATGCACCTCATCAAGGTACATGTAGCAGGATGATGTTGTAAATATTATTCCTATTTTTATATAGAAATTTTAGGGTAAAAATCCAAATATAAGGTCCAAATATATGGTTTTAAAAGCCAACATCCCCGATCTTTGTCTATTAAAATCCCATGTGACATTAAGGTCAAGCCTTAGAGTCACCCCCTCCAGGAAGTCTTCCTTGATTATGCCAAATAGAAGTGATGTCTCATCCTGTGGACTTCCTGGTACTCTACAGGGCACCATTGTTGGGGCATAGAGCATGTCTGCTTTGTATGGTAGTTATTTGGGTCTATGTCTTCTTATCTTCATAGCTCTAGTGAAAGTTTAATGAGTAGAGGCACTATGTACCACATGGCATTGTAATGATCAAAGGGTTTTGTACATAAGAAATGCTTTCTGAAAAAAAATTGCTAACAGAATGGCAGCTGAAAATCAATTTTTTCGCCAGGTACAGTGGCTCATGCCTGTAGCAATTTGGGAGGCTGAGGCGAGAGAATTCCTTGAGCCCAGGAGTTCAAGACCAGCTCCTGGGCAACATGATGAAACCCCATCTCTACAAAAAATACAAAAATTAGCAAAATTAGTTGAGCATGGTAGTATGCACTTATAGTCCCAACTACTCAGGAGGCTGAAGTGGGAGTATCCCTGGAGCCTGGGAGGCAGAGGTGGCAGTGAGCTGAGATTACACCACTGTGCTTCAGCCTGGGCAACAAGCAAGATCGTGTCTCAAAAAATAAAAATCAAAAGAAGAAAGACAATTAATTTTTAGTAAAAGCCTTCTTTTTTCATGATCATTTGAATGCCTACCGTATTTATTTATATTTAGAATATTGTTATTATATTTTATTACTGAGGAGCTAAACCAGGCATTGAAAAGACAGGGCTTGGTATGTGTTATGGAGTGAATTGTATCTTCCCCCTCCAAATTCATATGTCCTAATCTCTGATACCTCAGAATGTGGCTGCATTTGAAGAGAGAGTCTTTAAAGAGGTAATTATGGTTAAATGGGGTCACTGGAATGGTCCCGCTAGGATTACCAACGTAACTGGTGTCTTCATAAGAAGAGAGTAGGACATAGACATGTACAGAGGGAAGAGCATGTGGAGACCCAGGGAGGAGGCGATGGCCACTACAAGCCAAGGAGAGAGGCCTCAGAAGTAGCCAACCCTGCCCACTCCTTGATCTTGGCCTTCTAGCCTCCAGAATTGTGAGACAATAAATTCCTGTTGGTAGCCTCCCAGACTGTGATACTGTATTATGGCAGCTCTGGCAAACTAATAGAGTACCTACGATTTTGTTTATTGTGTGGGATAATCAAGGAAATGAGCCCTTTATTAAAGACTTTAAATATGCCTCTGCAGTATAATGTGAGATAGGAAATATGGATTCAAATCCTGATCTTGCTGCTTGCTCACTGTGCAATCTCGGACAAGTCACTTAACCTCACTGAACTTTGATTTTCTCAGTTGTACACGTGTGGAAAACGCTATATTTAACTTGTGGGGTTGTGGAAATAACTAAACAAAACAGCATAGAAGTGCCCTCTTCCCTCACCCTCAAGGATTACTCCTGTGGTGGATACTCACAGAATGGGGGGAAGGACCCTGGTGTCCTGTTTCCCAGCTCAGCACATGGAATTCTCTGATTGCAACTTGAACAGCAACCTGAGAGATGAAATGTGAGCCAGCCCAGCACCCTACAGGTTGAGGCAGGGCGATATGGGTGCTTGCTTCAGAGCAAGGGCATCTCTGGTCCTGGATGTCCATTTGTAAGTTTACAGGCAGGGCAATTTGCCCATTTCCCAGTCATTTTCATAGCAGCTGGTGTCATAAATTACCACAATCACAAGTCCTCTCAAAGCAGGGCACTCCTGACATGGAATGAAGACCTACAGCCCCAGAGCATCTGATGAGATAGGATTTGTCAATAAGGGCAGTAGTCAGGCCCACGGGTGTTTGAGTACAAACTCTGGGGTCAGCAGCTGGGGCCACACCTTGGGAAACTGCCCACTTTACTTAGGTTGTTTGGAGTAAAGTAGCTTCCGCAGTGGTTCTGAGGAGGAGGCTCCCGGCGCTCTCCCTAGGCGACATTCTGCTCCATGCCTGGATCTGGGCGTCCCACCCTCTCCCTGGGGTGCTGACAGGCAGAAACCCAGGCGTGTCAGGAAGAGCTCAGAGTTGGGCAAGCTGTGAGAACCGTTTCAGCTCAGGGAGAGAGGCCGGTTAAATTTTTGGTTTCAGAGGAGATACTTTCAGGGGGGTGAGAGAAAAGGGAAGAGGCTAAGATGCAAGGTCTGGCTGCCATTGGTCAGGGTCAGCCTGGGCTGTGGTGTTGAGGGGGTTTCGGCAGCCACTGTTGTTTCTGTTGCTCTGGCAACCAGAGGAGAAATACACAACGCCCAGTGCAGGTGCACAAGTGTTGAATGCAGGCCCATTTCCTCCAATCAGCCCCAGCCAGCCCAGAGGCAGCGACCTCAGGGCTCCTCCCAGGATGGCTAGCTGAAAGTTTTGGTGTGTGGAGGCTGAAATGTGGAAACGAAATTTGGAGGGTGTTGACTACAGGGGCGGTGGGCAGCACCTGGTGGCACCCTCCCTCTGACGCAGGAAAGCCGGGCCTGGGGCTTGGATGGGTCACCTGGATCTCTTGCCTGTCTCCATTTGGCTTTCCTGCTTCTGGTGGCTGCAGCCCCAGCAGCTACATCCTGGATCTTGTTGAGGAAGCTTGGTGCTAGGTCAAACCCGTGACTTGCAGCTCCACCCTGGAGCTCTAGTGTGAATCTGCCACTGCCTGCGAGGGTGTGAGGGTTCCCTTATTCTGGCGCCTCCCTCTGCTGAGCTTGCAGCTACCCCTGAGCCTCTCTGCTAGGCTCTCCCTCTGTAAGGGGCTCCGATGAACAGCCCTGGGGACTGGTAGACACAGGTTCAGATCTCTGTCCCTGACTGATTGACCTTCTTTGAGATTCTGGTTTCCTTACTCATGAAGTGGAAGTAGTCAAACCTGTCTCAAAGATTTGCAAGGAAGAAGTTTCTGTGAAAATACCTAAGGCAGCACCTGACACATAGTAGGTGCTAAATAAATGGGGTCTTCACTTCTTGCCTAAGAGCCAGAATCCAAGAGGCCTTGATTTCTGATGCATTTGCACCCTCTGAGCTGACAGCTGGGCCTATTGCCTTGCCAGGAGTTTCAGGACCAAGGCCATCCCGCAAGCCCAGTCCATCAGCATGTCCTGAAGCTCTCCTCAATATAGCCAGAAACTCTCCACTCCCACCTCCCTCACTGCTACCTTATCCCAGCTCTGTCACCTCTTACCTGGATTACTGCAGCTGCCTCCAAACTAGGCTCCCTGCTTCTGTCACTGACTGCTTAACCTCTTCCTACTCAGCAGGCAGAGTGATCCGGCTATGCCAGTAGACGGTGCCTCTCCTCTGTTCAGAGCTTGCCAGAGTCTGCCTTTCTCATTCTGGGCCCCTCTTCTATTACCTCATTTCCTACTGCTCCCCTTTACTCTTTCTACTCCTGGCCTCTTTGCTGCTTCTTGAGAGTAAGAAGCATGCTCCCAAACAGGACATTTGCAAGTGCTTTTTCCTCTCCTAGGTGTCCACTCTGTTGTCCTTATGCCTCATGCTTGCTTCCTTCAGCTTTCCACTCAGCCGTCCCCTTCTGAGCAAGGGCCTCCCTGACCACCCATCTAAAACATCACCCTCAATCCCCATCACTTCCTACCTCCCTTCTTGCTTTTACTTCATATCCCCTATCATAACTGGAAATATACATTTATGTGTTTATTTCTCTTACTCTACCAAATGTAGGATTACCAACATTGCCTATCAAAGTGCAGGAAATGTGGTTTTTTCCTGTTGAGTCTTCACTGCCTAGCCAGTCTTCACCTGGCTCTTTCTTCCTGTTAAGTCTTCACTACCTAGAACAGTGCTTGGCATACAGCAAACACTAAATGAATTTAAGGTGAATAAATGAATGAATGGATGGGATAGGGGAAAGAATATATATACATCTATCTATATGTATTTAAATCTACATTAAGCGAAAGTTTTCATATATTTAGTTATATACATATATTTCTCTAGGGATATCTCCTTTGAAGAGGATACATGGATACACACACACACACACACACACACACACACACGTATCCCGAGTTGTTGCTTCTGTCAGTACAGTACAGTCACTACTGTATTTGGGTGGCCTGTCCTAGCCCTTCTCTCAGATGATGATAACATTCTTGGGGCACTGGCTTGGGTGTGGGGGTTGGTTGGTGTGGGGTCTGTGCAGACCCTTTGTGAGAGACCTGTGGAGAGCTGCATTTGTGTTTGTTGTGGTGGGTGACTGCATTTGTGCTTGTTGTGGTGGGTGACTTGTCGGGGGAGGAATAGGGACATCGAGGCTATTGGAGGAGGCAGGAAGATGGAAGGGAAGTCACTGAAATAATCTTAAGGCCATGGGTTTGAAATTAGTATCTGTCCATGGAGAGGTAAATCAGAGGCATCCAACAGGGAGGAGAACATCTCCGATCAGGATGCGCTCACACAGGTTAGCAGCTTCCGGTCAGATGCTCCCAGTGACACTCGGGTCCTTTCTCCTCTCCTCCGGAATTTTCTTTAAAACACAGTGTAAAGATAAGGGTAAGAGTCACTTCAAGTAACGTGAGAAAACTGTAAGGAAAGAGGAAAAATGAAAATGCTGCCAATGGCAGGAAACGGCACATTTTAATCGACTCCACGTTACATCTGGAATTGTGTGTGCTTGATAAACCTAATATGGAACCCTTTGCTAAACATCTGACAGGAATCAGCCTCTTCATGAAATGTGAAAAGATGCTCCCACCCAGTTGTTAAGAGGCTACATAAGAGAACAGAAAAAGTTTGCGCAGCTAACACAACACGGGGCTTGCCAAAATCATCCTGCCCTAATTCTCTTGTCAGCAGAGCCACTTTTCTGAAGAGCTAGTGACTCGTGACTTGGTTGCTGGATTCTGCCTGCCCCTCCTGCTGTGTATCCTCCACCCCACCCAAGACCCCTGTCCAGAGCACACCCTTTCTCTGTATTTTCACTTGTTGGGTATTCTTCAGGGCTTGAAGCCTGAGAAATTCCGTTGAGAACACAATGCTCTACGTTCAGGATGTGAATGGCTACAAATGGCGTATTGCTTATCTCGCTCTGTGCAACACCCAGCAGCTGCTGGCCTTTAACGAGGAGGCGGCACAGGGCTCAGAGAATCATCCTGTGTGTGCTTTGTTCATGCATTTTGCAGCTGATTTAAGAGCAAGAAAGGAACAAACCCCATCTGATGTCTTTACTCCAGAGATCATCTCACATCCTTCCTAGGGCAGGAAGAGCAGGTGACTGGGACACCGGACATTTGGCAAGCTGGTGGCTTTCCTGCGTTGGCATGCTTTGCCGGGGTTTTCATGAAAAAGACAATGACCTTTACAACAAACAATGACCTTTGCAGAGATCTCCAAACCCTGGCAACTCAGCAGCAAGCTCAGTTCCAAAAACGCTCCTATTGCCTTTCCCAGCAGAGTTGAATAATTGGAAAGTAAAGAAGGACTTTTTAAAAATCACCAAAGTTTTTGGCAAACTTTAGGAGCTCTTTCCCCCACCCTGTAATTAAAGCAGAAGTAAACAGTAAAAGAGTATCAAATTGCAGCTCGCTTCAGGAATAGATGCCCAAATGGAGCTGCTGCTTGTCCTAACCTGTGCTTTGAGACAGAAGGACAACCTCCCTGGGGAGCACTCTAATGGGTCCCCAGATCTGACACATCAAGATTAAGACCTGAAGATTTGGAGCTGAGAGAGGAGAAAGGGTGAGTCATGTGGGCATTTTCCAAAGAAAGAAAAAATGTCTTCCTCTTTCAAAGTTGCCTTCTCTGCACTATCCCTGAACCCTTTCTTGTTGTTGGAGTTCATCTCCTGCGTGGTACTGCCTCACCTTGAAGGGGTTCTTAGGTCCAAGGGGCTCAAAGTAGTCCTGCTCCCTGCTACACAGTGTGTGTGAAGACTCTGTGTCAGACTGACTTGGTCTGTGTCTCACCCACTCATCAGCTGGGTAACCCCAGACAAATTACTGACCTTCTCCAATCTTCAGTTTTCTCAAGTCTACAAAGAGGAGAACAATAGTATTTACCTTACAGGGCAGACATGGGACTTAAATGAAACAGTGTAAAGTCCTTGAGGCATAAGAAACACTCAACCATTGATTTACATGTATCAATAGTTAATTTCTTTTTACTGTTGTCCCATTGTATGGACATATCACAATTTGTTTATTCATTCACCTGTTGATGGATGCTTGGATTGCTTCCAGTTTTTGGCTATTACAAATAAAGTTGCTACTATTTGTCTGCAAGTGTGGTATAGACACATTTTCCCTTTTTTCTTTTTTCTTTTTTTCTTTTTTTTGAGGGGGACAGAGTCTGGCTGTGTTGCCCAGGCTGGAGTGTAGTGGCACAATCTTGGCTCAATGTGACCTCTGCCTCCCTAGTTCAAGTGATTCTCCTGCCTCAGCCTCCTGAGAAGCTGGGATTACAGGCGCACACCACCATGCCCGGCTAATTTTTGTATTTTTAGTAGAGACAGGGTTTCTCCACGTTGGTCAGGCTAGTCTCAAACTCCTGACCTCATGATCCACCCGCCTCGGACTTCCAAAGTGCTGGGATTACAGGCATAAGCCACCACACCTGGCCATTTTCCCTTTTTCTTGGGTAAGTACTTACGGGTAGAATGGCTAGGTCAGATGGTAGCTGTGTGTGTAACTTTTAAGGAAACTGTCAATTTTCTGAAGTAGTCACATCATCTGGTGTTTCCATGAGTGGCTTATAAGAGTTCCAGTTCCTCCACATTCTTATCAGCACTTGGTATGGTCAGTCTTTTTATTTTATCCATTCACATAGGCGAGTAGTGGTAGGTGATTCACATTTACTGTAGCTTGTAGTGAAGATATTTAGGTGAACATTCTGTGCAACTATATCATTCATTCATTGCATAGTGCACAGGCCTTAAAGCTCAAATATTATCTGAAGACAACCTGTTGTGAACTTAAATCTTTGATGGACAGTTGGGTGCATCTGATTCTGAAGATTGAGTGAATTTCAAGTAGGAGCAGCCTAAAGATTCAAGGCCATAGACTGTTACAGGTAATTAGGCATGAGCCGGGCAGGAAAGGGTTCTCCCCCCACCCAGTAGAAATGTTGGGTGATGGTTTGGCAATTATTGCATTGCCTCTCTAAAAATATGTATTTGGCAGCTCCAGGGAGAGGCCATTTCCTGATGGTCCGCACCTGTTAACATCAAAATGTTAATTGAATGCAGGCCCCAGGGAGAAGCAACTTCCTGGGCACGCGTGTTAAGAGACAAAAATGGTGAAGTATGATCTTCCGGGGGCACACTCCACCGGAAAAGGAAAGAAAGCCTCAGATGGGCATGTGTATGACTTCCTAAATATATTGTGCATGCTCAATTCCAAAGGGTAAGGAAAGCACTGGGCATGTGGAAAGCCCACCCTAAGGGAAGAATCTTGGGAAAGAGGCGAGCCTATAAAGTCCTAGGATCAAGGTTAAAGGCCCCACTTTTTTGCTGTCTTCTTTTGCTCTCTTTTCTTTCTTGGACCTTCAAGCGCCTGCTTGGGTCTCCTTCAAATGAATTTTCCTCTCTTTCCTGTTCTATTTTTTTTTTTTTTTTTTTTTTTTTTTTTTTTTTTTTTTTTTTTTTGAGATGGAATGTCGCCCAAGCTGGAGTGCAGTGGCCAGATCTCAGCTCACTGCAAGCTCCGCCTCCCGGGTTCACGCCATTCTCCTGCCTCAGCCTCCCAAGTAGCTGGGACTACAGGCGCCCGCCACCTCGCCTGGCTAGTTTTTTTTTGTATTTTTTAGTAGAGACGGGGTTTCACCGTGTTAGCCAGGATGGTCTCGATCTCCTGACCTTGTGATCCGCCCGCCTCGGCCTCCCAAAGTGCTGGGATTACAGGCTTGAGCCACTGCGCCCGGCCTCTTTCCTGTTCTAAAGCCTTTTAAATAAACTTCTACTCCTGCCCGGAAACCTGCCTTGGTCTCTTCTTCTGCTATATGCCCCTCAGTCAAATTCTTTCTTCTGGGGCGGCAAGGACTGAAGTTGCTGTGGATCCATATGGATTCACTGCCGGTAACTCAGGTCTCTTCCACTGGTAACAAGACCACTTAATTTTCTTCTCATTACTTCTACTAAAGCCAAATAACTGCCGTGATTTTATTGATTCACCTACAAAGCCAATAATGAGCCCTGGTTCATATCACCTTTAGCTCCTGTTACTAACAATAACAAACATCATAAGATTGGCAACGCTATTAGTTTTGCCCTATGTTTATAATAATGAGGTTAGGGAAGGTATTCTTCACTACTTTTGGGGACTCAAAAGAGAGAATCCATAGGAGAAATTTAACTCTGGTTTTAGTTCTAGAAGTAGCTTTCCTTGTCCTGAGCAAATGCTTTGTTTTTCCTGATGAACACTGGAAATTGTGCTGTTTCTTTCTTCACGCTGGTGACCAGAGACCTTTAGAGCCAAATTTGCCTTCTACTCCATAGCAAGTTTATCAGACTTTATGTTATGTGTTTAGTAAACTAACCTATGCCTGGCTCCACATTACTTTCCTATTTTAATTTTCTATTTGCTTTACTTTCCATACTAGTTAAAAGATTTTGAATTTAAATGATTTTTTTAAAACTATGTGTTTATAATCAGAATCCAAAAGGCATAATTTAAGCTATCTCTCACTCTTGCTCCAAAAACATCTGTTCCCCTTTCCCAGGGGAAACTGCTTTTATCAGTTTGTACTGTGTCTTTGCAGAGAATCTAGGTGACTATAAGTATCCATGAGAATAGAAGTATGATATATGTATGGGTGTGTGTAGTACATATTTGTAAGCAGTCTGTTGAACAAGTTGAAGTTGGTAGGGTATAAATAGAAAGAAACTTTATTCCTGCTCATTGTTGACTCTTGAAATACACTCTGTTGTTTCCTTGCCTGCCTGTGGATCAGTTCTGTGGCAGATACCTTGGCTTTTCTAGTTACTTTCAGATATAAATCGGTAGTGTAACTTTCCCTTAAAAAGTCTAGACTGCTGGTAAGGATATGGAGAAAAGGGAACACTTATACATTGTTGGTGGGAGTGTAAATTAGTTCAACCATTGTGGAAAGCAGTATGGCAATTCCTCAAAGAGCTAAAAGCAGGACGACAATTTGACCCAGCAATCCTATACTGGGTATATACCCAGAGGAATGGAAATCATTCTACCATAAAGACATATGCATGCAAATGTTCACTGCAGCACTTTTCGTAGTAGCAAAGACATGGAATCAACCTAAATGCCCATCAGTGAAAGACTAGATAAAGAAAATGTGGTACATATAAACCATGAAATACTATGCAGCCATACAAAAGATAGAAATCAGGCTAGGCAAGGTGGGTCACGCCTGTAATCCCAGCACTTTGGGAGACTGTGACGTGTGGATCACTTGAGGTCAGGAGTTCGAGACCAGCCTGACCAACATGGTGAAACACCATCTCTACTAAAAATACAAAAATTAGCTGGGTGTGGTGGCAGGTGCCTTTCTTGGAGGTTGGTGGAAGGTGAGTAGAGGGGAAAATTGGGCAGGGAATGAAGACTCTTACTGAAAAGAATAGGCCATGTTATGTATCAAAATATTTTTCCATTGGGAAAATGGGGCAAGTATTGTCTGACTGAGTTCTTGCAGAAATTTCTATAAATACCCAGAGATTTAATGTTGTGCTTGAAACGAACTACAGAAAAGCAACACACTATTTTAACTCATTGTTTAGCATGAGCAGACTTTAAATTGCTCTAGAATGAGTTTAGTACTTTGACAGTTTTTTGGTGCACATATCATACACAAACAAAGCCAAAATGAAAAAGTTTTGGGTTTCTCCAGATTAAACAAACATTTCAAGTATGGCCAGATAAAAAGATTTTTCTAACTCTCCCTGTCCCTTACCCCACCTTCCTATGGGAGGACCAAATTTGCAACACAGTTCAAGAATGTTGAATTAAGAGCTTTGAATGGTTTCTACTCATGGTAAATCTCTTGGCTTTGGGCAGAGTGCAAGAACTCAACCATACCATTGGACAGGTTTGTTGGAATTCAGTCAGTGAGTGTTTCCTCTAGATTACAATTCTTTCCACAAAAATATTTTTCTAGGCAAGTAGTTCCATAATTTATTAGCTTCAAGAACCTACAAAGTCAAATGGAGATAAACTTTGATTGGGAGAAAATAAATAGTAGATTTTAGAAGATGCAGACCACAGCCATTTGGGAAAATATCCTTTGCCATCATTGCTATCAATGCAGTGTTAGTGCGCTGTGAACCAGAACCGCTATTCTCTTTCCTTGCCACCTCACAATCTTACCTCCTGCAAGCCAGTGCACCAGTGTGACATGTAATCACAATCACGTGATCATCTACTGCTATCAAATCTTTAGTGACTTCTTTTCAGTATTCGGTCAACTGAGTCCTCAAGATCTATTTTAATTCCTTGTCTTTAAGCAGTCTGAAAAACTGATGAAGGTATCTTCACATCAGAAGCCTTGACCTTACTGAAGTTATTATCAATTTCTTCTGTGGGTCTAGAAACAACACTGCACACTCTTTGTTTCTACTCTGCAGGCTAGTTTCCTGAGGTTGGCCTTCAGTTCCCCCAAGCTTCTTGGCAATGCCTCTTCTTGTTCAGAGATTGACTTAGCCACTGAAGTTCTAGGTTTCTAGCAAGCAGGCTGGACAGAGGATCCTTGTGGAATATCACCTCTCCAGCTGATTTCTTCCTGCCTGTCTTCCCTGTTCCCACTCCGTGTTTTCTATTTTCTTGCTTTTCTCTGCTTCTACCCTCTCGTTCTTCTGCCCCTGTAGACATCAGTTAAGCATTTGTAGGTACTAAGGAAGGCCCAAAGATAAACAAGACAAAGTTCCTGCCAGTGAGATGCTCAATATAAAGGAGACAGTTTTATAACAGATAATGATCATATAGAATGCTTTCACCATGTGGGTGTCATTGTGCATGCCCTGTTTCTTGTTTCTAAATCCTATGAACAACCATGCCATGTCAGACTTCAAGGGTTCCTCAAATCTCCATCTTTGTCTTTTCCTCTTCTTACTCTACATGTTCTGTCTCGGAGGCATTATTCCATCAATTACTATAGCCTTCACTACATCCTCGTATCTCCTAAGTCTCCCTGTCGACCCAGATTCCACCCTTCTCTGCCTCAGATCCATAAAGTCAGTACCCAACTCAGTGACTGAGACACAGGGAACAGACATCAGCATGGCCAAAGGAATGCAAGAAGGTGGTAAAGAGAAATGCCGTTTCAATGAGTTTCATATGGATTTCCAGCAATATAGCTGGAGGAATTCAGATTCTGTGTACCTCGATTGGCTTACAAGTGCAATGGTTAGTGAATAAACGTAAGATTTAGACTTTAGGACTATGGCAGGTATTTGTCAAGAATGTTTTCTTTCTTACCTTGGCCCTCACAGGTAAACATTGGGGAGAGTGAGGCTCTTTTTTTCAGGAGCCCAAAGATGGCAAGATTGCTTGGCTTTGGCCATGACCATGGCTATTGGATGAAAGATTGCAGTGGCCCCCATTCTATAATCCAGAAGGGAAAGTTAATGGGTATCACCTCTTTTTTTGTTTCACTCTTGCCAGCTTCTGGAAAGACAAGTAACTTTTGGCTTGCTTTGCTTTCTGGGACATAGCTTTCTGAGCTGCAGAAGTCACTACTTTTTAAATGATATGCTTAAGAATCCCTAATGCCGGGGGTGGAGCAAGATGGCCGAATAGGAACAGCTCCAGTCTCCAACTCCCAGCGCGAGCGACACAGAAGACAGGTGATTTCTGCATTTTCAACTGAGGTACTGGGGACATCTCACTAGGGAGTACCAGACAATCGGTGCTGGTCAGCTGCTGCAGCCTGACCAGTGAGAGCTGAAGCAGAGCGAGGCATCGCCTCACCTGGGAAGTGCAAGGGGGAAGGGAATCCCTTTTCCTAGCCAGGGGAACTGAGACACACAACACCTGGAAAATCGGGTAACTCCCACCCCAATACCACGCTTTAAGCAACGGGCACACCAGAAGAATATATCCCTCACCTGGCCGAGAGGGTCCCACGCCCACGGAGCCTCCCTCATTGTTAACACAGCAGTCTGCGGCGATCTAACCGCCAGGCAGCAGCGAGGCTGGGGGAGGGGTGCCCGCCATTGCTGAGGCTTAAGTAGGTAAACAAAGCCGCTGGGAAGCTCGAACTGGGTGGAGCTCACAGCAGCTCAAGGAAACCTGCCTGTCTCTATAGACTCCACCTCTGGGGGCAGGGCTCAGCTAAAAAACAACAGGGGAAACAGCAGAGGCCTGAGCAGACGCAAAGGACTCTGTCTGACAGCTTTGAAGAGAGCAGTGGATCTCCCAACACGGAGGTTGAGATCTGAGAACGGACAGACTGCCTGCTCAAGTGGGTCACTGACCACTGAGTAGCCTAACTGGGAGACATCCCCCACTAGGGGCAGTCTGACACCCCACACCTCACAGGGTAGAGTACACCCCTGAGAGGAAGCTTCCAAAGTAAGAATCAGACAGGTACACTCGCTGTTCAGCAATATTCTATCTTCTGCAACCTCTGCTGCTGATACCCCGGCAAACAGGGTCTGGAGTGGACCTCAAGCAATCTGCAACAGACCTATAGCTGAGGGTCCTGACTGTCAGAAGGAAAACTATCAAACAGGAAGGACACCTATACCAAATCCCCATCAGTACGTCACCATCATCAAAGACCAGAGACAGATAAAACCACAAAGATGGGAAAAAAGCAGGGCAGAAAAGCTGAAAATTCAAAAAATAAGAGCGCAACTCCCCCTGCAAAGGAGCGCAGCCCATCACCAGCAAAGGATCAAAGCTGGTCAGAGAATGACTTTGACGAGATGAGAGAAGAAGGCTTCAGTCCATCAAACTTCTCAGAGCTAAAGGAGGAATTACGTACCCAGCGCAAAGAAACTAAAAATCTTGAAAAAAGAGTGGAAGAATTGACAGCTAGACTAATTAATGCAGAGAAGGTCATAAACGAAATGACAGAGATGAAAACCATGACAAGAGAAATACGTGACAAATGCACAAGCTTCAGTAACCGACTCGATCAACTGGAAGAAAGAGTATCAGCGATTGAGGATCAAATGAATGAAATGAAGCGAGAAGAGAAACCAAAAGAAAAAAGAAGAAAAAGGAATGAACAAAGCCTGCAAGAAGTATGGGATTATGTAAAAAGACCAAATCTACGTCTGATTGGGGTGCCTGAAAGTGAGGGGGAAAATGGAACCAAGTTGGAAAACACTCTTCAGGATATCATCCAGGAGAACTTCCCCAACCTGCCCTACTGGGCAGGCCAACATTCAAATTCAGGAAATACAGAGAACACCACAAAGATACTCCTCGAGAAGAGCAACTCCAAGACACATCATTGCCAGATTCACCAAAGTTGAAACGAAGGAAAAAATCTTAAGGGCAGCCAGAGAGAAAGGTCGGGTTACCCACAAAGGGAAGCCCATCAGACTAACAGCAGATCTCTCGGCAGAAACTCTACAAGCCAGAAGAGAGTGGGGGCCAATACTCAACGTTCTTAAAGAAAAGAATTTTCAACCCAGAATTTCATATCCAGCCAAACTAAGTTTCATAAGTGAGGGAGAAATAAAATCCTTTACAGATAAGCAAATGCTTAGAGATTTTGTCACCACCAGGCCTGCCTTACAAGAGACCCTGAAGGAAGCCCTAAACATGGAAAGGAACAACCGGTACCAGCCATTGCAAAAACATGCCAAAATGTAAAGACCATCGAGGCTAGGAAGAAACTGCATCAACTAACGAGCAAAATAACCAGTTAATATCATAATGACAGGATCAAGTTCACATATAACAATATTAACCTTAAATGTAAATGGACTAAATGCTCCAATTAAAAGACACAGACTGGCAAACTGGATAAAGAGTCAAGACCCATCAGTCTGCTGTATTCAGGAGACCCATCTCACATGCAGAGACATACATAGGCTCAAAATAAAGGGATGGAGGAAGCTCTACCAAGCCAATGGAGAACAAAAAAAACCAGGGGTTGCAATCCTAGTCTCTGATAAAACAGACTTTAAACCATCAAAGATCAAAAGAGACAAAGAAGGCCATTACATAATGGTAAAGGGATCACTTCAACAGGAAGAGCTAACTATCCTAAATATATATGCACCCAATACAGGAGCACCCAGATTCATAAAGCAAGTCCTTAGAGACTTACAAAGAGACTTAGACTCCCATACAATAATAATGGGAGACTTCAACACTCCACTGTCAACATTAGACAGATCAACGAGACAGAAAGTTAACAAGGATATCCAGGAATTGAACTCATCTCTGCACCAAGCGGACCTAATAGACATCTATAGAACTCTCCACCCCAAATCAACAGAATATACATTCTTCTCAGCACCACATCGCACTTATTCCAAAATTGACCACATAATTGGAAGTAAAGCACTCCTCAGCAAATGTAAAAGAACAGAAATTATAACAAACTGTCTCTCAGACCACAATGCAATCAAACTAGAACTCAGGACTAAGAAACTCACTCAAAACCGCTCAACTACATGGAAACTGAACAACCTGCTCCTGAATGACTACTGGGTACATAACGAAATGAAGGCAGAAATAAAGATGTTCTTTGAAACCAATGAGAACAAAGATACAACATACCAGAATCTCTGGGACACATTTAAAGCAGTGTGTAGAGGGAAATTTATAGCACTAAATGCCCACAAGAGAAAGCAGGAAAGATCTAAAATTGACACTCTAACATCACAATTAAAAGAACTAGAGAGGCAAGAGCAAACACATTCAAAAGCTAGCAGAAGGCAAGAAATAACTAAGATCAGAGCAGAACTGAAGGAGATAGAGACACAAAAAACCCTCCAAAAAATCAATGAATCCAGGAGTTGGTTTTTTGAAACGATCAACAAAATTGACAGACCGCTAGCAAGACTAATAAAGAACAAAAGAGAGAGGAATCAAATAGATGCAATAAAAAATGATAAAGGGGACATCACCACCGACCCCACAGAAATACAAACTACCATCAGAGAATACTATAAACACCTCTATGCAAATCAACTAGAAAATCTAGAAGAAATGGATAATTTCCTGGACACTTACACTCTCCCAAGACTAAACCAGGAAGAAGGTGAATCCCTGAATAGACCAATAGCAGGCTCTGAAATTGAGGCAACAATTAATAGCCTACCCACCAAAAAAAGTCCAGGACCAGATGGATTCACAGCTGAATTCTACCAGAGGTACAAGGAGGAGCTGGTACCATTCCTTCTGAAACTATTCCAATCAATAGAAAAAGAGGGAATCCTCCCTAACTCATTTTAGGAGGGCAACATCATCCTGATACCAAAGCCTGGCAGAGACACAACAAAAAAAGAGAATTTTAGACCAATATTCCTGATGAACATGGTGCAAAAATCCTCAATAAAATACTGGCAAACCGGATTCAGCAGCACATCAAAAAGCTTATCCACCATGATCAAGTGGGCTTCATCCCTGGGATGCAAGGCTGGTTCAAAATTCGCAAATCAATAAACGTAATCCAGCATATAAACAGAACCAAAGACAAGAACCACATGATTATCTCAATAGATGCAGAAAAGGCTTTTGACAAAATTCAACAGCCCTTCATGCTAAAAACGCTCAATAAATTTGGTATTGATGGAACGTACCTCAAAATAATAAGAGCTATTTATGACAAACCCACAGCTAATACCATACTGAATGGGCAAAAACTGGAAAAATTCCCTTTGAAAACTGGTACAAGACAGGGATGCCCTCTCTCACAACTCCTATTCAACATAGTGTTGGAAGTTCTGGCTAGGGCAATCAGGCAAGAGAAAGAAATCAAGGGTATTCAGTTAGGAAAAGAAGAAGTCAAATTGTCCCTGTTTGCAGATGACATGATTGTATATTTAGAAAACCCCATTGTCTCAGCCCAAAATCTCCTTAAGCTGATAAGCAACTTCAGCAAAGTCTCAGGATACAAAATTAATGTGCAAAAATCACAAGCATTCTTATACACCAGTAACAGACAAGCAGAGAGCCAAATCAGGAATGAGCTTCCATTCACAATTGCTTCAAAGAGAATAAAATACCTAGGAATCCAACTTACAAGGGATGTAAAGGACCTCTTCAAGGAGAACTACAAACCACTGCTCAGTGAAATCAAAGAGGGCACAAACAAATGGAAGAACATACCATGCTCATGGATAGGAAGAATCAATATCGTGAAAATGGCCATACTGCCCAAGGTTATTTATAGATTCAATGCCATCCCCATCAAGCTACCAATGACTTTCTTCACAGAATTGGAAAAAACTGCTTTAAAGTTCATATGGAACCAAAAAAGAGCCCGCATTGCCAAGACAATCCTAAGTCAAAAGGACAAAGCTGGAGGTGTCACGCTACCTGACTTCAAACTATACTACAAGGCTACAGTAACCAAAACAGCATGGTACTGGTACCAAAACAGAGCTATAGACCAATGGAACAGAACAGAGTCCTCAGAAATAATACCACACATCTACAGCCATCTGATCTTTGACAAACCTGAGAGAAACAAGAAATGGGGAAAGGATTCCCTATTTAATAAATGGTGCTGGGAAAATTGGCTAGCCATAAGTAGAAAGCTGAAACTGGATCCTTTCCTTACTCCTTGTACAAAGATTAATTCAAGATGGATTAGAGACTTAAATGTTAGACCTAATACCATAAAAACCCTAGAAGAAAATCTAGGTAGTACCATTCAGGACATAGGCATGGGCAAGGACTTCATGTCTAAAACACCAAAAGCAACGGCAGCAAAAGCCAAAATTGACAAATGGGATCTCATTAAACTAAAGAGCTTCTGCACAGCAAAAGAAACTACCATCAGAGTGAACAGGCAACCTACAGAATGGGAGAAAATTTTTGCAACCTACTCATCTGGCAAAGGGCTAATATCCAGAATCTACAAAGAACTCAAACAAATATACAAGAAAAAAACAAACAACCCCATCAAAAAGTGGGCAAAGGATATGAACAGACATTTCTCAAAAGAAGACATTCATACAGCCAACAGACACATGAAAAAATGCTCATCATCACTCGCCATCAGAGAAATGCAAATCAAAACCACAATGAGATACCATCTCACACCAGTTAGAATGGCAATCATTCAAAAATCAGGAAAGAACAGGTGTTGGAGAGGATGTGGAGAAATAGGAACACTTTTACACTGTTGGTGGGATTGTAAACTAGTTCAACCATTATGGAAAACAGTATGGCAATTCCTCAAGGATCTAGAACTAAATGTACCATATGACCCAGCCATCCCACTACTGGGTATATACCCAAAGGATTATAAATTATTCTACTACAAAGACACATGCACACGTATGTTTATTGCAGCACTATTCACAATAGCAAAGACTTGGAATCAACCCAAATGTCCATCTGTGACAGACTGGATTAAGAAAATGTGGCACATATACACCATGGAATACTATGCAGCCATAAAAAAGGATGAGTTTGCGTCCTTTGTAGGGACATGGATGCAGCTGGAGACCATCATTCTTAGCAAACTATCACAAGAAGAGAAAACCAAACACCGCATGTTCTCACTCATAGGTGGGAACTGAACAATGAGATCACTTGGACTCGGGAAGGGGAACATCACACACTGGGGCCTATCATGGGGAGGGGGGAGGGGGGAGGGATTGCATTGGGGAGTTATACATGATATAAATGATGAATTGATGGGTGCTGACGAGTTGATGGGTGCAGCACACCAACATGGCACAAATATACATATGTAACAAACCTGCACATTATGCACATGTACCCTAGAACTTAAAGTATAATAAAAAAATGAAAAAAAAAAAAAAAAAAGAATCCCTAATGCCAAAGCCACTCATATATTTGGAAGTCTGACTTATAGACAGAATACTGTAACTTGATTTTTACCCTCAGTATTCAGTTTCTACAAAACAAATATCATGGCTTCAGTAATGATCTTTCACGTTTTTCTAAATGTAATATCTCAACCAGCATGGCCATCTCAGCTTTATTCTAATCATTTTTAAGGTAATATACAAAACCCACCTTTAAAATGATTAATCTCTTGCGGTGGAATAATAGATGATCATATTTTCTTCTGTGTTTTCTGAACTTTTTAATTAATTTATAGCAATTTATTAATGGGAAAAAATTACAAAATGATTTTTAAAAAATCAAGAACAATGATCAAGAACAATGGCATGAGATCAAGAACAATGGCATGATACACAGTATGCACTTACCTGCAAAAGGAATGAACAATGCAGTAAGATTCAGTGAGTTTTTCTTGTTTTTTTATTTTATTTCACAAAAGAGTCTTGTTATCAAAAATGACTACTGTCTCCTTCAAAGGACAAGCTTGAGAGAAAAGTTTGGGAGGTTTGTCACTTGTTTTTGTAATCCTCCATCACTTGCCACAGTTTTTTAAAAAATCACACTTTTGAACTGCATGTTTTACAATTGCCTATTAATTAACAAGGATGGCCAGTCATCCTTGTTAAGGGTGGTTTTGATTTTGATTGTAAGCTAGGCCAACATCTTTTTAAATTAAAGACAGTTGTAATTATAAAATAATGAGTTTCATTTTATCTGTTATTGTGTTACGTGCAGCTGTGAACTAGCTCTAGGGGCAATTGCAAAAGAGGAGTTTCTGTTGGATTAAGTACCTTCCTAGGTATTATTTTAAAGGAAATGATATTCACTTAAGGTTGGTATGTGTTTTTAATCACTTTTAAAATAAACTCTTGAGTATTCTATGTACATTTGTTTAAGATTTTACTTTGTAACTCAAAACAATTTTTTGTGTTTGCCCCTGAAAGCCTTAAATAGCAAAGTACCTAATTATAAAAATGGCATAAGTAAATAAATTTTAAAAAGTTGATATTTCTTGGTGTAAGATTAGAAATATTTAAGGCAAGCGAGGATAACAGCATTCTTAGAAGTTGAGGATAACGAGACAGGGTACAACGAACAGTAGAATGGGATTCATGCAAGTTGTATACATAACATGGCTTCTCTGCATTGGAGCCTGGAATTGCAGCAAAAAAACATTGGCTGCTGTATCTTTAGAAACAATGAATACAATTCTCGGTGAACACCAACAAGATGTGATTGTGCCTTTAGCACCTGGGTCTTATTCCCTTTTATAGAATAGAGAATGTGGAAAATATTTAGGAGAATTTCTCTGGAGAATGTGCTACCAGATGCTCTCAGCCAGCACAGACCCTGGAAATACATCAAGCCCCCTACCCACCCCATGTTCCCATGTGCATGAGAAATCTGTTTTCCTAACCTTCCTCGCTTACTCCAAAGCTGGCTCTGACACCGCCCTCAGTTAGTCAACTACCGTACATCATTCCTTTAGTACTCCACAGAGAAGAAATGATTCCCATCAAATTATCGCAACTCCTTTGAACGTGATTTGTCAGCCTTTTGTCTATCAAGGTGAGCCTCCTCCCCAGCCCCCACCACACATTCTGTCAAGCAAGTCCATGAGAAAAAGGACAAGGGATTAAGCCAAGGCAAGGCTCTCCCACCTCCCCACTCATGCTCCTGTCCCTGTGTGAGGCACCTACCCCCGAATTTCTAGTTGAACCAGGAGTTTGGTTGTATGGTTGGGAGTTCGCTCCTCCTATGTTCCACTCAGGAGCCCAGGCTGCCAGCCCTGACCCAATTATGGGGCAGATATGCTCTAGGGATAAAGTGATTGGCCTCCATCTGTGGCTCCACAAATTCAATTCCACTCTGTGAAATATATGGTGGATGCTTTCCAAGCTGTTGGATAAGTGAATTATTCAGTAATCTCAACAAAGAAGGATTAGAGGATATACTTCTCCAAACAGGACATAGTAGAATGTTGAAGGTTTTCTGGTGGGGATTCAGCGGAAGTGGAGTGGGGGTTTCTGACTAGAAAAAGGAATTTCTAATACTATTTTGACTTTTTCAGTGTTTATTGACATACAATTTTTATATTATACAATGCAGAAATTTGAAGTATACAGCTCAAATACTTTTTATGTATTTATATATTCATGTGACCATCACCCAGATCCAGACCTAAAACGTATTTCCATCATTGCTGAAAGTTAGCTCATGACCTTCTTCAGTCAGTAACACCCCACTTTCCTAGCCCAGGGTAACATTTATTCTTACTTCTATCTCCGATACTAGTTTTGCCTATTCTTGAAATTCAAATATAATTTAAAAGTTGTCCTCCATAGTGGTTGATTTCTTTCAGTTAAAGCAATTTTTAAAAATTGTATCCATATTGTTATAGGCCAATGAGTTCATTTCTTTTTATTGCTGTATGGTATACCACAAATTGTAGGTAGTTCCATTGTATATACTACAATTTGCTTATCCATTCTCCTATTGTGCTATTTCTACCTTTTTACTATTATAAATATAGTTTTCATGAGCATTGTTATACAAGTCTTTTGTGGGCATATGTATTCATGTATCATGATTATACACCTAATAGTAGAATTGTCAGGTCAAGGAGTTGATGATGTTTAACTCACTTAATTATAAATCACCAGACATGTTTCCAAAGTAATTGCAACATTCTCATTCCCACCAGCAATGTATTTGATTTCCACTTGCTTCACATCCTTGACAATAGTTGATGTTGTCCTTTTTCCTTGACCATTCTGGAGTGTGTATTGTGATATCTCGTGGTTTTAATGTGCATTACGATGATGACTAATAATGTCGAGCATTTTTTTATACCTTTATTGGCTACTTATATACTATTTTTTGTGAAGTGCTTATTTGGGCATTTTACTCATATTCAAGTTGGGTTGCTTGTCTTTTTATTATTAATTTAAAAAATATATTCCTGATATATATCATGGAGAACTGAAACTACTGAATTTCAGGTATCATATCTGGAATAATATGATAGATTTCAGATAGAAATGTGATTGATATAACAGAATAGATAAACCTTTGTTAGATATTTTATTGCACATGTTTTCTTAGTCAATGGCTTATCTTTTCATTTGTATCTTTTGATAAGCAGAAGTTGTGAATTTGTTTTAAGTACTATTTATCAATTTTTCTTTTGTAATGAATGTTTTAGTATCTAAGAACTCTGCCTGTTTCAAGTTAGTGAAGATATTTTCATGTTTTCTTTTAGAAGTTTTATTGTTTTAGCTTTCATGTTTATGTCTATCTCAAATTAATTTTTGATGTGATGTGAAAAAGAGGTCAAGGTTCATTGTTTTCCATTTGAATATCCAGCTGTTCCCACAATCATTTATTTAGGTTAGTGCAAAAGTAATTGCAATTTTTGCCATTACTTTCAATCACAAAAACCACAATTACTTTTGCACCAACCTAATATAAAGACCTTCCTTTCTTCATTGATTTTTATTAGTGACTTTGTTGAAAATCAATATCTGTATACAGTCATGCATGACTTGACAGGGATACGTCTTGAGAAATGTATTGTTAGGTGATTTCATCCTTGTGCGAACATCATAGAGTGTACTTACACAAACCTAGCCTACCACACACCTAGGCTATATGGAACAGCCTATTGCTCTTAGGCCACACACTTGTACAGCATGGTACTCTACTGAATACTATAGGCAGTTATAGCACAATGGTAAATATTTGTGCATCTAAACATAGAAAATTTACAGTAAAAATACAGTATAAAGATAAAAAATGGCACACTTGTACAGGGCACTTACAGGAATGGAGCTTGCAGAACTGAAAGTTGCTGTGAGTGAGTCAGTGAGTGAGTGATGAGTGAATGTGCAGGCCCAGCTCATTACTGTACATTATTATAGACTTTATAAACACTGTACACTTAGGCTATACTAAATTTCTTTAAACAATTTCTATCAATACTAAATTAACCTTAGCTTACTGTAACTTTTTACTTTATAAACTTTTGAATTTTTAGAAACTTTTTGACTCTTTTGTGAAAACCCTTAGCTTAAAACACAACACATTGTATAGCTCTACAAAAATGTTTTCTTTCTTTTTATCCTTATTCTATAAGCTTTTTTTCTATTTAAAAAAAGCCTTTTTTTTTTTTTTTTTTTTTTTTTTTTTGCTTTATAAACTTTTTTGTTACAAACTAAGATCCGAACACACACATTAGCCTAGGTCTACACAGGGTCAGGATCATCAGTATCACTGTCTTCCACCTCCACGTCTTGTCCCACTGGAAGGCCTTCAGGAGCAATAACATGCATGGAATTGTCATCTCCCATTATAACAATATCTTCTGGAATACCTCCTGAAGGGCCTGCCTGAGGCTATCTTACAGTTAACTTTTTTAAATAAGTAGGAGTACACTCTGAATTAAAGATTAAAAATTTAGTACAGTAAACACGTATACCTGTAACACAGCCATTTATTATCATTATCAAGTATTATAAAGTGTACATAATTGCATGTACTAGACTTTTTTTCTTTTTAGAGATAGGATCTCACTCTGCTGCCCAGGCTGTAGTGCAGGGGTGCAATCACAGTTCACTGCATCCTCTACCTCCTGGGCTCAAGTGATCCTCCCACCTCAGCCTCCTGAATAGCTGGGACCACAGGTGTGTGTCAGCACACTTGGCTACTTTAAAAAATTTTTGTAGACAGGGTCTCACTATGTTTCCCAAGTTGGATTTGAACTGGGCTCAAGCAGTCCACCTGTCTCAGCCTCCCAAAGTTCTGGGATTACAGGTGTGAGCTGCCTTGCCTGGCCTGTGCTATACTTTTGTAGGACTGGCAGTACAGTAGGTTTGTTTACACCAGCATCCCCACAAATCGGTGAGTGCTGCACTATGATGTTTCTAGGCAATAGGAATTTTTCAACTCCATTATAAACGTATGAGATCACTATCACATATCCAGTCTGTCATTGACCAAAATGTTCTTATGAGTGCATGACTGTATATGTGTTTCTATTCCTCTTTGATTTCTCTTTCTCTCTTCTTTTCCTCAGATCTTTTAGTCTATCTTGGTGACAACACCACAGCACCTTGATTACTATGGATTAGTTTACAATAAGTTTGGAAATCTGGTAGTTTAAATTCTCCAACTTTGTTTCTTTTATAAAGATTACTGTGGCCATTCTAGTTTTTATATTTCCATATAAATTTGGAAGCATCTGATGTAGTTTGGATATTTGTCCCTGCCCAAATCTCATGTTGAATCGTAATCCCCAGTGCTAGAGGTGGGGCCTGGTGGGAGGTGTTTGGATCATGGGGGTGAATTCCTCATGGCCTGATGCTTTCTTCATGATGGTGAATTCTCATGAGATCTAGTCATTTAAGAGTGTGTGGCACCTCCCCCTCACTCTCACTGTCTCTCTCTCTCTTGCTCCTGCTTTTGCCATGTGATGTGCCTGTTCCCCCTTTGCCTTATGTCATTGTTGGAAACTTCCTGAGGCCTCCTCAGAGGCAGCTGCTGCTATGCTTCCTGTACAGCCTGCAGAACTATCACCCAATTAAACCTCTTTTTAAAATAAATTATGCCATCTCAGGTATTTCTTTAGAGCAATGCAAGAATGACCTAATACAGAAAATTGGTACTGAGGAGTGGGGCATTGCTATAAAGATATCTGAAAATGTGTAAGCAGCCTTGGAACTGGGTAACAGGCAGAGGTTGAAGAATTTGGATGTCTCAGCAGAAGACAGGAAGATGAGGAAAAGTTTGGAACTTCTTAGAGACTGGTTAAACAGTTGTGACCAAACTTCTGATAGTTATATGGACAATGAAGTCCAGGTTGAGGAGGTCTCAGATGGAAATGAGGAACTTATTGGGAACTGGAGCAAAGGTCACACCCGTTATGCTTGAGTAAAGGGTTTGGCTGCATTCTGTTCATGCCCTAGGGGCCTATGGAAGTTTGAGCTTGAGAATGATGACCTAGGGTATCAGGTAGAGTAAATTTCTTAGTAGCAAGTGTTCAATATGTGGCCTGGCTGCTTCTTACAGCCTATGCCCGGATGTGGGAGTAAAGGAATGACTTAAAGTTGGAACTTATATTTAAATAGGAAACAGAGTGTATAAGGTTGGAAAATTTGTAGACTGGCCATATGGCAGAAAAAGAAAAAGCTTTTCTGGGGAGAGGGATTCAAGTAGGCTGTAGAACAACCACTTGCTAGAGAAATTTGCATTACTAAAAGAGAACCAAGTGCTTCTAGCCAAGACAGTATGGAAAATAACCTCGAAAGCATTTCAGAGACCATGTGTCAGCCCCTCCCATCACAAGTCTGAAGGTGTAGGAGGGAAGAATGGTTTTGTGGTCCAGACCCAGGACCCCACTGCCCTGTGCAGCCTCGGGCTATTGCTCCCTACATCCTAGCCACTCCAGCTTGAGCCTTGGCTCCAAGGGCCCCAGACACAGCTCGGGCTGCTGCTTCAGAGGACACAACCATACATTTTGGTGGCTTCCATGTGGTGTTAAGCCTGCAGGTGCACAGAATGCAAAAGTGAAGGAGGCTTGGGAGCTTCTGCCCAGATGTCAGAGGATGTATGGAAAAGCCTGGGTGTTCTGATCAGAAGCCTGTTGCAGGGGCAGAGCCCTCATAGAAAATCTCTACTAGGGCAATGCCAAGGGAGAATATGGGATTGGAGCCCCCACACAGAGTCCCCTCTGGGGTACTGCCTGGTGGAGCTGTGGGAAAGGGGCCACTGTCCTCTAGAACCAAGAATGATAAATCCACCAGTAACTTGCACACTCTACCTGGAAAAGCTGCAAACACTCAATAACTGTGAGAACAGCTACCAGAGCTGAACCTTGCAGAGCCACAGGGATGGAGCTTCCCAAGGACTTGGGAGCTGACTTCTTGCACCAGTGTGCCCTGTACGTGAGACATGGAGTCAAAGGAGATTATTTTGGAGCTTTAAAATTTAACAACTCTCCTGCTGGGTTTTGAACTTGCATGGGGCCTGTAGCCCCTTTCTTTTGGCCAATTTCTTCCTTTTGGAACGAGAATGTTTACCCAATGCCTATATCCCATTGTATCTTGGGAGTAACTCACTTGTTTTTGATTTTAAAGGCTCATAGGTAGAAGGAATTTCCCTTGTCTCAGATGAGACTTTGGACTTTTGAGTTAATGCTGGAATGTGTTAAGATTTGGGGGGACTGTTGAGAAGGTATGATTTTATTTTGCAATGTGAGAAGGGCATGAGATTTGGGGCCAGGAATGGAATGATATAGTTAGGATATTTGTCCCTTCCCAAATCTCACATTGAAATATAATTTGCAATGCTGGAGTTGGGGCCTGGTGGGAGGTGTTTGGATCATGAGTGTGAATTCCTCATGACTCGGGTACTGTCTTTATGATAGTGAGTTCTCATGAGATATGGTCATTTAAAAGTGTGTGGTACCCCCTGACACACACCTCTCTTTCTCTCTTGCTCCTGCTTTTGCTATGTGATGTACCTACTCCCCCTTTTCCTTCTGCCATGATTGGAAGCTTCCTGAGGCTTCCCCAGAAGCAGATGCTACTATGCTTGCAAAACTGTGAGCCAATTAAAGTTTTTAAAATAAATTACCCAGACTCAGGTATTTCTTTATAGCAATTCAAGAATGGCCTACTACATTATCTTACCAACTTGTAGTTTTAAAAAGCTTGCAGGAATTTAGATTTGCACTGCACTGAATCTAATAAATCAATTAGGAGAAAAATTATCTTTTTTTTCACTCCATGAACACTTTTAATTTAGGTCGTTGGAAAGGAAGAATAATATTTAATATTAAGTAGAATTTGTATGGTTAGAAACAACATCACATAATTTTTAAAGCTGACTGCCTCTCTCAGATTATGGAAGAATTTCTTTTAGGGAGAGATTTGCTTTCTTTCTTTTTTTCTTTTTTTTGGTAGTATAAGGTGTGATCTGGAAAGAGAATTGAGAGACTCAGGAAGAATCAAATTGCTTTCTGAAATCAAATAACAGAAAGTCTCTCTGGTACTTTGATGAGCGAAGAAAATAGGGGTACTCAAAACCTGGAGTGAATTGAAGATAAAACAGCCCTGGGCCATTTAGGAACCAGAAGACAGTAAGAGACCAACTATGCCTTGGATGGACCCTACATGTGGGGTTACATTTCTTTGTGCTAAGAGGAAGGTGACTCTGAGAGCTTGATGGCATCTAATTCCTTCAAGAGTTGGCTGACACATGTATTCAAGGGCACAGAGTTGGATTATATTTGGAAAACAAATGAAAAACCCTATTGCTTTTGTAATATAAGTACCAGACAAGATTTCTATAGCAGAAATCCCCAACTTTTTTGGCGCCAGGGACAGGGTTTCATGGATGACAGTTTTTCCACGGACTAGAGTGGGGGATGGTTCCAGGATGATTCAAGTGTATTACATTTATCGAGCACTTTATTTATATTGTTATTACACTGTAATATATAATGAAATAATTATACAATTCACTGTAATGTAGAATCAGTGGGAGCCCTGAGCTTGTTTTCCTGCAACTAGACAATCCCATCCGGGGACAATGGGAGACAGTGACAGATGTTCAGGCATTGGTTTCTCATAAGGAGCATGCACCCTAGATCCCTTGCATGCACAGTTCACAATATGGTTCACACTCTTATGAGAATTCAGTGCCACTGCTGATCTGATAGGAGGTGGAACTCAGGCAGTAATGTGAGTGGTCATCTTGTGAGTGACCAGTATCAGTCCATGGCCTGGGGTTTGGGGACCCCTATTCTATAGCACCCACTCTTTTGCTTACTGGGAGTTTCTCTGTGAACTACTTATCACCATATTGACATACATAATAATTCAGATAAAATGACCCATTCGCTCCAACTGGACACTTTGCAATTTGTTTGGATTTATAAAAGTCTACAAAATCATGTAACATAGTTCTCAAAATTTAGTATTTTCCTGTAAAACTTGGACAATGATGTGGTAGGGCATTTCTAAAATGGGTCCTGATGATTCCTACCCTCTTGGGTTCACTCCCTTGTGTAATCCCTTCCCATTATGTGTAGGCTGGGCTCAGTGACTTATTTCTAAGGAGTCAGATATGGCAAGTGTGATGTGTAGCCACATCCAAGATTTGATTATAAAAGCTGTAATTTCTACTTTGTTTTTGTGCTGTTAACTCCTGGCTCACTTTGATGAAGCAGGCTTCCAAGATGTGAGCTGCCATATGGAGAGGCCCACAAGGCAAGGAACTGAGACCTCAGTCCAGCAGCCCAAAATGAACTGAGTCTTGCCAACACCTCTTGACTGAGCTTGGAAGTTACCCATGATATGACTAGTCTAAGCTGATACCTTGATTGCAGCCTTGTGAGTGAACCAGAGCCAGAACACCCAGCTAAACCACCCCCAGATTCCTGACCTACAGAAACTAGAATAATTACACAATGGGTAATTAAAACAAATGATAATATTAATGACTAGCATTCTTCAGAGTCGACTAAGTGTCAGGCACTGCGCTAAGTGCTTTACGTATGATTTCTCTTGTGATCTTCACAATAATCCTATGAAGAAGACAGTATATGCTCATTTTATAGATGGGGAAACTGAGGCTTAAAGTAATTGGCTAAAGTTAACATTGCAAGTTAACTGGTAAGTAAAATTGGAATTTAAATCCGTGCAGTCTTGCTCTAGAACCTAGATGCTTCAACAGTATGCTCTGTTTTCTCTGCTATATTAAGTAATCTCTGTAGGACTGAACAGATTTTTTACTGAATTGACTGATTTTTTAAAAATTAGTAGACTGATTTTTTAAAACAGCAATTTTTCTAAAACTGCTGTTTTTGAACAAGGTGACCCCAGGCCTGGACCCTTGGTTGCTTCAGAGAAAGGCAGGCAAAAGCTAGAGAAGAGACCAGTAACCTTGTGCAAAAAGCCTATTCCATGCAGTTAGGGTATTTGATTTAGAGCTGAAATTTGTCCTAGCAGTAGAAAAGTATTTGAAAAGGAAGCAAAAATTCCTAGGGAAGGATTAGGGGGAGGATGATTCATTAAGTTTTTGTTTCAGCTTTTATGTCAGCACGTCAGACTGTGAGGATGAAAACAAATCAAGCTCTCCCCAAGAGAATATTGTGTTGGAATAGTCTTGAATATGTCTCAATTGGAATCTACTAAGAAAAAAGGAAGTCATACTTAAAATGTTGTGATGTAAAACAATCTTTGTGAGAAACAATATTGCTTTAAAAAAACAATTTTAGAAATACATTTTATTTCTTTTACTGTAAAAGTAGTTATTATGATATACTTGCTATAATCAAAGCTTTAATAAACCAATTGAGAAAATTACAGAGAATAGCACCCCAAATCCCACCCACTAGCAATAACCAGATGGATATTTTTTACTGTATAGTGATTTTTGTTTTGTTTTCTGATTAAGGATATCTCTTCATTTCAGTAACTATGTCTACATCATTATTTTTAATGTCTCACTGTGTGTACATTCTATCACTTATGCAATTAATCCCCTGGATATTTAAGGTGTTTGCAATTTCCTGTCATAAACAACTTCGTAAGAAATAAGTTCGTAGAGACATCTTGCACATTTGTCTCATTTCTTTAGAATAAATTTCTAAATTGGAGTGGTTGGGTCAAAGGGTTTACATATTTTAGATTTTTGTAGGTCTTGCCAAATTGCCCTCCAGAAAGGTTGTACGAAAATTAATTCCCACCACAGTTTATGAGAGTGCCCACTTCCTACAGCCTCGCCAACAATGGGTATTAGCATTCTTTTAAACCTTTGCCCATCTGATAAATGGAAAATAGCATCTTATTATTTTAGTTTGCTCTCCTTTAATCACTGGGGAGATTAGGTATTCTTTTCTTATTGGTCACTTGTGTTTCTTCTCTGATAAATTATCTTTATACATAATTTTTTCCATTGGATTGTTCATAATTTTTTATTTAAAAATTTATAAATTAAGGAATGTAACACTTCCTCTTTCCCACATGCTACATTTTATGCCAGTTTGTAATCTGTCTTTCTACTGTGCTTTAATTTATTTGCTTGGTTCTTGCTCTGTTGACATTCAGAATTTTCATGTCATCAAATCTATCCATCTTTATATTTATAGTTTCTGATCTTGTTATGCCCTAAAAGTGCTTTTTTTTTTTTTTTTTTTTTTTGGCTAGATGATTTTACCAAGTCTAGATGGCCATTATTAAAAACCCAACATTTTGAGGCAGCATTTGGAAAGCAAAATGTGAAAGACAATAAATTATTTAAAAAATGTGATTTATAGGTTTTCCCCCGGGACTTCTGTATTTGCCTTAACTCTGATGCATGACATAAAGAAAATCCTTTAACAATTGTTATATATGTTGATTAGAATACACATCCCTGTATAAAGTTCAGTGAGTTGAACTTGACTACATTTTTTAGTAACAACAATACAGTAAATAAGTTATAAACATATTGCTGATTCCATTGTGGTTCTAATAACAGAAATGTATTATTAAATTATTTCTATTCATGTCATGTTCTATACAAAGTTATTTCACATATTTCATTTCATTTAATTCTCGCAGCAACATTGTAAGTTAGCTATCATTATCTGCCTTTTAAGGGAGGATATTGAGGTTCAGAGTGGTGAAGTGACTTGCCAGTCACACAATCAAATGATGGCACAGTCAGGGACTCACACTTGTGTCTTTTAAACAAAAACATAGTGTTCCTTTCAGTTGTCAAACTAGTAATTTTGATCTTTTGGCTGCTGCATGAAGTCAGGGGGAAGTTCGAAGTTTAGTTGCCTTTTTGAAATTTCAACAGGTTTGGTCTTACTCAAGGAACTTCTTTGGTTTTAATTTAAATTTGGTCATAAGAAGCAATCGATTACCATTTGTTACACTATAATAGCTTTCTTTTCTCCTGAGCAAAGACTGCAATGCAGGACAGCTCCTTTATTTAACGTATCTCATTCAATGGAAGCACGCATCCTTTAGTGGGTGATTATCCATCTGCAGGTGGCTGTTCACATCTGCTTTCTCTGTGTCTTCCTTATTGCTAGAGCACCCCTCCCAGCAATGCTCACCTCAAGACAGCAGAAACTGTGCTCCTTTTACCAATTCACTTTAAGCAGGAACATAACTGTCACACAAACCCAGATGCATGATTGCTTCCTGGGTCAGCTTCCTGCCTAATCGCAGTGGCCAGAGTCAATTCAGCTCGATCCAGACATGCCTGAGTGTCTAGCCAATGTCTCCCAGCCCCTAACATTCCTTTCCCACTCTGGTGTGCTTCTTCCTCCCCCAGAAGTTACCTACTCTCCGATGAATGACACTAGGAGCGTTTATTCCCTTCGGAGTGGCCTACCTCTTCTACCACAGGGGTGTGATATCCCCTTGACCTTAACAAAAAGCCTTTTTTAGGAATTGGTACATTTTTACCCAAGTCTTCATTATTTATTCTTATCCAGAGTCACCTGTCTATACTTCAATGCAGTGTGACACATGTTAGCAGAAATACCGTACATCCTTCACAGAGGAGATACTATTTAAGCTGACTCTTTAAGGACGAGTGGGTGTCTCCTCAGGCACACAAGGCAGAAAATGTCACTCTAGGCAGAAGAATGAGCACATTCCAGGAAGGGAGGAATAACACGGTCGGGAAGATGTATAATTCACTGTGATGGGAGCCTCAGGTGTACTTGGGAGCAGCAGGCAAGGAAAGCAGGGAGGCACACAAGAGCTGTGCAGGGCAAGGAGGGACCTGCAGCCAGTTGGGTACAGATATGATGTCTTTCTGTTGTCTCTCTACATCCTAACAGTGGGAACTGGGCCCTTCTGAAAAGAGGAGGCAGAGAAAAGGATATTGGATCACAGAATGCTCCTGGTCTTGCAGTCATACCTGAGCTTTGATCATTGGAATTGTGGTCATTATGACTTGTCATACTCTGCTCTGGTGGTCTGTTCTCCAGTTTGAACTTTGGCTCTCAGTCTTATTCTGTGGGTAGGACCACTGACAGTCACAAAGTTTTGCAATAGAGATGATATCTCGGCCATGCTCAAATGGCTTCCCATCCTCCTAGAATAAAATGCAAAGTCCATACCAGAGTCCCACATGATCAGGCACTTGCCTACTTCTCTGATACTATCTTTTATTATTTTCCCCATGGCTTCTCATGAGGACTGGTCTTGCTGTTCCTCCTGAATGCCAAGCATGTTCCCACCTGTTAGCCTTTGCCTGTGCTATTTCCATTACCTGGGACATTCTTCTCCCACGTGTCCACATGGCTTGCTCACATCATTAGGTCTGGGTTCTAATGTCATCTCCTTAGAGGGATTATCTCAGACCAGTTTATCTAACAAGAACTCTCTGTCCCTTCAGCTAACTTTATTTTTCTGCATACACTTATCACTGCCCATATTAAACTATGCACTTCCTTATTTGTCTTTGTCCTTCTCTCTTGTTAGAATGTAAGCTTCATGAAGGGAACAGTTTTGTCTGTCTTGTGCATTGCACCTAAATCAGTGCCTAACATGTAGCAAATAAAAATATTTGCTGAGTGAATGAGTGAATGAATGGTCTAGCCCCTAATCCCTTGAAGAAAAGAGCAGGGTGCAGGGCAGAGTGATCTTGGCAGAAGGAAGTGAAACCCAAGAGAACACATATTTGCAGCACCATCCCTCAGCCACAGAGTCAGAAACGATCGTTTTGCTGGCTCTGAGACCTTTCCAACCACTATTACCAGGGCTCCAGGGAGCAGGTCATTGCACAGACCTTTGCTTTCTACAAAGTGGCCTTGGGTGTGCTCCACATAGTTTAAAGCCTAAGCATCAGTTTTTGCACTGTGTTTGTCAAGGAACAAGACCTGAGTGGAAAGATTGCCAGGTCCCACTGAATTCAACCTGAAGTCATGGTGAGAAAAAAAAAATGAGACGAAAGGATTTAGATGTCTAGACTTTTTCCATTTGGAAGTGGGGCTTTTCTCTTGCTCAGTCTTTTCATCATAGCGTCAGAACTTCCTGAGCTATGCAGATTCCCCACTCAGGCCTCACTGCTCCTCACTGGCCCTGCAAAGCTCCTAGGAGTCTGCCTGTCGCTCATTTACAGGAAAAGACCTGAGGCCATGCTTGCAGTTCATTACACACTAGCTGTGCTCTCTGGACTTGGGTTTCCCTGCAAGCCCTTTGCACAGCTCCACTCAGCTTTCCATGATTAGAAGTCCTGTTTGCTGCTTACACCCTTTTACTGTTTACAATAAATGGACAGAGGCACTTAAGGCTTCTTATGCTTCATTAGCTATGCAGATTTGACACCAAGGATGGGTGAGACTGGTTGCATAGCATGGAGTTGGGTAATAGGAGAAAATGCACCCCTTCTCCTCCCCTGAGATGCAATTTCAGTTGTTCCCACAGTATGTTTTCATTGTACAGTAGATGCAAGAGCTCCAGCTAGTGTGAGAACCGAGCTCAGATAAGAGAAACAGTGATGGCACGGTTCCTGCAGGGCTCCCATGCTATTTTCTCAGCATTACAGAAACCCAACAATGTCTAAACAGCTGACCTTGTGGTGTGTTGGTAGGTTTGCACAATTCCCAGGGGTCATATTAGCATATGCATTTCAAGGGAGAGATCAAGTCAACTTTGGAAAAAGCAAGACGTCGGTACATTTAAAACTCAACTTCCATCTACATTCTCCCTGAACCACAAGAGAGCAGTTACTAAAGTCTCCCCAGCCATAAGGCACGACTGGGTCACAGTGATGCAAGCAACTCAGTTCGCAGTAGCCCATAGAAGTCTTTTTTTTTTTTTTTAACTGTCATTAGTCTATTTGCTTTTGTATCTCCCAGAATTTGTTTGGAAATACCGCCTGGATGCTTCACTATCTTGCATCAGCCTCTTTATTACCCTGGAAAATTTTAGTTAGAGTGGCTCAGTTGCTTGTCAGCAGGGAGCAATCATTCCTCATTAGCTGGGGTGGAGTTCCCTGGTGGTCTTTTTTATTTTTTTCCTATTCATGCAGTATCCCCACATCTCCCATCTCATGTTGTAATCTCTCTGGTTACGTTAAGCTTGTAGATTTTTCCTAAGTTATTGCTTATAAAGACAGTATTCAGAAATTGTTTATAAAATTTTTAGTGGAACGTCACGCAATTAGCTCTAATTGTCACCTTTCCAAAATTCCAGGAGACTCAAAGGACATTCTGCTAAAATTCTACAGACCAGAGCCAGGGCAGCTCTTCTCTAGAGTGCCAGCACTGCTGTCGGCACCATCACTAAGGCTGTTGACCACCACTATTATGGCTGTCAGCCACCACCAAGATCACTGAGTAGTCTTCTACTCTCTAAGCCACCTATTAGTTGATAAACTGGACCAAGTCTTAAGAGCGTTATAGAGGAGGAGCTCTGTTTGTTTTTTTTTTTTTTTTTTTTTTTTTTTTTTTTTTTTTTTTTATTATACTTTAAGTTCTAGGGTACATGTGCATAACGTGCAGGTTTGTTACATATGTATACTTATGCCATGTTGGTGTGCTGCACCCATCAACTCGTCAGCACCCATCAATTCATCATTTATATCATGTATAACTCCCCAATGCAATCCCTCCCTCCTCCCCCCTCCCCATGATAGACCCCAGTGTGTGATGTTCCCCTTCCCGAGTCCAAGTGATCTCATTGTTCAGTTCCCACCTATGAGTGAGAACATGCGGTGTTTGGTTTTCTCTTCTTGTGATAGTTTGCTAAGAATGATGGTTTCCAGCTGCATCCATGTCCCTACAAAGGACGCAAACTCATCCTTTTTTATGGCTGCATAGTATTCCATGGTGTATATGTGCCACATTTTCTTAATCCAGTCTGTCACAGATGGACATTTGGGTTGATTCCAAGTCTTTGCTATTGTGAATAGTGCCGCAATAAACATACGTGTGCATGTGTCTTTGTAGTAGACTAATTTATAATCCTTTGGGTATATACCCAGTAGTGGGATGGCTGGGTCATATGGTACATCTAGTTCTAGATCCTTGAGGAATTGCCATACTGTTTTCCATAATGGTTGAACTAGTTTACAATCCCACCAACAGTGTAAAAGTGTTCCTATTTCTCCACATCCTCTCCAACACCTGTTGTTTCCTGACTTCTTAATGATTGCCATTCTAACTGGTGTGAGATGGTATCTCATTGTGGTTTTGATTTGCATTTCTCTGATGGCCAGTGATGATGAGCATTTTTTCATGTGTCTGTTGGCTGTATGAATATCTTCTTTTGAGAAATGTCTGTTCATATCCTTTCCCCACTTTTTGATGGGGTTGTTTGTTTTTTTCTCGTATATTTGTTTGAGTTCTTTGTAGATTCTGGATATTAGCCCTTTGTCAGATGAGTAGGTTGCAAAAATTTTCTCCCATTCTGTAGGTTGCCTGTTCACTCTGATGGTAGTTTCTTTTGCTGTGCAAAAGCTCTTTAGTTTAATTAGATCCCATTTGTCAATTTTGGCTTTTGCTGCCGTTGCTTTTGGTGTTTTAGACATGAAGTCCTTGCCCATGCCTATGTCCTGAATGGTACTACCTAGATTTTCTTCTAGGGTTTTGATGGTATTAGGTCTAACATTTAAGTCTCTAATCCATCTTGAATTAATCTTCGTATAAGGGGTAAGGAAAGGATCCAGTTTCAGCTTTCTACTTATGGCTAGCCAATTTTCCCAGCACCATTTATTAAATAGGGAATCCTTTCCCCATTTCTTGTTTCTCTCAGGTTTGTCAAAGATCAGATGGCTGTAGATGTGCGGTATTATTTCTGAGGACTCTGTTCTGTTCCATTGGTCTATATCTCTGTTTTGGTACCAGTACCATGCTGTTTTGGTTACTGTAGCCTTGTAGTATAGTTTGAAGTCAGGTAGCGTGACGCCTCCAGCTTTGTCCTTTTGACTTAGGATTGTCTTGGCAATGCGGGCTCTTTTTTGGTTCCATATGAACTTTAAAGCAGTTTTTTCCAATTCTGTGAAGAAAGTCATTGGTAGCTTGATGGGGATGGCATTGAATCTATAAATAACCTTGGGGAGTATGGCCATTTTCACGATATTGATTCTTCCTATCCATGAGCATGGTATGTTCTTCCATTTGTTTGTGTCCTCTTTGATTTCACTGAGCAGTGGTTTGTAGTTCTCCTTGAAGAGGTCCTTTACATCCCTTGTAAGCTGGATTCCTAGGTATTTTATTCTCTTTGAGGCAATTGTGAATGGAAGTTCATTCCTGATTTGGCTCTCTGCTTGTCTGTTGCTGGTGTATAAGAATGCTTGTGATTTTTGCACATTAATTTTGTATCCTGAGACTTTGCTGAAGTTGCTTATCAGCTTAAGGAGATTTTGGGCTGAGACGATGGGGTTTTCTAAATATACAATCATGTCATCTGCAAACAGGGACAATTTGACTTCTTCTTTTCCTAACTGGATACCCTTGATTTCTTTCTCTTGCCTGATTGCCCTAGCCAGAACTTCCAACACTATGTTGAATAGGAGTGGTGAGAGAGGGCATCCCTGTCTTGTGCCAGTTTTCAAAGGGAATTTTTCCAGTTTTTGCCCATTCAGTATGATATTAGCTGTGGGTTTGTCATAAATAGCTCTTATTATTTTGAGGTACGTTCCATCAATACCGAATTTATTGAGCGTTTTTAGCATGAAGGGCTGTTGAATTTTGTCAAAAGCCTTTTCTGCATCTATTGAGACAATCATGTGGTTCTTGTCTTTGGTTCTGTTTATATGCTGGATTACGTTTATTGATTTGCGAATGTTGAACCAGCCTTGCATCCCAGGGATGAAGCCCACTTGATCATGGTGGATAAGCTTTTTGATGTGCTGCTGAATCCGGTTTGCCAGTATTTTATTGAGGATTTTTGCATCAATGTTCATCAGGGATATTGGTCTAAAATTCTCTTTTTTTGTTGTGTCTCTGCCAGGCTTTGGTATGAGGATGATGTTGGCCTCATAAAATGAGTTAGGGAGGATTCCCTCTTTTTCTATTGATTGGAATAGTTTCAGAAGGAATGGTACCAGCTCCTCCTTGTACCTCTGGTAGAATTCAGCTGTGAATCCATCTGGTCCTGGACTTTTTTTGGTGGGTAGGCTATTAATTGTTGCCTCAATTTCAGAGCCTGCTATTGGTCTATTCAGGGATTCAACTTCTTCCTGGTTTAGCCTTGGGAGAGTGTAAGTGTCCAGGAAATTATCCATTTCTTCTAGATTTTCTAGTTGATTTGCGTAGAGGCGTTTATAGTATTCTCTGATGGTAGTTTGTATTTCTGTGGGGTCAGTGGTGATATCCCCTTTATCATTTTTTATTGCATCTATTGGATTCCTCTCTCTTTTTTTCTTTATTAGCCTTGCTAGCGGTCTGTCAATTTTGTTGATCTTTTCAAAAAACCAACTCCTGGATTCATTGATTTTTTGGAGGGTTTTTTGTGTCTCTATCTCCTTCAGTTCTGCTCTGATCTTAGTTATTTCTTGCCTTCTGCTAGCTTTTGAATGTGATTGCTCTTGCCTCTCTAGTTCTTTTAATTGTGATGTTAGAGTGTCAATTTTAGATCTTTCCTGCTTTCTCTTGTGGGCATTTAGTGCTATAAATTTCCCTCTACACACTGCTTTAAATGTGTCCCAGAGATTCTGGTATGTTGTATCTTTGTTCTCATTGGTTTCAAAGAACATCTTTATTTCCGCTTTCATTTCGTTATGTACCCAGTAGTCATTCAGGAGCAGGTTGTTCAGTTTCCATGTAGTTGAGCGGTTTTGATTGAGTTTCTTAGTCCTGAGTTCTAGTTTGATTGCACTGTGGTCTGAGAGACAGTTTGTTATAATTTCTGTTCTTTTACATTTGCTGAGGAGTACTTTACTTCCAATTATGTGGTCAATTTTGGAATAAGTGCGATGTGGTGCTGAGAAGAATGTATATTCTGTTGATTTGGGGTGGAGAGTTCTATAGATGTCTATTAGGTCCGCTTGGTGCAGAGATGAGTTCAATTCCTGGATATCCTTGTTAACTTTCTGTCTCGTTGATCTGTCTAATGTTGACAGCGGAGTGTTGAAGTCTCCCATTATTATTGTATGGGAGTCTAAGTCTCTTTGTAAGTCTCTAAGGACTTGCTTTATGAATCTGGGTGCTCCTGTATTGGGTGCATATATATTTAGGAGAGTTAGCTCTTCCTGTTGAATTGATCCCTTTACCATTATGTAATGGCCTTCTTTGTCTCTTTTGATCTTTGATGGTTTAAAGTCTGTTTTATCAGAGACTAGGATTGCAACCCCTGCTTTTTTTTGTTCTCCATTTGCTTGGTAGATCTTCCTCCATCCCTTTATTTTGAGCCTATGTATGTCTCTGCATGTGAGATGGGTCTCCTGAATACAGCAGACTGATGGGTCTTGACTCTTTATCCAGTTTGCCAGTCTGTGTCTTTTAATTGGAGCATTTAGTCCATTAACATTTAAGGTTAATATTGTTATGTGTGAACTTGATCCTGCCATTATGATATTAACTGGTTATTTTGCTCGTTAGTTGATGCAGTTTCTTCCTAGCCTCGATGGTCTTTACATTTTGCCAAGTTTTTGCGATGGCTGGTACCGGTTGTTCCTTTCCATGTTTAGGGCTTCCTTCAGGGTCTCTTGTAAGGCAGGCCTGGTGGTGACAAAATCTCTAAGCATTTGCTTATCTGTAAAGGATTTTATTTCTCCTTCACTTATGAAACTTAGTTTGGCTGGATATGAAATTCTGGGTTTAAAATTCTTTTCTTTAAGAACGTTGAATATTGGCCCCCACTCTCTTCTGGCTTGTAGAGTTTCTGCCGAGAGATCTGCTGTTAGTCTGATGGGCTTCCCTTTGTGGGTGACCCGACCTTTCTCTCTGGCTGCCCTTAAGATTTTTTCCTTCATTTCAACTTTGGTGAATCTGGCAATTATGTGTCTTGGAGTTGCTCTTCTGGAGGAGTATCTTTGTGGCGTTCTCTGTATTTCCTGAATTTGAATGTTGGCCTGCCCTACTAGGTTGGGGAAGTTCTCCTGGATGATATCCTGAAGAGTGTTTTCCAACTTGGTTCCATTTTCCCCCTCACTTTCAGGCACCCCAATCAGACGTAGATTTGGTCTTTTTACGTAATCCCATACTTCTTGCAGGCTTTGCTCATTTCTTTTTCTTCTTTTTTCTTTTGGTTTCTCTTCTCGCTTCATTTCATTCATTTGATCTTCAATCGCTGATACTCTTTCTTCCAGTTGATCGAGTCGGTTACTGAAGCTTGTGCATTTGTCACGTATTTCTCGTGTCATGGTTTTCATCTCTGTCATTTCGTTTATGATCTTCTCTGCATTAATGAGTCTAGCTGTCAATTCTTCCACTCTTTTTTCAAGATTTTTAGTTTCTTTGCGCTGGGTACGTAATTCCTCCTTTAGCTCTGATAAGTTTGATGGACTGAAGCCTTCTTCTCTCCTCTCGTCCAAGTCATTCTCTGACCAGCTTTGATCCGTTGCTGGTGATGGGCTGCGCTCCTTTGCAGGGGGAGATGCGCTCTTATTTTTTGAATTTCCAGCTTTTCTGCCCTGCTTCTTCCCCATCTTTGTGGTTTTATCTGTCTCTGGTCTTTGATGGTGGTGACGAACTGATGGGGTTTTGGTATAGGTGTCCTTCCTGTTTGATAGTTTTCCTTCTGACAGTCAGAAGGACTCTCTGTTGGTCTGTTGGAGATTGCTTAAGGTCCACTCCAGACCCTGTTTGCCTGGGTATCAGCAGCAGAGGTTGCCGAAGATAGAATATTGCTGAACAGCGAGTGTACCTGTCTGATTCTTCCTTTGGAAGTGTCCTCTCAGGGGTGTACTCCACCCTGTGAGGTGTGGGGTGTCAGACTGCCCCTAGTGGGGGATTTCTCCCAGCTAGGCTACTCAGGGGTCAGGGACACACCTGAGCAGGCAGTCTGTCCGTTCTCAGATCTCAACCTCCGCGTTGGGAGATCCGCGGCTCTCCCCAAAGCTGTCAGACAGAGTCGTTCGCGTCTGCACCGGCTCCCGCTACTTCCCCTGTTGGTCTTCAGCTGTGCGCTGTCCCCAGAGGTGGAGACTACAGAGACAGGCAGGCTTCCTTGAGCTGCTGTGAGCTCCACCCAGTTCGAGCTTCCCAGCGGCTTTGTTTACCTACTTAAGCCTCAGCAATGGCGGGCGCCCCTCCCCCAGCCTCGCTGCTGCCTTGCGGATAGATCGCGGCAGACTGCTGTGTTAGCAGTGAGGCAGGCTTCGTGGGCGTGGGACCCTCCCGGCCAGGTGTGGGATATATTCTCCTGGAATGCCTGTATGCTTACAGCGCAGTATTGGGGTGGGAGTTACCCGATTTTCCAGGTGTTGTGTGTCTCAGTTCCCCTGGCTAGGAAAACGGATCCCCTTCCCCCTTGCGCTTCCAGGTGAGGCGATGCCTCGCCCTGCTTCAGCTCTCGCTGGTCAGGCTGCAGCAGCTGACCAGCACCGATTGTCCGGCACTCCCTAATGAGATGACCCCAGTACCTCAGTTGAAAATGCAGAAATCACCGGTCTTCTGTGTCGCTCGCGCTGGGAGTTGGAGACTGGAGTTGTTCCTATTCGGCCATCTTCCTGTTTGTTTTAATCAATGTTGAACAGCCAGTGCTTAGCACAATGCTTGTCACAGAGTAGATGCTCAATGAATATGTATCAAATGAATGAGTAGTTCTCTAGTCTACAGATTGCCTGTTTTTACTGCTGATTTATTTGAGACCACCAAATGTGTTTGTTTCTTCTCTTGATTATAAGAATGTGATCTTCTAATACTGTCTTTAGGGATCTACAACATAGTGGTTAAAGTATAAGTTCTGCTAACCTGTGGTGTTAGCAATCAGCATAGTGGTTATCCTTAGTTGGGATGGGGTGAGCAGTAATTGAATAGGGTCCTAATGAGGGCTTCTGGGATGCTGGTAATATTCTGGAAATGGTATGCGCACATTTACTTTATGAAAAGTAATCAAGCTGCACATTTTTGACTTGAACACTGCTCTATATGTGTCCTTTTATTCATTAAGATTTTTACAAAATAAGATCTGGAGCTCATTGTCTACGTTCGTATCCTGGCTCATCCACTTTCCAGCTGGGTGGCCTGAGACAAGTTATTTAACATTTCCTTTCCTCACTTTCTTCATTCATAAATCAAGAATAATAATATACTTATGTTATTTGGTTTTTGTGAAATAAGTCAGTTAATCTAGAGTAAGTACTCAAAAAATGTCAGTTTTTATTAGCTATTATTTTTCAGAAGTTGAGATAGTTCAAACCTCATTCATGTAAAGACTTAAAAAATACCACTGAAGGTCATTAGAGTACTCATCAGCCTCCAGGTAGCACACTCCTATTTCCTCAAGATCCATGTTCTTCTTAAGGGTCTCTACAAATGTGCTTTTAGTTGTCTTCCAAAGTACACAGATCCTAAAAATCAGATAAGCTCTTAAGATCCATTGTAACAATACTGGTTTTCCTAGAGAAGTTCTGTCAAGCACAGAATGCTAGAATCAGAAAAGATCTTAGAAAATACTGTCTGTGCTGGGCCGGGCGCAGTGGCTCAAGCCTGTAATCCCAGCACTTTGGGAGGCTGAGGCAGGCGGAGCACGAGGTCAGTAGATCCAGACCATCCTGGCTAACACGGTGAAACTCCGTCTCTACTAAAAATACAAAAAAAAAAAAAAAAAAAAAAAAAAAAAAAAAATTAGCCGGGCGTGGTGGTGAGCGCCTATAGTCCCAGCTGCTCCGGAGGCTGAGGCAGGAGAATGGTGTGAACCCGGGAGGCGGAGCTTGCAGTGAGCCAAGATCGAGCCACTGCACTCCTCCACTTGGGTTACAGAGCAAGACTGTCTCAAAAAAGAAAATATTATCTGTACTGTCCCAGTATAGCAGCCACTTGTTACATGTGGCTATGTAAGTTCACATCTAAATCAGTTAAAAATAAAAATTAAATTAAAAATACAGTTCTTCAGTTGTATTCATCACACTTTAAGTGCTCATATATCCCCATGTGGCTGGTGGCTGCCATATGCAACCGTGCAGAGACAGAACATTTTCATCACAGTAGAAAATCCTATTGGATAGCACTGCTAGATCAACCTGCTCACTCTAAGTATGAAAACATTGAGGTCCAGAAGTCCAGAGAGGTAAAATGATTATACCAAAATTGCATAGCTAGTTAAGGAAAGAACTAGACTACAGTTTAGGTGTTTTGATTTCTACGTCAAGATATTTTCCACTTGGTGACAAAGACACCTATGGATCCAAAGGCTCTCTCCTGTCGTCATTAGTATGCCACATCTACAATGTATATTAGCTTGGAGAAATAATTTTGATGCCTCCATATTATCTATGTTCTAATACCATTTTACTAACTGGAAACTGCATTTCCATTTCCATTCTAGGGTCCTTTTTTCTCAAAATCAGAGCGCCATTTTGTCACTCACACACATAGGGTAGCCAAGTTAGCCAAGGCACAGTTAGTTACCAGTAATTGCCAATGTTTATTAAGCATTTACTATGCACCACTCATCTCCTTTAAGTGATTTATTAGTTTGGTGCCAAAGTGATTGCCACTTTCAGTGGCAAAAACTGCGATCACTTTGGCACCAACCTAATACATTCAACCGATGAATGTGAGGCACAGAAATGTTTTGGGGTGTGCTCAAGGAGATGGGGGGTTGGAATTTGAACTCACTCAGTCTCCTCCAGGGCCTTTGCTCTTATTCACTATTCTATAATGTGTAGAGCATTATACAAAGTTTGGTGAAAGCTAGAGCGTGAGAGCAACGAATGAGAATGCAATGTCCTCACTCGGGAAATAAATAATCCGGTTGTGGGCTAAGAAGAAAGTAGCAGATCCATGTGAACAGTTTCTGTATACTTTTTAGTATTTATAATCATACAGATACTTATGAATTTGGCAGTCTGCATCTCTAAATCTACTCTCTTTCTTCTCTTCCTTTCTTTTTGCTAAAAAACAAAACCCAAAAAGCAAAATCCTTTAATAACAAATGTCCTTCAAACAGTTGGTGATTTATCCCTAAGCAGACTACCTTTATGTAGGTCTCCTATCAGGCCCTGGATTCATCTGGGTGTGCTCCTGAGAATCCATTTGTTGACTGGCTAGGGCTGTCGATGAATGGAGGAAGGGGAGTGGAGAGATCACTTACTGCTTTGATTATAGGTCTGAGCCCCCCCAACAGAAGTTTCTCACTAAGGCCATGGAGTTAAGTGTGTTTGTGACAAGATTTTTGCACAGATTCATTAAGTATAAATAGAGGATTTTTTTTAAAAAAAAAAAAACAGTAGATAGATTTAGCAGTTGATTTCATGCTTTGGAAGCAATCCTTTTCAGTTTTAAAAAAATATCCTTGCCTACACTTGCTGGTGAAACCACATTGGCACCCAGCTAGCAACAGTGATGTTTAAACATGCTGTGGCTGGCACCATTCAAACAACAACAGAAATGGCTTTAGGCTCTCAAAGCCTCCTTACTGTGCTGTGTAGAGTCCCTTCCAAGATTTCAAATAGATGAACAAATAATGTACCAAGATGCAATTATCACTCTGAATTGTTTCAATCACAAGATGCTATTATTGAATTATTAGTAGACTATGATTTCTATTATTCATGTTCCATCTGCTTTGGGATTTGAATTTGAGTTTTTGTGCTTAACATCTTCCGCATTTCACAAAAAGCCTCAGCCAAGGGCACTGATCATTTTTATAAGGTGTTCTGGGTCATGATCGAGTGGAATACAGCTTCTGAAGAGGCCACTTACCTGAACTTACCATTCTAGAGAATGTCACAATGTTAAGTTTACTGCTTAACACAAATCTTACTTTTTTTCTTTTCTGTTTTAGGCTAGATGGTAAATTTTGCTGAGTGTTATAAAGAAACTGAGGATTAGAATAGAGGCTTCATTAATTGACTTCCACTTTACCAACTCACCAGCTTAAGTGGTAGTACCCCATGCACAGGGTACTATCTCTCACCTTCTTGCTTGTTGCAAGAAAACTGCTCTCTGGTGGGTTCAATACTTCAGCTCCCACAGAGTTTTAATTAGCTGACCAATTACCTGATCCTGATTGCACTAAAGAAGACAGCCCCAGCTGTTCTTTTGTAAGTTCATAATCTTTTACTCTGAGTTTCATTTACAAGGTCAGGAAGAAATCTGTTGGCTGTGGAAGATGGCACTGACCTAATAAGATCTTAAGCTACCAGGAGATGCAAGACAGGCATTACTTAAGCAGTATGGCTATGGAAGAAGCAGCCTAATTGACAGGCTGAACCAATGTGGCACCCAGGAAGATGGTGCTGTGCATCAATCCTGAACAGCAGACAGAGGATGGGAACAGAGCATAGGTAGAAAAGATGAGAGTTGCAAGAATCAAGAGATGATGAAATTGAGTATCAAAACGTAGTCAAGGCAAGTGATTTGGAGCTGGAATATCTGAGTTGGAATGCCATTTGGAAGCCATGTTCCACATAGGAAAACCTAAACAGAGTGAACTAGTACATTGGTCAAAAGGCCCATGTCAGACTGCCCTTCAGGACTGCCATTCAGGGTGTGCTGGTCAAGATGCCTCCATTACATGAATAAGTAGGCCTGAAGTAGCAGGCTGATGGTTTGGGGTTGTGTTCACTGTTTTTGGATTTAGGCTACAGAAAATACCGTGGTGGGATATAGTGTTATAGTCCCACAGATGTTCAGGGGAGAGAGAATCTTGAAGAACATGGAGAACAGGAGTCATTGTTTCCAGAGAAGGAAATAGAGGGCAAGGAAAATGATTATGCAGAGATAAAGGGAATCAAAGTTGGGTCCTTCATCTTTACTAAGGTTTTAGATTTCATAATAAACCCAACACATAACTGGGAAGCCCAACACATAACTGAGAAATTGCCTCAGGAAGAAAATCTGCATGAGGGTCTTGAAAAGACATAAGTTGAAATCCCACAGATAAGTCCCCAGGAGATCAGAGAGCCAGAGGTGCCTCTGGAAAGAGCATAAAGGAGACATCAGAAGGAATCCAAACCAGGAGTATTTGCTACTTCTTTAGCTTCTCCAGATGAGATAAGGAGAATTAAAAAATTGGTACTGCATGGCAATTACAGCTTCCTTATAATCAGTTCCTCATGTTAGAATGACTAACTAGACATTGAGAGGACCGTATTAGTTGTATAGTTTTGTGATTCCTCATAATTTTGGAAATAGATGACTATGCTAGAAAAAGCACTATTGTTTAGAACTAAATATCCAGGAAATGTACAGAAGAAAGAAGTGATACCCATATAAATCTATATTCCCTTCTGATCAAATTCTGCACCAGCCACTACCAAACTGACAAACCAGTCTCATTTGTATTTCTTTTGCTAAAGTTAAGCATTAGATAATCAAGCTTTATTACAATCACTAGTTTCTCAAGTAAATATTAGGGTGTGAATTTCTACCTGAAAATATCTGAATTCATTTCTACTTCTAACACAATTCCCTGAATATGAGAAGAGTTGGGTATAATTTTATTGATGATAATTTCACATTAGGGACTCAGGTTCAAACAATGCCTTTTCCCTACTGGTATCGGTAATAAAGTGTAATTTAAGTCAGTGATTAGTTTTTTTCAATAGAAATTGGAATCGAATTATTCTTATTTTATTAACTGTTTTTCTTTGAGATATTAATTGGGTTTAAATGGTTTTACTGGAAGCCTAGAAAATATTAAAAGCTCACTTTAGACTTAACCATTAATAATGTAATTTTAAAATGTTGAAAACCTATGTGTATAAGTGATTCCAGTTCTTTGCTAGTTTCTTCTGATAGCATCCAAAACGTTTTTGCGAACTGTGTGCTTCTATGTACTTATCACCTTATCTCATATCTTATGAAAGGGCAACCTATGGGAACTATTAGGGACTCATGTTTTGCCTTCCAGTCCTCATTGAGATAATGGAATTTTTCTGGGGAAGAGAGCCCCATAGGACATTAAGCACTTATCTTTCTCCAAAGAGTAGAAAGCAGGCCTTCAAGATTGCAAGGGTAACTCATCATAGAAAAGAACAGTCGTAACTGCAGTGAGAATGGAAGAAACTGGAGAGAAGTATCAAACAGCCATGGAGGAGAATGGACATGCTTTCCTTGCTCAGATGGAAGGTGTGATAAGGAAAAGTCACAGGTGAAGGAAGAAGGCATGGAAGGGGGATCCTGGGCCAGAAGTAAAGCTCATATAAAGCTGTTACAGAGGGTGACACCTGTGCTGGTTCCCTGGCGGGATGGGAAAATCTCTGGCCCCTTCTGATTTAGAGTGATGCTCAAGTGTGATTGCTTCTATATGCACAATGCAGGCTCATGCTTGGCTCAGTGGGGCTTTCTGTTCATTAAACCCCCTTCCACAATGCTGTTAGCTCCTGGGCTGACCAGGTAGCGGTGCTTTGGCAAATGAAGCCCCACCTAAAGATAAGGTCTGGAGGAAGGAGAGAGTAGCTTCAGCTCCTATGGCTTGATGGCTTTTTGAGAACTGTGGCTTCATCAAACACTCTATTAAGTTATTTGGAGTCTTTCACATGACCTTTCTAAGGGGATGATTTTAAGTAGACATGAGACTAAAACTAATTGGACTGTTTTAAAGTAATTACTCTGCAGTATCACTAAGGTTTATCTGGCAATTATGTCATTCAGACAACATGGCTGGTGAGCAACTGCTCAGAGTCCTGAGAAACGGAAGAGAGACTGTGCCTTCACAGAGGCTATTTTATGAGCTCAGACCACCCAGATACTCAAACACTCAGAGAATTAAAATATTTAGGGCAGATTTTGACTTAGTGAACCATGTTCAAGCATCACAATCTTGTGTTTATACTGACCAAAGACCTCATTTTACTCCATTTTCCCCCTATTTCCTAAAATGCATCATTAAAATAACAAAATTTGGCTTAGTTTGAAACCAAGGCTAGACCGTTAGAATCTGATTTTGAATCAAACTTGAATAAAGCATTTTTAACTTCCACTTAATGTAAACATGATGTTTTGCCTCTGCTCAAACTCAGATCTGTCTTCTCTTTCAAAAGTCTTCACGGACTAACTCTCACTAGCCCTATCCACAAATATTTAACACTTGAGCATCTGAGAACACCAAGTCCTACCATGTGTATGGATAGAAGTTTACTATAAGGCTTCATTACACAAACTTAGATTTGTCTTATTACAATGCCAATTCCTTAAGAGACTGGAGTCTTTCCTTTCCTTTGTGTCTACCCTAAAAATTACTTAATGGGGAAGGAGGGAGCAAGTGAGAAAAGAAGGCAAGTCAGTGTGATACTCTGGGTTTTTGACAGCTATCATCATTCTTCCCCTGCTCCCTAGAAAGATAAAATCCAGCACTCCTGAAACACCTTCATTATTCCCAAGGCTAAAGACTGTCCAGGAACAGAGTGTCAGGGTTTCAAGGTAGAGGGAGAGTTGGTTGAAATAGCCTTCTGGTTCCTCCTCACAGATCCACCTTGTAATTTTTTTTAAAAAATCAAGACTCCATTGTTCCTTTATATGCTTTACAGACTAACCTCTTCAGTAGGAACTTTCTTGAACAAAAAGTGTCCAAACGAACCAGGGCTCCAATCCTGGCTCAGAAACTATTGCCATCTCCACGTTCCAGATAGGAATACACAGCAGCAAAAGAAAAAATGACTCAGCAGAACGCTTGTCTTTGTCTCCTTGTTCCTGAAGTGGTGAAGCATTAAGTAATGATGATGAGGTCGGTTCTCATTCTTATTAAACTAAATCTGAAGACGATATAGGTAAATATTTAGGTAAAATACATTTTTTAGAACCTAGAAAGGTGTCATAAAATATCATAGAACACTGTAAAAGAAAAATACTCTCATGGGTGCAGAATATTACAGTATCCATGGATTGGACAAAAATATTTCCCTGCATAAAATGAATCCTTTTTTTTTTTTTTTTTGGCAGAGTCTCGCTGTCACCCAGGCTAGAGTGCAGTGGCGTGATCTCAGCTCACTGCAACCTCAGCCACCCAAGTAGCTGAGATTACAGGCAAGCACCTCCACACCCAGCTAATTTTTGTATTTTTAGTAGAGATGGGGTTTCTCCATGTTGGCCAGCCTGGATCCACCCATAGAGATGGGGTTTCTCCACGTTACCAGGCTGGTCTCGAACTCCTGACCTCAAGTGATCCACCCGCCTCTGCCTCCCAAAGTGCTGGGATTACAGGTGTGAGCCACCGTGCCCAAAAAAGTGAATTGTTTTTGTCTACATATCTAGACACAAACAAAAAACACCCCCTCTAAGGGTGTCTGATTTCATTGCTAACTTTTCTGCACTCCCACATCATCTCCCCAGTCCCTTCACCAGCATCCTTAGCACACCCATGTTGAATTACAGTTGCACATGTAGCTCTGTCTCAGCTACAGAATCAATATTCCTTAAGGGCTAGCATCTCATCTGTGAAAAGTGAGTGTTTCTATAGTCTCAATAGCAGCTAGTGCAGTCTAACATATGCATAGTGGATGATGTCAAATTTTACTGAACTAAAGTAATAACTTCCTTGTTAATGCTGTGGCTCATTGGCAGCATGGTCTCCTTCTGATGTTGGACAATCAGATTGTCTATTCTAGGCATGTAGGTAGTTGCCATCACTGTATATGAAAAATACCCTATTTGTTGACAACTTCTATAATCCCCTGAGGACAGCTTCAAGTGAATTCTGAAGATTAAGCACACATATTCTTTCACTCATACATTTATTTATCCATTCACTAAAATAAACGCAGAATCAAAAAGAAGTAACAGCTGTGACTTACCTTTGTGTATTTTTATCATTCAAGCTTACTATTTTCTTTGATCATTTAACCTAAAGTTTTTTTTTTCATAGGAGTAGTATGTACTCTGATGAAGAGGATATTTTACAAACATAGAAAATTGTAAAAATAGATACTAAAGGAATGATACCAAAGATAAATATTGTTTACAGTTCATTATATTTCTTTCCTTCGAGTATCTTTATGTGGACATACAACATTTGAATGTTATACACACACATAAACACACACACACAATTTTTACATCCTGATCTTTTTTTGTTTTTTTGAGATGGAGTCTTGCACTGTCGCCCAGGCTGGAGTGCAATAGCAAGATCTTGGTTCACTGCAACCTCCGCCTCCCAGGTTCAAGCGATTCTCCTGCCTCAGCCTCCTGAGTAGCTGGGATTACAGGTGTGCGTCACCACACCTGGCTAATTTTTTGTATTTTTAGTAGACACAGGGTTTCACTATGTTGGCCAGGCTGGTCTTGAACTCCTGACCTCGTGATCCGTCTGCCTCAGTCTCCCAAAGTGCTGGGATTACAGGCATGAGCCACCATGCCCGGCCCCTAATCTTTTTACTTAATGTTTCATCAGAAATATTTTTACATGTCATTAAAAATCTTATAAACATCACATTTGGTGCTGACCACTAAACATTTGTACCATAATTTGTTAGCTTTCTTCTTTTAGTGGACATTGAGATTGTTTCTAACTTCTGCCTACTATTAATTATGCTGCCAATAATATCTTTGGGCTTAAAACTTTGTTCAAATTTTGCTTAATTTCCTAAGATGGGATTCTCAGAAAGTGAAATTGCTGAATCAAGTTGCCTGAATTTTTTTAGGGTTCTTGATATCTACTTCTTAATTGTTTTCTAAAATATATGTCAATTTATAGTGTTGTTAAGCAGAATATACTCTAAAACTACCCTCATACTATCAAACTTAAAAATTTTTTAAAGGTTACACTTGACTCCTATTATGGAACTGTGGGGTTCAGTTTCACATGTAGGAACTGTGTCCTGAATTCTTTCAATACGAGTCACTCCTGAAGCCCATTAGTTAGCTATTTAGTTAATCGATCTACTTGTTTTCATCCGTTATGTTGAACTGAAAAGGGAGGAATTTCCATGTTGGTTGACAGGTTCACCAAATATCCAAGTTTACAAGAAAAACAGTTCTTAATGAAGATGTGTTTGGACCACTGTACAGAACTAGGCACATTGTAGGCATGTTTGTTTGTTGCCCTCCGATCATGGTAGAGATGCTGTTAACTCCCAGATTAAAAGCACAGAAAAAAAAAAAAATTCTCTCTTAATAACATTCCACTTTGAGATCCTTGGAAGAACAATCCATCCTTACAAGTAATGAGTTTTATTTATTGTTGTTTTGATCCAATGAAGTCTTGAAACTATCCCTCAGGGCATGGAAAAGGGCCTAGAATTTTTTTCACTTCCACATTTTTGCCAAAGTAGTTAAGTTTATCAAAGGTGAATAGCCCTTTTCAAGCACTCTCTCTGGAACTGGAGATATTATTCAAGTTCCTTTGAGAAAGACTTCAGTGTCTAAAAGATGAGGGTGATGGACCAACTGAATATTTAGCTTCTTCCTAACTATAGTAATATTCTGTATCTTTGAAATTTTTTTCTGAAGAGAGAGTTTCTGGAGGTTTAAGATTTGAGATTTAGATATGTGATTTTAGAGAGAACAAAGCAACCCAATTCTGGAAAACTCTTTGTTTACCTGCATCTTGACCTTCAAGAAAAACTTGGGCTCTGAGCAGGGACCAAGTATTAAAATAGGCAGAAGAACTAGACTATCTTCTCTGGAGTTAGAAAGGTGAATTCATCTCCTGAATCTAGTTGGAGTTGGAGGATAGCCATGCCAAAAGTAAATGACAAGAGAAGACATCATGTGGTCAATGGCAGTTTGAATAGGACTGCAAAACCACCAACATTTATTTCTATGCAATGTAGAGGCAGCTAAGAATACTTTCAGGATGTGTAGAAGGGGCTCAGTTTCAATGGTTTCATCAGGGTTGTTGAACAAAAATCAGCCTCTGATACTCAAAATGTTAGTCGGAGAAAAGAGCACACCCTGGAATACCTGGTGACAGAACCAAATGTGAAAATCTGATTGCTTCTGACAGTGTGTACACAGACAACTTCACCAAGGCACTCTTTTGAAACTTGAAAGAGAATGGACTTTGAGCAATTAAAGACAGTGCTGCTTTATCTGTGAAACTCTCTATTGCTGAGATGCAGCACGGCAAAATTACTAGAATCAAAACAGGACAATAAAAGCATGGGCTATTCTAGGGAGGAATGAAGACACTGTGGTTTACAGCTTTTCCTTTGAGAATGATGTCTTTAGGGTCATCCTGCACTGCCTCCCTTTTCAAGCCCCATTCTTCCCCACCTGTGTTCTTTGTCCCTTTGAGGGACAAAGCATTAAAAACAGAGCCCTGATAAAGACAAACAGTCAGATCCAAAAGGATATATTCTTGTTTTCAAAACTCTTAAGCAAAAGGCCTCATACATAGTAAGTGTCTAACTGATGTAATCTGGGGAAGAAAAACACAAGGAAGGTAATCTATCATGGCTGAGATTCAACATACAACAAAACTACTTATCAAAAATGAACGTAAGTACAAGATTCTACAAGAACTTAAAGTCTACTATTTAAAGAGTTTAGTCTCAGATCCAAAATAATCAGACTTCTCTTGAAGTTATGAAAATTCCATTAACTAAAAGAACCACTTCCTTCCATTCAAGATATAGCTCTTTCTTATCCACCAAAGGACCCCACTGTGGAAGGAGAACATGATTTGCACAAACTGACTTTTCACCACATGATTCTGAGTGGACCCTAGAAAGATTTGATGGGTGAGTATGCTGTAATTGGATACCAAGACATAAAGTTCACAAGTGAAGGACTGATTCAAGGTCAATGCCAACTTTACTGGGTGTGTTATGGATCTTGCAACATGAATGGATTCATGCTGCAAAGTTTGACAGTTGTGGCGCCAGAAGATAAACAAAACTACAAGATCATTCATGAAAGCTGATCTTGCTGGAAAAACAGGAGAACACATGGCTGGCCAAGATCTTTCAAGATCAGGCAGGTACTGACAATGGCTTCATCTTGGAGGTTCTAAGATCCCTATCCCAAGTCACAGCAGCCTGCCACAGTCACAGCAGCAGCTTGGGCCAGCCAACTCTGTGACTGTAGGCTTGGCTTGCAGGTGTTCCAGGTCCAGTTCACCAGAAGGCTGATGGTTCAAGGCACCACACTCCTGAGAAAAAAACACCATTAAGGAGAGTGAGGACCTACTATTAGTCCACTCCTCAAGAGAGGGGAGTGTTGGCCATGAACTAACTTGAGAAATATGTTAGCTAATAGAAGGAAATTTTTTAGAATAAGACTCACAAAGGATTGGCATGGGTTACCAAGGAAGGCTATTCTGGGACAACCTGAAATAGATTTAAATTGGACAGAATTTCATAATGAAAAGATTTAAGTATTTGAAGTTTAAGGAAAGGAATCTTTCTTTTCTTCTGAATAATCTATACAGCTCTTGCTTTTTCAGGTCCATGAAGTTATTAATTTCAGATTTTCGCATGAGTAACTCATATGAAACTCATGGTCCTCTTTTTTTCTTTTCTTGCTATCAAGCTGTAAAGACGACTAATTATATGTGTGTTGGCATCATAAATGTCTTTTTCTGATTAATTTGAGAAGGCCAGAATTTGAAAACTACTAATTTCACTCTAGATTTGTTTATATGAAAATGGGAGGGCTCTAATTTATCAAAATTTGGATTCTTAGGTTTCCTTGATAGCTTACTGCATCCTTAGAGTAGCTAATAAAGCCAAGGTCATGTAATCACAACCACCTGTTTGAAATTTCAGTGACCAATTGAATGGCATTTGACCTGACTTCCCTTGTGCGAGGAAAATCATAGCCCTAAGAGAGTCAGACTGGATCAACTTGTGGAGCTTCCTTGACAAGCCTGCACTTGGCTTCCAGGTCTACACCGCCCTTGGTCAGCACCTTAACTCTTCCCAGCATTGCACACTAGTGTGTAGTCTCTTCCCTTACTCACTGTGTAAAGGGACAGCCTAGGAAAGTCAACAGAGCAGAGGATTGGGAGCCAGGAACCAGGGCTCAAGTTCTCACCCTGGCACTAGTTGATTATGTAACCATGAGCACATCAATTCTTGATTTGCCTTCTTCGTTCACTTGCCTGTGAAATCAGGACGCTTGACTGCATCATTTCCAAGGACTTTTCAAGTGTAAATTTTCTTCAACCCAATGATTTCAAGTTTGTCTATATTGGTGGATTGTAGCCTGCTTCCTCCCTCTTCCCATCCCTTTCACTATTTTAGAACTGACTTAACCTCACAGAAGAATTGCAGAAGCAGTAAAAAACAAGGTGGAGGATCTGCTAAGGGGTTTTCTAGGTGTACTAAAGAGACTGGACGTTTGGATGTGGAATCAACACAAATATCTATCACCTAACTCAGAGGCTGGGAGGGCCGCTCTACATTTTCGTGGTCATGCCTCATGTGTCATTTTGTGACTTCTTTTCCTTTTCTTGTCTGCCCTGAATGACCAATCTAATTTGATTCCACATGGATAAAAATTTGAGGGAAGGCCAAGTTCACAGCAGGATATTAACCAAGCCTCGAACCCTTCCCAGGGATGACCCAAATTTCTGCTAAGGCTTGTGGGACAGTGCGAGAAGTATTATGTATGACTCCATTCTCAGGGGCTTACAGTTGAGTTGGGGCCATAAGGCAGGTGCACGTGTAAGTTTTACCTTCATGTTTTACATAAAATTATAAATCATGATGTCTGGCTTTTTCAGGTTGATTTTGTTTTTAATGTATAGCAACCTTGGAGAGACCCTGCTGCTCCTCAGTTAGATATATTCCAGAGTTGGCTCAGAAGAAATCGGTAAGGACAAGTGTGGATTATAAGGATAGTATAGACGCTGACTTTCAGTTCTTTCACTTTTCTTCTGGAAAAAAACGAACAAACAAACAAAAAACAACTTCCTTCATTCATCAAATCTTGGTGCATACTACACACCAGGTTTTTCTTTTTTCTTTTTCTGTTTTTTACAATCAAGCGTTGAATATCTCATGTAATTTATTGAATACCATACTGAAAGTGAAAAACAGAATGGTTGTATGAGTACCCAAAGTAGTTTTTACTTAATATGTATTACTTTTGCGCCATTATAATGTTAATTTTTTTTAACTTTTTGGGCGATTTTTAAAATTTTTTTTATTTCCATGGGTTATTTGGAAACAGGTGGTGTCAGGTTTTTCTTTTTAAGGCCTGAGATATAAAATTTTTAGAGCCAGACACAAACCTGGGCTCAGACCTGACCATTCTCATGGTCTATGTGGACTTGGGCAAGTTATTTGTGTTCCTAAGCCTTAGGTATCATCTCTTCACAGTGTGGGAAATAGCAGTGCCTTCCTTAAACGTTGTGAATTTTAAATGAGATAAATTACATATATGCTTGGTACTTGGAAAGCATTTACTAAAAGGGTTGTTGTTAGGAAGCATGTCCTTGGCTCCCAGGCAGCCTACGGTATAGTGATGGAGGCAGACATACAAATTTATAATCTCATGGAAAAACTGACCTGTTGACAGGTAATGTCAGGTGAACATTGGTCCTTGTTTTTCTGTATCTTTCATGTTAGGGGTCAACACTATTGGTGTTTACTGCTTGTGGGCGTTTGTGACAGGCTGGCCAGTGTCCACAGCAGGGTGTGGTAGCCCTTTCATCATCTTCCTGTATGCCTGCCAACAGGGAGAAGAGATGGAGAAGTACTTTCCCCTCCCCCTTAATGTGGAATCCACTCTAACAGACTCATTTTAAGTGGCTATTTCAGGACACTTGCTTTCTTCCAGGAATGTACAAGTTCGGTTGACAGGCAAGATAAGAGAAAGTGGCACCTTCTCTTTCTAATGAATTTCCCAGCCCTCCACTGCACCTGCCAGTTCTTTCTGTCACTACAAACCTCACTTTGCAGGGGAATGGAGTGAACAGTCCCATGCAGAGGGTTTGGACTTGACATGAGCTAGTGAGTTCTAGGCTCATTTCTTTATATGTATCATATCATTTAATCTGTCATACAATTGTAATCCCCAGTCTGCAGACATGGAAACTGAGGCATAGAGAGAAAATACCATGTCCACGGTTGTATAGTTTAGAAGCTGGGAAGCTACGAATTAATACTGGGCCTAATTCAGTAAATTCTCACCCCTAGACTTAGCTGGAAAGCTTAGAAAACTCATATACACACAGACAAATATCTACCTATTTATATAAGCTTAGACCCAATCCCAGAGATTCTGATTTAATTGGTAGCCTGGGGTAGCCTGGTGTCAGCACTTTACACAAACGTCTTGTATGATTCTAAAGTATAGCTGGGGTGAGAACCTTTGGCTTCACTCCAGAGTCACACTTTACCACATTGCTACACAAATGGCTGATTTCGCTCCCCATCCCATCCCTATTAAAGTACCAGGAAGTGCTTCACAAACCACATGTTAGAAACAGGAAGTTTCTGGACAGGTTTGAACTCTTGGGAAAGTTTTAATCATTTCCCTTACTTCTTTCAATGTACAAGCATTTCTATGTGTCTGTGGCCCAAAGAGCTCAGAGAGAATAGTTACTACGAATTCCAGGGGAAGAAAAATATCTGTAAAGACTTTCCTGAATCCTCGTGTTTTTGGATCTTGTTCATCAGTCAGAAACACTCTGACTGCCCATAATTTCTGGAGGAAACCTTAGCTGATAATTGGCCTTTCTTTTCATCCCTGCTTGATGATTTCCTCTTGGATCACCTGAACTTTGGTTGAATTTCTGTGGTTCACTTGGTTACCACAGGGAATAGTGCATGGTCCTTAGAGACCAGAACTGCAGCCTAAGTCCTAATGGTCATTTGATTTAGGGTTACATGCCCTTGGAAACAGATCAAGTGTTTGCCACTGTCCCATACAGTGAATGCCACTCTGCTTCTGTAGATACTATAAAATTTAGTTCCAACAAAAATGTTGTATTGATGTGGTCAGGCCCTGTCTCTCTTAGGAACTAGCCCTTAATGTGCATTAGGGTAGTCTATGTTGGTTATTTATGTCCTTTAACATTTCTTAGCACTTTTTTCTACATTTAAAAGAAGAATTTTGAAAATCCAAATGTTTCAATTGGAAGACAACATTTTCAAATCTTTGGAAGATTATTAAGTGATACACCCTCTTGGGAATTAGAGGTAATTTCCAACTAGCTTGGCAAGTTACCATGGGCATCAACATTTCTACTAGGAAACATCTTGGAATTGAAAAACAATGTGTATAGTATTTTACTTCTATTTTTAAAAATTGGTATAAGGCGACCAAGACACAGTTAAAAGTTTTTGTCAATAAAGAATAGGATATGTGATTTTTTTGGCATATTTTCTCCTATAATAATAACAACTGCAACACTATGGACAGCTACTATTTATTGAAGAGTTTCTTTATGCTTGATTGTGTACTATTTCTCTTACTGCATTTATCATTTACTATTCACAATAACCTTATATAGTAAGTACTACTGTACCACTTTAGATGCATTCAGCTTTAAGGAGCTTAAGATTGGCTTAAACAGCAAATAAGTTTATTGCCTTACATTATGAGACATTCCATAGTAACGTGGCTACAGGGGTGCCCAATTCAGTGGCATCAGGATCTGATATTTCTATATTTTTTCTCTGCCATCATCAAAATGGTAGGTGGTTCTTAACCAAGCTCCCATCATACCTCAAGCTCGCTGCTAAATCACATCCACAGGGGTCAACATACAATCTCTTCCCTGATATGTCTCTTGTTATAAACCTTTCCTAGAAGTCCCTTACTCCCCCAAACAGTACACACAACTGCCTCACATGCCCATGCCCAAAGCAGCCATCACAAGAAGAAAGGAACCAGCATGGTTGACTTCCAGATGAATTAAGGTTCATGGCCTCCCTGAGGCATACAGAGGAAGGTTTTGAAAAAAGTCAGAGCCAGAGGGAAAACATTTTCAATCCCCTATCTAGTCAGGGCTATCAGTTAAAAGTATGTATAGGGAATCTGTACTGATATACATCAAAATTTCCCTAGGCTGCCTTAAGGACCATAGGCCAGGTAATCTGTCCCCTCATCCTTGTCACTAGGATCAGAGTTCTGTTGCAAATAAGGAAGGAGAGGTTAGATCACTGTCTGCTCTATTATTATCATCCACATGTCTACAGATGAGGAAACTGAGAGCCAGGGTGGTCTAAACAAAGGGCATATGGTTAATAGGTGGTAGAGCTGAGCCTTGAACTCAGGTCAGCTTGTCCTAAAGCTTATACTTTAGCCACTATATTATCCTATTGCATGCTCTATACCACCTTTCTCTCTCTCTGTTGTTTTACTAATAATTAAATAATGTGGATTTTTTGTTGTTGTCATTCTTCTTAAAGAACTGTCTTGCAGGATTCAATTTGTTCTAACCATGGCTTGTCTACTCTGAGAGCCTGGGGAAAACACTGAAACTTTTTGGACTTTGTTTTCCTTATCATTAAAATGGAAGCCTCAATTAGATGAGAGCTGAGATCTTTTTCAACCCTAAAATTCCATTAGTGCATGGTTTTCATGTGAATGATTATTTAAAGCAGATATTTTTAAAAAGCTTTAAGCATACAAATAATAACTTCCTCCACGAAAACAAATGTTACTCTTTCTTTTTTTTTTTTTTTTATTATACTTTAAGTTCTAGGGTACATGTGCATAACGTGCAGGTTTGTTACATATGCATACTTGTGCCATGTTGGTGTGCTGTACCCCTCAACTCGTCAGCACCCATCAAGTCATCATTTATATCATGTATAACTCCCCAATGCAATCCTCCCCGCTCCCCCCTCCCCATGATAGGCCCCAGTGTGTGATGTTCCCCTTCCCGAGTCCAAGTTTCCTCATTGTTCAGTTCCCACCTATGAGTGAGAACATGCGGTGTTTGGTTTTCTCTTCTTGTGATAGTTTGCTAAGAATGATGGTTTCCAGCTGCATCCATGTCCCTACAAAGGACGCAAACTCATCCTTTTTTATGGCTGCATAGTATTCCATGGTGTATATGTGCCACATTTTCTTAATCCAGTCTGTCACAGATGGACATTTGGGTTGATTCCAAGTCTTTGCTATTGTGAATAGTGCCGCAATAAACATACGTGTGCATGTGTCTTTGTAGTAGAATAATTTATAATCCTTTGGGTATATACCCAGTAGTGGGATGGCTGGGTCATATGGTACATCTAGTTCTAGATCCTTGAGGAATTGCCATACTGTTTTCCATAATGGTTGAACTAGTTTACAATCCCACCAACAGTGTAAAAGTGTTCCTATTTCTCCACATCCTCTCCAACACCTGTTGTTTCCTGATTTTTTAATGATTGCCATTCTAACTGGTGTGAGATGGTATCTCATTGTGGTTTTGATTTGCATTTCTCTGATGGCGAGTGATGATGAGCATTTTTTCATGTATCTGTTGGCTGTATGAATGTCTTCTTTTGAGAAATGTCTGTTCATATCCTTTGCCCACTTTTTGATGGGGTTGTTTGTTTTTTTCTTGTATATTTGTTTGAGTTCTTTGTAGATTCTGGATATTAGTCCTTTGTCAGATGAGTAGGTTGCAAAAATTTTCTCCCATTCTGTAGGTTGCCTGTTCACTCTGATGGTAGTTTCTTTTGCTGTGCAGAAGCTCTTTAGTTTAATTAGATCCCATTTGTCAATTTTGGCTTTTGCTGCCGTTGCTTTTGGTGTTTTAGACATGAAGTCCTTGCCCATGCCTATGTCCTGAATGGTACTACCTAGATTTTCCTCTAGGGTTTTTATGGTATTAGGTCTAACATTTAAGTCTCTAATCCATCTTGAATTAATCTTCGTATAAGGAGTAAGGAAAGGATCCAGTTTCAGCTTTCTACTTATGGCTAGCCAATTTTCCCAGCACCATTTATTAAATAGGGAATCCTTTCCCCATTTCTTGTTTCTCTCAGGTTTGTCGAAGATCAGATGGCTGTAGATGTGTGGTATTATTTCCGAGGACTCTGTTCTGTTCCATTGGTCTATATCTCTGTTTTGGTACCAGTACCATGCTGTTTTGGTTACTGTAGCCTTGTAGTATAGTTTGAAGTCAGGTAGCGTGACGCCTCCAGCTTTGTCCTTTTGAGTTAGGATTGTCTTGGCAATGCGGGCTCTTTTTTGGTTCCATATGAACTTTAAAGCAGTTTTTTTCCAATTCTGTGAAGAAAGTCATTGGTAGCTTGATGGGGATGGCATTGAATCTATAAATAACCTTGGGCAGTATGGCCATTTTCACGATATTGATTCTTCCTATCCATGAGCATGGTATGTTCTTCCATTTGTTTGTGTCCTCTTTTATTTCACTGAGCAGTGGTTTGTAGTTCTCCTTGAAGAGGTCCTTTACATCCCTTGTAAGTTGGATTCCTAGGTATTTTATTCTCTTTGAAGCAATTGTGACTGGAAGTTCATTCCTGATTTGGCTTTCTGCTTGTCTGTTACTGGTGTATAAGAATGCTTGTGATTTTTGCACATTAATTTTGTATCCTGAGACTTTGCTGAAGTTGCTTATCAGCTTAAGGAGATTTTGGGCTGAGACAATGGGGTTTTCTAAATATACAATCATGTCATCTGCAAACAGGGACAATTTGACTTCTTCTTTTCCTAACTGGATACCCTTGATTTCTTTCTCTTGCCTGATTGCCCTAGCCAGAACTTCCAACACTATGTTGAATAGGAGTGGTGAGAGAGGGCATCCCTGTCTTGTACCAGTTTTCAAAGGGAATTTTTCCAGTTTTTGCCCATTCAGTATAATATTAGCTGTGGGTTTGTCATAAATAGCTCTTATTGTTTTGAGGTACGTTCCATCAATACCGAATTTATTGAGCGTTTTTAGCATGAAGGGCTGTTGAATTTTGTCAAAAGCCTTTTCTGCATCTATTGAGACAATCATGTGGTTCTTGTCTTTGGTTCTGTTTATATGCTGGATTACGTTTATTGATTTGCGAATGTTGAACCAGCCTTGCATCCCAGGGATGAAGCCCACTTGATCATGGTGGATAAGCTCTTTGATGTGCTGCTGAATCCAGTTTGCCAGTATTTTATTGAGAATTTTTGCATCGATGTTCCTCAGGGATATTGGTCTAAAATTCTCTTTTTTTGTTGTGTCTCTGCCAGGCTTTGGTATCAGGATGATGTTGGCCTCATAAAATGAGTTAGGGAGGATTCCCTCTTTTTCTATTGATTGGAATAGTTTCAGAAGGAATGGTACCAGCTCCTCCTTGTACCTCTGGTAGAATTCGGCTGTGAATCCATCTGGTCCTGGACTTTTTTTGGTGGGTAGGCTATTAATTGTTGCCTCAATTTCAGAGCCTACTATTGGTCTATTCAGGGATTCAACTTCTTCCTGGTTTAGTCTTGGAAGAGTGTAATTGTCCAGGAAATTATCCATTTCTTCTAGATTTTCTAGTTGATTTGCGTAGAGGTGTTTATAGTATTCTCTGATGGTAGTTTGTATTTCTGTGGGGTTGGTGGTGATATCCCCTTTATCATTTTTTATTGTGTCTATTTGATTCCTCTCTCTTTTGTTCTTTATTAGTCTTGCCAGCGGTCTGTCAATTTTGTTGATCGTTTCAAAAAACCAACTCCTGGATTCATTGATTTTTTGGAGGGTTTTTTGTGTCTCTATCTCCTTCAGTTCTGCTCTGATCTTAGTTATTTCTTGCCTTCTGCTAGCTTTTGAATGTGTTTGCTCTTGCCTCTCTAGTTCTTTTAATTGTGATGTGAGAGTGTCAATTTTAGATCTTTCCTGCTTTCTCTTGTGGGCATTTAGTGCTATAAATTTCCCTCTACACACTGCTTTAAATGTGTCCCAGAGATTCTGGTATGTTGTATCTTTGTTCTCATTGGTTTCAAAGAACATCTTTATTTCTGCTTTCATTTCGTTATGTACCCAGTAGTCATTCAGGAGCAGGTTGTTCAGTTTCCATGTAGTTGAGCGGTTTTGATTGAGTTTCTTAGTCCTGAGTTCTAGTTTGATTGCACTGTGGTCTGAGAGACAGTTTGTTATAATTTCTGTTCTTTTACATTTGCTGAGGAGTGCTTTACTTCCAATTATGTGGTCAATTTTGGAATAAGTGCAATGTGGTGCTGAGAAGAATATATATTCTGTTGATGTGGGGTGGAGAGTTCTATAGATGTCTATTAGGTCCGCTTGGTGCAGAGATGAGTTCAATTCCTGGATATCCTTGTTAACTTTCTGTCTCGTTGATCTGTCTAATGTTGACAGTGGAGTGTTGAAGTTTCCCATTATTATTGTATGGGAGTCTAAGTCCCTTTGTAAGTCTCTAAGGACTTGCTTTATGAATCTGGGTGCTCCTGTATTGGGTGCATATATATTTAGGATAGTTAGCTCTTCCTGTTGAATTGATCCCTTTACCATTATGTAATGTCCTTCTTTGTCTCTTTTGATCTTTGATGGTTTAAAGTCTGTTTTATCAGAGACTAGGATTGCAACCCCTGCTTTTGTTTGTTCTCCATTTGCTTGGTAGATCTTCCTCCATCCCTTTATTTTGAGCCTATGTATGTCTCTGCATGTGAGATGGGTCTCCTGAATACAGCAGACTGATGGGTCTTGACTCTTTATCCAGTTTGCCAGTCTGTGTCTTTTAATTGGAGCATTTAGTCCATTAACATTTAAGGTTAATATTGTTATGTGTGAACTTGATCCTGCCATTATGATATTAACTGGTTATTTTGCTCGTTAGTTGATGCAGTTTCTTCCTAGCCTTGATGGTCTTTACATTTTGGCATGTTTTTGCAATGGCTGGTACCGGTTGTTCCTTTCCATGTTTAGGGCTTCCTTCAGGGTCTCTTGTAAGGCAGGCCTGGTGGTGACAAAATCTCTAAGCATTTGCTTATCTGTAAAGGATTTTATTTCTCCTTCACTTATGAAACTTAGTTTGGCTGGATATGAAATTCTGGGCTTAAAATTCTTTTCTTTAAGAACGTTGAATATTGGTCCCCACTCTCTTCTGGCTTGTAGAGTTTCTGCCGAGAGATCTGCTGTTAGTCTGATGGGCTTCCCTTTGTGGGTAACCCGACCTTTCTCTCTGGCTGCCCTTAAGATTTTTTCCTTCATTTCAACTTTGGTGAATCTGGCAATTATGTGTCTTGGAGTTGCTCTTCTGGAGGAGTATCTTTGTGGTGTTCTCTGTATTTCCTGAATTTGAATGTTGGCCTGCCCTACTAGGTTGGGGAAGTTCTCCTGGATGATATCCTGAAGAGTGTTTTCCAACGTGGTTCCATTTTCCCCCTCACTTTCAGGCACCCCAATCAGACGTAGATTTGGTCTTTTTACATAATCCCATACTTCTTGCAGGCCTTGTTCATTCCTTTTTCTTCTTTTTTCTTTTGGCTTCTCTTCTCACTTCATTTCATTCATTTGATCCTCAATCGCTGATACTCTTTCTTCCAGCTGATCGAGTCGGTTACTGAAGCTTGTGCATTTGTCACGTATTTCTCGTGTCATGGTTTTCATCTCTGTCATTTCGTTTATGACCTTCTCTGCATTAATTAAGGATTAATTAGTCTAGCTGTCAATTCTTCCACTCTTTTTTCAAGATTTTTAGTTTCTTTGCGCTGGGTACGTAACTCCTCCTTTAGCTCTGAGAAGTTTGATGGACTGAAGCCTTCTTCTCTCATCTCGTCAAAGTCATTCTCTGACCAGCTTCGATCCTTTGCTGGTGATGGGCTGCGCTCCTTTGCAGGGGGAGATGCGCTCTTATTTTTTGAATTTCCAGCTTTTCTGCCCTGCTTTTTCCCCATCTTTGTGGTTTTATCTGCCTCTGGTCTTTGATGATGGTGACGTACTGATGGGGATTTGGTATAGGTGTCCTTCCTGTTTGATAGTTTTCCTTCTGACAGTCAGGACCCTCAGCTATAGGTCTGTTGGAGATTGCTTGAGGTTCACTCCAGACCCTGTTTGCCTGGGTATCAGCAGCAGAGGTTGCAGAAGAGAGAATATTGCTGAACAGCGAGTGTACCTGTCTGATTCTTACTTTGGAAGCTTCCTCTCAGGGGTGTACTCCACCCTGTGAGGTGTGGGGTGTCAGACTGCCCCTAGTGGGGGATGTCTCCCAGTTAGGCTACTCAGTGGTCAGTGACCCACTTGAGCAGGCAGTCTGTCCCTTCTCAGATCTCAGCCTCCATGTTGGGAGATCCACTGCTCTCTTCAAAGCTGTCAGACAGAGTCGTTCGCGTCTGCACAGGCCTCTCCTGCTTCCCCTGTTGTGCCCTGTCCCCAGAGGTGGAGTCTACAGAGACAGGCAGGTTTCCTTGAGCTGCTGTGAGCTCCACCCAGTTCGAGCTTCCCAGCGACTTTGTTTAGCTACTTAAGCCTCAGCAATGGCGGACGCCCCTTCCTCAGCCTCCCTGCTGCCTTGCGGATAGATCGCCACAGACTGCTGTGTTAGCAATGAGGGAGGCTCCGTGGGCCTGGGACCCACCCGGCCAGGTGTGGGATATATTCTCCTGGTGTGCCAGTTGGCTTAAAGCACAGTATTGGGGTGGGAGTTACCCGATTTTCCAGGTGTTGTGTGTCTCAGTTCCCCTGGCTAGGAAAAGGGATTCCCTTTCCCCTTGGCTTCTCAGGTGAGGCGATGCCTCGCCCTGCTTCAGCTCTCGCTGGTCAGGCTGCAGCAGCTGACCAGCACCAATTGTCCGGCACTCCCTAGTGAGATGACCCCAGTACCTCAGTTGAAAATGCAGAAATCACCCGTCTTCTGTGTCGCTCGCGCTGGGAGTTGGAGACTGGAGCTGTTCCTATTCGGCCATCTTGCCAAGATCTCAAATGGATCTTAACTATGTTACTCTTTCTATAAAATGCACCTGCTTACTTACTTCTGGTGCAGACGGTGGTGTGCAAGCCTTCCCCATTGGGGCTTTGGCCCTAATCTCCTAGGGTGGTATGTCTTCTCTATTCTCTCCATCCTGGTACTATCTGTCCCAAGGACTCAGCTCACCCAGGCATGAATATGCCAAGAGGCCCATCTGCTAAGGGCTGAGACCTAACAACTGCTTCACAAGGCTCACCAGTACCTGGGTTTCCACAGTGTGGAAGGAAGGACAACCCAGGTGAGCAGAGGAAGGAACTATTATCTGAGAAATTTGCCCTCTAGAACCAGTACAGACTGCTTACCTTCCTGTGACCTCCCACTGTGATCAACCTTCTCAAACCTAAGGGTTCGAAATCATGAGAGTGAGGACAACTTGGCCACCAGCACTAACGGGACTAGTGAAGGCCCAGGCAGTAGGAGAGGCAAAGGGAAGAGGGGTGAGATATGTGTATGTGGGTGTTTTATTTTTTCTCGTTTCTAGAGAAATAAAAGGACTATTTAGATAAAAGGAGGGCATGGAAGAAACAAGGTCTGCACCACATTGTCACCAGATCCTGTTTAAAAGTTGTCCCCATCCTGATGGATGGATCGAGACTTTGGATTCTGGCAGTCTTTGAAACTCATGTTGCATGATGTGTGCAAAGTCCTCCTTCAGTCGAAGGATGATTCTTCAAAGGGTGATCCTTCAAAGACTCTGAGAAGGCAGCTGCCCCCCACAGAAGGCCCTTTTGGATTGTAGAATTCCAGGCGCTCGCACCTCTGAATACAGCACGGAAGACAGCTTGGCTGCCTCCCCGCCTCTCCTGTGCTGGTACAGCTGCAGAAGGGCTAACTTTGGCAGCCATAGATCACCGAGGCTTTGTCTCAGCTTCTCTCAGAATAGCTTTTCATCAGGAGACTCATAGCATCTCTCAAAACACATGTAGGAAGAAGAAGTAAAGCAAAGACCAATGGTTTCTTTCAAGAAAGAGACTACTTGGAATTTTTGGGTTTTGGTTTATGATTACAGTGTGTGGAACGGATCATTTCTGGTTTATGAGCAGCTTGATGTGGTAGAAAGAGCTGTGAATTTGGACTTGGAGCAATTTGGATTCTTGTTCCAGCTTTTTTCCAGCTACAGTTCGCGAGTAACTTAGTTTAGCTTCTTTGACCTTGGTTTCCTCATCTGTAAAATGAGAGGGTTTGCTCAGATGATCTTTGACCTAATGAGTCTATGAAAAGTGAATGTTGGAAGCACATGTTCACCTTCTCCAATTACCAGCTGTGATTGTGTGACTGGACCAAATGGCACTAACTGTCGAAACCTTTTAGGCTGAAGGGGAAGCACTAACTGTTGAAACCTTTTAGGCTGAAGGGGAAGCATTCTGAAATGGGACAAGGGGCACCTCGTGTTGAAACCTGGAGCTGGTCAACCCTCTGAGGCCGATGTCGACCTTTGCGTCTGCCTCCCATGCCCTGCTTGTTTTAGCTGGACCGGGAGAAACTAATATCAAGACAAAAAAAATCTGAAATCTGAAATTTTGATAGGTAGCTTTATGAACAGTTACAAATCAGATGTTTGCCCCCAAAATTTTAACTTTATTCTCTGAAACAGATCTAAAATTCCTATCTAGCTCACAGTTTCACAGATAACCCAGTCTCTTCCAGTTTATAACTGCCTCTTTGGGGTAAGTATTGGGTTAAGTATTTCAATATCAGGGCCATATCTCTGTTCTCAAAGAAAATCATTTCTACCTTCTCCTCCTCAAAATGGCTTCTAGGAGGGGAAAGCTTACTCTTCTTGAACAGGGAAGCTGGGAGGGGTGGTCTTCGGTGTGAGCTGTCCTGTGGATCTTCTGTGACCTCTTCCGGGATGTCCCTTGTCCTACCTTGTCCCTGGATAACTTGCATCAGTTTCCACCAGATGTGGCTGATTCCACCTGGCCTTTGGGACCTCATGTTTGCATCTGACACTTTAATTCTGCCCCTCAATTCTGGATTTGAGATTCTGGCACTTTCTGAGTTTATTTGTTTGGACTCCAGGCCTTGTTGGGTCTACAAATCTTTCAGCCCATGTTCCCCAGCTTGGATAATAGGAAATTCTTAATCTCCAACAGGCCCCCGAAGACCGTGGGGAATTAGTGACACTATCTATATCAGGCTCTCACTTTCTGCCAAATTCTCCACATTGCAATTTCTAAATCTAATTCAGCCTTTCCCCACCCAACTCCACATTAGTGCAGGACACCTGGTGAGATTTTCTCCTGCTAGATGGCCAAAGGCACTGCTACCCTGACTCATTTTGAAAGATTGCAGTGATGGATTAGTGGCGACAGGCATATATAGGGAAGATGGAAGTGGTTGCATTCCTGCCCTATATTTGCCATCATAACTTCTGCCCTTACAAGACAGTAGCTCTTGTCTTGGAATAGGCATCATTTCCCAAGTGAGGCTGGTGTGTGTGTGTGTGTGTGTGTGTGTGTGTGTGTGTGTGTGTGTGTGTATCATGACCTAGAGTAGTAGTTCTCAAATGTTAACATACAAATAATTACCTGGAGGGCTTGTTAAAACAGACTTGTGGGCCCCACACCCAGTTTCTGATTCTGTAATCCTAGGGTGGAGCGTAAGAGTTTGTATTTCTACCAACTTCTCAGGTAATGCTGATGTTGCTGGTCCTGGAATCACACTGACCCAGAATCTCCAGGCTCTGGTGCTGTATGCAGATTGTGGTAAAAGCAATGCAATGTCTGAACACAATTTTGTGCCTGGAAACCTGAGGACGTATAGTTTTTCAATGTAAGAGATATTACTGGGGTCTGAATAAAGAATAGGCATGTAAAAATGCATGCATGAGTCACCTATTCAGATGATTACACCATATATTTTCTGATGATTCATTCTTTTCCCCTCATGCCTTTCCAGGTTGCTAACCTGACCAATCCTGCAGTGGAGGTAGTTATACCCAAGGTGTGATTTGGGATCACTAAAAGGAATTTCTCTAACTATTGAATGTCTACAATACCTAGGTTAGCTCTGAACTCAGATCCCAGTCCCTCATACTTGCTGTTTTCAAGAGCAGGAAGCAAGGGAGAACAAAAGCTAGCCTGTTGATGGCACAGGCTTAACAGATGAATTTCTTCTTGTATTGTTTCCTTTCTGTAATCTCCTATGTTTCAAACACAAACTTGTATTGAATCTTTTTTTAAATTAACAATTTTATTTACCATATAATTAACTTATTATAAATATACAATTCAACTATTTTTAGTATGTTTATAAAATTGTATAACAATCCCCATAATCTAATCTCAGAACATTTTTCTCACCCCCTAAAAAACATCATGCCCACACACAGTCACTTCTCTTTCCACTCTCTATCCTAAGCAACCACTCATCTGCTTACTGACTCAATATTTTTGCCTTTTGCCTTTTCTGGACATTTCATATAAGCAGAACCATACACTATGTGTTCTTTTGTGCCTGGCTTCTTTCACTGAGCATATGTTTTGGAGGTTCACCTTCATCCACGTTGCAGGATGTCTCAGTACTTCATCAAAGGCTAACTTCTACTGGGTCTTCCTTTGATGCATGCATCTCTGTCTCTCCATTTCTGCTGTAACTCTTAGTCTTGGTCCTTGTTACTCAAGTGTAGTCCCCGATCAGTAGCATCAGCATCACCTGGTAGATACTCCTGGCAGAGACTCAATCAGGATCTGCATTTCAGCAAGGTCTCAGGGGATTTGTGTGCACCCTGCAGTTTGAGAAGCACTTCCCTAGAGAAGCTCTTCACCTCTGTCAGAAGCATTGTACAGCAGCCTCTGCACTGGCCTCTCTGTCTCCTGCAGTCTCTCCACTAGGCCACCCAGCCTACGTACCACTGCCCATGTGGATGAGGAAACTGAGACTCAAAAGAGTTGTTCAGATTACCCATGAATAGCCCTCAAGTGACAATCTCCACATGCCCTCCATTTCTTAAACAATCTATGTGACTTCTTATTAGCTGTTCTGAGTGCCAAGTCCCCATCACTCAAGTGTGATGCTCACAGCTTGATAAAATAGCATTTTCTCTACTGATAACGAGCTTCTCACTTGCAGTGTTCTAACACAAACTTTCAGTTCCTAACATGCCAGACCTTTAAATCCTGACCACACTTTAGTCAGCCTCAACTTCAAGTATCCTGTTGAGCTGTCCTTCCATGCATCTAGTGAATTCCACCCACCCCTCCATGGCTTCAGCCCCATTGCTGCCTGCCCACCCCACATAGGACCTTTCCCAACCTACAAGTTCACATTGAAGTTTGCTTATTCTAAAGTCTAAAAATGTGTTTTTATTTGTTTGTTTGTTTTTGAGATGGAGTCTCGCTCTTGTTGCCCAGATTGGAGTGCAGTGGTATGATCTCAGCTCACTGTAACCTCAGCCTCCCTGATTCAAGCAATTCTCCTGCCTCAGCCTCCTGAGTAGCTGGGATTACAGGCACCCACCACCATACCCAGCTAATTTTTTTGTACTTTTAATAGAGATGGGGTTTCCGCGTGTTGGCCAGGCTGGTTTTGAACTCATGACCTCAGGTGATCCGCCTGCCTCAGCCTCCCAAAGTGCTGGGATTACAGGCGTGAGCCACCACACCCGGCCAAGAATGTACTTTTTTAAGAGACAGGGTCTCTCTCTGTCACCCAGGCTGGAGAACAGTGGCTTGATCACAGTTCACTGCAGCCTTGACCTCCTGGGCTCAGGCAATTCTCCCATCTCAGCCTCCCCAGTGGCAGGGACTACAGGTACATGCCACCATGCCTGGCTAATATTTTGTAGAGATAGGATCTCACTTTGTTGCCCAGGCTGATCTCAATCTCCTGGCTTCAAGTGATCCTCCTGCCTCGACCTTCCAAAGTACTGGGATTGCAGGCGCGATTCACTGCACCTGGCCTAAGAATGCATATTAAACACTGAATCCTGTGGTTATTCTTCAGCTACTTATAGTAATAATAATAATTATGATGATGATAAATGATACCAAAGATTGTTGCAGCAATTTATGGTTGATTGATACTTTAACTTATTCCATTTTGATTATATAATTGGCATATCTTTTTTATATGAAAATATAAGCTCCTAGAGAAGACGGGTTATTTCTTATAGGTCATTTATAATATTTTGATTACCAGGAGAGCCCTGGCTATCCCAGTAGACACTCCGTAAATTCTTCAGGAATGAAGACCAGGTCAGAGGCAGAATGATAAAGTTCCCCTAGAATGGAAGAACTGTTTCCAATACGGAAACTGTTAAAGGGCAAATATGATAAAAATATAACTTCTACTACTATGATTGACATTTGTTGAATACTGTCTGAGATCTTTTATGCATGTGATCTTAGGCAATTTTCACTAGATCTCTATGAAGTGAGCACTATTATTCCTATTTAGGAAGGCATTCTTAGTCATCCCTGTGGATGAGGAAACTGAGGCTCAAAGAAGTTATACAACTAACCTAAGGCATACAGCTAGTGAGTGGCAGGGATAAGATGCAAATCCAAGTTTCTGACTATCATGCTGTCTTTCCCTACTCTGAAGTAGTTCCACCAACGAGTGTTGGGACCTGCCTGGGATAATTACTGTCTTGGATAATTAGGGTCTTGGTCTTAATGATTTTTCTGAGTCAGGAAGTGTTTCCATAGGCAATATTCCTGTTTTCACTGAAACACTGGTGGCATTTAAAGTCACCATGAATTTCCTCCTTTGCATCAGAGGACACTCAAAGAGAACAACACAATGAATGCAGACGGACTCCACCAGGTTCCTTGGCCAAATTCTTCTTATTCTTTGCTTGGTGTAAGTGGCCTAGGTGGGCTGACTATTCTCTGAACATAATGCTTTGCCGTAATTTCATCTTGGGGTGGCCAGAACAAAGGAGACCCTGACATTCTGAGATTAGAGCTTTAGTTAGAAGGTAAACTGCCTCATTCAGTTAGCTGCCTACCCAAGGGTGACATGTAACTTGGTTCTACTGACTACCAATACATTTTCCATATTCTCTGACCAACCAAACCCTGAAAAATGTTTATTACCCTGTTCCATGTTATACAATTATTACTTAGCAATTCACACTTCTTTCTAATGGCCCACAGGTCACTAGACAAGAAAACAAACAAAAAGTGGAGACTTTCTACAGCTCACATCTTCAAATATGATTTCCATCAAGCTATTCTCAGAAGGACATGAAATGTTGGGGGGAATGTAGAAACTTGCAGCCATGAAAGATGGCAGAGACAATCCAAGGAGTCTTTATGGGGATCCTCAGAGGTTGGCATTTTGTGGAGGTCCTTGCCAGCCACCATGCGATATGGGGAATATATTGATGTTCTGTTGCTGTGAAACATATTATCATAAGTTTAGCAGCTTAAAACAGCCTCCATTTAGTGTCTCACTGTCCTACAGGTCAGAAGTCTGGCACAGCATGGTTGAGTTCTCTGTTCAGGGTCTCACAAGGCTGAGTTCTTGCCTAGAGGCTCTGGGGAAAAGCTGACTTCTGAGTTTCTTCTTGTTGCACCCATAGGACTGAGGTCCTTGTTCTGGCTGGCTGCTGTGGGATGGGGGCTGCTCTCAGCTCCTCGAAACTACCACATTCCTTGCCACTTGGGCCCCTAGATCTTCAAGCCATCAATGATGTGTCAAATCCTTCTTGTGCTTCCAATCTCTGCCTTTCTGTTTGGTCATCAGCCAGAGTAAACTCTCTACTATAAAACGATTTGTATAATCAGGTCAGACCCACCTGGAAAAATATCCCCATCTTAAGCCCAATGAATTTGGACTTTTAAATACACCTCCAAAATTCCTCCATAGCAGTACTTAGATTAGTGTTTGAAAAAGTGAGAGGAAGGAGGTACACAGTGGGGCTGGGGCTCTTAGGGGCCATCTGAGGATTCCGGCTGTCATGGGAGAAATCAAAGTGGGGCCCCAGACACCCCCACTTCACCTCATTTTGATGGGTTTTTGTACCTTCTGGTCAATTTTTCAATGAACAGTTATTTGGCTTAAATAATTATCTGGCCACACCCTCTTCCTTCTCCACCCCATGACCTATACTGACTCCTTCATTTCACAGATGAGGACACTGAAGCCCAGAGAGGCTATGGTGTGTCCAGGAGGTCAGCTGGTTAGTGGTAGACTTGCTCCTGCACACCAGGCCTTCTGGCTCCCAGTCCATTGCTCTTTCCACATCGTCTCGCCAGGAAGGCTGCCTTCATCCTTTCTCATCATCAAATGGCTCCGAATTTCACATTAATTACTCTTTTTTATGGTCCCTGAAAGATGAGCATTATTTATTATTCCCATAGTTTCTGTCTAATTCAAATCAGTATGCATACTGATCTCTGAGTGGAGGTGCTGTGAGGAATTACCACTGCTGCCATTGGGAGAGCCCATTGCTTTTCTGCCAGGAGGGGAAGTCACAGGATGCTGCGTGCTCCTGTGCTCCTCCACAGGGTTCTTTTCCTACCCTGAGTCTTTCCTTCTATAGAGGAAGCACTCAACACACAGCTCAGAAATGAGAGACTGAACGGAGATGTGGTTTGCAGGGCAAGGAGTAAGCGGACATTGTGTTCTGTGATATTTCTCTGAAGTCCAGCCTGCACCATACATCTGGGCAGTGGAAGCACCCACAAGCAGTCACTGACATACCCCCACCAATGTAAACTCCCAAGCATCACTCACTCAATGGCTCCATTGCTTAAAATGTACCATTAACTCTGCTCCCTGAAGAAACAGGGGGTGACCTAGGCAGGCAGCTTGAGAACATAAGTCTTCCCCAAACCCTAGATTCTCATATTCACTCTCAGTGTTGCTCTGTTAAAACACACAGTCCAAAAATAGTCACAAGGTGGACAATCAACAGTAATTATTGTTCTATGAAAATTGGGCAAAGGCAATGTCTATACCAAGAACAGCATCTTTGAAAATTTTTGGATTATAACCCGAAGTAGGAAATATATAGTACATTAAATTCATTATGCTATACTCATGTATGTATACATATAAATACACAAACATAAATACAAATAAGTATAAATAAAATAATACATATAAGTATGATTGTGTATTTATATGTATACATGAGCACAGCATAGTGAATTTAATTTACCATAAATTAATTCATATACATTTATAGTAAATTACATTTTACTATATTTTAATTTCATATAAAAAAGCTTAAAAAATACCCTTACTATTGGTATTTTCTATTCCAGCCTATTTTTTTTTTTTTTTTTTTTTTTTTTTTGATGCTGTTTGAGACCTGTTAATGGTTGTAGCCTGGTCAGAAAAAGGACTCCTGGAACCTCCTGGAGGCTTCATGATTTGTTACTGCTAATTCACATTCACCCACAATGAGCATCCATACACGGGTTCTGAAGACTGAAGTATCCCTGAGAAGGGAGAGTAGAATGCCAAAACTTTACTTGGATTCCAGAGCTCTGGTTCATGTCTGCAACATTGATGCAATGACATATCCTTATTTTCTGTATAATCCATTCAACTGTTGATCAAAGACTGTATTCAAGATGGTGGGCACAGTGAACTCAATGATAACTCTAGTTTATTGAGAAACTACTCGGAATCATACATTATCTTAATTACTCCTCTTTACCATCCCAGAAATGTGGGTATTCTTATTACTTCAGTTGTACAGATGAGAATATTAAGGCTCCAAAAGTTTGTGACCTGGCCAAGATAGTATGGGGGTTAGAGACCATTGGTCAGAGAGCAGAGCCCATGTTCTCCTCTAAGATTTGGTCATTAGAAATAAACAAATAAGCAATAAAACATGCATACATAACACTTGGCTACTGGCCTGAGCCTAAAACTTTATATTCTGGTGCCCCTGCAAATGTTTTAGGAAGATCTGTCCATTGAAAACTCTGGAAGAAGTGCCTCTGTTCCTGCCCTCCAACTTCTGGCATTCCAAGAATGACCTGGGCAAAGTTAATCAACTGCTTGTAGAAGGGCTATGAGGGTGGGTGGGGCACAGAGAGGAGATGGTTTCTGGCTCCCTTCTCCCCTTCCCATCTGCCACTGGCCTCAGCTGCTGTCTCCTGACATCTGGGCCAGAGTGTAGAGTTGGAGGGAGAAGCAGAAAAATTGCAGGAAAAGGGATGAAGGGTGCAGGGTACATATGGGCTGAAAGGAGCAGGTCAGGTAGGCTAGGGTTCCCCAGAAGTAGCTCTTACCCTCTGGTCTCGCCAAGCTGAACTCTACAGTGGTATATCATATATCATATATATGATTGTGTCCAGTTTTTTATCAGCAGCCAATTTGTGCTGCTTATCATTTTGCAGACTTCTCTGTTGCTTTGTCTTTTCACAAGGTACCTTATCCTTTATCTTCAAGTACCCTAAGGTGCAAAGCACAAAAGGAGGGTTGGTTTAGAAAGACTGGGCTGTAGTCTTGGAAGTTATCATTTAAAAGTTGTTTGTCTTCCTTTTTCTGAGACTGTCTCCCCATCTGTAAAGTAAGGATAATATTAACCATCCTCCTTGCCACACAAGGAGCAATTTTGCAAAATATATTAGCCCTTGAAGGAAGAAGTCATTCTAATAGTCCCTAGCTAGAACTTGAGTGACCTAAAGGTATTGGTTTAGTCAGTTTAATGCTTTTTTTGTTGTGGGCTTTAAAAATCCATAACGGGGTTAGGTTGCTTAGATAACATTTCTGTTTTCAAAGACAGCCTAAGCATTGTGGAAAGCAAGACTAACATATGTGGATTCATTAAGCCACTGCACATATGTCTTCTCAGCAAGCAGTACCAGAAAAAAACAATGGCTGGTTCTGCTGAAATTGTGAGCATTCTCTTGTGTGCTGAAATTGTGAGCATGCTTGTGTGGCTAGAACATAGGGAGGAAGAAGGCATTGGCATGGGTCAAGGTGGGAAACGTGGCCAGGAGGCTCATCTTGCAGGGCCTTGTGAAGAGCATGGGAGGAAACTGAACATGTTTCCAATGCAATGGGTCACAAAATACATACGTAAAGCAAATAGGTGCTCTTTTTTCTGGCCATTGTAGGGGGGCAGCTTATAGGAAATGGGGGCCTCCTCCATATGAGAAAAGAGGTTGAAAAAGCTAATGTATCAGCCCCTAGGCCGCTGACCTCTCACTCTCCTGCCTCCACCCACACAGAAAAGAAGAGTGCACAGGAGCAAGGAGCGGCATGGGTGCATGTGCCCAGCGCCTCTGTGTGGAGTCTTCTCCTTCTACCATCTCATGACCCCTGGGTCTCTGCAGACCTGCTTTCCACCCAAGGGGAAGAGAAAAGGACTGAGCAGAGGTGAAGGAGGTAACTCAAATGCATTTTCAACAACTATTTCTGTTTCTCAAGGTGAATGAGAAATCCCCTGTGGGAGGCTGAATAAATGCCTTCCAGAGGTATCCATTCCCTAATCCCCAGAACCTGTAACTATGTTACCTTATATGGCAAAAGGGCCTTTGGAGACATGACTAAGGAATGCAGACAGCCTGTAGAAGATAGAAAGGTGAGAAAATGGATTCTCCCCTAGAACCTCCAGAAGGAATGAGCCCTGCTGGCACCTTGACTTTAGCCCACTGAAATTTATTTTGAACTTCCAGCCTCCAAAACTCTAAAAGAATAAATCTGTGTTATTTAAAGCCACTAAATTTGTGGCAAATTCTTACAGCAGCAATAGGAAACAAATACATTCCCTTCCTAGACTTTTCTTCAAATTTAATGGCTGAACCTTAAACTCATTTATTCTGAGGGCTCCAGTCTTCGGAGAACCAGAGTATGGGTACCAAAGCCTCCCAGAGCTAGTTCTGGTCCCAGCTCAGCCATTTGTCTGCTTGGGTGACTATATTGGGGAGTCATGCTTCCCACTCTTCTCATTGGTAAAGTAGGAAAGATAATAATACCTACCTTGTGGGGTGACCATGAGGCTCAGAGACCATGTGGTGAGGCATGAAATGACCCCTGACACATAACTAGCCCTCATGCATGGTACTGGAAAACACCAGGTTCAGGCAGGCAGGGTGAACAGTTCCTATTGCCAGGGGCTGGGGCATCTTGGTCTTGACTTAAGAGAGGCTAGCATCCCCCAGAGGTGGAGGGCGGGGGCACAGGCAGAAGGTCCTGTGTTCAGTCTGTGAGCAGAGTGAACTACCCTCACTGTACAGGCTCATGCTGACCCAGTCTCCCCTCTGGGAATATGATTGTACCCTCATTGTCCTTGTCCAGCCAGCATGGACACACCAAGCCTTTCTGCACTGCAGCAGCCCATGTGCCATAAGAAGAGAGAGAAGAAAGGGATGACCATATGCAGGGCATCTCCACACCACCCTGGCAGAGCCACTGGCTACAGCAGGGCTCCAGTTATCTAGGCTCCTACCCTCATGGTGCCTTCTTCTCAGAGAACATGGGACTATTTGTGGGAGAAAGCAGGGCACACTATGCCCCTTGCCTTGGGCCCTGAATCTGAACTATTTCTGTGGCAGCTGAACATGTCCAGGGGGAAACTTCCTGGTGAAAAGGTTGTTAGCCTTGAGACAACATTTTGTGAAACAAAACACAGCAAATGTTCTCTGAATGTCACCTGAAGACCTGACTTAAGCTTCATTTCCAAGAACATATTGCCTGTCAGAAAAACAAGTGCCATATAAGGAATTCCATTAATCAGCCGAGGCAGGCAGGCGCCCAGACACACCTTTTCTGCTGAGTGAGTCATCTGCAGGAGGGAGCTTGATTAGAAACAAGGGCAGCTTGCACTGTACTACCTAGTCTAGGGCTTTGGGAAGGGGAATACCCCTGTTCTATGAGACCTTCCTCATCACTCTAGAGATAATCTTGCTAATCCCTTCATGTCCAATGCAAACTGGCCAGTGCAATGGAAAACCTAATGCTACAACCTAGATTCTTGGAGCTGGGGATGACCTTGAAGTCCTTAGACTTATATAATGTTACATATGAAGAAATTGTGCCCCAGCAGGTGACTTATCCAAAGTTACCAGTTGCATGGTGACAGGTCAAGGTCTAGCCCTGAGCTCTGCTAACTCCTGCCTTGTGCTTTTGCCCTGCAGCATGCTAAGCTATAATTTGAACCCTTTGGGCATCAACGCTAAAATGTAGTGGTACTTAGTTGATCAGTTTAGCCAACTAGCAGAGAGTAGGCTTGAAGAGTTGAATATATTTTTTGAGGCTGGGGAGGGGTTTGGGAGGTGGTGTATAAGTGTGGGGGTGGGGAGAGACAAGATATGACTTTAATATAGTCAGAGCCTGCAAAGCACTAGGTCAAAGCAAACTTCTCCCCTTTCTCCAACTGTTGCACCAAGCTTGTTGCTAAACTTCTGTTGTCATTATTCTCTGACCATTTTCTATTCTAATTATTCATCAACCAGTCATATTCTAGTGCTTTGAAGGGAATAGGTATGGATTCCAGACTTCCCAAAATTTTCAGAGAAAAGAACCTTGGGTACCATCTAATCCAACTGACAAATGAGTAAACTGAGACTTCAAAGATGCTAAGTGATTTGTCTATGGCAGTGCTTGTCCAATAGAACTTTCAGCAATGTTGGAAATGTTCTATATATGTGCTGCCCAGTGTGGAAGCAATTAGCCTTATGTGGCCAATGAGCACTGAAAATGTGGTTAGTGCTACTGAGGAACTAGGCTTATAATTGTATCTAATTTTATTTGATTTAGATTTAAATAGCCACGTGTGGCTAGTGGCTACCATATTGGACAGCATAAGTCTAAGGTCACAGAGCTTAGATGCAACACAAGGTCTCTGATTTTAAAGCACTTTTTCTTTCCCCCACTACCCCCATACAGAACTCCAGGTCCAGGTGGGCTTTTTCCATGGAGCCTGAGACTTATGATGCCAGGTGCCTGGACAAAGCTTCCAGGTAAGCAATAGTGGTTGCTGGTGTCCTGTGAGCTGTCCCAGAAGGCCAGGTAAGAAGGTACTTCATCCTAATATTTGGAAATACGAGCTTCCCCATGGTGGGAGGGGAATAGAGAAGCCCATGCATTTATTCTTTCTTTAATGAAACACTGAGTGTCCACTATGGGTCGGGTGTGTGCTAGCCATTGGGGACTAAAATGGTTACTTGATATGTTTACTGATTTGGTTTCCTAAAGATGAGTGGTAAAAAGTGCCACATGAGCTCAGAGATGAGAGAGCCATTTGTCACTGGTTAAGAAGTCCCCAACTTCCTTTGGCAAATACTCTATGTTGTGCCACAGAAACAGATGCCTATGACAGGCTCACTGTGATCAGTACTGACAGAGCCTGTGCTCACTCAGCTCCTGCACCCAGCCTCTCAGACAACAGCTTGATTTCCTCTAGGTCCAGACTGGTTTCTTTCCATGAGGGAGTGTAGTTAAATCATTGCTGGGAGGATGATTATATGGGTTGTTTTCATTTAATTTAGAGGTCCAAGCTCCACAGAGAGTAAGCCACAACATTATTCTGACATCTGTGTAATGTAAACTTGCTCCATCCTTTCATGGGTGTCAATGAGTTCTCCATAGAGTGCCTTGAGGAAAATTACTTACAGTCCTTGTTAAAGACTTTTAACTGCCTCTGTATGTGTGTGTGTATGTGTCTGCACATACGCACACACATGTGGGCATGGGGGCATTCATGCATTGAAGGAGTAACAATGGTTATGACACAGTTTTTTAAAAAATCCTCATAGAACTTGAATATGGTCTAAAAGAGACACAAGTATAGAAATAACTGAAATTCAAAGAAAAGTGAGATAAAAGAGAGGCATGGCATTCAGTCATTCGTGTTAGACAGAATCAAGGGAAAAATGTATGAAACAAGGAGCCTTGGGAATTCTTGATATATTGTCAGACAAAGATGGAGGAGGGCATTTCAGATGAAGAAAATGGCAGAAGCAAAGAATCAGAGGTAGGAAGGCTCAGAGGGGAATGACGAATATTGGATTAGAACATGGAGACTACAGATGGGGCAATAATAGAGGGCCAACCAGAAAGGCAACTTGGGGCCTGATTGTCAGGCTAAGGAATTTGGACTTTACTTTGTTGCCAAGAGGGAGCCACTATAGGTGTTTGAGCATTAGAAGAATACAAGTAATCTGAGTAATGTCAACTAATATAGTGACAGAAGGATGGAGCATGGTGGGGAGAAGCTGAGGTCAGGAAATCAGTTAAGCAGCTATTTGCGTAATCCAGGAAAGAGGGGCTATGGTTCTGAAGAAGACCTGTGGCAGAGGATAATGCATAGCTAATATGTAGCTTTTAACCTGATTGAATGAAGAAAGAGGATTGGAGTAAAAAATGGTGCTGAGATTCCAAGCCTAAATGACTGAAGAAAGATACTATCAAGAGAAATATGGAAATCAGGAGGAAAAGCTGGCTTAGGGGAAAATGACCTTCCTGATGGAAATGTCCAACAAGCACAATAAAATAGAAGATGGGCATTGAAGGCTGGATGTTGGGCCCTAGGGAGTAGCTGGGTAGAGATGTAGCTCTCAGCCTTCAACAGGAGGCTGCTGAGTTCACAGGAGTTCATGAACAAACCAAACAAGAAGAGGTAGAGTCAAGGTAAACCTTAAGAAATGGTGGAGGAGGCCAGTAAAGGAAAGAAGAAGTGGGGGAAGAGCAGAAGAGCAAAACACTGCAGAGCCAAGGGAGGAGAACTTATATGGAGGCCAGTCAATTCAGTCTATGTATTCAGCTCCTGTCGCTGGAGATTCATTGATGAACAAGACAAATCTGGTCCTTCTCTCTGAGAAGCTTGCTGTCCAGTGGAAAAGACAGATGAGCCAAGTAAGAAACTAACAAATAATTACAAATGACAATAATGGTTATGAGGGAAATAAGCTGGCTGCTGTGATAGAGGGTATTAAGAATGGGTGACACACGTCCTTTTAGAGAGGTGGCCAGGGGAGACCTCTTTCAGCAGGTGCTGTTCCAGCTCAGATGTGCAGGTGAAGAAGCACCTGGCCAAGGAAGAAGAGTGGATGAGTTTTCCAGCAGAGGGAAAAGCAGGGCAAAGCTGCTGAGACAAGAAAGAGCTTGACACATGAGAGGGCAGCAGATGGCCAGGGTGATAGGCGCACAGAGACCGGAGAGGAAGGGGACATGTGATAGAACTGGAAGGGTAAGATGGGGGCAGATGACACAGTCCATAGTAATAAAATTTGGACTTTATATTAAGAGTGAATTTCAACAGTATGAAACTGAAAACAAAACTTAAGGAGAGTGAAGACAGGGAGAATACCATTGGATTCAGCATTGAGGTGATCTTCAAGAAAGCACAGGAGAGAGATGGTGGCTGAAGTTAGTTTGCAGTGCTGAGAGACTTAAAGCATCTGTACAGCCCTTCCTGGAGAAGTTTGGCAGTCAGAGAGGGCGGGGAGACAGATATTCTTGGGAATCCCACCAAAGATCATACTCATCTGGGACATCTAGGTGACCAGGCTGATAGGCACATGCCAGGGCTTGTTTGTATTGCTGTAGCTGAAATTGTAAAGGAAAATGGGACACCCACCCACTGCTCAAAGCCATTCCTTAAGTCCCTGGAAAGGCGTAGTAGAAAACCAGCATTCTGCATCGTACAAAGATAAGGCCAGAAGCCACCAGTAGGGTTGGCCCCTGTCTGGCTAAGTGGCTGGCTTTTGCCCTTCAGAGCTGATGGCAAGGACCAGGCCATGGAGACGGATTAGGAAAGCCCCAGGCCTGGGCAGCCAGTGGGGGAAGAAACTATGCCATCCTGACTGTCACTTCACACAGTATGCTTGACTCATGGGTGTCGACAATTGCACTGTAATTGTAATTATACTAGGCAGTGTTTCATAATACCTCCTGTCGACTGATATTTCGTAAAAGGCCATGAAGTTTTAATAGTTGGCCGCTTCAAGAGAGCGCTTAGCTTTTAAACCCGAGCTGAAGGAGGCTGAGTGGGATCCAGGTTATAATTATAAGGGTTGAGAAGTGGCTGGGAATACTATAAATGCCAAATAAAAAGGAAACTCACTAATATCCAGGGCCTGCTTGGGGAGAAGGGCTGATTCAACCCTCTGCCTGCTGCCCTAGCTCCGTGAACTCCTGGGACAAAAAGCAGAACCAGGTCCCTAGCTGCAATGGCCTCCCAAGCAGGCAGAAAGACCAACATTTGCCTCCTTGACTCTCTTGTGAGGCCTCAGTTTGTGTGCTGGGGTTTTTGAGTGGAAGTCCAGGGAGGAATCAGTGGAAGGGGCGGAGGGAGACCCTGTGCCAGTGTGCTCTGGCCTAGGGGGAGCAGCGTTTCTCAAGCCGCCTGTGCATAGTGCTGTCCTCAGCCCAGAGCCTCTGATAATACCTGGGCCTGGTCTTGCCCTAGACCAAACACACCGGGGTCTTTACCAAGGAACCTGAGTTTCAGAATTAAAAAAAAAAAAAAAAAAAAAAAAAAAATTCCTGTGGTAGGCTGAAGAATGCATGCACCACCAACAAAAATGTTCTAATTCCTGGAGCCTGTGATTTTTTTTTTTTTTTTCTAATTTCCATAGGTTTGGGGGGAACAGATGGTGTTTGGTCACATGAGTAGGTTCTTTAGTGGTGATTTGTGAGATTTTGGTGCATCCATCTGAATGCAGTTTGGTGCAGTATACACTGAATCCAGTTTGTAGCCTTTTGCCCCTCACCGGTTTCCCAACCTTTCCCCCCAAGTCACCAAAGTCCATTGTGTCATTCTTATGCCTTTGCATCCTCATAGCTTAGCTCCCACTTATGAGTGAGAACATACAATGTTTGGTTTTCCATTCCTGTGTCACTTCACTTAGAATAATAGTCTCCACTTCCATCCAGGTTGCTGCAAATGCCATTATTTCGTTCCTTTTTATGGCTGAGTAGTATTCCATCATATATCTATCTATATATATGAATTATGATGTATTCCATCATATATCTATATGAAAATATGATGAAGAAATTGTGGTATACATATATACACTATATATATACACAAAAATACAAAAATATAATTATATATATATATATATATACACACTACAATTTCTTCATCCACTCATTGGTAGACATTTGGGCTGATTCCATATTTTCTCAATAGCAAATCTTGCTGCTATAAACATGTTGTTATATGGTGAAAGGGACTTTGTAGGTGTAATTAAATTAAGGGTGTTGAGATGAGGGGATTACCCTGGATTATCTAGGTGAGCCTGATGTAACCCTTACTGGGGAGGAGTCAGAGGCCAGGCACAAGGGAAGCAGAGATGGGAGTGATGATGCCCTTTGCAAATGGAGGAAGGGTCCATGAGCAGCCAAGGACCGTAAGTGCCCTCCAGAAACTAGAAAGGGCAAGGAAATGCATTTCTCCCACAGCCTTTAGAAGGAAGGCAGCCTTGCCGACAACTTGACTTTGGCCTAGTGGAACTGATTTTGGACTTTTGACTTCCAAAACTGTAAGAGAATAAATGTGTGCTATTCGAAGCCAGCAAGTTTGTGGTATTTGTTTCAGCAGCCGTAAGAAACCAATGCAATCTGCACAGGTAATCCTAGTGATCCGCCAAGGTTAAGGATCTACAATGGAGAATGTTGCCACTCAAAGCAGGACCAGCAGCATTTGCTGCACCACAGAGATTATTAGAAATGCAGAGTCGCAGGACCCGCCCCAGACATACGGGATCAATATCTGCGTTTAACAAGATTTCCAGACGATTTGAATGCACACTTGTTTGAGAAGCACTGAATTCTAGAAAAATGGTTTTCCACACTAGCTTTACTTTAGAATCTCCCTGGAGGTGGGCAGGAATGGGTGGGACAGAGAACTTTAAAAATACAGGTTTCCGGGTCAGGACACGCTGATTTTGGAAGTTTCTCAGGGGCAGGGTGGGGGGCGGCATGGTGGCTCACTCCTGTAATCCTAGTACTTTGGGAGGCTGAGGCAGGCAGATCGCCTGAGCCCACGAGTTCGAGACCAGCCAGGGCAACGTGGCTCTACAAAAAAAAATACAAAAATTAGCCAGGAGTGGTGGCATGCGCCTGTAGTCTCAGCTACTTGAGAGGGTGATGTAGGAGGATTGTTGAGCCTGGGAAGTCGAGGCTGCAGTAAGCCAAGTTTGTGTCACTGCACACCAGCCTGGGTGACAGAGTGAAAGCCTGTTTCAAAAAAAAAAAAAAAAAAGAAGTTTCTCAGGTGGTTTTAATTTTTAATGTGAAATCAGGGGTAAGAACTAGTGATCTGGGACAAAAGGTTTTCAGATTGAATCACCAACAGAGGTAGTTAAAAATTGAGGATTTCTGAGTTTTATCCCTGAGTGTCTGATTCAGTAAGTCTGGGTTGGGGCCTGGGAAGATACATTTTTTTGACAAATATCCAAGGGAACTCTAATATCAGAAGTGACCTCTGGGATGGGTGCGGTGGCTCCCTGACTGCCTGTAGCCTTGTTCTGCTGTGAGAAAGACTGCCCTCCCCCTCTGCAATCTGCCCCACCCAAGCTAATGGCTCATCTGTTAGGACTCCGCTTTACCTACCCTAAGCAGAAAAGTTGTATGATAGGCCCTCAGGAGGATGTAGTCCTGAAGAGGTGGCTGGGGAGCGGCCAGGAAGTACTTCTTGGGAAGGTGGCATCATTCTTGATTAGATTATTCATCCCAGGTCCTGAGAAATAGCTTTCGTGGCAGCAGAGGAAGTGAACCAGCCATGCAGCCCAGGTGCCAAGGAGCAGCCGGAGGTGGGGAGTGTGAGCCGACCCTGCCTTGCCCAGCCCTGCCCAGCCCTGCCCTCACTGCGCTCCTGTGGTTCCAGGCCCTAAAATTGCAGCCTGGAATGCCACAGTGTCTGTCCCATAGCAAACTGCTCCCTCCTTGCCTCCCCACTCTTTTTCAATCAAGTATTATTCTGTTTTTAATATAGGTTCTGAAAACAATGCTCTCATCCAAAGGACCTGCAAATGTTAAGCACTGTGAAAAAAAATCTTACAAATCACACTGATCCCAAACCCAACCCATTCTTGTTTAACATTAAGGCCTCACATTCATTTGCTAATTACTTATTGTTTTCATAATAATATTACTGTGTTGAATCCTGGCTGTGCCAATAGTTGCATGGTTTTGGGCAACTCATCTAACCTGCCTGAGATTATTTCTTCAACTGTCAAGGAGGAATAGTTGCACTTACTTCAAAGGCTGATGTGAAGACTGAGAGAGGCAATGTACCTAAAACACTGATTGAGGTAGTCTAGTACCTCAATCAATGACAGATGCTATTACTAATAATCATTTCATCTGGGAATGAGATCCAATCAGGTAAATTAGGAAGGTTCAGTTCCTAAAGTACCTTTAGAGCTAGTTGAAGTGAGGGGGGATCTTCTCCCATCTTGCAATAATTTTCTGAAGGCTTTGTGTGAAATCAGAAAATTTATCTGAAACTTGAAAATAAGTGAAAGAGGTCACCAGGGGTTTAGTGCTAGGCTGACTTTCTATTGTTTGAGCTACCTTACAGCTCTAGAGATCCAGTTCTTAACGTGTAGGTTTTATCTGCTGGAGATGCAAATAATTTCTGTCCCTTAGAAAAGATAACCCAAAAGTTATCTTACAGTTTATGGCTCTGTTGGACATTGACCAGCTTTGTGTTTGACCTGGCAATCTTATCCTAACATTGCCTCTAAATACGTAGCTTCTCAAATGCTCTTCCATCAGTGTTAATTGGATAAAGTATTTGGTACACATTCATTTTATATTTACATGAGAATCATGATTTCACCTTTTTGAAAGCATCTACTTATATGCAGTTTGTACAGAGCTTGACTTCTTGGAAATATCAGTTTTGAGAGAGGTCTGAGCTGGGTTCCACATTACAGGTGTTTTTCATGTTGGAGCATGCACAGGATAAAAAAAGGGCAGAGGTAGGTAGAGATAGGAGCATTTGTACATTGATTGTAAGTTATAATTTTATCTCTCACTTCTTTCTTTGGTGCCAAAGGACTGTATTCATATTGTAATGATAGCAATTATCATGTATACCATAGCTAAATATTTATGTGTCTACCTCTTCATTAAATAGTGAGCTCTTCGAGGAAAGCGATTGTCTCATGCATCTTTGTATTCCCAGCACCTAGCACAGAAGTCAGCACTTGGAAGTAAATAAACATCTAATTGAAATGAACAAAGTTGTCTAGGTCCTTGCTACTCCAAATGCAATTGTGGACCATAAGCACCCACATCAGCTGGGAGTAGTCAGAAGGCAGAATCGTAGGCCCACTCCCAGCTCATTGAGTCGGGATTATCATTTCACCAAGATCCCTAGGTGATTCTGCACACTGTTCTAGCTGATTGTTAGTTTGGGAGCAGTGGCTCTGCTATTATGGAGAAATGAGATTTGAGTAAAGAAGGCTGTAAAGTGATTGTCCCCAGTTTTACATCAATTCAGCTATGATTGCAAAATTGAGATCATTGCCTCTAGCATATTGTTGCTGAGATCAAAGTGGGATAGATTGTGCGTCTCACAGTAGAATACCAGTTCGTTGATAAAAGCTGTGACTTTTGGAGGGCAGAGCCAGTAAGTTTGGTTTGGCAGGAGGAGTGTTATGTTCTTTGAGTACAGCTCTACAACCGAGGGCCCCTCTGCCCTGCTCGATTCTAAGTTGAGCCCGCGAGCCTTTACTCACTAGGAGTGTCTGACTCAATTTCTGTTGGCTCCAAGCCCAAACCAAATGAAGTCTCAGGTTGTCCCTTTGTGGAATCATGATGGTTTAATCATAAACGTGAAATCTCTATTTGTCACATCAAGGTTTAAGTTGTCAGGGATATTTGCCCAATATCCCTAAGGAAAGCCAAAGACAAAGGAAGAAAAACCAGCAGACAGTTTTGGGAGTGTCTCAGATATAACATCTTTACAAGGAGAGGTGGTTATTAACTGGCTGAAATCAGTGACACCTTGCAGATAAGAATGTCGAGTTACAGAACAGGGATCTTCCAAAACATCTGCAAAGAAATTAAAAAATTGAAGAATAATAAGAAATTGACTTTTTTTTTTCCTTTTTGTCTGAGCATGCTTCATTTCTTCCTAATAAATCTGCAAGCCTATCTGTAAAAGAATGAGAGTTTTACTTACTCTCCCAGCAAAGAGATTCAACAACTCAGCAACTCAGTAAGAATCAGAAGAGCAGAGTCTGGAAATTAGAGGAAGCCTAAATCATCTCATGCAGGCTCTGCAAGCCCAAATGCTTCCAGGGACCAAGAAGAGAAGGAAATGTGAGAAGCAGGCAGCTGGGTGACATTAGGGAACTAGGAAGTGAGTGCTTAGAAAAGTCACTGACATTCACATATTTAAAACACCACTAGATGAATAAAATAATCTGTAAGCATAATTAGGTGCATTTATTTATATTTCAAAAGCCCAGGACCCAGGGAAGGAAAATTTTCTGCCTACATACAATTCTAACTTACCCATAGAAATGAACATGCCAACTGTTTCAGCTCCTGTTTACCTATTGAGGGGACATTTAGATTGTATTTGTGTACACAACTCCATATGTGTGTGTGTGTGATAAACAAAACAGCTTCGATTCTTATAACTGATTGGAAATTATCTAGTTGCTAAAAACCAAATGCAGTAACTCTAAACCACACAGTGCTGCAGTGAGAGAGTAAAAACAAATGAACAAAACCAGCCATCTTTTCTATTCATCTGGCCCATATTTTTACAAGGCTATAAATAATTGCATTTAGGCTGTAAATAATTGTCTTAGATGTTTTTGAAGTTGTAATAAAAATCTGTGTGTTTTAAGAGAAAGATTCCTGAGTTTAAAATTTTAATTGGTTGATTATTTTAAAAAGGGTGGGCGTTCCTAAGAGGAGGTGATAATTGGTGGCTGGATCATGATCTTGGCCAGTTGCTCTTCCCTAGTCCAAGCCAGAATGCACCACCAGACTTCCCTCAAACTTGAGTTTAGCAGAATGTGCAGGGATTGCTGTTTCTAGCTTCCTGCTCAGTTATATCTGGAAGCTGTCCCCTGTCAGCTTTTTTCAAGCCATGTCAGACATTAGGAATTGCTCTTCTGTAAGAAGGTGGAGAAGGAGGCAAGCAAGCCAGCCACTTGAGAGGCCATTTGAGTCTGCCTCGTACAGTAGCACCTGCATTCAGTAGACACAAGAATCCTCTGTTTAGCATGGTTCTGTGTCTATACAATATGATTTTATTATTTCCCCTATGTCAGGTGTTTTGTGTGAATTTTTAAAAATGTAATCCTCATAACAAATATATGTTAGTATAATTGACATCTTCATTTTACAGATGGGAAACTAAGGTTTATAAAGTTTAAGTAACTTGCCCATGTGGTTGGGATTGAAACCCAGACCTGTCTCTCTTCACAGTCCGAGTTTTTAGGCGCTAAGTTATACTCCCTATTCTAGGCCAAGCATCTAAAGGCAAGCTTGATTTGCATGGTCTTTGTTTGTTTGTCTGCTTCTATATCTTCTATCAGATTGGCCATTATCCATGGGTGAATCAAAACAGCATCTTTGACCAGGACTTTGACCTTCAAATGTGGAGGATGCAGACCTTTTTTTCTAGTTATTGGGGAGAGACTGGGTGTGTTATTCACCCAAGAACTGAGTGTTTTAAAAACGTTTTAAGAGCTCTGCTGGTGAGCCAGTAGAAATAGGTGTTTTGCGGTACTGGTGTCTGAAAAGCAATTTATCAAAAGGCAAATCCCATTGTTCTGTGGACTTCAGTTATAAAATCAGAGCCACATTCCCACAGGCTAGAATGGAAAAGTCCAGTTCCTGAGTCACTGGGTTGAAAAGTTTTGGCAAGAATTGGCCAAGTGACCTGGCCTGGCCCAGGGACGGCAGAACTCAGAAAGTTACACAATTTTCTCCTGTCCCTGGAATCTCCTTTCCAGGGCAAACCCCATTCTTTTTCTTCCCCTTTCCCCTGCATTTTATCAAACTTGTAAAGGCCTCCAACTACCCTTTAGTAACTGTCAGCACTGCTTCCTGTGATTCCATCTACCCTATTTACAAAGTTGAATAATGGAGCGAGGGCTGCAATAGCAGTTTCATGTAGGAATAGTCATCGAATGCAGGTTTATTCTATAGGGAAAATCCCAGATTCCAGACTTAATGCCTCGTTTTATGACTCCTGGTAATTTCAGATGCCTATATATCAAATCTGCCTGAAATATGTCTTTGAAGTAATGGAGAATTTAGAATGATGAATCAAAATTTGCCATTTTATTAATTGCATTCTGAGGCCATTTTCCTAAATGCAAGATTTGGGGATTAATTCTAAGCATGTTTTGGAGTTCCAGCCAATTCAATAATAATCCAAGCAAAATAAAATAATGAAAATCCAAAGACTTTGATTATCTTTAAATTGGCCTATCATATCCTTATAATTCAATTTGAATGCTTTCACTCTCTTCGCCATCCCTTATCCCAGAACAACTAAATATACTTCTTTTTAAAAAAGGTAGGCAGTATACATTTTGTCCTTGTCTATTCTATCTGAGATAAGAGACATTATAATGAAGGGACCACATACAGAACTGAATCTCTGTGTTGTGGCTAAGGTCTGCAGCATAAAATTGAGAGGACTATTGTGCCGTGTATAAGGCACAGATTTCAAAGCCAAGAGACCTGGCTCGGAGCTACCTCTTACTAGTGTGTGCTCTTGGGGAACTGTTTTAAGGTCTGTGGGCCATTGTGTCCACATCCGTAAAGTGAGGGCCACAGTGCCTGCTCATATAGTGATTATGTAGGTTAGGAACTGCTGGGACAAAGCAATTGCTCAATAATTACTAGTTTTAGGAGGATTTAAACAAATATAATGGTAATTCTCAAAGTTGAGGTGGGGACACAATACAGGGAGACTCTTTTTTTTTTTTTTTTTTTTTTTTTTGAGATGGAGTTTTGCTCTGTCACCCAGGCTGAAGTACAGTGGTATGATCTTGGCTCACTGCAATCTCCGCCTTCTGGTTTCAAGTGATTCTCCTGCCTCAGCCTCCTGAGTAGCTGGGATTACAGGCATCCACCACCATGCCCGGCTAATTTTTGTATTTTTAGTAGAGATGAGGTTTCACCGTGTTGGCCAGGCTGGTCTTGAACTCCTGACCTCCTGATCTGCCTGCCTTGACCTCCAAAAATGCTGGGATTACAGGCGTGAGCCGCCACGCCCTGCCCTATAGGGAGACTTTAAAGAGTATATTTGAGCCCCTCAGTGGACACTTTTGTACCCGCTCCTCCATTATCTCTGTCATGTATACAGGGTAACTTGGTCCTGGTTTCTTTCTCCCTTTCTCCCTACTTATAGGAGGTTCATATGGTGGGCTAGCTCAAGGCCATACATGATGGTGAAATAAAAGAACTGAAGGGAATTTCCTTTAAATGGCAATACATTATCAAATGCCAGAATAAATGTGTTCACACTCTAAGGCACACACCCACAGATTCTCTCGTAATGATGCAAATGACTAAGAATCATGTTAACTCAATATGCTTTCTGAAAGCAGAAAGAAGTTTTTATTTCCATTGCCAGTCTATGGGAAGTCAGCATTCTGACACTTGAACCCCCTCATAAGGGCTTGATTCTGAGGGGTACAGGAAGTTGTGGGTGTGACCAGAGGCAAGAGAAAGCTCTTCAGGTGTCAGAGTGGGAGCCAGCCAGGGCTGCTGAGCCTGCCTTGCCTCATCTCAGAATTGGCATGATCTCTTGTAGGGAGGGCAAATGGTGGTTACTGAGACAGGGTGGGTGGGGTGTTATAAACCAATGCCAAGAGTTTCTAAAACCCCAAACAGTTGTCAAATAAGAATGTCGAGCACCACAAAATGCCGCCACCTCTCCCACCCACACGGAGCACGGCTGCCATGTCCCTGCAGAGCTCCTGGCAGAGCAGCCAACAGCCACTCTGCACCTCAGGCATGGCAGGCAGTGAAGCGCTGTTCTCCCTTCTCTTAGTGCTTCCCTAGGTGAACCATAACAATAGAGCGGGCTGATGAGAACAAACTAAAATTACAAGTGACGTCTCTACAGCTGAAGGCAACATAGCCACAGTCCATAGAGGAGACAGATGAAGAAGAAAATTTATTTCTTGGGCTCACTGTTGAGTCTCCCCAGTGACCAATGCTATCTGGGTTATGGGTTGAATGACCACACATTTAGTTAACTCTTATTGTGCCCTTTCAGTCTCAAAAAGTAATGATTTAGATAATGAATTACATTGTCACCTTAGTTATGGTCGTAAGCCATATGACTTATTGTACAGTGTATAAGGCACAGATTTCAAAGCCATCCTTTGCTGGCTGATGGGAAGATGCGAATAAGGTGGGAAAAGGCAGAACTTGGGCTTAGGAGCTAGGACAACTTCATAGGTGAAGAGCAATCAAATCAAAATTACATCCAGACAATGCAATGAGTTTGGATCCATGGGTATCAGCATTCATCTCCAGCAGGGGCTGACATGGTGGTGGAGAGGGGCTGGAGTGTGGGCAAACGTCAGCATCGTGGCCTCCAGGGATCTCCTGGGTTTGCAGCAGGGCACCAGGCAATGGCTGGGGCTTGGGGAGCAGGGCGTTCCTCGGCGTGAAGAATGTGGCAGGAACCAGGCTGGGTTAGAGCAAGGAACTAAGGCGGATTCCAGATATACATAGTGGGAAGCGCAGCAGGGGTCCGCTGTGGGGAAAGCTGCAGTCCAGTGGGCTTGTGGGTCCAGCAGGCTCACTCCAGGTGCAGTCTGCTGTGTTCATGCCACACGCTTACCTCTGTTATTGCATTTAATCCTCACAGTAGCCTCGAAAAGTGGGTGTTACGTCCCTTAGAGAGGTTTGGCAGCCAAAGCTCAGAGTTTCAGTGGCCTACTGAACATTACAGAGCCAGGAAGTGGCAGAACGAGGACTATACCCCTGATCAATCTGGATGTAAAATCTGTGCTCTTTTCTCTCCACCATACTGCCTGAAAGATAAGGACTTATTCAGGCTGGCAATTTGGAGAAGAGCATTTGTGCAGAGTAATCCGAAAGTGTGGTGTATTTGGGGTGGGGCCAGTGATGGGGTATGTCTGCAACAGCAGAAGCACATGGCAGAGACTGAGCAGGCAGGAGAGGGGCTGGACAGAAAGGGAGTGGAAACTGGGCTCTCACATGGAGGCAATGGGAAGAAGCAGAAAAGAGATAGCATCCAATGTGGGTTTCAGAAGGATCATTTTGGCAGCAGGGTGAGGACTGGACTCTCAGGGAGGGGTGCAGATGCTGTAGAAGAGGAAACCCCTTAAGAGGCTAGTCCAGAGACATCTTTCAAACATGTGGCTAATACCAAGTGAGTTCCCAACTTTAAATGCATAAAACCTGTGGGATGAAGTAGAAGCCCCCCAGCAAACCCCATAAGCCCCTTCATGACAGTCCTGCTGCCTCTCCAGACACCTCTCCCAGAGCCTCCAGCCCGCTCAGCCACCCCTGGTTCTGTGAATGTTTGCTGTTTTCTTTGCTGACAGTGGCTTTCTCAGGTTTGGCAAACTTACTCTCAAGCTTCAAATTTCAGGTCAAATATTCTCCCATGCGGGAAGCCTTTCCCTGTTATCTGGCAGGGATTGACCCTGCCACCTCACACAGCTCTTCAAACATGCCTTTATGAAAATGGCTTTCATCTCATTTTATAATGGCTCCCCTTCTTGTCTGTTTCTGAGCTTCTGGAGGGCAATAAGTATGTCTGGTTCATCTTTAATTCCTATTATTTAGCTTTGTACTTGGTATATAAAAGATGCTTCATAACCAGAACCCTCTTCCCCAGCATTCATGGGGCTGGGAGAAAGACTAAAATTAGTCACAGCTTATCCCTGTTTTCCTTCTACCTGACACCCCAGCTCCATCTAGAACCACAAGAAATTCTGCACACATATGCATATAAACTATCTGACCCCTCTGTCCAGCCTCTGTCCCTCCCCACTGCCAACAGCCACCTGTTGCTACCTTCACACCTACAGGCAGGCACTCCAGCAATGCAGCATACACGTGGGGGCATGGATCTGTGGGAGAGTCCCACATCAGCCCTGGAAGCAGGCTCAGGCCATTTGGACAGGGAATCCACAGTTCTAGGTATGGAAACATGGCCTGGAATTGGGGTGTGTGGGCCCACGGTGGCAATGTCCTGTAGGTCCTATGGACTTCTTGACTTGTGGTTAGCAGTGTAACCAGAGAAAGGACAGAGCCAAGCCCTCCACAGTGTGGAGCACAGATCACTCGGCTTTAAATGCTGTTTATTATGCTATAAAATATGTAAGACAGTGAAGATCCGAGACGAAATATTAAGGTGGGAGAAGTAGGGCTACTTTGAGAGAATACACTATTTAAGAGGATGATACCACAATCCCTAGTGACCAGTTGGCTGAGTTGAGAAAAACAGAGAGAGAGCGCATGGTGGAGGAGGTGGGGTTGGGGTGGGAAATTGAAGATCACTGCAGGTTCTGTTGGTGGGAAGAATGTATTGTGTTATTAGCTCAGAAGGGAGGAACATGTGTGAGGGTGAATTCAGTATTAGACAAGACAAAACATTTAGAGAGAAATGTTCAATAGTTGGCAATACAGTATTCAGATCCCAGGACAGAGGTTGAGTTAGAAGTAAGGATTTGGTAGCCTTTAAGCACATAGGTGATCTTTGAAATTACAGATGTGGCCAAATAGCCCAAGGAGAGTGTAGAGTAGAAAGAGGCTGACAAAGGGAGCTACTGAACAGCTGACAAAGGGAGTCCATGAAGAAGACTGAAGGGAAACAGCCAGGGAGATATATGGGAATCCAGTGCAGAGGGGGTGATGGAGGCTATTGGAGCCAGACAACAATTTCATAAAAGCGAAAGAAAATCACATTGCCAATCACCAAGTCAAGTATGGAAAGGCTGAAGAGTGTCATGGGATATTAATAAATAAGAGGTTACTGGTGACCTTCTTGAGAACAATTTCAGGGAGTGATGGCGGCTGAGGAAAGTCATACTGTACTGAGGAGTAAGTGGAAGGCAAAGATGAGACAGTGTCTGGTTCCTCAAGAAGTTGGGATATGGAAAAAACAAACAAACAAACAAAAAACAGCCACAACTTGAGGATGACACAATTTAGGAATGGTTATTATGTTTCCTGGTTGTGTTTCTTTTTAATATGGGAGAGCCTAGAGCATTTACATGTGGTGAGGAGAAAGAGATGAATGAGAAGGGAAAGTCAAAGATGCAGGAAATAGATGGAAACGCAGTGGAGCAAGGTTCCTGGTACAGATGGGGTTTCCTGGAGAGCAGATGAGGATTCGTGGGCAGGCGGTTTACCAGGCAGTGCTCTGGGAATCAACGCCTGGGTAAGAAGGAAAGGAAGGAGGGTGGGGTGAAGGGAGCAGTGGGGCTGTGATGCAGCCACAATAAAGGCCTCAGCCAAGTTCATGGGGAGCTCTAAAGCTGAGGCAGTCCTCAGGTTTACCCAGAGTTGGGGCCAGGGGCCCAGCCTTTCTATCCCCACATCAGCGGGTCATTGGAGCTTTGCTGCCCTGGGGAGGGAATGTGACCTGGGGCAAGGGGACTCTGCTCAGTCAAAGCACTCGCTAAGGACAGCTGGCAGCTGAGGGCCTCTGCCACAGCCAGGCTTCCAGCAGCTGAAGCCACAAATTCTCATGTCTGGAAGGGGACTCCAGGCTGCAAATGTGCATCAGTCAAGTTTTAACCAGTAAAACCGCATCAGAAGGAGACAGATATTAAGAAATTTATTGCACAGAATTGGTTCACGTGATTATGGGGACTGGCTAGGCAAGTCTGAAATCCACAGGGCAGGCTGTCAGAAAAACAGACTTCAACTCTTGGGCACGGGCCAAAGTTGCTCTGCACAGTCAGAATTTCTTCATCAGGAAGCCTCGGTTCTGCTCTGAAGGTCATTCAGTGGAGTGAACCAGGCCCCCAGATGATCTGGAACAATCTCCCTTACTTAAAGTAAGCTTTAAAGCCTCAACATCCATGGCTTCCTCATTCATGTTTTCTCTTCAGGAGCACAGGAAACGTTTCATTGCCTTTACACCCTCTCTTTCCAATCTTCCCAACTTCCCCATCTTCACCTGTTGGAGCTCCCCGGACTTCCCTCACCTTACTCCCTACCCCCTCTCTCTGCCACTACCCATCACGCACCTTGACTAGCCAGGACAGACAGCCCTGCACTAAACTGCTGTCTCTACAGCTCCAGCTCCACTTCCTTCTGCCCTCAGTCCACCCTCAGAGCTGAGTGGAGGTGAGACAGGAGGTGTAGAGCTGTGGGTTGGCCTCTACCCAGAGTCCCAGATGGCTGCCCCTCCATGAGGATTCAGCTTCCACTGGAGCCTCATGAGGAGCAGAGCATTGTCACTTCTGGGGCAATGAAGAGCCTATTGAGTGTCTGTTTCAGGCTTCAGTTTAAGAGCATTAAAATTTGTCAAATGCAATCTGCTGTAGGCTGTCATTTGGAGTATAAATAAGGTCACTGTATAGCAAAGCTTGTGTTGTTTAATCACCAAGTGTGAGACTCACCTATTTTGCTTCTTTTAGATCAGAAAGTAGGCCTCTGGTAATGCACAATGAAGAAGAAAGTGCCCCCTCAACCCTCAAAATAATTAAAATGGCAAGCAAGGCAGATTGTGAATGACTTAGTTATTTTGGGCAGTTTTCCAAGATCAAAGGTAAAACTGCTGTGATGCCAAACTCTTAAATGTCGTCATCTTCATAAGCAACTTCCCATACAGATGATTATTCTGCATGTAGAAGCAAGTTTGCATCATACATGCTATTACTGGCATAAACCTATTTTTGGCAGTTTAATGAAATCAGTCCCTTTCTCCCTCCCCATAACCCATTTCTTGACTCTCCCTCCATCTAAGAGAAACCCACCCAAGTCCAGAGCATACAGAAAAGGAATCAGGCAAAATTAGCTCTAATGGATTAGGATCAAGATTTGAGAAGCAAAGAATAAGACCTAATCTTGGTCATCTCTGGCTTGTTCTTGGTTTTAAAACAATGTCTCCTTAGAAAGCCAAGTTCCCCAGAGTGGTAGAGGAGTTTAATTTTTCTCCCTACCTTGGATTTTCCTCGACTCACATATTAACAGGACTTCATGACTTCAAAACTCCTCTTTTAACAGCTGAATTATCACAGTACAATTTGAAAAGGACCAGTAGGATGAAACAAGTCAAGGATCTGGAGGTTCGGTGGGAAGAGAAAAAACATAAAGTTAATATGGTTTTGATCACTTTGTTTTTTTGAACATGTGTTTTTGTCTACAAGTATTTTTTGCTTAGAGTAATTATAATTTTTTTTCAATTAAAGTACAAGTTCAGCTACCTTGTTTTTCTATCATCCCCTTTATCTCTCTTTCCCCATTTTTTGGAGATGAGTTCTGGGGTAGATAAAATATAAGATAAACACAGAATTTGAAAAGTTGATGGTTCCCTGTTTAACCTGCCAATTTGGCAGTGCTTGAAGTTAATGCGGATGGCCGTGTCAAGGGCACCAACAGAGCTAGCAGCTTCTCTCTGGCAGCCTACTCTGGAGGAGAAGCATGTGAAGGCTGGGCCTCCAAAGAACAAGCCCTAGAGGCCAGAGGTGGTGGCAAAGGGATCCATCTAATTCCAGTACAGACCACTGAGTCAAACACTTGCACAAAGAGGGTGATCTCCGGGAACTATCCGTGCTACTGAAGCCGGGAACAAGTGGGCCAGAAAGCTTCATCCTGCTGGAGCAGTCAGTTTAATGACTTAATTACACCCCCCCGCCTACACTGCTCTGCCTTCGAATCTAGGCTACGTAAAACGGCTCAGCAGGGAGGTGCTCAGGCCTGGGGTGGCCAGAATGCTGCTCTGGCCACAGGTAAAGTGGAATCTAGAGGCACGTGCCACCCCTGCTTCTGTTCTGTCCTGCTGTGTGACCTGGAGCAGGTTCTGGACCCACTCTGGGCCTAGTTTCCCCCAGTGAAACAGGCTGTTCTGAGGATAAATGAAATAATGCATGTACAGTGCCTCTCTTGATGCCATTCCTCTTCCTCTGTCATGCTGTCCTGCAAAATGGTTCTGGGTTTTGCGGGGCCTGGAGACACAAGAATATTCCAGGGACCATGGAGGAGAACATCGCTGTAGAAAGACAGGCAAGGAGCAGGGAATGCCAACTCTCACATCCTACCACAGGCCCCAAACACAACTCATAAGTATGCTCAGATAGTGTGTCCACTCACCTGTGTTGCTGGCAAGGAATACCAGAGGCTGGGGAATTTATAAAGAAAAGAGGCTAATTGGCTCCTGGTTCTGCAGGCTGCACAAAAAGCATGGCACCAGCACCTGCTTTTGGTGAAGGCCTCAGGCTGCTTCCACTCACGGGGGAAGGGGAAGGGGAGCCAGCCTGCGCAGAGATCACAGGGCGAGACAGGAAGCCAGAGACAGGGGAAGGTGCCAGGATTTTTCTAACAACCAGTTCTATCTAGCTAGGATCTAATAGAGCGAGAACTCACTTACCTCCAAGGGAGGGCATTAATCTCCTCATGAGGGATCTGCCTTCCTGACACAAATGCCCTCCATTTGCCCCTCCTCTCACATTGGGGATCAGATTTCAACACGTGGTGTGGAGAGGTCAAGTATCCAAACCATAGCAAACAGTCTTAATCTGTGTCCTTTTACATATTCGAGGAACGACCAAGCTATTAAAAAACTCATCTAGAGAAGCGTGTCAGAGCCAACATAGCCAAAAGAGGGCTGGGAAATGCAGTTTTCCTGGGATACTGACTTTCCCAAAAATATTTCAGAACTTTTACTCTTGGAATTGTTTCCAGAACTGTTTTACCAGCCACCTAAAAACATTAATCATACCTTCATTTTAGCCCAAAACAGTATTACCCAATTGAGTTATTCATCCTGACAATAAATGACTTTTTAAAAATGCTGATAATGTATTTTTGAAAAGAAGAAGGTTTGCCAGTGCTCAGAAAATCCTAAACACAATCATCAAGTTCTGAAGGAAATTCCCAAAGAAGAATTTTGACGATTTCAAGTGATGGTAGCAGTGTCCCAGAGGAGGGAAAGCATGGCATTGTGGGAGCACAGGGCCAGGAGCACCTGGGTTTGAATGTCAGCTCCCCATTTTCCAGCCCTTGGACATGTTACTTGTCTGGACATCAGCCTCAGAATAACAATAGCCCTGAGCTTCAGGTTAAGGTAAGGATTCAATAAAGTCATGTATATAGAAGACACAGCACACAAAACATTTGCACAATCCATTTTTCCTCTTCTTATTGATGCTTTGAACACAACTGCACTCAATTAGATGTATGAAAATAATATTAAAAATTATAATAGCTAATGTTATTGAGTAATGACTGCGTGCTGGGTCCTACCTTAAGCGCTTTATGTGTATCAACCCACGTAGTCCTCACAACGTCCTATGTAGTAGATACTATTATTGTCCTACTGAGGGACTGAGAGGTTGAGGAATGTGTCTAAGGTTATACAGTGAGCAAACTGCAGAGTCAGGATTTCCAAACCTGGGAGTCTAGGTCCACTACTCGCACGACATTTTACGTACTGCCTTTGCTAGGCATTAGTCATTACTTCATTATTACACTTTATGCATTTCTCAGGGGTGTGTGGATGGGAGTGTGAGTGTATGTGTGTCTGTGTGTGTGTGCGTGCATGCATGCACACATGATATGGGAAAGAGAGAATCCAAGCAGGTGGTGGGGTGGATGACCAGGCTGGATGAGAGCTCCTCTCGATGCCTGTGTTCTGATTACACCAACCAATCTGAACACAGAAGAGTTTTTCTTTAAGAACCTTCTTGGATGCAAACAAAGCCAAGAGCCACAGCAGAAGATTATCGGCTGTCCTCACCAGCAGCTTGAGTTGCAATCACTCCTAAGTATCACTTAGGACTGAAGAACATAGTTTTTGAACTAACCTAGTTGTAGGTAGTTGTTCTTTTTAGTATGCTATAATTTCATACGAGTTGTCTCATATCATCCCATTTTACTGACGATGATCTGAAGGGAAAAATCACTTGCCAAAGATCACCCGGATAATAGCTAGAGAAAGCTATTGAATCAGTTTCCTTTCTACCATATTGCACAATCCCTTTCCTTCTTGGAGGAGTGAAGCTATCCCCTAATTCCTTCCCCCTAGTTTTGTTTTCACTTTCACCCTCTTTCTGGAGGCCATATTGACACTTAGAAAGGTGGAGAATGTGATGCAGAGAGCTGCATGGCGTGAAAGAGAAAGGTGGAGGAGCAGCAGGGCCCTGGGACTGGATGGCTGTTATGGGTGGAGGCCCTGGCTGCTGGCCTTCTATATCCCATAACCAGCCAAGTGACCCATTTTTTTCCAGCTCTGCCCACACAGCATTCACTGTTAATCCTGAGTGGCCATTGGCTGACTGCAGGAGCGGAGCTCCCAAATGCCCTGTGCAGCAGTGACCTTGACACAGCATAGGAAAAGCACTCAACTCTTGGCTCTGCATAGGCCTTTACCCCGGCGTGGCTTAGCACTGCCCTTCCCTAGGGACAGAAGTGACCACACAATGCAGAAGAGTGATGATGGATTTCCCAGAACTCCAGGCTCATTCTCTTTCCCTCTGACTCCAGGTCAAAACCTATACCCAATTACCATGTTCACGCCATTGTTTCTAATTCTTCAGACTTAATATCTGTCTCATATATATATATTTATTATTATTATTTTAATTACAGATGGCTCAGTCCTGAGTACCATGCATCTTGTTGGGCAATCAAGGAGCTTGCCTTCGTGCAAATAAGCTTGGAAAACGAAGCTGGGTGGATATGTGGAAATATTCTAGGTGCAAACAGGACTTGTTTACATAAATTTCGCCCTAGGAAAACATCTGTTGGAAAAGCAATGGCTTGGAGCTGTAACATATAAATATACTTTCTCTAATTCTGTTGATTATGTTCAACATAATGTTAGTATCTTTTAATTAAGCAATTCTTATTTATTACATTATTATTATTATATGTTATCTTATTTTTAAATCATCTCATCTGTTTATCTTGTCTACTTAGCTAGACTGTAAACTCCTTTGGGGGTATTAAAAAAGTCTTTCTTTCTCTTGTGTTTCTCAATAATCCATGACATAACAATATAGACAACTGCCATTCTTTTTGACCACTCCTCATCTGAAACTTCTTCCTCTCTTTAGGAAATCCTTTTATGTGACAGAGCCCAGCTCCTCCTGTAGAAGCTGAAATTCCAGACACTGGACTTCTCAGTCTCCCTTTTCATTAGATATGGACATGTGATCAAAGTTCCACCAATCAGATGGTCTTTGAATATGCTAGTGACATAAAGAAAGGAACATGCAGAATCCATTCTGGTGGATTTGAGACACAATGGCAGCTACATCCAGTTTCCAGAGGCAGCAGGGCCAGTGGTTCTAGCATCGGCATCCAAGAACACTTGCTGATGGTGCAGATGGTTTGAGCTGCAGTGTCCAGGCGCAGTTTGGCTGCTATGGTGTCCTCAATGAATGAATCCTGCAGCAGAATTTACAGTGTTGTTCCTTGCTGCACAGTCTTCAAGCCTTTTTCTCTGGACACTCTAGGAATTCTTTGAGTTTCCCAGTGTCCTTTCAATAAGTAGAGCCTATTTCTGTTGCTTGCAACAAAGCATCCCAAGAGATACAATGTTAAATGACTAAGAACTTCTGACACTTCTTGTCTTTATGAAATTTCAGAAGCCCCTCCCCCAAAGAATATGTATGCAAATAGGGAGGCAGAAATGGACACAGACTATTTAGGGAACAAGGAATAGGAGAGTTTTGTTGAAGCAGAAAGTTCATATAGAAGAATAATGGGAAATGAGGCTTCCAAACTAGACTGTAGACACTGTGGAGGACCTTAAAAAGCCTGACTAAAGAATTTGGGGTTAGCCTACAGGATTGGGGAAATGTGTGCAAAATTAGAGAATTTGGAGTTGTGGCTATGATCAGTCACTTCAGAGTATCTTTAGCACAATATTCGCCCCCAAATGATGGGTAGAACCTGCATATACAGAATATTAACATGGAACAAGGGATTGGAAGTCATATATGTTTGGGAAATAGTGGCTTGGTTGAGATTTAAACGATTTCTCTATCCTGATGAACAAAGTGAATTTCCTAGAGGGCACATTCAGTAGGCAACCCTTCTCTAACTTATTGGATCCTGGGATTTATACTCTTTGAGCACATGGGCCCAAGAGGCCAAAGAAGCCATCCTTGGAAAGCCTGTTTTATCCTCGGGGACTGCTGGTTGAAAGAACGAAAGGGGCCGGGCGCGGTGGCTCAAGCCTGTAATCCCAGCACTTTGGGAGGCCGAGACGGGCGGATCACGAGATCAGGAGATCGAGACCATCCTGGCTAACACGGTGAAACCCCGTCTCTACTAAAAACTACAAAAAACTAGCCGGGCGAGGTGGTGGCGCCTGTAGTCCCAGCTACCCGGGAGGCTGAGGCAGGAGAATGGCGTGAACCCGGGAGGCGGAGCTTGCAGTGAGCTGAGATCCGGCCACTGCACTCCAACGGGGTGATAGAGCGAGACTCCGTTTCAAAAAAAAAAAAAGAACGAAAGGGATGCAGAATGAGCAAGGAGGGCAGGGAAAGGTTCAGAACTTGAAGAGGCCTTAAAAGAGTAGATGCGCTGAGACACAGGCAGTTAGGAGAAGTGGAAACCGGAGGAAACAAGTTTGAAGGAGAGAGGACAAGCTACCAAAGACCCTCTTAATTTTACAGAGAATCAGCCTGGTTTCCAGCTCCCGGCTTAATTTTAACAATTCAGCCTAATGCTTTGTCAGCCTCATGTGAGTAGGTCAGATACTTAGGGATTCTGTCAGAGATACTCTTGGGGCATGAAAAATGTAGATAATAGACCCTCTGCCTTGAGCCACTAGGCAGCTTCCAGGAAATAAAGGCAAGGGGGCAAAGTTAAACTAGAGCAACCTGTGCCATCCAGCAAACTTTCTTACACCCTGGTCACTCCCCAAAGCTACCTGAAGGTTCCGTGAAATACTTCCACCAACTGCCTGCTATTGCCAGGGTTTGCAGGATCTAGGTATATTTGAACAAAGTTAAAATGGTGACTGCAAAGACCACAACAGTTAGGAAAGCTTTTCGTTGTAAGAAACAGAATACTTGACTGAGGCTTATACCATAAGGACATTTCTTAGTTGCAAAACAAAAAGTCCAGAGGTAGGAGGTCCTGGGGTTAGTCTAAACCCTTTCTAACATTTACATCTGCCATCCCTAGCATCTTGACATTTGGTCTGTACACTTATCTCCTCATGACTACAATATGGCTGCCAAAACTCCAGGCATGATGACCCAATTCAAGGCACAAAGAAAGGAAAAGAAGAGTTATTTCAGCATCTCTCCTTCTCTTTTGTCTGTCCCTTTCATCTGGAAAATAAAATCCTTCTCTAAAGTCTCTCAGTAGTCTCCAAATCTCCTTAAAATCTAAAACCCAACTTTCAAAACAACATTATTTTTCTATTTAGCTGTTGAGGTTTACATTGGTCTAGTAGCAGGTTGCTTGATCCTTATAAACCCATTTGTTAAGTCTTTCTCAGAACATACATTTGGAAAACTATTAAATGAAAACATAAACCTTTTTCCCCCACTGCAACTATACATCTATTTTTTTCATAATTACTCAAACCTGGAATTAGCCATCCAGTTTCAATAGTCTAGTATATTTAAATCCTGAGACAGATTTTGATCCTTCCTGTATAAGCACTAGCACCTGCTGGCTATAACTACACCCCCTGTGAACTCTCCAGAACTACCTCTGTAAGTGAATCACTGAAAGAGTGCTCTACTGCCCTTGCATCTCTGTTACGCCTGTGTTTCTAACCAGCCTTTTATGTATTACTGAGTTTTCTTTTATCTTCACTTTTTTTGTGTGTGATTTAGTCAAGACCAATGGTCACTATCTCTATTCCAGGTATCAGAAAATAAGTGACAGAGAGGTGGAGGCCTTAAGTGACTTGCCCAAGGTGCCATGTGTTGGTTCAGTAGTGGAGTTTCGACTCAAGCTGATCCTAGGGGTGGGTCCTCTGAAGTACACCAGTCAATCAGAAGGGACTCCTCTGTGAGTTTTGTTCTTGAAGTTTTAGGAAGTAAGGGCCGGGAGTGGTGGCTCAAGCCTGTAATCCCAGCACTTTGGGAGGCTGAGGCGGGTGGATCACGAGGTCAGGAGTTCAAGACCAGCCTGACCAACATGGTGAAACCCTGTCTCTACTAAAAGTATATAAAAAAAAATAATTAGCCGGGCATGGTGGTGCGTGCCTGTAATCCCAGCTACTCAGGAGGCTGAGGCAGGAGAATCGCTTGAACCCGGGAGGTGGAGGTTGCAGTGAGCCGAGATCACTCCATTGCACTCCAGCCTGAGCGACAGAGCGAGACTCCGTCTAAAAAAAAAAAAAAAAAAAAATTAGGAAGTAAGGCTATAGTCTGGGTTGGAGCTGGCCCAAGGAAAGGGTCAAACTCTGTCTTGAAACAGGAGGTCACAGGAGCTGTGTACAAGTGACACAGGCCATTCACACACACTTGGCTCACAGTGTAATACTACAGACTTTCAGAAGAGTGGAAGAGCTGTTCAGATAAAAATCTTGGAAGGAATGACACATAACATATTAGAAGATTCCTCAGTATTTGACATATGTGAGTTTCATCTGAAATGATTTGGCAACCGTCATTAATTTTCTTTCCCATCAGTAAATGGTAACCTCATAGGGATGGCATTTTTCTTTGCTGCTGCTAGGAAGGGCCTAGGTCACATTCCAGAGAAGGATGCTTTCCTTGCGAAGCATGCCATTCTTGAGGCAAGATAAAGAGAGAGTTAACTATTTGAAGACATTGTCAACTTCATTGACAACTAATAAACTTACCTATCTTTTATTGTTGCTGTAACTTGTCTCCTTTCCCAGCAAAGTGTGATAAGAAGAGGAGTAAGACTGCTCAGACTAATGAAGGAACACCAGTTTGACAGAATTCAACTTAGTGTTTCACAACTACTGTTTGTATTCTGGGGCTGTATGAGTTTTATATGGCATCTATTGAGTGTCTATTTTTGAAATGCAGTGTGATTTATTCAAATTTTGGACATTCTTTCTGCTTGACAATGCTGGGGGGTAAGGGAGATGGCAAAAAAGAATCAGGAAGGATGTCACTTGTGGTTCCTTCTAGTTTTGCTCACACTGCTTAAGTTAAGGAATCCTTGCTTAAGTCAAGGAATCCTTGACTTTTAGAGCCAAATGGAAGCTGAAGTGCCATAACCCAACTCACTCCATTCTTTATCCAGCTCAGAAACGAATTGCACCACAACCCTAACAGATAGCTCTACAACTCTGCTTGGTGTCTGCAGTGACAGGGAGATGAATATTACAAGTGACTATTAATTCAATTTTTGGAACCATCCTACCATAAAAAAAAAAGTTATTTTCTTTTTTTGACCCAATTTGACTCTTTGCAATATGCCCCCATTAACTCTAGTACTGCCCCTAGAGTGAGAGAGAGCAGTATAGCAGAATGGCAATGATCATTCTGGCTCTGGAGCCAGATGGCCTGGGTTCAAATCCAAGTTCTTCCACTTCTTTGCTGGGCGCCTGTGCCTCATTGTCCCCACCAGCAAAATGTTAATTCTGTTGGTGCCTACTTGATAGGGTGGTCATGAGGAAGAAATGGGTTCATATATGTAAAGAATTTAAACAATGTATGGGACTTGGTAGGCACATAATTAATGCTAGCTATTGGCAACATTATTTCATCTCATATACCTTTTTTTGTTTTGAGACGGAGTCTCGCACTGTCGCCAGGCTGGAGGCTGGAGTGCAGTGGCGCGATCTCGGCTCACTGTAATCTCTGCCTCCTGGGTTCAAGCAATTCTCCTGCTTCAGTCTCCCAAGTAGCTGGGACTGCAGGCAAATGCCACCACACCCAGCTAATTTTTGTATTTTTAATAGAGACAGGGTTTCACCATGTTGGCCAGGATGGTCTCAATTTCTTGACCTCATGATCCGCCTGCCTCAGCCTCCCAAAGTCATATACCCTTTCTTAAAAAAAAAAATGCTATTTGAGGCACTGCACTGAGTGTATTCTGAAGCTCTGTTCAGTGAATGCCATGATTGGTAAGTAATGTCTGCCACTGGTAGAAGGTAAAATGATGTCGCATATGTCACATACTTGCCATCTGTCATCCAATCCTGTTTTCTCATGACAGTTTTAAAAAATGTTAAACAAAATAGGAAAATTTCCTGTCTCAGCCTTTTCTCATCCAGGCTAAAGCACCTAGTAGAAATACTGAAGTCTGTAACTTCTGGCTGATATCAAAAGATAACCCCTCAAGGCGTCCTTGAAGTGGGCTTAAAATCAGAGCAAGAGAGAGTATTTTATTTTTTCATTTATTACCTTCTATTAAAACCTCTCAATACCCAAGAATGCCATAATCATTTGAAATCTCTCTAAAAACACTGATTTTTCACAACTTAATAATGAAATTAGTTTTCTCCTACCACCCATTGCACACACATTGCTGTTGGCATGTAGTGTGTTGCTGTGGAGAGAGCATTAGATGGGGAATTAGGGAGTGTTATGGCCTGAATTATGTCTCACCAAAGTTCATATGTTGAAGCCCTAACCCCTAGTCGGACTCTATTTAGAGACAGGGTCTTTAAGGAGGTAATTAAGCTTGAATGAGGTGATAAGGATGGCACTTTTCTTCAAGAAAACTGACTTCCTTATCAAACGGGAAGAAGCCTCATGAGGGCATGCATGCAGAGGAAAGACCAGGTGAGAACACAGCAATAAGGTGGGAATTAACAAGCCAAGGGGAAAGCCTCACCAGAAACCAACCCTGCTGACACCTTGATCTTGGACTTCTAGCCTCCACAACTATGTGAAAAGTACTCTCTTGTGTAAGCTGCCTATCTGTGGTGTTTTGCTGTGGCAGCCCTAGCAGACTAATAACAAGATGAGATCTAGAGCTCATTTTGCCACCAAGAAAGTACGTGACCTTCAAGTATTCAAGCTTTCCAAATTTCAATACTGGAAAGTGTTTTATCCCTTGAGAATTAATATCATATGCTTCATCTGAGTTCCTGCCTTGAGGTGGGTGGTGTGCTTTGGATGGTGGGAAAATAAAAGTTTTGTAGCAGATTATCTTGTAGCCTCAATTCTGAATCCTGTGCAGCTCCTCCAGCCTAGAAACAGTCCAGGGGAAAATACGTCCTTGATCCTTGAATCCACAACTTCAGTCCTTTCCACATTAAACAAGTCATCTCACTTTCTTCCGTGGAATTAGGAGATCTCGGCCCCCATCACAAAAGCTCTGCCCAGACTCCTCATTTTTCCTCTTGCCCCATACCAATCCCCAAAACAACCTAATTTTCTAAAACAAGGAGAGAAGGATATGAAAGAGAAGTAAAGACAGATACCTTTTCCCTAAAGACCCTGATCTTAACTTATTTAAAGTTTGTCCAAAAAGAATCTTAGGATCATGAGAAATCCTTGGTTAAAAAGAGCCTCAGAGGTGTTCTGGTCCAACAACTCAGCCAATTTAACACCCCTAATGTTGACTGAGGCCTTATGGGTAATAGTCATAATTATTATGTATTTATACCCACTGGGAAGTCAAGAAGGATTTCGGGTAGCTGGAATCACAATAACAATGGCTCCCAACTAGCAATCTGATGTTTTCTACAACATCTCAACCCAGCAGTCTAATAGTACAAACACAAATACCCAAGCATTAAATGTCCTTCCATCTGTGGACCTGTCTGACTACAGTCAGAACCTCAGGACCTTCCCAAATCATATGATTTCAGTCCTACTTTGAAAGCAAAGGAAATGAAGTCTAGAACAATACAGTGATTGTCTTAGGTGTTGCTGCTAGTGAGTGGCAGAGTTTGTGTTCAGATTCTCGTCTTGCCCCCACCCTAGGGCTCTGTGGGACCCTCCAGTCTATAAGGTCATCCAGTCTGTGATCATCCCTGGGTCGCATCTGCACATTCCCATCCGGTGTTTCAGGTCATCCCTTTGTAGCCATATTTAGGCAGCATGGACCAGCCACCTCACTCAGAGCCAACCCAGTTTGACTGTCTCACCAGGACAAAAGGTGAAGAGTGGGTCTAGTTCATAGCCTTGGACTCTGTTTTTGATACAGAGGTATTTTTATCTTCTTTTCCCTGATTTTGTTCCCTGTTTCAGGATACTAGAAAATCCCCCCACCACCCCACCCCAATCTAGCAGTCTTTTCAATTAATAGGACTTGGTCACTCCTAAGTCTAGTATTTAGATCTCTATTTTAATACACTCTTCACCTGTATATTCTCATAAGCCATTCAAGTACCACAAATTTTAGGATTACTCAGAGATTGTTTGACTTAACTAATTTATAGAAATATTTTCCCAAATAAACAAGAGTGAGTTTCTTCCAAAATAAAAACAGACTTTACTTAGAAGTCAACCAGAGTTCCTAGAACAGGATTAAAGTCAAATGATGCTTTTGATTTTGGGACCTGGTTGCTTTCTTGTCTCTCTGACCCTTTCCCACCCCCACTCCCTCACTGAACACTCCCATTGGCTCTTCCTGCTGATAGTGACTTTAAAAGAATCAACCACAGTATTGTTATCAGCCCTGTGGTTTCAGTTCTCATTTGTGCCTATATTTAGACTGGAAGAAAATAATCTCTTTCCATTGCCCTGGAAATAAGAGACTGTTTTTAAGTAAGTTAATGGATCACCTACATTTGGAAATCCCCTGTAAATGACGTCTTTTTGCTATGAAGGAAGACATGCTAAAGCTTATGAAGTGAGGAAGTTGCTATCTGGTGGAGTGATTATGACTTTGATAGTCATAGGTCTATGACCACTTAGTCTCCATATGCATTGGGCCAGGCCATAGGGCAAGGGCAGGAGCTTGGGTGCACGACCGTATGTGGGAACAAGCATCCCATTTGTACCCTAATAAGAACACAGGTGCATGCTGCTCGAGAAGAGTGTTGATAAGCACAGTTCTAAAGAACAAGCACCAAAGGATGTCTCCCCTAAATAAGAACCAAAGTCTGATATTGGACTTAGAAAAAAAAAACCATGAATTAGAAAGAATCATGGGTTGTAACAGATACCTAACCCAAACGTATCATTTTCGTATTTTCCTTTACTGGCTTTGAAGAATTATTTTTTTTCTTCCTTTATACCATTTTCGCTGAACAAAATTCTTCCAACAATTGGAATTGGAACAGTTGGAGTTTTTCTCTAAGAAAATTCTTCCCATTCTCAACCATTCTTGAGTGGAAGGGAGAGAGGGTGTCTATCTTTTTACCTTATGAATGGGAAAATCCATGTAATAACTCAGAGTAGAATAAATCTGAGTATGTGGTGGGGAGAAAGCATCATAAGGTGTTTTCAGGGTCAGCCTTCAGTGAACATGCAAAGAATGCAATTTGTCCTTCCTTTCTTATACTCTATGCTCTTAATTCACTTAAAGGCTGTCCAGGACTCCATATGGAAAACCTCATTATCCCTCCATTCTGCTTCCAGGAGCCCCTGGTGTGATTGGAGGGAATCTGGAGAAGACGCAATGTCCCCAACTCCAAAAATCTTCACTCCTCTCAATATTGGTGACACTGAAAATCACTTCTTTGGGAAGGGTTCCTTAATTGACTTACCTTTTGTTCAAAATGTAAGTCCTTAGAGGCCTGGGGCATTAGGCCATTAGCAGTAAAAAAAAAAAAAAAAATTTTGGAGGGAAGGGGAAGTGGAAAAAAACTAGTGCTGACTTTTAAAAAAATTCTAAATATTGGATCTTGCCTGAAACTTTAGGTACTGATTGCTGGCTTCTTGACCTGATTCACCTTCCAGATATTTTGGCTCTATCTATCTCCAACACAGTCTGACTCTCAAATTTAATGAATCTTACACTTCAGGGCCACTCACTCGCAGAGGTGCCTTCCCAAGACCTTGGGAGAAGCCCTAGCTATGTGTTCATGTGGTTGTGCGTTTTTGTCGAATTTGCAAATACAGTATATTTTTACTTTACTTGGCTCATACTGCTGTCTGTTTCCACTCCAGTGTCCCCTCCCTTATACTTGATGTCCTGTGAGGGATTGATGTGGAGGGAAGGATAAGGAATTATAAACACATATTCACTTGTAATTGAATTAATGCCTAAACAAATCTTTATTTTGATGCCTGTCTACCTTCTTGCAATTTTAAATTATTTTTCTTACTGAGGTCCCCAAATTCTTCAGGCTCCACAAAACCTGAAGGCAGATGTCCCTGACTTCTAGGCTTCCTGCCATCACATAGTTATTGGTCTCATTTCATCTTCGCCTTCTGTGCTGATATTCAATAACTTCTACCTGTTAAACAAATAATGTTTGGTTTTCCTGGTCCCCCACTATGGCTTGACAAAAGTACATCATAGAAAAGAGACAGCAAATGAGGGCGATGCTGAGAAAATAGTTAACTGAGTGAAGAGGAAGAGAAAAGAGAATCCAGAACATAAATTGACAAGTTTTCTCATACATCCTGGTGTTGGTGGCGGTGGTCAAAGGAGAGGGTCTTCATGCGTGGAGGATCAGAGGAGAAGACTCATCAACTTCTGTTTGTTTGGAAGGCCGAAATGAAACATTGCCATGCTGGTTGAGAACTGAGTGATATTCCAGCCTGAGATGGAGGTGGGGGGAAAAAGGGAGGAGGCAGGATAGGGAGCTAAAATGAATTAAGGAAAACACATGGTCATCCGGAAAGGAAATGGAGTTATGAAAAGAGATGGAAAAAACAGTTCTTCCAGGATAATGTCTTTTGTTGGTCCCCAACGGGAAGCTCAGTTGAGACATGAGGAAGCTGGAAGAATACGATGGAAGCCCAGGTTACCTGACACAAGGAAAGAGGGCCGAAGGGAAAGGCGAACAGTAGGGGACAGGGACCAGGGGTCACGTTTTTCTTGGCATTGAAATATTTTCAAACAAGTTATTTTTCAAAAGTTTCCAAGGAGGATCCTCTACCAGTTTCCAACCTCCATTTGGGATTTGAAACCTACAGGAAACAAAGACCCTTCCCATGACCTCTTTTCTTCCTCTCTAAATTAAATTTGGATGCAGAGAGCTGGTTAAGCGGAGGCTGGAGCCTTCTGCTGTGCCTGAAAGGGTGGCCTCTCCCTGATACAGTCTTAGGGGCTGCTTCTGCTCCCAATTAGCAGTTGTTTTGGCAAGTTTGGGGACATCGTTTTGATTTTTGGCAAGTCATTTAAAGATCTGGCTTTCAAGTTCTTCCATCTGTAAAATAAGGAATTTGGACTAAAATCATTGGTTCTTAACATTGTGAGGGGTGGGGAAGGAATGGTTAATGACTCTTTTTGGAAGAGGCTGAAAGCTACAGAATTACTCCCCTGAAGCAGGCACATATGTCTGCTCACATATAATTCTGCCTACAATTTTAAGGGTTTGTGGACCTTACAGTAAACAGTTCTCCAATGTAGTTATCCTCCTGGCAGAAGGGCTATACTTCTTTACCCCCACTGAACTCAGGCATTGGCCAATGGGATGCAAAGGGCCCCCCTTCTGTGTTGAAGAATTAAGAGCTTAGCTCTCTTTTCCTTCTGCATTGAGGCCAGCAATATTCCTGATATTGCATTTCTATCATGTCCAGGAGTGAGTATGTTGATGGTGCAGGAGCACCATCCCAGCCAACCCTGTATTATCATGTGGTATGAGTAAAAAATGACGCTTTGTTGCTTTGAAGCCACTGAGATTCTCGAAGTGTTTGTTACCACAGCATATCCTAACCCACCAGGACTGAAAGAATCCTTGAGTCCATTCGTGCACTCTAGAGCTTTCTATGAGCCTCAGGTTATCAATTCTGAGTCTAAATCATTTCTAACATCTTTTCATTTCTGAAAATGTTTGAGTCTGCGAGACAAAACTTAAACATGCAATTTCAGGTTTTTGAATTACCTGAACTCCCACTCTGCCTGGTTCATAAGGAATGTCCATTTGGTTTAATGGAATGTCTCATTTTGGAGTCAAGCGATCAAATTCGCAATTCAAATGGAAGACTCACCTGGCTCATCTTCACAAGGCAGTGAGATATTAAGGGGTGGCCCGAGGTCTCACAGGGGATCTCCTAGTGACAGATAATGGAGGGGATCCTTTCAGCCCCAGGCCTGCTGTGGGTGCTCCCTAACTGTAGTCTCATTTGCAGTAGAAGGAAAGAGATAAATCAAGAAAACAAATAAAAGCATACTTCTGAAAGCTTCAGATGACAAAAGAAGCCAAGTTAAGAGGCAGGATGTCTGCACTTTGTTTCTATTTATGGAAGACAAAGTTTAAACAGAGCTCTCCATTCAGAATCCGTCTGGCTATTAAAATTGCCTTCCAAGTTATTATCAGCAAGGAAACGGACGGCATTTAAATCTTTCCCTGTAGTGCGTTTGTATCTGGAGATGTTTCACATGTGTTTAATTCGCTGATCAATTTTACCTTGTCAAAACAGAGAATGGTCTGTCAAAAACAGGATGAAGCTCATTAGTGAGATGCAGGAGATAGCACAATGGAGGGAGAATAAACAGACTACCCAGAAAGGAGGAAACAAGAGCCTATTCAGGAAGCAAGTGGGAATAGTAGAAAATGATACAGTAGCCAAGGCAGACCAAAGGCTAATGGACTGTACTGCTACTTACTAAGTGATACTGAACAGGGGAGAAAAATGTCCATGATTTGCCATGTGATGGTAGTTCATAGTGTGGGGCCTGATAAGTCAGCAAAGCAGATTAACGGATTTTCTCCATTCTAGATGGCATGTGATTTTCCTAGTTAAACATTTCTGAGGTCAGGTCTTATCATACTTGATGTGTAGATCTTATAAGGTAGAATTTTCCCCACTCTTCACAGATGTAATTGACGATGGGATGGTTTATGACAAAGTGTATGAGAGAGAGAGAAATATGAAAGTGAAGTTCAAATAATAATTAAGAAATCAAGATATTACATAGCACAGAAAATCCAGGCTTAAGATTTTAAATGTCATTTATTTTTGGACTGGATTACACCTTCGTGTAATTCAAAATTTAAGTTTCAAAAGAAATATGGCAAAAGTCTCCCTCCCAATCTTGTCCCCCAAATGTTCAGTTCTCCCACCTGAAAGCTATGTTACCAGTTTCTTGTATATTCTTCCAGAGATGGTTTATTTATATGTCAGTGAGGATATATATAATTCTCCCTTTACCTATTCAAATGACAGAATACTACATACACTTTTCTTTCTATACTTTGCTTTTCTTTCAGTGCAACAATATATCTTGGAGATTATTCTGCAGAACATCAAGAGTTTCCAATTCCTCTTTTACAGTCGTATAGTGTTCCATTTTATAGAACTACAAGGATTTATTTAACCTGCCTCCTTAAAATGGACATCTAGATTGTTTCTCATCTTTTGCTATTACCAACACTACATTACAGAATGACATTGTATTCATATCATTTTGTACATGTGTGAGTAGGAGAAATTTTAGAAGCGGAATTGCTGTGTCAAAAGGTATGTGCATTGGTATATTTGATAGATATTGTCTATTTGCCCTCCACAGAAACTGTACCATTTATATTCCTGTTAACAATGTATGAGAGTGTGTATTTCTTCACATCCTTTTCAATATTGTGTCATAATTTTTATCTATGAGAGTATCTATTTTTCTACATCCATTTCAGTATCGTGTGTTATCATGTTTATCTTTGACACTCTCTCAGGTAAAAAATGGAATTCCAAGGTACTTTAAAAAATTTTTTAATTGAAATATATTTACAAAGGTATATTGGTCCTAAGTGTGTAGCTCAATGTCTTCACAAATAAATGTGACCAGCACCCAGGATAAGAAACAGGACAGGACTGAGAGCCCAGTAACCTCCCTTTTATACTTCTTTCCAGTTCAGGTAGTTTTTGCTTTTCTTTCATTATGAGTGAAAGTAGCCACCTTTTAAAAATCATCTATTTTGAAATACCTGTAAATTGATTTCACAGGAGTCAAACATCTTTTCTTGTTTTTAACGGCCATTTATATTTCCTTTTCTATGAATTGTATGTTCCTATCTTTTGGGCATTCTTTGATTTTTCTCCTTAATTTGTAGAGGTTATTTTAGAGATAAGGACATTTCAGTCCTCATTAGGAAAGATCTGAGCATTATGCTAAAATTCATCGATCGTGGTTGACCCCTTAGAATGGATATTAAGCATTTGGAATTTTAGAAAGTCAGTACTGGGTAAAGCAGCTCAATGATCACTATAATCAGCCCAGACAGCCTTTCCCTGCAGTTGACCAGAGCCTATGCAGCCATTGCCACTCTCTCTTTTAACTTATAAGCTTGACCCTCTCCACCTCCATCCCCAGCCCTTCCCTCTGTCACCTCCCACCCCAAAAGCCTTGCATAAGTGGGTTCTTCTGTCAAGTGAGTGATGGCTCAAGTATCAAGCAAATATGTTTCAGGTTACCAATAGAAAACACGAACAGATTAAAGGAAAAACCCCATTAAACAGGAGTATCTGAGAAGACTCTGGGGAAACATTTGGAAAAGAGACTCTTCTAGGAGACAGTTGCCTGCTCCCAGATCACTGGTGTCTTTCCAGGCTGTCCCATCCAGCTCAGTCCCCCACATAAAACCACAGCATTCCTCCTTGCCTGGTTCAGAAAGGGCCTCCCAGGGACTGTCCTCACAGGAGGGGAGTTTCCCTTAAAAACAAAAGCAAGTAGGAGTTTTCTGCTGCATGTTTGTGGCTTTTTTCCCCCACTCCCTCCGACTGGACAGTCACCTCACGCCACATGCTTTCCAGCAAACACTCGTCACCCGATAAATCATGTGACCCCTTCTGTTTATTTAGAGGTGCTGGCTGACTGGGGCCTCTCATCCAGCCCCTGCTCTGTAACCAATTTCAGAGTGGTTTTCATCAGAAAGGGGAACTTCTGAGGACCAGATAAGGCAAACTATTCATTTGCATGGAAGAGCTCCCTAGGCCATTCCCTGGGATGCCAGGAGAATTAGGGAAACCTCAACACAGTTTATGAAGCTGCCAAAAAGCATGTGCTAGAGAACACCAGCTCCGATTAGTTCCTACACAGGATGGAGTAACTGTAGGAAGTCTTCTTTCAAATGTAATTTGAGGTTCATTTTTGACCCTCATTTAGCACTTTAGATTCTGGAATCAACAAACATTTTTGCTGAGTGCTTTGGCAAAACCTCAGGCTGAACTATTTTAACTGTTTTTTTTCTTTTCTTTTCTTTTCTTTTTTCTTTTATTAAGAGGCTACTTATAATGAGAAGAAGGTGGAGTCTGCTTTTGACCAAATGAAATGCCTGGCTCCAAGGGCAGGACAGCATATCTCAGAGTGGGCTCGGGAACTACTCAGTCAGTATGGCCATAAAGCAAGTTCTCCAGGCCCCGTCCCAGGCCTGAGGAATTAGAATCGCAAGAAGTTAGGCTCCAGAAACATGCTTTTAAACCAAAAAAGTTCTTCAGGTGAATGTTATGCTTACTGACATGTAACAGCTCTGCTTCTAAAAGCACCGTTCTGATGAACCAGAAGTGGCTCATAGCTTCTTGAGCCATGGACCATCAACTGTAACATGAAAAAGTTACCGTGTGGAGAGGAAAGAATCCTTCACCTTTGATTTGCCTTTCTAGGTCTTTCAATCTCCCTTTAATCCACTCGATGGCTAGTTTTTCAAGATAAATGGAAACTTTATTCAGTTTGTTGTTGCTTTTAAGTCCTTGGCCACTAGGAGAGTCCATGAAGGGCAGATATCTTGTGATAGAAGGAGTGAGCACTGAAAATGCGTCCGCATAACAGATTCGTGACGTGCAGATCCTGAATGGAGTAGGGTGGGTGGGGTAAGTAGAGGGAGAGAACCAAGTGTTTTTCTAGGCAGTTATTCAACCAAACCATTACTTCAAATATCCAGACGTCATTTTAAAGCCTGGTCTGACTGTTGCCTCAGGACCCAGTTTCTTAGCTTTGAGTGAATGAATTGAGGACAGAGAATCTGTTACGAGTGACAGCTGCCTATTACTAAAAGCCTTAGGAAGACCTGACAGCATCAAAACCTCTTCACCTGAGCTGATCTTGGAGGCAAGGTCACCGCAGCATTACTGCCACGCAGGAGCTTTCCTGTGGGCTCCTGAATGCAGCCCAGGACGGTGACTGAGCAGTGGCTGTGTGGTGCCCCAGGGACACTGAACACTAGGCTTTGGGGGTACAATCTTCAGCAGAGGTCCTCCACCTTGTTCACTTTTGGCACCAAAACAGTGAAGCACATTTGCACAGGGACGATGAGGGCTCAGACACTATCAGTAGGGACCAGCATGGATGGAAGACCACAGGGTGGACCACAGGAAGACCATACTGTCCTCAGTGTTCAGGACTTCAAAGATTGTATAATGGAAGCTGCTTTTAGTTAGTGAGAAACAGAATACCCAATTAGAACAGCCTTGAATATCAAGGGTTCATCGTGGTACACATCAAGAGGTTCCAGAGAGATAACCTCAGCAACATAACGCTGTCAGAAGGCCACGGCTCTTGGTGATGCTCTCTCTTCCCCTCATAACAACAAGACGGCTGCCGCTGCAGGTCCAAGCATCATGCCTCACATGGATGTGCTCAAGAGGCAGGAAAGAATGGAGTTTTGCCTCACATGCCTTTGTTTTAATTAAATAGGAAATTCCCTTCTCACACTCTCCTCCTGAGGTAGGAGATGAGGCTTGGACACTGGACCAAATTGAGGACGAGCTAAAACAAGGACAAGGCAGAAGCAGCTTTCCGTAAGACAGCCCACCAGCATGCCATCTAAGTTTACCATCACCATGGCAACAACAGGGAATTACCACTTCTTTCCATGCCAATGGCCTGATGGTCCAAAAGTTAGCACCCCTTCCCTGGAAATTTCTGCATAAACCACCCCTTAGTCTACATGTAATTAAAAGCAAGTATAAATATGACTGTAAGACTACACTGAGCTGCTACTCTGGACACACTGCCTATAGGATAACCCTGCTCTGCAGGGGCAGTCACATAGCTATGACGCCACCACTTCAACAAAGCTGTTTTCTTCTACCCTACCACCGGCTCACCCTTGACTTCTCTCCTGAGCAAAGCCAAGAACTCTTGTAGGCTAAGCTCCACTTGGGGACTCACTTGCCCTGCGTCACTCTCACCCTATGGAAGATCCCAGAAATCCACAGTCACATACCCATCCCACACTCCAGGTGAAAGGAAGGGTAGGTTTGCTGCACAGTCTCAGCTTAAACTAACCACGTTCCATTTGCCTGGGCTTGGGGAAGGACCCACCTTCCCTGAGTATGTTGCTGTCCCACAGTTGAATAAAATCAGGATTTCAGCAGCAAAACAGAAAAGTTCAATGACTTCTAAACAGGCCATGGAAGATGGACAAGAACCTGCCAAAAGGATCTAGCATTATCTTTGGTAAGGAGTTCCTTCCTAATGACCAAGAATAAATTTCCTGCTCTGGAGAAAAGGGGATGCAAAGTAAGATTTAATTTGATTTTAGAAAACTGAGAAGTGGCATTTTTCATCTGAGTGTTTTGTTTGGTTTGGTTTTCCGGGGGTAAAATTTGGTTTACATCTCAGAACTTGGGATGTCTGAGTAAACTCTTAGGCTTGTCAAGAGGTCCTGTCCCTCCAGCTCCCCAACAGGCCTTCCCTGCTCATGTTTCTCCATCAGCCCTTGTGCTGCAAGAAGTGTGGGTCTGGGTCAGACATGTGTGCATGCACTGGCATTTTCCACTGAGGGGTTTCTAGTAATTTCTTAGTGAGTTTCTGAAACCTCCAAGCTGGACTTTTTTGTTGTTCTTTTTCTTTTTTGAAGTTAATAAAGCCTGAGTAGTGAATGAGGCCATCTTTAAAGAGTCATGTGTACTCAGCAACTTTGGTGTGTTAGTTTGTCTTCCAATCTGTCTCACTCGGGGTGCTTATCTCTTAGAAAGGGAGATTATTACCACAGAGACTGGGCTGGAAACCGCTTCGCTGACAGGTTTAAGAGTCTTAGCAAAATAAACAGCCGAAAAGGCAAAACTGTGTGCAAAATGGCAGGCTTCATTCTCTCTATGTGGCTCAGCTGGGTAGAGAGGGAGCTGGAATCAAAACAAAACAGAAAGCATCTCAGCAACACTCTGAGAGTTTGCGCTTCATGTGGGAGGGCGGTGGGGTGGGGGCGAGCGTTGGCATTTCCTTCTGACCAAGTAGTTCTCTCCTTTTACAGAGACAATTGCTAAACTGGCAAGCCCGTCACCATACCTGTTGATCTGGTTTATGATTCATGCCTTAAAAAACCCTAGAGTTGTGATGGTTCCTCTTCCTGTTTTTCATACCCAGAAAGCTATGTAAGTAATGGAATTCTGCTGTTGAGTTTCTCTGGAGCTTGCTTTGCAGGACCAGCTGAAGATCCTTTTCCTTGGATTTGGCAAAATCCAAACTAGGACCAATGCATGCAAATTTGCAAGCAACTTGAGAACAAAAGAGTATCATTTATTTTTCTCTCTCTCTTCCCAGCACCTCCAGCACAGTATTGGGAAAATACTAGGCACTCCATAAATGTTAATTAAATGATCAGATGAATAAACGGATAAATTTGCTGTCTCCTTGTAACAGTACTCTAGAGTATTGGGAAGTAAAAGTGTTTCCACATATAAATTTATTCTTCTTGTTTTAATGCTGGTGGCAAAATTTCCAGCTAACTCAGAACAAAAGAGCAAATTAGAAAGCTTAACTCTTACCCCAGAATCTATTAGGAAGGAGAGAACCTATTTAGGTGGGACTTTGTTGATTGACGAGCGTTCAAGAACAATTAGAACATTTGTCAGTAATTGAGGTTTTGCTATAACTCTTCCACTTTTAAAAGTGTTTGGGAGATTCAGGTAGAACCTGCCATCTCTCCCAAAGTTTAAGAATGCAAGGCAGAACTCAAGTGACTTTTGCAATTGAGGGAATAGATGGCTCCATCTCTTTTTGGGACATCTAGAGTTTGTGTGTTTCTTTTTGACTCAGGTCAAGAAAGACCCTTTTCAAAGAGTGCATAGACCATGTAACCTTAGGAGTTTAGGGTAGGAGTTCAGCAGGAATTTGAATCCTGACTCCACATGTCACTATGCAACCTAAACGAGGGACTGTCCTTCTCTAAGTCTTCATTTCATCATCTATAAAAGGGGGCTCTAAAAGACAGTTGTGAGAATTAAATGGGATAATATGTGTAAAGCATGTAGCACAGTGCCTGGCCCTCCATAAGCTCTCATAAGGGAGCCATCTGTCATTTTTATTATTGCCATCACTATCATCATCGCCAGTTTCCTGTACCAGAACATTGTACAACAAAGAGGTTTGGATCAAGATCATTTTAAACCTCTTTTCTGAGAGCATGGATCCTGAATCCATGAAAATGTATTTAACTTGGTCATGAACCTCAATTTGCTTGGTTACTGTACATGTGGGCTGAGGTTAAGTCAGTCCAGGATAGATTCCCAGAAAGCAGATGCACAGCCCAGCATGGACACTGTCTGGCCTCAGCAGCAATGACATACTAAATGACAATGCTCCTCCACCTATTAATTTTGTTTTCAAAGGGGCAAATTAGAGAACATCTGATTACAGTCACACTGCTTACTTTTTTTTTTTTTTTTTTTTTTGAAACAGAGTCTTACTCTGTCACCCAGGCTGGAGTGCAGTGGCATGAACTAGGCTCACTGCAAGCTCCACCTCCCGGGTTCATGCCATTCTCCCGCCTCAGCCTCCAGAGTAGCTGGGACTACAGGTGCCCTCCATCATGCCTGGTTAATTTATTTTTGTATTTTTAGTAGAGACGGGGTTTCACCGTGGTCTCAATCTCCTGACCTCGTGATCTGCCCGCCTCAGCCTCCCAAAGTGCTGGAATTACAAGAGTGAGTCACCATGCTCGGCCACACACTGCTTACTTTTTAACTACCAGTCCCACCCATTTCTACCAAAAAATAAAAAAATACAATGAAAGCCAATAAAAGACATTATGTTTAAAGATGGCTTTTGCTGGAAACCACCAACCCAGCATTGGAGAAGTAGCTGAGCCAGAGGAGAGACCCTGTAGCCTAACTGATGTAGATTCAGACACCAGCTTGGCATCTTCTGGTCCTGTGAGCTGGTGCAAGTCACTTGACTTTTCGATGCCTCCATTTCCTTATTTGTAGAATGGAGATAATAATGCTTATGTGACATCTCTAAGGGTTAGAGATGGTACATATAAAGCATTCCTAATAAAGAGATTAGGTGCTCAATAAAAGTGGTAGCTGGTTCCAGGATTCTGGTTATTATTCAGTCCCTGGTTGTTATTAAATCCAAGACTTAGGGAAAATGGCTCCTGGAAGCATATTAATAATGATGCTCAAATCTACTTATGGTAAGCCAGGCAATCCTCTACACCCTTTACATATATTAACTGGTTAAATTCTCTCAACAATCCTATGAGGCAGGTAATATTATTACCCCATTTTACAGATAAGGGAAATAAGGCACAGAAAGTCCAAATACCTTATCCAAGACCCCAAAACTGGTATCAAACAATAGCAGGTATCATCTCAGGCAGTGTGATGCCAGAGTTCCTGCTCTTGGCCACTCCTCCAGGCTACCTCTCTTAGGTGACCCAGAAAGTGATGGGGTAGAGGACAAGCCTGCATCTTCCCCTCCACTTGGTCTGTTGAATGGCCTAGAGGCAGAGACATTCCCCTAGCATGTCTTAAACAAGGTCAGGGGAAGAGTCACACCCTCCCATAGGAATTTTCCAACTTCCCACTAGACCTACTGGGACTAAATCTAAGAAAAATGGATAATATATCAATAGCAACTTAAAAAAAAATTTTGGAAGGAAAACTCCCTGGCAGAAGTCCAGACTTCTGAGATAAGAGACCCCAGTCTTATTTTGGGCCATGTGGCTTAATGAAGAGCCTCCTAACTTTAAAGTCAAATGAACTCATAATCATATGTTATTCCTGATATTTTTTGGCCATGAGACCTCCCTCACCCTTAGTCTCCTCAGCTGTGAAAAGAGTTTAATAAAACTTACACTATGGAGTTGCTCTGGGAATTAAATGAGATAATACACTGAAACTCCCTGCACAATACCAGAAATTTAGTTGGCTCTCAGTGAAGGAGCATCATACACTCTAATATGGTTTGGCTGTGTCCCCACCCAAATCTCATCTTGAGTTGTAGTTCCCATAATCATAATCCCCATGTGTCATGGGAGGGATCCAGTGGGATCATAAGGGTGGTTACCCTCATGCTGTTCTTGTGATACTGAATGAGTGTCTCATGAGATCTGATGGTTTTATAAGTGGCTTTCCCCTCTTTTGCTCAGCACTTCTCCTTGCTGCCACCATGTGAAGAAGAACATATTTGTTTCCCCTCCCTCCATGACTGTAAGTTTCCCGAGGCTTCCCCAACCATGCTGAACTGTGAGTCAATTAAATCTCTTTCCTTTATAAATTACCCAGTCTCGGGTAAGTCTTTATAAGCAGTGTGAGAATGGACTAATACACTCCCCCATTTCAGCCACCTTGCATGATGACTTTCAGAGCAATGATTCTCTTAAGAAGCAATTGAGATTTTTGAACTACTCCACCTATCTCTGAAATTGGGACCCATCAATTCAGAGACTAGACATTCTGCTGTATGACCACAGCCTTAAACTTTGTCCTGGCCCTTCTGGCTTCTACCACCTCTAACACCTACTGTCAGCCTGATCTCTGCCACGCCTGGCATCCATTGACTCCTCTAACAGTGCTCTACTTCTTTCAGGGGCAGTGGAGAAGAAGGGTCTATGGCAGGGAAACCCTTCTGAACATAGAACTTGGAGACTGGCCAGGGCTTAAGTTCTGCATCTACTACTGACCTAGGAAGGTAACCGTCTCTTTGCCATTTGGGACTGAATTCCTTTATCTGTAAAATGGGAAGGGGAAAGTATTAGACTGGTTATCACTGAAGCCATGCCTAGGTCCTCTTCAGACTAGTAACTTCTTCCCTATTTAGGTCCCTAGCACCCCAAATTCACTGACTGGGAAGCTTCATGGCTTTATAGCCTAGTGTTACTGGGTTTTCTGGAGAATGAAGGAGAAAGAGAGATGCAAAACAGCATTGCAAGATGAATATCCCAGGCTTCTGTGAACTCGCTAATAAAATAAAATCATGAATCAGTCTCTCTCACCCACTCCCCCAAAAAAAGAACAAATTTCTTTTGAACTTTCTGCAGTGGCAAAGAAAAGCCTTTACCTTCAGAGCCAAGGCTATTTGTATACTGTCCCAGTGTCTTTTCACCCAGAGCTCATCGCACAGACAATAGCAAAGGCAAGCGAAAAGACAAGCTATTGTTTTGTTGTATTCATATCCTGATGTAGGAAACAGCATGAAGATACCGTCAAGGAAATTCAGTAAGTCTCGGCTCTAGGGTATGTATACAGTTTTGGTGCCAAAGGCAGCAGGGCCAGATGTTGGAGGACATGGTCTCCCTGAAAGAACAAAAGAGAAGTATATTGGGATTCTACAAGGGAGGAGAAAAGCCAGGAGTAATCACGCAGGTACCCACCAAGTAAGCTCTTGCAGAGGCCTGGTGGCAGCCTTCTCTCTGGGTGTCAATCCAGATACTGCTGCCTGACAGCTATAAGATCTTGGACACGACTGTAATCTCTCTGTTCCTCAGTTTCTTCATGAAATGAGACTAATAACAATGCCTAGTTCACAAGGCTTCAGTGGGAATTAGCAACTTAGTATATATAAATCACGTAGAACAGTGCCAGATATACACCAAGCACTCATTGTTAGTGAAAGTTCTCATTACATATATATGTATATATATATGCATATATATATATATGTCTAAGAAGTTCTGTGATGCCAGAGCTATAATTATAAACCTTTACTTCCATTTTAGGGAGACTGAGGTTCAGTTGAATTATTGTTGGCTCTGATACTGGACAAACTTGGATTCTGTTACTTACCAGCCCTGATCCAGGCATGGCTGCATCAACAGTGGGGTCAAAGTGGCTCAAGACTTAGGATTGCTCAGAAATATGGTGCTGCTCCAGGGAACCTGGGATGCTGTATTGTCTAGACTTGTGGGACCCCCTTTAAGCCTCTTTCTTCCATAATCATAGTCATCTTCACCATCATAAGCTATCATTCTCATTATCATCATCATTATTGTAATCAGCTAGTTAGCCTCTTTCACTTACCTTAATGTTGTGTGGATTCATTTATGTTGTATTTTATATATAATACATGTTGGATTATAGTTTGTATCAATACTTCATTCCTCTTCATGACTGAATACTATTCCATTGTATATACATACCACATTTTATGAATCCATTCACTCACTGATGGACAACTGGGCCGTTTCCACTTTTTGGCTACTGTGAACAGTGCTGTTATGAATATTGATGTACAGATTTTTATTTAAATATGTTTTCAATTCTTTTAGGCATATACCTAGGAGTGGAATTTCAGGGTCATATGGTAATTCAAAGTTCAGCATTTTGAGGAACCATAAAACTGTTTTCCATAGTAACGGTACTATTTTACATTCAGCAGGACTTTGATGTTAAAAGAAGTAGTCCTGGTGGTTAGAATTTTCTCCTTCCTGACTCAGTGGCGTGGAGGAACTGCCCAGTGGATGGGAGGGACAGTAAGTGGGGGCCTGGACCTCTCTGCTGCCTCATTAATCCTTAGTTGTAGGAAGGCATGAACTGGGCTCTTTGCAAAGCACATTTTACTAAAACAGTGGGGAAGCAGGAGGGGGATGGGAGAGAAGTGGACAGAAGACTCTGAACGTGACCAAGTCTAAGCAAGAGGTCATTATATAGACCATTATGTGTAGACGGTTTTGAATCCTAATCACTTTATTCGAAGAGAACCTTGGTATTCTTGTGCATTTATTTATGGTAGTAATTGCCCACAATCTCGAGGTCTCCAAGATATTTGGTGTCCGATGTCCTATAGCAACTTGAAGGGGAGCATGTGTCAGAACCCCCTTAGAGGAGCAGGGGCAGATCAGGTTTTCCAGGAGCACTTGCCATAGAAGCCAACAGGCTGGGCAAGGAAGTTACTGGAGTGTCCGGAAGAGCAGGACATTGAGGGAAAGCACAGAGGGTTGGAGCCAGGGAAGCTCTGCCATTAGATGGGGAGAGGCAGAGTGCAAGCAGGAGATAGAGCAAGTCATTAGGAGTCAGAGGCCAGGTCTGCAATCCTATAAGGCAAAGACAATGGGGTTCCACAAGAGGCATTGACCATGGATGGGACTGGGTGGCCAGGGCTCATTATTCTCAGGGGTTGTCCCATTAGCTGTGAGGACAGTCAGAGTGGAAGAAGCAGAGTCTGGGCAGGCAAAGAACAGCCTTTCTCAATAGGTTTCTGAGACAGCTTATTAAATGTGTGTTCAGGGGATTTTTAAACTTCACCCAGATATTTTTAAAAAATATTGATAACAAGAATATATTATAAAACCTGAACCCTGTAAAATGCAAAGTGTTCCTCCTTTGAAAATAGTCACCACAGTTCATGTTCTGTTCTGTTCTGTTCTTTTTTAAATATATAATTTCAACTTTTATTTTAGATTCAGGGGTACATGTGCAGATTTGTTACATGGGTATATTGTGTGATATACATGTGATGCTGAGCTCTGAGGTAAAATGATCCTGTTACCCAGGCAGTGAGCATAGTAGCCAATAGTTAGTTTTTCAACCCTTGCTTCCCTCTAGTATCTCCCAGTGTCTATTGTTGCCATCTTTATGTCTTTGTGTACCTAATATGTAGCTCCCACTTATAAGTGAGAACATGTACTATTTGGTTTTCTGCTCCTGCATTAATTTGCTTAGAATAATAGCTTCCAGCTGCATCCATGTTGCTGCAAAGGACATGATTTTCTTCTTTTTCATTGCTGCATAGTATTCCATGGTGTTTATATACCAGTCTTATATCGACAGACACCTAGGCCGATTCAGTGTCTTTGCTATTGTGAATAATGCTGTGAAGCACATAAAAATGAATGTGTCTTTTTGGTAGAACGATTTCATTTCATTTGGATATATACCCGTAATGGGATTGCTGCTGGATCGAATGGTAGTTTTGCTTTCTTTGAGAAATTTCCAAACTACTTTCCACAGTGGCTGAATTAATTTACATTCCCACCAGCAATGTATTTGTGTTCCCTTTTCTCCACAGCCTTGCCAGCATCTGTTTTTTTGTTTTTGTTTTTGTTTTTGACTTTTTAATGACAGCCATTCTGAGTGGCGTGAGATGTCATCGTGGTTTTGATTTGCATTTCTATGATAATTAGCAATGCTGAGCATCTTTTCACATTTGTTGGCTGCTTGCATGTCTTCTTTTAAGAAGTGTCTGTTCATGTCTTCTGCCCACTTTTTAACAGGGTTGTTTGTGTTTTGCTTGCATAGCTGCCTTCCATGTTCTTTTCTATGTTATCTAGAACTATAATAAAAGTAACTGCCCAGCACTTTGGGAGGCTGAGGCAGGCGAATCACTTGAGGTCAGGAGTTCAAGAGTAGCCTGGCCAATATGGTAAAACCCTGTCTCTATTAAAAATACAAAAATTAGCCGAGTGTGGTGGTGCACACCTGGATTCCCAGCTAGTCAGGAGGCTGAGGCAGGAGAATTACTTGAACCCCCAAGGTGGAGGTTGCAGTGAGCCCAGATCGCACCACTGTACTCCAGCCTGGGAGACAGAGTGAGACTGCGTCCCCCCACCCTCCAAAAAAAAAAAAAATGGGTCTGAGACAGGGTACCCAATCTATTTCTAAGAAGATGCTACTTCTCATTTTCTGGAAACACTGTAGCAGAGAGGAAGGGACAATGAAGTTCCATAGTGAGTGGGTAGATATAAAAACCCCAAGATGCTCATTTCAGACCCAAAGTGACTACTGCTTGCTGCCCTCACCTTTCTCTGCTGGTAACACTACCAGCCCCTCCAAGATGTGGGTGATCTCATGAGTGTTTGGAAGAATCCCAGGACCAGGCTGGGGGATCGTCAAAGCTGACTGGATCAGTCCTGGTAGATCAGGTAGCCTTACTGAGTAAGGCTAATGCCGGGTCTCCAAACTGAACATCAGGGGTCCTTCCCACAATATCTTTCTTTCTCTAGGTCAAGAAATGATTCTGTCCCTGGAAACAAGAGCAATGTTTATAGAAGAGTCAACTCAGAGACCTTGTGCCGGTCCAAGAGGACTATCTCATCCTGCTCCCCTGCAGGCACTAAATGAGACAAAATTCCTTCTGGAGTTCAAGTCCAGAAGGCTGACTATGCTGTTAATGGCGGTATACTGAGTTAAGAGAAGTCGGGGAGATGGGAATCTTGGGTTCACGATTCTGCCTGGAGGGAAGAATTGTGGTCTCCTCCGTCCCGTCGGTAGGGGTCCGGGCTGATGATAGCGCCTCCTGGTGCAGAGTATACAAACAGCTGAAGATCTGCCTAGATCCCGTACCCCTCTATTTTTTCCTTGTGGGAACTCTGTATAACTTGGAAAGAGCGAGGACATCCTGGCTCGCAGCTGGCCAGCTCCACCTGCGACCTGGACACCCCCGCCCCTCCCTGCGGAGCCCGGCGAGTTCACAGGGCTGCCTCCGCTTCTCCCAGCGTGTCTGCTCTCCTGGCCTGGCCTCCAGACCTTTTCTCCACGGGCAGCGATTTCCAAGGCTCTCTCAAGACTCCAAATCACGTTGTTTGGGAGTGAAAAAGTGAAAGCACACATCGTGTCATTAGAGCAGCAGGGACCAGCTGCTGGGTCAACACTTCCGAAAACAGCGCTTCCTGGGGAGCGACCGGGGCATCTCAGAATCTACGGTTTGACCTCCTGCCAATTCTCATGGTGTCTTTATACATTTTAACACAAAAATAAGATGTTTTCACTTGAGAGCGAGAGGGAAATGAACTGTTAAGGTGTTCTGTCGCCAGAGAAGTGAAGTTGGGGGGTAAATTTTAGGAACTCCCGACCCCCTACCGAGGGAGGATGAGAACTCTGCGCCTGAAACGCGAGCGAAATCCCCGCGCGCTTCCCGGGGTGACGCACATGTCTGTGTTTCTTTTTGCTTTTGACCAAAAGTCGTAGGAAGGGGCCTCCTCAGGGGACAGTCGGGGGCGCTGTGCCAATCGTTCCTGTCCCCCGACCCAAGTCAACCGCAGGCCCAGGCCAAGGCCGCCCCGGCCGGAAGGGCCAGCTGGTGGGGGCCGTGGGGGGCTTGGGACGGCGGGTCCGCCTACCCCGCCTTCCTGAAGTGGAGAGTTTCGGCCCCAGCCTAGCTGGCGTGGACTCTGCCTGAACCACGCCTGGGATGCTTTTGCCAAAGGAAACTTGGGGGGTGGGGGGCGGGGCGGGCGACGATACCCCTGCCCGCCCCCCCCGCCCCCCGCCCCCCGCCCCCCGCCCCCCGCCCCTGTCCTCCTCGGCCGGGAGCCGCGCTGGGCCGGGGTCAGCTGGCTGCCTTTGTGGCCGCTTCCCAGGAAGGAAGAAGCGTTGTCTGCAGATCAGTTGATCCGCGGGCTTTCCTGTGCCGGAGCGCCGCCGTTTTCCGGGGACTGCTGCCACCCCCGTGATTCCCAGCCGGGGTTGCCGGCGGTGCGTGAGAGCCGGATAAATAGGCCATTGTGAGGCCGCTCAGTTCCAGGTTTCTTATCACAGTATCCACCAGTGAGAAGCAGATTCCGCCCCTGATGGAGCTCATCCCAGCTTCTCTTTTCTTTCTCTGCACAGTTACAGCCATTTCTATTTTTTGCAGTTGTAAAGGGAATATTCAGAAAGTAATTTATTGTGTACCACAGGGACTTAGGGGGGCGTGTCTGCAGACCGTGTTCCCACCGGGGTTGGGGTTCGCAACCTTGAATTTAGCTCCGTGGGCTTTGGTGTGTGAGGTTTCTACCCGCCCACCGCCCAAGGCAGGCACGTCCTTAAACACCAGCTGCAAGTATCAGGAGGGCAAGTTCGTAGGTCTCTAGATCCAGTGGTTTGGCCTTTTGGTGTTTGTTTTGTTTTGTGATAGCCTTGATCTGCTTTATGGACACTGAACATTTGAAGGTCGGGGAACACGAGTGAAAACAGGTCAAATGAGGGAGTCTCTGAGGAAGACTGGTGGTTTGGGAAGAGCTGATGCTGATGGTGTTGAGTGTTGGTTTTGTTTTTGTTTTCCTGCTGCAGCAGTCGCAGGGCTGTGGAGGGGCTGGGGTTTCCTGGTGTTTGACTTAGTGGATAGTCATTGCTAGGCAGAGCTAGGTTTATGAACCTGTGACCTGTGTTCAGAAGCCGACTAGTTGGATGTTCTACTGACACCATCTTGACATGCTTAATAATTTTTGAAAAGGACTCTACATTTTCATTTTGAACTGCGCCCGGCAAATTATGTAGCCAGGGCTGTTAGCAGGCTCTCAAATTCATTTGAATAAGCTTGAATAACGGTTTGAGTAAGTTCCCATTTGAGATAAGGGCCTGCGGTTAGTTGATAAGCTGCTGAAGGTGATTCTCTTAGTTTTCAGAATATCTACTGTGGCTGTGCTGACGGATTAGAGCAGGTTCCACAAACTAAACCGGGCTGCCTGGCATCGTGGGCATCTGCAGGGAGCGGCACCAGCCCCCTGCCAGATCAGAAGAGTGCAGCCAGGCAAGATTAGCTTCGTTCTGCCTGCTCAGACTTCATCCTTGAGAAAGCATAGAATGTGCACCCCTCAAAGACCTAGCGATTTCCTTAATAAGATGCTTATTTGTGCTGTCGTTGCTTCTCTTTTCTTTTCCACTCTGAAATGCCTGGCTTCCAGGGTTGAAAGTGGATTCATCCTGTCGAAAATATTCTATCGTTTTGGGGCACTGTGTTAATACTTCCAGCACCTGCTGGGGACTGAGTGTTTGCATCCTCCCGAGATTCAGATATTGAAGATCTAACCTTCAATGTGATGGAATTTGGAGTGGGATCTTTGGGGAGTTATTAGATTTAGATGGTGGCATGAGGGTGGTGCTCCGTGATGGGATTAGTCTCTATAAGAAGAGAAATGGAAACTAGAGCCTTTTCTCCCTTCACTTGTATGAGGACCCAGCAAGAAGGTCGCTATTTGCAAGCCAGGATGAAGGCCTTCATCAAGAACAGAATCTGCTGACACCTTGCTCTTGGACTTCCCAGCCTGCAGAACTGTAAGAAATAAAGGTCTGTTGTTGAAACCATCCAGCCTACGATATTCTGTTATAGCAGCCTGAGCTGACTAAGACAACCCCTAAACAACTCTTGAGAAATTACTCTAAATCAGGGACTTTGCATTTCTCAGAGACAGGGGAAGGGAAGTTGGCAATAGTTCATAATAAATAAGGAAAATGCTATCTTTTTAGAAATAGTTTGTATAAGAAACAATTATTTTGGTTTAATGCAAAAAATATTCCCTTCAAATGAGTATGTGTTTACTTTCTTACTCCTTCACTCATTAATTTCTGGCTTCACTTTTCATTTACTCAACAACATTCATATAGGACAGGTAATAGAGGAGACGTTGTGACATTACAATAAAAGAGAGAATTCCCTGCCCTGGAGAGTCTTTGGAATAGTGGAGGTGTAAAGAAATAAAGAATACAATGTAATGTTACACGTGCTGAAATAGATATCTATCAGGATATTTTAGGGCCACAAAAGGGTTATTTGAATCACTTCCATTTGCTCATCATTAATGAATTCCCTAGGTTATTTTTTATGAGCCTTATTATTATTATTATTAAGGTGTTTTGGAGACAGAGTTTCACTCTGTGGAGCTGGAGTGCAGTGGTATGATCTTGGGTCACTGTGACCTCCGCCTTCTGGGTTTAAGCGATTCTCTTGCTCAGCCTCTCAAGTAGGTGGGACTACAGGTATGCAACACCATGCCCAGCTAGTTTGTGTATTTTTAGTAAAGATGAGGTTTTGCCGTGTTGGCCAGACTGGTCTCAAACTCATAGCCTCAAGTGATCTACTCACCTCGGCCTCCTAAAGTGCTGGGATTACAGGCATGAGCCACCATGCTTGGCTGGACTATTATTAATATTATGTGTAATGTTATCTATTACTTAACAGAAAATATAATAATATAGTATTAATATTAATAATATTTGTTAATTTTAATTATTAATTAAAATATTTGATTTTAATATGAATTAAAGTGCTATTTATTAATATCTATTAATAGTACTTATTATTGGTAATAGCTAGCATTCATACAGCAATTGACATGTTCACTGTGCTAAGCAGTGTACATGCATTTTCTCAGTTTACGCTCATGATTAATTAGGTCCATTTAGAAAGTCTATTGTATACAAGAAACTGAAACTGGGACATTAAATAAATGGCTCAAGGCCACATAGTACCTAGTGTAGAGTCAGAATTTTATCCAGCTGGTCTCTTCCAAAGTTTGCCCTCTCCAGGCTATACTGTTTCCAGCAACACAGCTGCAGCACCATATGAAATCAAGGTTTGTACAAAGTATCAGAAAAATGCCATCTACAATTTCACATGATCGTTGCCCTTTGCACAAAGTGCACTAAGACTGATACCTCCAAAAGAGGGAAGTTTGCTCCCTCCTCACTAGAAGCTTCATGTTTTTGCATCAACAGGTTGCGGATGCCAGTACCACACATGGTTCTCAGAGGATGCAAGTAAATTTCTAGAATGTGGGGTAGGACGCAGAACAGTGTTCCATGGCTTCTCAGAGGAGATTTTTATGGCCATGCCATTGCTTCCAGGTAACTGGTAAATTCTACTCCCTGTGGAAGATTCTGTATCTCCATGTCTACTTCTTAGGAGGCAGATTTAGTCTGCCTACGAAGTCCTGCCACATCACAAGGCAGGAAACCAGCATTTATTTATTTATTTATTTATTTATTTATTTATTTATTTATTTATTTTGAGATGGAGTCTCGCTCTGTCGCCCAGGCTGGAGTGCAGAGGTGCAATCTCTGCTCACTGCAACCTCCGCCTCCCGGGTTCAAGCGATTCTCCTGCCTCAGCCTCCCGAGTAGCTGGGACTACAGGCACGTGCAGCCACTCCTGGCTAATTTTTTGTATTTTTAGTAGAGCTGGGGTTTCACCGTGTTAGCCAGGATGGTCTCTATCTCCTGACCTCATGATCCGCCCACCTATTCCCAGGAACCCCTCTAGGCTGGTTGGCACTTGTGGCCCCAAGTAATAAAGATCACATGAGTTTGAGCTTTTGGAGAATTTCCTTGAGTCTTAACACACTTACACACAAAGTTGCAATAAGAAGAGGATGGCAGAGGGCGGGTATGGGGGCAGAACAAAGTTCTTCAAGTAGCCGGGGATAAGATCACAGAACATCAGAATCAGTGTCAGAAATAGAATTCAGGTCTTCTGATGTGTTCTGTAGCACGTTCCCTTCTGCAAGGAGTAACCTCCTTGGAACCTGAAACAGGGTTGGCTTAGAGCAGAAGCAAAGCAAACCCTGGCTTTTTTCTTAAGGGAGATTTTTTTCCCTTTTTTCTATTTTGGAATCTAAAGATAGATAGATTCCTTGGCTGGGCGCTAAATGCTTTCATTAGGGAGAGGCCCTATGTGGCTAAATTCAGTTCCTCCCACCTTGAGATAGTCCCTTTGCTCTGACCTTGACCTGAAGGTTTAGCAAAGCTGTGAAACGGAAAGCAAGTCTGGAAAAGACCAAGCAAAGAAAGAATGGAAAGAAAAGACTCATTCAGGGTGACATTGTGGGGCAAAAGGTGTCCGATTACCAGGCTTTCTATTGCTGCTTGGGTCCCAGCACACGGAAGAGCCACCTAGGTTGGCCTTCTAAAAATTCATCTTATTATTATTTAAGTAGAAAACATAACCAGTGATACCACTGGAATCTGATAAGGGTTTTCATACTACATGGCTAATAAATATTAACCCTAGTTGTAGATAAAAGATGACAGATTTAGAGAGCTCAGAAACAAGGTAACATGTAAATAAAACCTCTACTTGTATAACTTTTTGGAAGCAATGTGGTAGCTTTCTGCTGTCTGGCCTGGAATCACTAGGTCACCAAGGAAACTGTGTAGATGGGTGTCTTTGCTCCTTTATTCATCATTGTTAGTCAGTGAAAAACTGTGGTACTTACTCTGTGCTGTGGATAAATAAGATACAAGCTCATCTGTCCTCGGAGAGCTTATGATGTTGAAGGAAGATCAAAAGGAAAAAGTGTATGAACTTGAGACTCAGGCATGGCAGGGGCGGTATGAGGGACTGATGGGGCTGGGACCATAGGCAGCTGTCTGCCTGGGTTGCTTTGCTTTGGGGGAAAAGAGTTAGTGAAGGGGAGGTTTGTGCTTAGCACTCAGATGGAGCTCAGGGTGAGGGAGGGACAAAGAGGTCAAACTGGTGCAGACTGGCAGAATATGCCATCCCAAAATATGCTACTTTGACATAGGGCTTACATCAAGTGAAAGGCACTTGAAAAACAGCAGAGGCAAGATGAACATTCTAATCTTCCCCTTTTCTTCCTGAAAACAGGAGATAAAACCTCCCGTGAAAAAGATTCCCTCCCTGTGCCAGGAGAAAATAAACATTCTTTGATGGGGAGTCATAGCCAAGAGAATTTTGTACAAACCAACCTTGTTAAGATAATTCATATCTTCCTTTAGCTTCTACACATAATTAAGTTACTTTTACATGATTGCCTTCCTTTGTTTGACCTAATACATGCAGGTTTTGCTAATTCTGTGGGTCTTTATTTTCTTATGAGGGCTCTTGTATCATGCAAAACTGAGGGGAAATTTGCATGCTTTTGTCCTGTTCATCTGTCCTCTGTCAATTTAATTATCAGGCCTAGCTTGAACCCTAAGTGGGTGGAGGTAAAGCTTTGCCTCACCTCCATGGCAACTGTTCTCAAGGCCCTCCCCAAGGGTTAGGGATGCATCCTATGGAGAGAGCTGGAGAGCTTCCGGAAGTGTGGATGGGATTCCCCTGCATTTCTGCTTAAGTCATGAAAGGCACTGCCTCAGTGCGAGCTGCAAGACAGCCGCTCCTGCATCACTAGCTAGGGTCACAGCTGGGAAGGCCCTCACCTCCCTATTATCCCCTGGGTGATGGCCCTCATGGCATGGGCCTCAGCATTGTTTGGGGGACTACGTTCAGAAAAGCCCACCTTTTCTAGAACAGTGAGCCCATGGGAGATACATCTAGAACTCCGTGGGTTTAAAGTTGAGAGTGGTGAAAGAGGTGTGTTTGATGGGTGGGCAACTTTTGGCACCATTATGGGCTAGAAATCTACCACCATGAGACACCCGGACATTACATAGTTTACCTAATGAGCCCAGTGATGTACAAGAGTCCTGAAAGTTGTTGACAGAGAAGATTCTAATTCGAGATAATTATAATGTGTGATACCTAGGTGAGCTGTCATTTTGCTTACCAGTCATTGCTGAATGATTGACTTCTCTGCCTTGACTAGATGCTGAATCGCTCCCATAACTGAACTCAACACAGACATACTCCCCTCCCACCCCATCACCCCTGTGCTTGGGCCTCAATTAAGTTGTGTTTGTATAAAAATTTAAAAATTGTATCACAGTTACATAATAACAGATGTTATTATGAAGCATCTACTAACATCACACTGAACACTGATGTTCAGTAGACACCATTTGAAAGTGTTAGCCTAGTATTTTACATGTTATACCTAAACTATGACCAGGGAAAGGACCGTACACTGTTTTTATGTACCAGAACTTCAACTGAATAGAATACAAAATAGGTACTTATAAGTAACTTACTGAGGAATTAACTCTGAGAGTAATTAGTGCAACTTCAAACCCCTTAACTTGGACAATGTCCCATATTCATTCAGAAATTTATCATTTTAGTAGATGAAATTTAAGAGATACTTTCATTACAGAAGAACTTGTCCTATGGGAGTAAAGAAAATGGTACAATCAAGTCTTAGGTTCAATTGTTAGTTGTCTGTGAGTAGGAAGAAGGTGACAAGAGCATGAACGTGCACACACACACACACACACACACACCAGTGAGTGTGTTGTTCATTGTGATTCTCCATCTTCAGAACTTACCTTAATTACGGCTGCCCTTGCATTACTCATAATAGCCAAAAGGTAGAAGCAACCGAGGTGTCTATCACTGGGTGGGTGAACAAACAAAATGTAGTATATACATACAGTAGAATATTACTCAGCCTTAAAAAGGAAGGAAATTCTCACACATTCTACAGCATGGATGAACCTCAAGGACATTATGGTAAGTGAAATAAGCCACTTATAAAAAGACAACTACCATATAATCTTGCTTATATAAGTTACCTAGAGTAGTCAAATTAGTAGAGACAGAAAGTAGAATTGTGGTTTCCAGGTGCTGGGGGAAGAAAGAATTGTTTAATGGATAAAGAGTTTCAGTTTTTCCAGATGAAAAAGTCTTAGAGATTGTTGCCCAGATATGTGACTACAGATAACACTACTGAACTGTACACTTAAAAATGGTTAAGATGGAAAATTATGTATGTTTTACCACAGTTAAAAAACAAAATAATAAATAACATTGCTTGATAATGATCAATTTACTGAAAATCAAGCTTAAGGCAAAATAACATTATTGTCCCTCTAAAGAAATGTTTATGATCTTTATGTGGGAAGTGTAAACCTAGATTTTATTCCTGTTCTTGACTGTTAAGTAAATACTCTGAGTTTATGGAAAGAGTACTGGAGATTGGTTGCACAACCATGTCATGTACTCTATACTACTAAATTGTACACTTACACATGATTAAGATGGGAAATTTTATGTGTATTTTACCACAATTAAAAGGGAAAAAAAGACCTACAGGCCCAGAAGTTTTACAATTTCTAAAGAGTCAGAGAGAGTAAAAGACACCTAAATATACTTCACTTAAAATTTCTTCAATATTTATTATTTGGAATAAGCAGTGTAGTAGTGTTTTTTAAATTGCTCTCCTTATACATATCATATTCTTTGAGTTTCTTCCTCTTCTTTTTTTTTTTTTTAAGATGGTGTCTCACTCTGTTGCCCAGGCTGAAGTGCAATGGTGCAATCTCAGCTTACTACAACCTCCGCTTCCTGGGTTCAAGCAATTCTCCTGCCTCAGCCTCCCAAGTAGCTGGGATTACAGGAATGCACCACCATGCCCAGCTAACTTTTTTTTTTGAGATGGAGTCTCACTCTGTTGCCCAGGTTGGAGTGCAGTCGTGTAATCTTGACTCAGTGCAAGCTCCACCTCCTGGTTTCATGCCATTCTTCCACCTCAGCCTCCCAAGTAGCTGGGACTACAGGCACCCGCCACCACACCCGGCTAATTTTGTTTTTGTATTTTTTAGTAGAGACTGGGTTTCACCATGTTAGCCAGGATAGTCTCAATCTCCTGACCTTGTGATCCATCCTCCTCAGCCTCCCAAAGTGCTGAGATTACAGACATGAGCCACCACACCTAGCCTAATTTTTGTATTTTTAGTAGATATGGGGTTTCACCACGTTGGCCAGGCTGGTCTCAAACTCCTGACCTCAAGTGATCCATCCCCCTCGGCCTCTCAAAGTGCTGGGATTACAGGCATGAGCCACCGTGCCCAGCCTTTTTGAATTTCTTCTAAGCACTGGAGATAGCAATGCGTACTCTACATTGTTTCTACATGCACTTTAGGAACCAAGCATACACCCCTGACTCCCCTTTACGTGATAAAGCATATTTGCAGCTTCCATACTTTTCTTGGAAGGTTAATAGTGCTTTGTTTTCCTCTACCACTGTGGTAGGGGCTGCTGGTGCTCACAACACCCAAGGTCCCCTGTTCTTGGGATCCCAATAGATTACACTTCTCAATCCCTATGCACCTGGGTGAGCTGTAAGACTAGTTCCCATCAGAGTGGATGTGCCTCACCTGAGAGCAGTGGCGCCTTTTCCACATGTGCTCTTTGCTCTTATACTGGCCAAATGGAAAAGATTCCAAAATCTTAGAAGAGGATAGAGCTGTAAGAAGGAATGAGCCTGGATCCCTAAATGACTGCATGGAATAGAACTTTGGAGTAGCCCTGTATGGGAATGTGACCGGAATGAAAAATAAATTTTGCTGTGTTAAGCCACTGGAATTTGGGACTTGTTAAGCAGTTAGCCTGCTCTAACACAACCACCAAAGGTATTACAGAGACAGGATGTGTATTGATGTACCTGTGAGCTAAGGGAAGGCCAGATAGGCAAGGAGCATGGAAATTACATGTTTCATGATTCCCAGGTGTAATCATTTTATGTTGCTCATTAATCATGTGGCAAATATGTTTAAATAAACGTAGGCAATTCCTGTTCAACAAATATCTCAAGGGTAAGGGGTTTTGTTGAGGCTTGGACCAGAATGTTAATGCCTCCTTTTGGGCCCCAGCACCGCAGATGCAGGAGAAATCGAAGTGAAAGACTTCTCAGGGGAAGATAAAACTGAAGCTCAAGTGGGGAGACTCAGGAGCTCCCAGTACAAGAGACCCTTTCAGAGTTCTAATACCCCAAGTCTTAGAGATTTGAGACCTTTCTCTTTTTTTTTTGTTTTTTTTGTTTTTTTGAGACGGAGTCTTGCTCTGTCACCCAGGCTGGAGTGCGGTGGCGCGATCTCCACTCACTGCAAGCTCCGCCTCCCGGGTTCACGCCATTCTCCTGCCTCAGCCTCCTGTGTAGCTGGGACTACAGGCACCCGCCACCACGCCCGGCTAATTTTTGTATTTTTAGTAGAGACAGGGTTTCACCGTGTTAGTCAGGATGGTCTTGATCTCCTGACCTCGTGATCCGCCCATCTCGGCCTCCCAAAGTGCTGGGATTACAGGCGTGAGCCACCGCGCCCGGCCAAGACCTTTCTTTAAAAGCAGTGATCAATGCTGACACCAAAGAATATGTAAGGTGGCTCACGCCTGTAATCCCAACACTTTGGGAGGCCAAGGTGGGCGGACGAGGTCAGGAGTTCGAGACCAGCCTGGCCAATATGGTGAAATCCCGACTCTACTAAAAATACAAAAATTAGCCAGGCGTGGTGGTGCGTGCCTGTAGTCCCAGCTACTCAGAAGGCTGAGGCAGAAGAATTGCTTAAATCTGGGAGGTGGAGGTTGCAGTGAGCTGAGATCGCGCCACTGCACTCCAGCCTCAGCAACAGAGGGGGACTCTGTCTCAAAAAAAAAAAAAAAAAGAAGAAAAGAAAAGAAAATGTAAGACACCCTGACTCTTAGAAGTTCTCCAAATATTAATCCATCCAGTCCCGACCCTCATCCCATCCCAGCCTTGGTTCTCAGTTGTTCTTACCAACAATTTCTGTGTCAGAGACTGAAACTACGGACTGGCTCCCTGAACTCAGCAGTCCACAACAAACTTTTGGCCCTGTTGACTTGGAGGGACACCCTTCTTCTTGGCCCCGATATGGACCTTTGGCCAATGGAACTATCAACCAGTTTGTCCTTTCTTGTGTAGAATGACCTCTCAGCTTCAAACCTATGGTTCTTTTTCAGCTCTGAAACTCCTGTGATCCCTTGTTTGGAGGTTAATAGAGTACATTTTTATGACCCTTCAATGAGTTTGTATTCACTAGAAATGAAATCTTTATCATGCCCTCCAAGCCTCTGTGTGACCTGACACTGACCCTCTGTGACATCCTGGGCTGCTTCTCACCCTTCCTTATCATAGCTACCCTGGGGTGTCAGTCCCTGAAAGATGCTACCTCTTTCTGAGGGCCTTTCAGTGGCTGGTTCCTATGCCTAGAAATGCTCTTGTCTCAGCTCTCACCATGCTTAGCTCTTTGTCCTCCTGAAATCTCATCACAAAAGCCACCTCCACAAGGAAACTTTCTCTGACACAGCCCCCTAACGCAGGTCTCTGTATTGGTCACCTTGTGTGCCCTCACAGCCCACTCAGTGCACCTCTTGGCCAGCCATCGCAGCAACAAACTTTGTCTGGGTGACAGCACCTGGCAGCCCCTGGCCTCAGCTGTACCTGGCCTCAGCTATACCTGGCTTCTTTCAGTTTCTGCCCCAGGATTTCTCTGGTGTTGCAGTGAGAGCTTTGCATGCACAGCCTAGGAACGGGAGGAAATGAACAACCCATGACCACTGGGAGCTGGTGGACCTGTGTTTATCTCTTCCTTCTGTGGGCTGGACAGTTCTGAGGTGTGTCCTCCTCTACTCTTTGGTGTCCCGACAGAATTGTTCCCATGGCCCACAGCAGTGACTAACTTAAGAATACACCCTAGTTTCAGCTTTTCCTCTTTCTTTTTTTTTCCCAGTCCCCACTTCTCTTCCCTGTGATCACTTCCCAAAAGAAACCACCTACATGCAATTCTTTGCCAAGCTTTCCACAGATAACTTATGCTAAGAGAGTCATCCTCCCTTATTTAATATATCAGGATCTTTGTCTTTCTCATAGCACTTACTACAGCTTACATTAATTTTATTTTTTTCTATTTTTATATTTTTTTGTTCTGTCTAGATTAGAATGTAAATGTCAGAGGGCAGGAACCTAGTCCGTTTTCAACTGTATCTTCAGCTCCTTATGTGTAGTTCCTGGCACAGAAACACCATCACTAAACATATATAAAACGAATGAATAAATCTCAAAAATTCATGTGTCTTATTTTTTTAATTACCCTTATATTCTAGGTATTGAGAGGCAATATAACATACTTGTTAAAAGCCTACATGTTGGAGTTAGACATTCCTGACTCTGCCATCTAAGTAGCTCAGTGACCTTGAGCCAGTTACCAAACCTTGCTGAACACCAATTTCCCCAACTGTAAAGTGGGATTAATAATAGTACATAGTCCATGGGATTTTTATGATGCTGAAATAAAATATGTAGAAAGCATTCAGGACAATGTCTGGCGCACAGAAACCACCTAATATACTTTGCTTTTAAAATACTCATGTAGCTAAAATCTGAAATTGCACAAATGTAATCTCCACTTTAGACCTTCCAAATTTGTCAGTCCTTTACCTGCATTTCCCAAGTGTGCTTGAGGTTAATAATATGAGCCTCATGACTTGTAGCTGGGAATCAAATGATTTGGGTGTATCATGCTCTTTAAACATTCCACGTGTCTTTGGTTTTCCCATTAAGTGCTTTGGGAACATGCTTAATAAAGAACAAAGACCAATGCAGATGTGTAGCATGTTAATTTCCTCCATTTCTTGTCTTTTGAGGGATCTAATTCCATGTGATTACATTTTTACGTTGTAAGCTAGAACCACAACCAGATAATAATGATCATATACTCCTGGTGTTTTCTGAAGTTGTAATAATAATTTAAGCAATGATCAAATATTACATTAAGTAATGCTGCTGGAGTGAGAGTTGGGAATGGGTGCTGTCACCAACATAATGTTGTGTCTCGGACTTTGCACACTCCTGCCCTCTCCCCACCAGCTCAATCAGGAGTAAGGTCTTTATTTTCCAGACAGAAGGAAATCATGTCCCATCAATATTGGCTTTCTATAGGTCTCTCTGATGAGAGAATTTGTGCCTACTTAGAGACTGAAGAATGTTAGTACCTTGGTTCCGGTGAGTTTCTCTTCTTTAGAGTCACCTCAAAGAGCAAAACCCAGAGAACTTACATCTGCCTTGGTTCACAAGCCTACTCTCAGGTGACTTTTAGAAATGCTTATTAAATCCATTCACCCCTTGAGAGAAAGAAAACATAGAAGTTGGGTTCTGAAGTGCTTAAAGGTTCAACACAAGACAAAGAGACTCTGTGTCAGCATGTGGGAGGCAGAGGTGTTGACTCCTGGATGTTATTCTTGGGCTGCAGAAGGGAGACAGTGCTGGAATTTTTCTTCTGTCATTGTTAATTGAGCCTCTCCGCTTGCAAAGAGAATCTCACCCCACTCCTCTCCTGACTTCCCTCTTCACTTTCCCTTCTGACTAACCCTTACCTGCATTAGAGCCAAGACAGAGGGTCAGGACCTGTGGCCAGGGATGGGTAGGGAAAGTGGCTGGGTGGCGTGACTCTAGGAAATAGGGTGATGAAGAGGAGGAATTGTAAGTCTCAGGAGTTTCCCTCAATGTCGTGTTGCGGTGCACTGTGACAAATTAAGAACACTGAACGACAGAAGCTGTGAAGTGTTGTGCAGAGTTGAAGATAGGAGAGCTGACTTTTAGCCCTAACCCTGCCACTGAATAGCTCCATGAGCTTCTCCTCTTTGAGCCTTTGTTTCCTGGAGATTGGACAAGCAGTTTTCTAAGGTTCTTCTCTTGTCATTCAATTTAGGCAACTGATGCTACGTAAGCCGATTTTTAGCCCCTCACTTCATATCGCCTGGTTTTACCCACATCCCGCTATCAAATTGTTCCTGGCCCCATAAAAATAATCAAGAAAGCTCATGTGGTGGCTTTTGCCATAGGGGTCTGATTTTTGATGCTATAATTTTTCATGCATATAAAACTAATATTTTAAGTCTTCTGTGCTTTGTTCTGTTCTTTCGGTCTGGAAGAACATGCTTCAGAGTTACACTTAGCCTGGAACATGGCCTGACCTCTATGGTATGAATAAGTGAGCTCCATGAAGACAATAAGATCTCCTGAAATTATACAGATATGTGCATACATATACATATATGTGTGTCTATGCATGTGTAGATATATGTGTGTAATATTATATTTAAATAATATTCTACTTTTTCAAAAGTTCCCTTAAGCTACTCCATGTGATTTTATGATAATTTTGTTTGATTATATTCTATTTATCCTCATTGCTTTCCGGCTTCATTGCCATTCTGTCCATATTGCTGCTCAAAGCAGAATTTTAAGAACACCTCGAGGTGTTTTTAAATTAAGCCAGTAAACAGCTTTAGCCGACACCTCCAGCATGGCACAGTGACAAAAGCCAACACAAACAGGGAGTGGGAGGTTTGCTGACAGCTCTGTGCACTGAGACCTCAGGACTGGTTTGGTGAGGCAGGCTCAAGCAATGACTTGTGGAGGAGCCAAAGAAGAGTCAATCATGTTGTCTCTTGTATCAGGTCCCTCCACAAGGAACGGAAATCTACAAGAGGTTGAGTCCTCCTTTAGTCAAAGCAAGAGAAGAAGCACTCAGGGCAGGGTGGGATGCGGGTCCTCAGCCCCTCCTCTGTTTAAGGTCTCACTGCTGCAGCAGGGCCGGGTCCACATGTCTCCTTCTGTGTTTGGTGTCCCAGAGCCGTACTTAGAACTCCAACATTACCTTGTGTGTTTGTGGTGATGACAAGGTTCCCAAGCACAGTGACTTAAATAAGAGAATGTACTTCCTTCTGTATAAGCTCAGGTGTATTGTCCAGGGGTGGCTGGTACCCTATGTTGTTGGGGATCCTGCTCATATAAAGAACCTAGCACCAACAAATGCTTTTCAGTTATCATAAGCCTTAAAAATCTATGAGAGTTTGTGGGAAAACAAAGGAAAGGGAGAAGATAAAAGCATGTATGGCAGAGGGCATTGCCAATGTGCTATAACCCATATGCTAAGGCTCCATAGAGCCTGTGAGCCTGGGCAAGTGACTTAACCTCTCTGTGCCACATCAATAAAATGGTGATAACAAGACCTAGCTTGTAGGCTTGTTGTGAGCATCTCACACGTTAACACGTGCAAAGTACTTACAGCAGTGCCCGGACCACAGTCAGAATCTAATAGCAGGCCCTGTTGGTGCCCTACCAGTACCTGTGGCTACTCCCCATTTCGTGCACTCCAGATGGCCTTGTACTGTAAGAATTTGTGAGTCTGCCTCTAGGCTCCCCCTGGCCTCCTGAGAGTGTGCTCTGCATGCAGGGCTGGCCACAAAGGCTGAAAAGGCAATAGACAGCAAGCACCCCTCAACCAGGATGGAATTTGGTGTGTAAATACCTCAGCTTTCTCATCCCTTGGGTGAGACAACTAGGCAGCATGTTTCGAATCGCCACACAGAGGTCTCCAGGGTGACTGAGCCCCAAGTATCCACATTCATAACCTGCCCCTGTCATATCCTGTCTTGCTTCCCTGTCGTCCTTGGTTCATTTCTGCACTCTCCTGGTCTTACTGGGATTACTCCCCAAATTAACTACTTGTATTCAGGACCAACTTCTGGGAAACCCAAACTAAGACACTCTTCTCCTTACTACACACTCCTTTCTGACCATATTGGCTTTAGTGTGCGTTCTGAATGATCCTGCCAGAACCTCACTCTCCCTTTTCATGCACCTCCTCCTCCTGATATTCCTCTTCTCACTTTTGCAATCACGTACGCACCAGGATGAATCAGATGCAGACTCCTGTGCCCTTCATAACCAACCTCCCAAGCATACATGCACACTGATACATACAGAGAAACCCATGGAATCCAGGCCCCAAAGGAAATGGAATGTGTAGCAAAGAATATACATTGTCTCTGGGCTTGCTATCTCGCCATACTTCCTTCAGGCTTGTTCTGATTTCCCCTGGGGCCTGCACATATGGTGTATTGCTTAGATTTGTGCCTGGGTTCAGACTGCACATTAAATCAGAGACGCAGGGTAGAATCAGGTCCACAGCTCTATATCCTGTTGTGATGGATAAGCGTTCTCTTTCCATTTCCTCCCCTGGGCAGGGAGAGGATGGAAGTGTTTTGCATGAAGACAGGAAATATCTTCTGTACAGCTTTGTGACCTAGATGGAATTATCCTAAAAGAGCAGGTCCACTGGGTGAGGAGAGATGTGTGGGCTGAGTTTTCAACTGAATGATTAAACAATAGTGCTTGCTGGGGCACACCCTGCTATTTTACACAATGGAAAAAAACAACTTGACAAAATAAAATCCATGTCTTCATCTTTAAAATGTTCTATCATTTCCTTGTTATAGCTATGCAAGGTTCAGTACCAAGTAGCAGATAGTTCTCTCTTTGCCAATATGGCAAACATATTGCAAACATATTGGGCTTCCAATATGTTTGAATTTCAATCACGACCCTTTAGTCAGTTTAGTTAAATAGATGCAGTTCCCGCAAGGGCAAGGTTCAGATTTCATTCACCATGGTCTATGAACTGTCAGTACCTGCATGAAGCACAGACTTTGCTGCTAGCTCTTGAGGACACACATCACTTTCGTAAATATGAGCACTATGAGTCAGTGACCAATCATGTCACTTCTTTCAAAGTCTGCCAGTGATGGTCACCACACCCTGTTATTGGTTCACACACAGACAGCAAAGCATGTCGCTGTGCTTCCTTGCCTTACAGTGATGATCCATGTGACATCTTACACAAATGGACAATCAATGGAGGGAAGTGGTCAGCAAAAATAAAAGTGAAGCAAAGAAATGAAAAATGAGAACGCAGGGAGTGAGATTCAAATCCAACATATACTATTTTTCATGTAAATAATTCCTATTACCAGACATATAGGTAGTTTCCTATCTTTACTCTTACAGATAACATTGTGATGAAAATCTTTATACATGATCAGGTGCAGTGGCTCAGGCCTGCAGTCCCAGCACTTTGGGAGGCTGAGGCAGGTGGATCACCTGAGGTCAGGAGTTCAAGACCAGCCTGGACAACATGGTGAAACCCCCGCCTCTACTAAAAATACAAAAATTAGCCGGGTGTGGTGGCACACGCCCATAATCCCAGCTACTCAGGAGGTTGAGGCAGGAGAATCGCTTGAACCCGGGAGGCAGAGATTGCAGTGAGCCAAGTTGGAGTCATTGTACTCCAGTCTGGGTGACAAGAGCAAAATTGTCTGAAAAAAGAAAACAAAGAAAATCTTTATTCATAAAGCTTCATCCACATTGAATCCTCAGGATCAGTTTCCTGAAGTAAAATTTCTGGGTCAAAGGGAATGATTTTTGGGGCCAAACTTCTTTATAGAGAGATTCTGCCAAGTCTCATGAGCATCAGCAGTTGGGGGAGGGTCTTCTCACCTCACTCTCGCTAGTCTCTGCTTCTATCATGCCAGAAATCTGTGCAAATGTGATTGCAAAAAGAGCATCTCCTTTGTTCTGACTTACTTTTCCTTGGTTGCTAGTGAGATGACTCCAAATATTTAAGTTCAATTGCAAATTATTCTTTTTTCCATTTTTGGGGTCTTAATTCCCACAACAATTTTGCCTGGTAGATATTATTATACCCATTTTACGGATGAGAAAATGAGGTTCAGAGGGCCAGGTAAATTTCCTGAAGCATCCCTTTAGTTACATAGCTCTGAAAGTTAAACCCACACTTTCCTGCCAAATTATGTCCTTATCTTTGGTTGAGTCTTTTTCTTTTATAAGTTACGAAACAATTAGTGATTTTGGTTGAGTGTTTTTCTTTTTAAGTTATAAAACAATTAGTGATTTTCTAAATTTTTGTAAGTTTTTGTCTTTTGAAAAGATGTAGTAGCATATAATAATAACCATAAACATGGCTAACAAGAAGACAATGCAACCTTACTAAATCATTTAATTGCTTTGAGCTTCACATGCTTTCAAATAAATAGTACTTCTCTCTACACATTGACAAGGCTATATGCCAAAATGATAATGAGATAATGAATAACATGTACCAAAATTCTTTCAAGTTAAAAAAAGGGAAGGTGCCCAACTTTTAACGGTTCTTTCCTAAGTTGAAAAATTTACTTACTTCAGTTATTTATAAATTTTCCTATTACTTTAATTATTATAAGAGTCAAAACCCTTCAATAAACTGAGTACTTTCTCAGTCACAGATGTCAATATCTCTCTCAGTTAAGAAACGGGGAGCAAAAGTTATTGATTTACATGGTTGAGATGGAGATCTTAGCACACATCCAGCGTTCTTTGGGAAAGGAAGTGGAAGGCTCCCATATCAGATGTTTTGGAAAGAAGATAACTGTGGTATGGGCTGGAAGTTGTAAATGGGAGCTTTCCAAAAACAATTTTATTGGTTCCTGTTGAATATTCATAAAGTTGAAACTTTGTGTCTGTAATTGTCCACACTCTGAGTCTAACATGTTGCAGTCAGTGGTTGTCTAGTTGCTTTCCCGAGGGTTCAGTGATGTTTTCGTTGTACTTGGCAGTGTGTGTGTGTGTGTGTGTGTGTGTGTGAAGAGCGTTGCCAGATCTTGGGCATTTATGGAGCGTTGCCTTCAGGGGCTGTGTACTCTGGACTCTGTCCAGGATGCCAAGCTTGTCCTAGATGACTCCCCCTGACAAAAGAACCAGGCTCGGCTCATCCACAAAGATTGTTCAGATCATTATGCACCTCACCAGTTTATTTGGCAGGTTTTGACCTGGGGACAATCTGGAAGCCCCCCAAAACCTTAGGAGACATGAACATCTTGCTCTTTCTGCACCAAGGGGAAGGCTTGTAAGCAGCTTCCAAAGAAGCAAGGAGAAATGTGTGGCTGGGGCCGCTGTATCTTGAAGTTCCCACAAAGTTCAATAGGTTATTTGCTCCTTCCTGCAACCTGTGCAGCTGCAATTTTAATTAACTGCAGAACTGCCTGCCACCCGGATAGTTTAAAGGAAGGCAACTTCAGCCATCCCAGGGAACTTTCTAACAAGAAGTGTTTTCTTCTTCTTTAGGAGAGCCAGAGAATATGGCAACAAGCCAAAATATCAAATATATAGTTGGCTGTATTTACATGACAGACTTTGATCGTGCCTTATTTAACCAATAGTCGTTACCTCCCCAACACTTGCTTTGCAGAACTCTGAAGCAAGGGTGCTTAAGGAAGGCCTCCTGGACACTCATTTCAGGGCCCTTTCTCCCTCAGCTGTAATAATATTCATTGTGATGTGAGTTCCACCAACATCTTTCAGCCCAAGAGGAAGTTTAGTTTGGCTGATTTAAACCTAAAATGAGGGGGGAAAGAACCCCACATTTTTTCTTGTTCTCCTGGATTAGGCTGTGGTTTTGAATTCGTTATTATAATTACCTGTACTTATTTATACGTGGAAAATGTAATCTTGCATATTGAAAGCAACCTTTGGCAGACTCTAACAAGATCCCAGATGATCTAGAAGATTATTGTAAATTACTTCCATGCCTGCATTATTTATTTTCTAATTGGATTCTTTCCTGATTTATAACGTTTGGTTTTATATGCAAGAATATGACCAAGTGACAGGTTTAAAACCTTGCTTAAGAAGATAATTTTTGGAGAAGCTTAGAAAAACAATATCCAACAACAAAAGGAATGATCATGCTCAAGAATGGCAAAGGTTTGCAAACTTTTTCTTATAGGGCCAAGTAGAGGAATTTTAGGCTTAAGGGCCATTTGGCCTTCATCACAACTACACAATGTTGCTATTATAATGGAAAAGCAGCCAAAGACTGTACTTGAAAGAATGGATGAGGTCGTGTTCCAATAAAACTTTACTTACAAAAACAGACAGCTGTTCATAGGCCTATAATTTGCCAACTCCTGAATTATGGCATAATCCATTTGGGGCATGTACCTGGTATGTTGCTTTTAGCTGAAAGGAAAGGAAAAGATAGCCTAAAATTTGAAGTTATCTCGGATATTAAGAAGTACCATGATAGGGAAGTTCCAGGATCAGTTTATTAAAGCAGTTAAGTGATGTCTAAAGGCCCAAGAGAACCCTCACCCCCACTCCAAGGGCACATTTAATTTCATAAACTTGGACAGATAATCTTTCCCCAGAGTCTTGCTGGCATTCACCATGGTAGACGTAAGCATGGCAAGGGTTTTTTCCTTTCCATATGTAGACTGTCATGGGCTGGAATTCATGAGGTTCTGCAGAGGTCTGTGGTGGGGAGGGCTCACATGCTAGTTCTTTCTCCACTGAGATCTAAAGTGTGTACTGAACTCTGAGCCTTAGCTAACCCCATCCCTGGCACATAGTAAGTTCTTCATAAACAATTGCTGGATAAATGAAAGAAATAATGGAAGGACTGACTGGTGGAAAGACTGAAGTACAGAAAGAGGGAAGGAAGGAGGGTGGGAGGGAGGGAAAGAAGGAAGGAAGGAAAGAAGGAAGGCAGGCAGGCTGGCAAAATGTAGATCTGACAACAGTTCCTGATGCAGGGATGTGCTTAATAGAAACAGGCAGGATTGGAGTTCTAATACCTAACCTGTGTCTTTTATATAATATCTATACATCTAATACGTATCAGATGTTCTAAAAAGTAAATTAAATATTTAGTGTGGTTCCTACCCTGGAGGATGTTTTCAGTAGTTCCTCCCAGGTGCAAAGGGAGGAGGCCTGTCTGAAACTCTGAGAAAAGGGCTTTGTGAATTGCAAAGCAGAAAACAAATGGTGATTAACTAAGGTTCCACAAGCAAGGGCAGGTCTCCGGAGAGCGGTCTCAAGAGATAACTCTTCTGCCTTCTTTTTGTCATTTGAATCCTCAGAATTGTCCCTCACTTACACCAAATCAACCTCAAACAGTCTATGATTAAAATTTCCACTCTGAGAGTCTGAGCAACGTAGGAATTGTAGGAACTGGACCATCTGGAGATAATTTATAAATAACACTCGCCTTTCAAATGGGCTCTGTCTTCCCAAAGAGTCCTCTGTCCTGTTAGTGGGAGCGCTGCCAAGGCACAAACCACTAAATTGGGCTAGGGACACTGAAGTTGCTGGCGGGAGCTTCTTATCTCTGATTCTTCTAAGAATTTGGGACGCTACACTGAAACATTTGTTTTTCCTCATGTAATATGTAAGCTGAAAGTTATCGGCTATCTTCAGGTTGGGAAAAGCTTTCAGGATTTTACTGCATGGGACTCACTCAGCTTTTGCTTTGTCTACTGCTAAAATAATTGAAACGTGAATCAAATACTAAATATAACCCAAAATGTCCTGGATACATAGTAAGCTTTGGGAGCATTAAAACATGACTGAGCCCTTTGTTCCTTTTTCAGTGAACCTGTTGACATGAAAGGGAGCCATTAATACCATCTTTTCCTCTCCTCTCCTCCAGGTCATTCCTAAGCAACACAATCTTAGCCCCTGTGGAGCTAGTGCCAGCTGTGTGAAGCTGTACAGTGGTGCAGCGTTAAGGGCAAAGAGCACTGTGGAGCCAAGGCAGACAAAGCTGCACAGAGCTCCCAGGCCTGGATGATGATCCCTGTTCCCAGACGTCTGTGGAGTTGCCATGTTGATGTTCTCTCATTGTTTCTGCTGAGCTGGAATGATCGAAATAATTCTGGGACTATGTATGACAAGTCTCACCAGACCTTGTTATGGATCAGGGAGAGGTGAAGTGTAAAAATAATCAAGTTCAAAGGAGAGCCCTGCCACCTGGGATCAGTTTTGTTAGCAGAATCCCACCAGCCTTGCTCCCCATATCCAAAATGCACTCATCTCCCACAGGCCCTTCCCTCCTCTTGGTTGGAGGCTCTGAGTTCAGACAGACGTGTGCAGTTAGTTTCTCTGGACTGGGGAGCTTTCCAAGGACCTCCTAATGGCAAGTGATAAAACTGATTGGCTGGTGCACGAGAGAGTCATAGTCAACTCATGGCATGAGAAACAGAAACTTGATAAAGCAGAGCTTTTCTGGAGGTTGGGCTGAAAACTTTATCTGGGAAATATACAGTGTAACAGAGAGCTGTGCTATTTAAAATGTAATGGGAGGTCGAGGTGGGCATATCACTGGAAGTCAAGAGTTTGAGACCAGCCTGTCCAACATGGTGAAACCACATGTCTACTAAAAAAAAGAAATACAAAAATTAGCTGGGCATGGTGGCAGTCACCTGTAGTCCCAGCTACTCAGGAAGCTGAGGCAGGAGAATCACTTGAACCCAGGAGGTGGAGGCTGCAGTGAGCTGAGATTGTCCCACTGTACTCCAGCCTGGGTGACAGAGTTAGACTCCGTCTCAAACAAAACAAAACAAAACAAAACAAACAAAACAAACAAAACAAATGTAATGGGCAGGCTATCTGCCGGGTCCGTTTCTGAGAACATTATTTGTCCCTGAAAGGTAGTTTCATAGTGGGATTCTTCTTTCCTGTTTCTTCCTGTGTCCCACAAGATTGATCTTCCTCCACACCTTTCTTTTGTTCCCTAACAGTTTACAGCATTAGTTTTCTAACAAAAGGAAGGAAAGTTCCTAGGGAGGTATATCAACATTTCTAAAAGGAAATGTATGTATACTTTGAAAACACATATTTCACATTATAATAGAATTTCATAATTTAGAAATCAAAAGTACATCACTCTATATTTCTCTTGATGAAAGTAAAATTTGACAAGTTAACTCTGCTGATGAGAATCTGCATCAGTGAATCTGCAAAGAGGGTACCAGTTAGGGGTGGGGCCTCATCTTCCTAGATGACTCAGGTCTAGAGCCTGTTGGCTGGGTCAGACATAACATTTTTATGTTTATCCAATAGGAAAATGATATTTTAAGGACCATCTGGGCACAGGTAACAGGAGATGCTTGTGTCTCTCCTGTAGGGTCAGTCTTCAGGAGACAGAGCTGAGACAGGAGTCCCTGGCAAGGCAGGAGCAGCACACCAGGGCTTTATGGTCCAGGATGCTTAAGAGAAAGAGAAATGTATGTGAAGACGGCCTGGCATCCACTACACAGGCCCTGCCTTCACTATGTTGATGCAGTTGCCCTGAAAATGGACCAAGAAAGAAGAATGAGGGCAGTGAGTCAGCAAAGGGTCTCAGAATGGGGGTCTCAGGACCTTCAGAGCTGGCAGCCTTGTGGCTGCCTCAGGACACAGTCATGCAGCACGTGGGGTCTGAGGGGTAGACAGTGGTTACTTCCTAATCTCCCATGGATGGTGCCCTGGGTAGGGGTGGGGATGAGGACCCACCCAAGCAGGCAACTAGAAGAATTTGATCCTGGAACTCTTAGCAGGGAGGCAGTTCTGTGTAGGCAACTTCATGGTATGAGTCTTACAGTGAAAAGAAAAGAAAGCCCAGTGAGCAGTGCCAAATGCCACAGAATCAAGTCCCCACCTGCTGAAGATGGGACAAGTGAGGACCACCAGGGCACCATTTTGGTGGAGGAGCTGGAAGGACCCTGGGTTGGTGAAAGATGTGACCTTAGCAGAAATCCATCACGTTAGGAAGGAATTGCCAGCCAAACTGGGGCACCAAGCTGCAGAACAGCAGGATGGGCACAGCTGGCACAAAGCCCATCCCAAGGCACTGAGAGGGAGGAGGGACTTGGGGCCTTGCAGTCCAGTGAGTTCCCATCAGGGAACTCAGCACTTAAGACTCCTAGAGTATGATCTCTCAAGCAGATGGACAGGAAGCCTGGAGATGGGGCTAAGTATGTGGAATGGGGACAGAAACCTCAAGAGTTCCCGAGACGCTGGGACAGACTGGACAAGGAAAGATGCTGCCCACTTGTAGGTCTAACAAGAAGCACGTTCTTCCAAAGATTTAGGGTGTCGTGAAGGTGGCAGAAGGCAATCAGCATACTCCCTTTTAAAGAATACTCAGCAATATATTAGCAGAAGTGCAAATAAATCTTTTGGAAACAGCATCCCACCTTCCTTGGACATTGATATTTAAGGCAGGGACTGCTGTGACGTCAGCCAGACTGTCCACACACCAAACCAGGGACTGCTGTGACGTCAGCCAGACTGTCCACACACCAAACCAGGCTGTCCCCGAGGCTCTGATTCACAGCTATTTACCAACACCTTGAGTGTGTTATCTGAAACAGCAATCAGGAGAGAAGGCTACACGAAAATCTAGACAGGTCGCACCTTCTTCAACATTTTGAATTGCAAAGTAAAAGGTGACACCAGCCCAGGAAGGTGTTGTGACCGTGGGAGGAGAAAGAATGAGCAATAATCTCTGGCACACTTCTGGGCAAAATGCTAAGCAGCACAAAAGTGCCAGAGCGTAGGATACATGGAGAAGAGAAGATATGGAAGAGAAATGGCATTTCACTGGGAATTGGGATAAATAGGGTCTTTCTTCACTCTAACTAACTTGCTACATTTGGGAAAGTGATTTAATGTCCCTGAGACCTGGCTTCTTCCCTTGTAGAACATGAGAGTTGATGCAGGTGTTCCCTGGGATGCTCCTCATCCTAGTAGTCTGTGAACCTGGGGGGTCTGGGTAGTTCACAGACTGGGACACCCTCTCCCAGATTTTCCTGAGCAAACAATACCCCCGCAATGCAGCCTTGGTCAATAGCATGATACTTCCCATCTCAGGGAATGTTTCCAATCAGAAAACATAAGGTGGATCCATCGGTGAGAGATCTTGCCAAACAGTGTTAAGACTTCCCAATGGCCCTACGTTTGCCATGCATTCAATTCTCAGCATGGTCTGGGCCTTTCTCACCTCATCCATTTCACCTACCAAGAAAGGAAATGACATTCATCTGGGCTGGGGCACAATTGCCCAACCAAACAAGCCAACCTGTAATTAAGGAGAACTGAACACGGATGCTGAGCCCAGCATCTTGGGGAAAGACTGCTGAGAGTTTCGCTTGGCTTTGGAGTTCAGTTATCAGATAACATGTGCTGGATTGACCTAAACTGCAACATGGCTCTTGTAATTATACCATGCTTTTGCTTTGGAGCCTGAGGGAAATGTGGAAGGCGCTGGAGTCTGAGCTCTGGGTCACCTGAACATCCTGTGATTATGCCCGGTCTCACATTCAAAAGGAGAGATGGGAGTGTTTGTATTTTACCCACAGCAGTGGACTCAGCACTAGGACATGTGGGGAGCATATGTCTTCTGTATCTCCTGGAACTCAGTATCTGTTCATTCATTCATTGAGTACCTACTGTGATCAAGGCACTGGATGGGGCACTATGACAATTTCTCTTTTGGAATTTTTCAAGATTTGTTTACTTGATGTTCTAGCCCAGGGGTCAGCAAACCACAGCCCATGGGCTAGATCTAGGCCTTTTCTTGTTTCTGTGCAGCCTCAATTGTTAAGAATTTTTACATTTTTAAATGGTTAAGAAAGAAATCAAAAGAAGAACACTATTTTGTTACACAAGAACATTGTGTTCAATTTGAATTTCGGTGTCAATAAATAAAGCTGTATTAGAACCCAGCTGTGGTGGGCAGAATTCTAAAGTGTCCCACAGGGATGCTCATCCTTGTATAATCCCCTCCCTTTGAGTGTGGGTGAAACCTGTGAATGTACTGAAGTATCACTCCTGTGATTTATATTATATTTTATTGCAAAGGGTATTCTTGCAGATGTCATTAAGATTACTAATCAGTTGATTTGGGGTGCTTCAAAAGGGAAATTGCCCAGGCAGGCCTAACCTAATCATACGAGCCATTTACAAGTGGGGTTTTCTCTTGCTGGTAGCAGAAGAGAAGTTAAAGAAACATGCTACAGCTGACCAGAAAGAGAACAAACATCTGTACTATGAACTGCCCAGAGGAGCCCTGAGTGTGACCCTGATGACAAGCAGCAGGGAAACCAGGACTTCAGTCCTACAACCCCAAGGAGATGGACTCTTCCAACAATCTGAATGAGCTTGGAAGCCTCCAGATAAGAGCCCAACCAGCCAATACTTTCATGTCAGCAGTGTGAAACCTAAGTGAAGAGCTCAGTTAAGTCCACCCAGACTTCTGACCTACGGAACTAGAAATAATAAATGGGTGTTGTTTTAGTTGACTGAGTGTGGGGTAATCTGTTCTGCAGCAGTATACTGACAATATAGCACAAATGCACATGCGTGTGCACATCACCTATGGCTGCTTTCACACTACACCAGAGAGTTGAGTCGTTGCAGTGGAGACCTTATGGCCCATGAGCCTAAAATATTTACTACGGAGTCTTTGACAGAAAAGGTTTGACAAACTGTGCCAAACTTTTTCTCTAACCATAAAAGTAATCTCATCTCAGATGTATTTTGTGAAAGTTTTGTGCCTGACCCAAGGCTTGCAAGAAACAGGACTTACACCCAGGCACACTCAGCAAACATTCCTTCTGTCAAGCTGAATTAGCTCCAAAAATTTAGTAGGCACCAGGCCGCCTGCAGACCTACTCTTCATTCCAATTTTTAAAATGTTAGGAGGAGAAAGAGTGTGTGTGTGTGTGTGTATTTATATTGTTGAGCAGGGAAAAAATATCAGAGGAACATGTACCATATATATTTTAAAGGTTGTCATATTCTATATTATGAATTTCAGTAATACTTGAAATTTTGTGTCATGAATTTGTGTTAGTAATTATTACCTTATTTTTAAAGGCTATTCTGTGCTCCATGTGTGCTCCTTGGTGCAGTGGCCTAGAGAAGAGAAAGTATGAAAATTGTTGCTTTGCAACCAGAATTTGAACTCACTCCACTGTCTTCTTGACTTCTGCCTTCTAGATGCCTCTTCTGCTTTCACGGTGAGATGTGTCGAGATAATCCAATGCTTCGTTCACTAATGGTGGTTATCTAGGAGAATAATTTTCAATCACTGTGGAATTAGAATGTCCTTTCTCTCTCTGTCATACAGACACACACACACACACACACACACACACACACACACACTCACATATTAAAATATTTGGAGAGGCCAAGGCAGGAGGATCACTTGGACCAGGAGTTCAAGGCTGCAGTGAGCTATGATCACATCACTGCACTCCAGTCTGGACAACACAGCAAGACCCCATTTCTACAAAAATAAAATAATCAAAATGAAAGGTTTGGCAGGGCGTGTATACAGCTTTAAATTGGGTTAAAGTCCCTATGACTCTAAAGACTGGAAGAAGGAGCTAAAGATGGTTTATTAGGGCTCTAACAAATAGCCACAAACTGGGTGACCTAAAACACAACAAAAATTAATTATCTCACAGTTTTGGAGGCCAGAAGCCTGAAATCAAGGTGCTGGCAGAGTCGGTTCCTTCTGGAGGCTCTGAGGGAGAACCCATTCCACGCTCTCCTGGATTCAGGTGGCTGCTGGCAACTCTTGGCGTTTGTTGGCTTACAGCTGAATCACTGCAGTCCCTGCCCGTGTCTTCACCTGGTATTCCCCACTGTGTGTCTGTGTCTCAGATCTCCCACTGCCATTCTCTTTTAAGTACTGCCATCATTGGATTTAGGCCTATCCTAAATCCAGATGATCTCATCCCAAGATCATTCCGTAATTACACCTGCAAACACCCATTTGCTACATAAGGTCACCGTCAGAGATACTGGGGTTAAGGGCTTGGACGTATCTTTTTGGAGGTCACAATTCATTTCCTTACAGCAGGGATTTAGTATGTTCCTGGAGCTGATAGGGAAAACTTTCTCAATCTCCTAAACAGCAATTGAAATCAACAAATCTGTTCTATAATATAGGGCAAGTTTTTTTTTTTTTTTCTCATGGGGCTTTATAGATACTTAGATCCCTTCACATACCCCCAAACCCCCATGATCTTGTGATTATAGATTGGACAATTACTCAGTGGCAAGGGAGATACTGAAATCTTCATCACTCTCCTACATGGGTGCCCCTGCCTTATCTTGCTCTTTTTACCCATCTGAATAAAACCCAAAGTAAGACAACATTTAGGAGATATGTCAAAAGTCAGGGTACTAATCCGCAAGTTTTAAGTCCAGCATTGAAGCCCACTGAGACTTTCTGTGAGTGGGAAATTGTGCTTTCCAGCAGAATAGTATGGATCTCTCTGGAAAGAAGCCCATGCCACTTATTGTCCATTTGGCCTTGGGAAAATCTGACGCTGTGATCTGGTTTCTCTCCCTGTAAAGAAGACATAACAATGCCTTGCTACCTTACCAGGGTGTTGTGTGAATTTGCTGACACCCATAAAGCTCCCTGAAAATGAAGAAGCTTACATAAGTCCCTGGTATTATTCACACAGCAAACGTTTTCCCCTGAGAATAAAGTAATAAATGGTACCATTGTGCAGCTGGTGGAACGTGTTCAAAAGTTTCCGTTCACAACTAGTAGATCAAGTTGTGGGTGGCTCTATGGACTTTCTGTGCTCATGCCAAGCTGCATCCAAAACAGCCAGCACGACAGGCTATCTCGGAATGAAAAGCTGTACTGTAAGAGACAGCCAGATCATGGCATCGTGTCACACAGGATAATTACGTGCAGCCAGAGACTACATAGGCCCTTTTCCTCACAGCAGGAAAGGAACAATGGCAGAAACATTGGCCATATGGATTTCTAACATGGCAGCCTTTGAGAAGCAACTACCTTCTTCCAGCACATTGATACACTTGCCAAGGCTAAAGATGCTCATGATTGTGAAGAACTATAGCTTTCTCTCTGCATTCATGGGCCAAGAGAAAGCAGAGTTCTAAATCAGATAGAGTGTTCAGGTGAAGGATCTATTCTCTTTAAATACAATTCATCTGGGTGGGAGTGTGTGGGAATAGTTTGGACAGAATGCTACTTACTGGCTGGCATAGGATACAGGAGAGAATTTCTTTCTCACCATTATACACCCTGGAAATACCCCAGCACATGATATAGGGAAAATGTCTTTTCTCTTTTAGCAAAGTCTGGGACTCTCAGCCTTTAGATGTCACATCGGGAAGATGACAGATATTTTTAATTGAATGAGAGGAAGATTAGCTACTGAAGATTTTTTAAGTGATCATGTTTGATTAGAGTTACATGGGAATTAGACTGATAAACTCACAGCTGGTCAGAGGGGATCAAGGTACTCCTTCAGTGGTAAATATTCTCATATTAAAAAGCTGAGGCAGGACTACACAATCATGGAATTTTTGAACTGCCATGGATTTACCTGAATATTAAACTATCTGGTAACTTTGCAAATTCCGTGGACATGCTAACATATTTTCCCCTCTTTCTTTCCAGTGGCAACAATGGGCAAAACCTTGAAGAAAATTAATGAGCTTAAGACAGCAAAAGTAGAAAAAAAATCTGTCTAGGTATTTAATATTTGAAGTTGGTAAAATCTTTAGATTGTAATACAAAGGTTATGAAGAAGTATTGTACCACCCACAGGGTGCATCAGGCTCCCTCTCGCCTCTCGCTTCCACATGCCTGTCACATTCTATTTTTAGGGAATCTTTCATTCGTTCTTTCAGTGCCTATTTATTTGGCACCTGCTATGGTACTAGGCAGTGTGCTATGCGCTAGAGATACGAACAGATGAAAGATACAGTCACTGTCCTCATGGGGCCCCTCACCTAGCGAAGAACGTGGTGACAAGCATCATGATGGAATCGAGGTCAGAGCCAAAATTACTAAAGAGAATTTCCTGGTGATGCCTTGCTTTAGGCCCTAATATCCAGAGTCCGGGCACCTTTTCTTCTTGGAATGGCTTCTGCTACATGTGTCAGGAGAACCACGGCCTGGGACAGCATCACATGGTTGCTTCTAGGTTCAAATGAGCTGCAGTCACTCCCCCAGAGGATGTAGAGCAGCATAGGCCTGCTGGGCAGAGGGGGTTCCAGGTCCCACTCTCTTGTATCCGGGGAAGCACACAAAGGGCCTGGGGGACACTGCATGAATGTTTCTGCATGACTGGACCCATCTGCAGGCAATTTAACAGTTGCCAAAGTTTCTTCATCAGTGTGCTGTCTGGAGCACCCAAAGGCTGGGCAGTGCTGATCTGCGGTGACCAAGTTCAGAGGCGCAGGAAGGCAGTTTGCCTGAACAATGCTGAGCGTGCTTGCAAGCCTGAGAGATGCAATTATTTGAACGCTATCATATGCTGGCCTTCTGGTGAGCTTCAAGGGAGCAGACACTAAGGTCTCTGTTGCACTCTCTGAGCCTCAGGCCACAAACTGCCTATGCTTTCATGTTCCTCCAGTGGCCAAGGGCAGGTCATCTGGGAAAAGAAGGGATATGAGGCAGAGATGATTCTAGGAGAGGGTGCTGCATTTCCCATTTTGTTCCCAATGTTTGGGTTCTTCCTTTAGCAATTTCACAGCAGACACAGTTAAGTTATACCATGTTCAGCCTTTCTCTTCTTTTCAGTCTTGCTCAGGACAGCAATGTGTCCAGTTACCTACTTGCTTTCCTAGCTTCTCTCACTGCTGCTGGTAGCTTGTGCCATAACCCAAGCCAAATAGATATAAACTAAAGTCAGCTTGGGACTCTTGAGAAAGTTTTGCTTATGTGATAAAGAGGGACCCATGTGTCTAGCACTACTCTTCCCCAAATTCTTTTTGCCTTGGACATGGACGTGATGTCTGGAAAGCAGCAGCCATCATGTAGCCATGAGGCAACAAAGATGAAGACAAAGCTCAGACTGGAAGGGAGGTAAAGTAGAAAGAGCCATTTATTTATTTATTCAACTAGTATTTATTGAGTGTCTGTTATGTGCCGGGCACTATTCTAGTTGCTAGAGACACAGCAGTGATAAAAGCACACAAAATCCCTGCCTCCTTGGAGTTTATTTTTAGTGGTAACAGGAGAGAAAGACAATATATAACATACGAGAAGTAAAGGCTATAATATGTCACATGGTGATAAGTATTATGGAAAAAAGAAAAGTAGGTATTCACCCTGGGCGGGGCATTGGAGGCTAATATAAGGACTGTGGCTATTCCCCTGAGGAAAACAAGCAAATTATTAAGCAAATCACTGGAGGGTTGGAGGAGAGGGTGACATGATTTGATTGATATTTTAAGGTCACTCTGGCTGCTGTGTTGAGAATAGACTGAAAGGGGAAAGACAGAACCAGGGACCCAGATGGCATCAGTGAGTACCTAAGCCAACACCAGCAACTACTTGCTTCCAGAAACCTTGCTATCTGTAGCAAATAATTCCCTGTGTTAATTCTGTGGGAAATACTCTTAGCCAGGTATTCTGTTACTTGCAGCCAAACTCATTCCCAACTGATACAGAGAGCAGGTACCATCATTTATCATGCACCTACTATGTGCCAAGTGTTGTTCTAAGTCCCAGGGATATAAAGATGAAAACACATGTGGTTCTCATTATCAAAGAGCCTTTCAAGGGCCTTGTGATATGACTGTGGGAGGCCACAGACAAAGCATTACACTGCAATAAGGCAATTGCATTAGCAAGGTTTGTCTGGAAGATGGGGTGAGAGTGCAGGAGAGGAGCACAGCTAAGCTGAGAAAAAGAGCCAGGGAAGGCATCATGAAAGCTGGTAGGTGCTTCTCAAATGAACACATTTGTGGAGGGCATTCCAGACAGGAGGAACTCTATGTGCAATACAAAACATAGAACATTCTGGAACATGTAAATAGATCAGTATTCCTGGGAGAGTAGAGTTTGATTGGGTGGGGGTTGGTGGGGAGAGAATGGCAAGAAATGGTGGAGATTAGGTTGGAGAGGCAGGAGGAGAGGTGATGGAGGCTTTTGTAAGTGCTACAGAAGAATATGATTTCCGCCTGTAGACAGCAGAGAGGCAGTGGAGCAATAACCCTGGCAGCCAGATTAAAGACAGCTCATAGAGGAGTGAGGCTCCAAGCAAGACCAGTGCAAAAGTCAGGGAGCAGTGGATAACAGCCTGAGACAAGGAAGCAGTTGGGTTGGAAAGGAGGGAATGCAGAAATGATGTTCTGAATGTGGTAATAGAAGAGGCATTCCAAGATAGCCCAGACACACTGCATATACCTCTGCATGAATAGTTAGATGATGTTTTCGGCATAAAGGTCACTCCAGGAGACAATGGACAATTTTTTAGTGGACCAAATTAAGAGCATAACCAGCTTTCACATAAACCTGTGGAGATTGCATCTGGTGAGCTGACAGCAGGATATTCCATTCAGTTGGCTTCGTGGAAGCTAAAGGGTAGTTCCTTACACTTGGTCCAGGCTGTCCTGCCTTCTTTACTGTGGCTTTGCATTTAGCCTACCATTTCAACACCAGTTATTCTAGAATGCCTTCTGTACTCATCAACATCACTCTGCATGGGTAATCATATTAACAACGACTGTGATTGGGAGCTACATATGACACACATGTTATATATACTTGTTTAAATTTCACAATAGCCCTGCCAAGAAAGTAGTATTAACTTGAGGCCAAGAGAGGTAAGGTAACTACCCTAAGGCCACACCGCTAGAGAGGCAAAATGTGATTTGCCCAATGAAGTGTATGCTGTTCTCACCATGCTCCAGGGTTATCTACCTCATTATAATCCATTGTCCGTTCAACACCCTGGGCTCTACTTTTTTGTCCACAATCACAGAGCAGCATTAAGGTGGGGCATTTACAAAATACTTTCATAGACATTAAAGGGAAACTCTTCCAACAGGTTTTGCCTCATTTCCACGAAGGGATTTGGATTAGAGTTCCAAATTTTCCAAAGGATTAAAAAGTACATTACTAATAGAATAAATTTAAGGAAAAAAATATTTACTTTATAACCATACTTTACAATGCGAAATAATCCAATTGCAAAAGAATGGAATAGGTAAGGGATGGTTCTATTTATTAACCATAGGGAAATATAGAAATTCTTAGGAAATAATATTCTAGAACTAAAATACAAGCAAAGCACAAGGTTGGTTATTTTGGATGATGAATGAATGGATAAATTCAAATTTTGTCTTTCATTCGATAGGCTTGTCCCATTGGTCAATAACTGGTTTACTAACCATCTACTCTGTTTGAGGTGCTGCTTTTGCTGTTGGGAAAGTGAGAAGGGATAGAGACACGAGAAGAAACTGAAAGTCACTATACCTAAAGGGCATAATTCTTGATGCCATAAAAGGTTCAGGCAATATTACATATCCTAAAGACACTGCTAAGGACCACAGTTTAGTAGCTGGGCCTCAGAGATCACCTTGTCCAACCCTTACCTTTTACAGGTAATGAAATTAAGTCCAAAGGGATTTGTGACTTGCCTGAGGTCACATAGCTGGTGGCTGATGCAAGAGCTACCTCTGCCATGAGTCTGTTTCTATTGCTGTTACGTTTATTCAAGAATGGATTTAAAATTATGTGGTACATTCTTGAGAGGAATAAAAGGATCCTTTTATTTAACTCAGGAGGAAAAAGCAAAGAGATTCTAGCCTGTTATTTAGAAGGGACATAATCATGGAAGATGTTATACTTGCACTTGTGTGCCAGGATTTGCATTGCAGCTTAAAAAAAATCTTTTGCTATCGAAAAAAATAGTAAAAGATAGCAAACAACTTGAATTTCTATCATTAGAGGGCTTAATATGATAAGAGTTCATCCTCATGGTGAAATATTATACAGCCACTAACAAATCAAAGCAAATTTATGTGTAACTGATAGAGATATATTTTATATTTTATTTTTTATTTTTTATTTATTTTTGAGACAAGAGTCTTGCTGTGTCACCCAAGCTGGAGTGCAGTGGTGCGATCTTGGCTCACTGCTACCTCTGCCTCCCGGGTTCAAGCAATTCTCCTGCCTCAGCCTCTTGAGTAGCTGGGATTACAGGCACATGCCACCACGCCTGGCTAATTCTTTGTATTTTTAGTAGAGACAAAGTTTCACCATGTTGGCCAGGCTTGTCTTGAACTCCTGACCTCAAGCAATCCACCTGCCTCAGCCTCCCCAAGTGCTGGGATTACAGGTGTGAGCCACCGCATCCGACCAGATATAGATATATTTTAAAAGACAAAAATAACTTGTAGTTCAAAGCTATATATTTCTTCAACCAGTTTTTTGCACAGACTCAGTTCAATGTGAATTAACATAAAATGATTTATTTTTTCCAGTGATAGCTATAGTCAATACTGTCATTTGTGTTGCTCCAAATCTATTAAACGTTTTTCCATATTCTAATATTTCCCATAATTTAAATCCAATTTTTCCAATGTAGAATCAAAACAGCAACCATATGTTGCCATTTTCCATGCCCCAGTGATGGGGACGTATAATTCAGGTTGCAAAAATAAACTATAGCTACAAAAAAACTTTGATTTAAAACTAACTTTATTTTAAAAAGGTAGGACATGGAGCATTCATTGGCCTCTCTCAGCAAAAACAGAGTCTTGAAGCCAGAAGTTGTGGTGGCTCCCTGATTTGTTTGTTTGTTTACTTATTTATTCATTTTATATTGTGGCAGAGGCAGAAATGCTTTTGAGGTCAGGTCTGCGGAGTTCAGCCTGGAGTCTGATTCGTTAACCTTATCAGTGGTTCTATGAGCCTTCTATATCCCTAAATAAAACTCCTCTTTTAAAGCTAGCTAGAGTGGATTCTATTGACTGCAACTAAGTACTGTCACCAATATGAATAAATACTTCCACCACACTCTGTCAAAGTCTCCTTTACCATCATGTAACAAACAACATCTTGGGCAGGTCTCATTGTCATCATTAAACAATGTTCAGTCTAGTTTAGTTTAGGCTTTTCATTCATGTCCTATTTAGATCTCATATCCAGTTGTCCAGCCATGTGAGGCAGGCAGCAAGTTAGGGAGTGAGACATTAGTTTCCCTTTCCTGCCAATATTCCCAAACACTACCAATGATTCCTTAAGCATCCAGCTACCTTGTTTGTTAATTGGAGAGAAAGACTGGTGGAAGCCCTGCCTGAATTAGGTGAGAAGTTGTTGTGTGGGGTCCAGAAATAGCCTCCCAATATGAATGCCGCATATCCTGATAACTCTGACTTCTTTCATGCTCTTTGCTCCTCAGTTGTTTTTTCTGGACTAGGAAGAATGGAGCTAGGATGATGAATGGAGTAAAAGATCCATAGTGCTTCAGCCTCTTCAAAAGTCCCAAGAAAGATGTCTTAAAATCCTCTCTAAACTATAGGGTAACCCTTCGATCTCAGGTCCGGGTCTTTCTAGCCAGCTACGCAGTATCAGGAAAGTCTCACTCAACAACCTTATAAATTTCTATTCACTTATAAAGAAGGGAGAGGGACACACAGAAATTCACACATATGTGTTCTTTTCTGGGGCTGCTCTAGAAACTAACAAGAATGATTGGCTATTGGGAGGAAAACAGGAGTCTGGGAAAAGATGGTGGAATGGCATAATGATAACTTTTCTGAAATTGTTTCTTTTGTTTGGAGACATCCTCACTTTCTGAGCTTTTACTGGAGACACAGCCTGCCACCATAGAAACTGAACACTTAAGCCACTTACTCTCCCATCAACTTTTATAGCTCGGATAGAAGAACATGGCCTGGGCTCAACCAATCAGACTCTCAAGCTCTGGACTATGAAGAGAGAGCTGGTGTCAAGGAATGAAGGAAACCATTCTTCTTATGGGTGGCAACAGCTGGGATGGTAAGAGCCAATTTCTGGAGCCAAGAGAGGCTTCCAAGCAACTTGTGGCGGCCAGTGGCCTGCAACTGATGCAGAGCTGCTGGGAAGCATGACTGTGGCTGTGTGTCTAGCTACTGCCTCGTCCCTTGTTCTTGCTTGTTCTGATTCTGTTTCTCCATTGTTCCTTTCAATTTTGTGACTTTTCCAGTTACCTTTCTGACATAAGCATTTAATGCTACATATTTTCTTCTAAGTACAGCTTTAGCTGTACTACAAATTTTGACCTTTTGAATCTTTATTTTTATCCAATTCAAGATGTTTTCCAGTTTCTCTTGTGACTTCCTATTTGACCCACGGGTTATTTAGAACACATTGTTTAATATCCAAATATTAGGGAATCTTAAAGATCTCTTTCTGTTGTTGATTTCTTCTTTAACCCTATCATGGTCAGAGGGCATGCCTTGGAAGATTAAAATTCTTTTAATATTTTTGAGGTACCACTGTTGCTGAGTAAAGCGCTCTCTGAATGTCAGTTAGGTCAACTTGGTTGACAGTGTTGTTTAGGTTATCTACATTCTTAGTAATTTCCTCTCTATGTTTTCTATTTGATTACTGAGAGAGAAGTACTAAAGCCTCCAACTATAACTGGATTTGTCTATTTACCATTTCAATTCTGACAATTTTTGTTTCATATATTTCGAAGCTACCTTGTTGATGCATTCACATTTAGGATTATTACGTCTTCTTCATGAATTGACCTCTTTATTATAATCTAATACCCATTCATCCCTGGTAATAATTTCTTGTTCTTTTTTTTATTATTATTATACATTAAGTTCTAGGGTACATGTGCATAACGTGCAGGTTTGTTACATATGTATACTTGTGCCATGTTGGTGTGCTGCACCCATCAACTCGTCAGCACCCATCGATTCGTCATTTATATCAGGTATAACTCCCAATGCAATCCCTCCCCTCTCCCCCCTCCCCATAATAGGCCCCGATGTGTGATGTTCCCTTTCCCGAGTCCAAGTGATCTCATTGTTCAGTTCCCACCTATGAGTGAGAACATGCGGTGTTTGGTTTTCTGTTCTTGTGATAGTTTGCTAAGAATGATGGATTCCAGCTGCATCCATGTCCCTACAAAGGACCAAAACTCATCGTTTTTTATGGCTGCATAGTATTCCATGGTGTATATGTGCCACATTTTCTTAATCCAGTCTGTCACAGATGGACATTTGGGTTGATTCCAAGTCTTTGCTATTGTGAATAGTGCCGCAATAAACATACGTGTGCATGTGTCTTTATAGCAGCATGATTTATAATTCTTTGGGTATATACCAAGTAGTAGGATGGCTGGGTCATATGGTACATCTAGTTCTAGATCCTTGAGGAATTGCCATACTGTTTTCCATAATGGTTGAACTAGTTTACAGTCCCACCAACAGTGTAAAAGTGTTCCTAATTCTCCACATCCTCTCCAGCACATGCTGTTTCCTGACTTTTTAATGATTGCCATTCTAACTGGTGTGAGATGGTCTCATTGTGCTTTTGATTTGCATTTCTCTGATGGCGAGTGATGATGAGCATTTTTTCATGTATCTGTTGGCTGTATGAATGTCTTCTTTTGAGAAATGTCTGTTCATATCCTTTGCCCACTTTTTGATGGGGTTGTTTGTTTTTTTCTTGTAAATTTGTTTGAGTTCTTTGTAGATTCTGGATAGTAGCCCTTTGTCAGATGAGTAGATTGCAAAAATGTTCTCCCATTCTGTAGGTTGCCTGTTCACTCTGATGGTAGTTTCTTTTGCTGTGCAGAAGCTCTTTAGTTTAATTAGATCCCATTTGTCAATTTTGGCTTTTGCTGCCGTTGCTTTTGGTGTTTTAGACATGAAGTCCTTGCCCATGCCTATGTCCTGAATGGTACTACCTAGGTTTTCTTCTAGGGTTTTTATGGTATTAGGTCTAACATTTAAGTCTCTAATCCATCTTGAATTAATTTTCGTATAAGGAGTAAGGAAAGGATCCAGTTTCAGCTTTCTACTTATGGCTAGCCAATTTTCCCAGCACCATTTATTAAATAGGGAATCTTTTCCCCATTTCTTGTTTCTCTCAGGTTTGTCAAAGATCAGATACTGTAGATGTGTGGTATTATTTCTGAGGACTCTGTTCTGTTCCATTGGTCTATATCTCTGTTTTGGTACCAGTACCATGCTGTTTTGGTTACTGTAGCCTTGTAGTATAAAGTCAGGTAGCGTGACGCCTCCAGCTTTGTTCTTTTGACTTAGGATTGTCTTGGCAATGCGGGCTCTTTTTTGGTTCCATATGAACTTTAAAGCAGTTTTTTCCAATTCTGTGAAGAAACTCATTGGTAGCTTGATGGGGATGGCATTGAATCTATAAATAACCTTGGGCAGTATGGCCATTTTCACGATATTGATTCTTCCTATCCATGAGCATGGTATGTTCTTCCATTTCTTTGTGCCCTCTTTGATTTCACTGAGCAGTGGTTTGTAGTTCTCCTTGAAGAGGTCCTTTACATCCCTTGTAAGTTGGATTCCTAGGTATTTTATTCTCTTTGAAGCAATTGTGAATGGAAGTTCATTCATGATTTGGCTCTCTGTTTGTCTGTTACTGGTGTATAAGAATGCTTGTGATTTTTTGCACATTAATTTTGTATCCTGAGACTTTGCTGAAGTTGCTTATCAGCTTAAGGAGATTTTGGGCTGAGACAATGGGGTTTTCTAAATATACAATCATGTCATCTGCAAACAGGGACAATTTGACTTCTTCTTTTCCTAACTGAATACCCTTGATTTCTTTCTCTTGCCTGATTGCCCTAGCCAGAACTTCCAACACTATGTTGAATAGGAACGGTGAGAGAGGGCATCCCTGTCTTGTGCCAGTTTTCAAAGGGAATTTTTCCAGTTTTTGCCCATTCAGTATGATATTGGCTGTGGGTTTGTCATAAATAGCTCTTATTATTTTGAGGTACGTTCCATCAATACCGAATTTATTGAGCGTTTTTAGCATGAAGGGCTGTTGAATTTTGTCAAAAGCCTTTTCTGCATCTATTGAGATAATCATGTGGTTCCTGTCTTTGGTTCTGTTTATATGCTGGATTACATTTATTGATTTGCGAATGTTGAACCAGCCTTGCATCCCAGGGATGAAGCCCACTTGATCATGGTGGATAAACTTTTTGATGTGCTGCTGAATCCGGTTTGCCAGTATTTTATTGATTTTTGCATCAATGTTCATCAGGGATATTGGTCTAAAATTCTCTTTTTTTGTTGTTTCTTTGCCAGGCTTTGATATCAGGATCAATGATGTTGGCCTCATAAAATGAGTTAGGGAGGATTCCCTCTTTTTCTATTGATTGGAATAGTTTCAGAAGGAATGGTACCAGCTCCTCCTTGTACCTCTGGTAGAATTCAGCTGTGAATCCATCTGGTCCTGGACTTTTTTTGGTGGGTAGGCTATTAATTATTGCCTCAATTTCAGAGCCTGCTATTGGTCTATTCAGGGATTCAACTTCTTCCTGGTTTAGTCTTGGAAGAGTGTAAGTGTCCAGGAAATTATCCATTTCTTCTAGATTTTCTAGTTGATTTGCGTAGAGATGTTTATAGTATTCTGTGACGGTAGTTTGTATTTCTGTGGGGTTGGTGGTGATATCCCCTTTATCATTTTTTATTGTGTCTATTTGATTCTTCTCTCTTTTATTCTTTATTAGTCTTGCTAGCGGTCTGTCAATTTTGTTGATCTTTTCGAAAAACCGACTCCTGGATTCATTGATTTTTTGGAGGGTTTTTTGTGTCTCTATCTCCTTCGGTTCTGCTCTGATCTTAGTTATTTCTTGCCTTCTGCTAGCTTTTGAATGTGTTTGCTCTTGCCTCTCTATGTCTTTTAATTGTGATGTTAGAGTGTCAATTTTAGATCTCTCCTGCTTTCTCTTGTGGGCATTTAGTGCTATAAATTTCCCTCTACACACTGCTTTAAATGTGTCCCAGAGATTCTGGTATGTTGTATCTTTGTTCTCATTGGTTTCAAAGAACATCTTTATTTCTTCCTCATTTCGTTATGTACCCAGTAGTCATTCAGGAGCAGGTTGTTCAGTTTCCATGTAGTTGAGCGGTTTTGAGTGAGTTTCTTAGTCCTGAGTTCTAGTTTGATTGCACTGTGGTCTGAGAGACAGTTTGTTATAATTTCTGTTCTTTTACATTAGCTGAGGAGTGCTTTACTTCCAATTATATGGTCAATTTTGGTATAAGTGCGATGTGCTGAGAAGAATGTATATTCTGTTGATTTGGGGTGGAGAGTTCTATAGATGTCTATTAGGTCCGCTTGGTGCAGAGATTAGTTCAATTCCTGGATATCCTTGTTAACTTTCTGTCTCGTTGATCTGTCTAATGTTGACAGTGGAGTGTTGAAGTCTCCCATTATTATTGTATGGGAGTCTAAGTCCCTTTGTAAATCTCTAAGGACTTGCTTTATGAATCTGGGTGCTCCTGTATTGGGTGCATATATATTTAGGAGAGTTAGCTCTTCCTGTTGAAGTGATCCCTTTACCATTATGTAATGGCCTTCTTTGTCTCTTTTGATCTTTGATGGTTTAAAGTCTGTTTTATCAGAGACTAGGATTGCAACCCCTGCTTTTTTTTTGTTCTCCATTTGCTTGGTAGATCTTCCTCCATCCCTTTATTTTGAGCCTATGTATGTCTCTGCATGTGAGATGGGTCTCCTGAATAGAGCAGACTGATGGGTCTTGACTCTTTATCCAGTTTGCCAGTCTGTGTCTTTTAATTGGAGCATTTAGTCTATTTACATTTAAGGTTAATATTGTTATGTGTGAACTTGATCCTGCCATTATGATATTAACTGGTTATTTTGCTCGTTAGTTGATGTAGTTTCTTCCTAGCCTCGATGGTCTTTACATTTTGGCATGTATTTGCAATGGCTGGTACCGGTTGTTCCTTTCCATGTTTAGGGCTTCCTTCAGGGTCTCCTGTAAGGCAGGCCTGGTGGTGACAAAATCTCTAAGCATTTGCTTATCTGTAAAGGATTTTATTTCTCCTTCACTGATGAAACTTAGTTTGGCTGGATATGAAATTCTGGGTTTAAAATTCTTTTCTTTAAGAATGTTGAATACTGGCCCCCACTCTCTTCTGGCTTGTAGAGTTTCTGCCGAGAGATCTGCTGTTAGCCTGATGGGCTTCCCTTTGTGGGTAACCTGACCTTTCTCTCTGGCTGCCCTTAAGATTTTCTCCTTCATTTCAACTTTGGTGAATCTGGCAATTATGTGTCTTGGAGTTGCTCTTCTCGAGGAGTATCTTTGTGGTGTTCTCTGTATTTCCTGAATTTGAATGTTGGCCTGCCCTACTAGGTTGGGGAAGTTCTCCTGGATGATATCCTGAAGAGTGTTTTCCAACTTGGTTCTATTTTCACCCTCACTTTCAGGCACCCCAATCAGACGTAGATTTGGTCTTTTTACATAATCCCATACTTCTTGCAGGCTTTGTTCATTTCTTTTTCTTCTTTTTTCTTTTGGTTTCTCTTCTCGCTTCATTTCATTCATTTGATCCTCAATCGCTGATACTCTTTCTTCCAGTTGATCGAGTCGGTTACTGAAGCTTGTGCACTTGTCACGTATTTCTCGTGTCATGGTTTTCATCTCTGTCATTTCGTTTATGACCTTCTCTGCATTAATTATTCTAGCTATCAATTCTTCCACTCTTTTTTCAAGATTTTTAGTTTCTTTGCTCTGGGTACGTAATTCCTCCTTTAGCTCTGAGAAGTTTGATGGACTGAAGCCTTCTTCTCTCATCTTGTCAAAGTCATTCTCTGACCAGCTTCGATCCGTTGCTGGAGATGAGCTGTGCTCCTTTGCAGGGGGAGATGCGCTCTTATTTTTTGAATTTCCAGCTTTTCTGCCCTGCCTTTTCCCCATCTTTGTGGTTTTATCTGCCTCTGGTCTTTGATGATGGTCACGTACTGATGGGGTTTTGGTGTGGGTGTCCTTCCTGTTTGATAGTTTTCCTTCTAATAGGACCATCAGCTGTAGGTCTGTTGGAGATTGCTTGAGGTCCACTCCAGACCCTGTTTGCCTGGGTATCAGCAGCAGAGGTTGCAGAAGATAGAATATTGCTGAACAGCGAGTGTACCTGTCTGATTCTTACTTTGGAAGCTTCCTCTCAGGGGTGTACTCCACCCTGTGAGGTGTGGGGTGTCAGACTGCCCCTAGTGGGAGATGTCTCCCAGCTAGGCTACTCAGGGGTCAGGGACCCACTTGAGCAGGCAGTCTGTCCCTTCTCAGATCTCAACCTCTGTGTTGGGAGATCCACTGCTCTCTTCAAAGCTGTCAGACAGAGTCGTTCGCGTCTGCACAGGCCTCTGCTACTTCCCCTGTTGTTGTTTAGCTGTGCCCTGTCCCCAGAGGTGGAGTCTACAGAGACAGGCAGGTTTCCTGTCTGTGAGCTGCTGTGAGCTCCACCCAGTTCGAGCTTCCCAGCGGCTTTGTTTACCTACTTAAGCCTCAGCAATGGTGGGCGCCCCTCCCCCAGCCTCGATGCTGCCTTGCAGTTAGATCGCAGAGTGCTGTGCTGGCAATGAGGGAGGCTCCGTGGGCGTGGGACCCTCCCAGCCAGGTGTGGGTTATAATCTCCTGGTGTGCCCATTTGCTTAAAGCGCAGTATTGGGGTGGGAGTTACCCGATTTTCCAGGTGTTGTGTGTCTCAGTTCCCCTGGCTAGGAAAAGGGATTCCCTTCCCCCTTGCACTTCCCAGGTGAGGCGATGCCTCGCCCTGCTTCAGCTCTCGCTGGTCGGGCTGCAGCAGCTGACCAGCACCGATTGTCTGGCACTCCCTAGTGAGATGACCCCAGTACCTCAGTTGAAAATGCAGAAATCACCTGTCTTCTGTGTCGCTCGCGCTGGGAGTTGGAGACTGGAGCTCTTCCTATTCGGCCATCTTGCTCCACCCCCCAATTTCTTGTTCTTAAGCCCAGTTTGTTATTAAACACTTTGACTTTCTTTTTGTTAGTGTTCGACTACTGTTTGTTTGTCTTCTTTTACTTTTAACCTATCTATGTCTTTAGATATAAAGTGGGTTTTTTGTAGGTAGGATAGAATCTTGCTATTTTCTTTTAATCCAATCTGACAATCTATGTTTTCTAATAAAGTGTTTAGAACATTTATAGTTAATGTGATTATTGTTATAGTTAAATTAAAATCCACCATTTTTGTCTGCCTGCTTTTAGATTCCACTTGATCCTGACTTTGAAATTTTTTTCCATAGGAATTTATTACCTATTCAGGTAAATAGATATATAATGGATTGCATGTTTGTGTGCCCTCAAAATATATATGTGAAACCCAAACCCCTAATATGATGGTATTTGGAGGTGGGGTCCTTGGGAAGTAATTTGGTTTAAATGAAGTTGAGCCCTCTCCGTGATGGGATTAGTGCCCTTATAAGAAGAGGAAGATAAGCCAGAGCCTTCTCTCTCTTCACCATGTGAGGAAACAGCAAAAAGATGGCCATCTGCAAGCAAGGAAGAAGGTCCTCACCAGGAACCAAACCTGCAGGCATCTCGATCTTGGACTTACCAGTCTCCAAAACTGTGAGAAATGAATGTCTGTTGTTTAAGTCACCTGGTCTATGATACTTTGTTATGGCAGCTCAAGCTAAGACATAGATAGTTTTTATTGTTGCTTTTAAAAAGCAAGTGTTACCCTTTAACCCATAAATTTCACTTCTTCATGTCTATGTTATAGAAAACATTGGCACATGTGCTTAAAAAGATAAGTACAACAAAATTCATCACAGTATTGCTTGTAATCATAAAAAATGGAAAATAACCTAAATTTTCATCATTTGGAAAATAATTAAATAAATGTCCATATATCCATTCTATGAAAGATTATACTTCTCTTAAAGCAAATAAAATCAATGAATACATACTGATATGAAGAATATACGCAACACATATTTAAGTTAGAAAAGCTAGTCATAGTAAAATATGTGCCATATGAACAATTTATGTATTAGACAAAAATTCCCACTAAATAAATATGTGTTCCTATATGCAGATAGACATATATGAATGTAAATGCTTAGAAAAAGCCTGGAGGTATGTGCAGTGGAGAGATAATAATGATTACAATGAAGAACAGTGTCAGATTAGGGGAATAGGTAAAGAGAAGTTTTGTTTATCTATATTGTTTTCATATTTATCAATGAGAATCTATTACTTGGGTAACTAAAAACTGAGTTGTGATTAATATTATAGTTTGAAAAGAAGAAAAAAAGAAAAGATATATGTATAATATATATATTAAATAAAAATCAGGATTTTTTTTTTCTCTTTGACATTTTATTCATTCCATTGGAGTAGCAGATTTGGGTGTAAAGAGCCAAAAGATTTCTTGATTCTTTGGCTCAATAAAAGACCTTTTCTGCCTTTCATTCTACAAGAGCATTAACGAAAAGCACGGTGAGTGTCCCGGGAGTACACAGTGTGTCTGGGGTGTGTCCTAGTGTGTTCGGTTATGCTCATTCATGCTGAGACATTGCTTTTTGCCCATAAAAGGAGGAATTACAACATCAGACCTGGATTGTTTTCATTTCCAAACAGCCGCAAAGTGTCAACACAAGACTGTCAATCTCTTGTTCTCTCCTCTCTCACAAACGCTCCCTGGAACCCAGGCCAATTGAAGAAAACAGATGCAGGCAGGCACTGTTTTGACAACACTGGAAACGCCTGTGATTAGGAGTCAGGATAGCGTAAAAATGATTAATATGCTCCTAAAAGAATAGAGAGTGTGCCTTCAGAAGAGATAATTGGATGGGCATCCCTGCTGGTAGACACCCTCTCATACCCAAATGAAGGTACACATTCTCACACAGGTTTCCCCCAAGCAACCCCTTGCTGAGTGTTTCCTGTAACATTTTCATCATGGCAAGGAAGGTGGGGTGAAAGGTTCTTGGAGGATGGGGGAAAGGCTGGAGGATGGCAAAAGTGCCAAAATCTCCCTTCTGCCATAAAGTGAATAATCTTCAAGCAAGCAATGAAATAGATCTTGGTATCTTGTTTTTTTTTTTTTTTTTTTTTTTTTTGAGACCGAGTCTCACTGTCGCCCAGGCTGGAGTGCAGTGGCCGGATCTCAGCTCACTGCAAGCTCCGCCTCCCGGGTTTACGCCATTCTCCTGCCTCAGCCTCCCGAGTAGCTGGGACTACAGGCGCCCGCCACCTCGCCCGGCTAGCTTTTTGTATTTTTTGGTAGAGACAGGGTTTCACCGTGTTAGGATGGTCTATGAACTCCTGACCTCGTGATCCGCCTGTCTCGGCCTCCCAAAGTGCTGGGATTACAGGCTTGAGCCACCGCACCCGGTCAGATCTTGGTATCTTTTAAAACCAACAAAGAGTTCTCTGAGTTTAGCAGTATTTCATGGGATGTGGTAGTAGACAATGCAATTGCTAGTTCATAATTTATGAGACAGAAATTCTTTGTTTAGCCATCACATGTAAATTAAGGTTGTCCCTGACTAACTTGAATTACATAACCATCTATGTACCAAGCAGCTGTCGTTTTCCTGTAAATATATTCTCAGTTGTAAGCAGTCTGGAGGCCAGGCTACCCCCCTTATGTTGTGATGGGAGAAAGAACTTTGGGACTCAGCATCAGAAGAGTCAGCTCTGTTCCTCCTTAGCTGAGTGGTCTTTGATAGGACACTAAACCTCATTCGACATCAGGCATCTTCATCTGTACTGCAGGGATCTGGATGAGATGAGTAGTCTTCAAGCTGTGGGTAGTTCTACAGCAGGCTCTAGATTGTGGAACTGTGGGCCTCACCTCCACTTAAAAACTTTAACCAGAGCATCTCTGGTTTGATCTGTTTAATACTGGATGTTTGAATAAATGCTTTAAAAAAGAAAATTATTCAACACTCATTTTTTCAACAAATGCTTACTGAACTCCTACTATGTAACTGGCATGGGACTCATTAATGATGGAATGAAGTTACCTCCTGTTCTCATGAAGCTCACACTTTACCATTCCACCAAACCAGATGATCTTTAAGGGTCCTGTCCAGACCCAGCATCCTGCTCTTCCATAGCACATAAAACAGGAGTCCTGAAGTACTGCCCAGAGAACTTAAAGTTCAACTGTCACTACACAAGGACAGGCAGACCAAAAGAGACCTTAAGAGTGATGTGCGTTGGTGTTAAGTTGACAAAGTGAACGTTTTGGCTCTACTAGTTAGCTAGGTGACTTAACTCAAATTAATTAACCTCCTGTGCTCAGTTTCTTTATCTATAAAATGAGGCTAATGATATTACCTACCTCATAAGGTTGTGGTGAGGATAAAAAGACATAATGCATGCAAAGGCTTAGGGCTATACCTAGAATTCTATAAGTTACATTAGGTCTTATTAGCTATTATAATGTGCTTTTCCAGCCTTATATCAGGATAAAGTATACTTGAAAAGGTCCTACAAGATGGCCTACTATAGAGCAGAATTCAGCATAAGGTAACACTAACCTGGACTTCCAAGGACCTTCTTAATCACTGCCAGCTGTAATGCAGCCCACAGGTGAAGCCAAGGGCAAGGTTCAATTAACGTTTCATGTGCACCTAGCACAATGCTTACTATAGGGAAGGCAATCAATAAATATTTATTGAATCAATGAACCTATTCCTCTAAAAACATTTAAAGCTCTGTGGATTGTTTTAGGTTTCATTTAGGGTAATCACTGCCTGACTGCCACCTTTTTCTAAGTTTTATTTTTAGTTATAAAATAGTTCAAACATACAGACAATAAGTTAACAGATACCTATGTACTCACCATCAGGATTACATAAATGCTACCTCAACATATTGCCTAATTAGTTTCAGATAGTCTTTTAAGAAATACAATTACAGTCATGCACTACATAATGTTTTGGTCAACAACAGACCACATATATCACCTTGGTCCCGTAAGATTATAATACCATATTTTTACTGCATCTTTTCTATGTGTAAATATGTTTAGATACACAAACATGTACCACTGTGTTACCATTGCCCCGTGTTCAGCACAGTATCATGCTGCACAGGTTTGTAGCCTGGGAGCAATGGGCGATATCTTATAGCCTTGATGTGTCATAGGCTATACTTCTAGGCTTGTGGAGGTACACTGTACAATGGTCACCCAACAACGAAATCATCTAATGACACATTTCTCAGAAAGTGTCCCCATTGTGGCCATGCGCGGTGGCTCACGCCTGTAATCCCAGCCCTTTGGGAGGCCAAGGCCGGCAGATCACCTGAGGTCAGGAGTTCAAGACCAGCCTGGCCAACATGGTGAAACCCTGTCTCTATTAAAATACAAAATTTAGCTGGGCATAGTGGCAGGTTCCTGTAATCCTAGCTACTCAGGAGGCTGAGGCAGGAGAATTGCTTGAACCTGGGAGGCGGAGGTTGCAGTGAGCCGAGATCACGCCATTGCACTCCAGCCTAGGCGACACAGCGAAACTCCATCTCAAAAAAAAAAAAAGAAAAGAAAATGTCCCCATTGTTAAGCGATGTATGGCTGCATTTAGAGGCCACCAGAACCCCATTCACACTCTCTTCTCTTTGCCAAGATAATCCCTACCTTTAAGTAAATGGGTATCATGCTCAGCATGTGCTCATGCCCATAAACAACCCATTTGACGGTTTTGTGTGTATGCACTGCTCACTGGTGGACATTAGGATCCTCCCGTGTTTTGATTGTCACAGACAGAGCTGTAATAATAAACATCCATGCAGCAGTCTCCTTGTGGATGGGTAAGAGACAGTGGGCACAACTTCAGCTTTATTAGCCACTGTCAAATTTCTCTTCACAAGAGTGGTTCCAACACATGCCCCACGCACAATGCATTGGTATTTCATCACGCAGACTTTTGTTGTTATTTGCAATCCCTAATTACTTGTGAACAGGAGCATCTTCTTTTTTTTTTGAGACGGCGTCTCGCTCTGTCGCCCAGGCTGGAGTGCAGTTGCGAGATCTCGGCTCACTGCAAGCTTCACCTCCGAGGTTCATGCCATTCTCTTGCCTCAGCCTCCCTAGTAGCTGGGACTACAGGCGCCCGCCCCCACGCCTGGCTAATTTTTTTTTTGTATTTTTAGTAGAGACGGAGTTTCACCGTGTTAGCCAGGATGGTCTGGATCTCCTGACCTCGTGATTCGCCTGCCTCGGCCTTCCCAAAGTGCTGGGATTACAGGTGTGAGCTACGGCGTCCCGGCCCACAGGAGCATCTTCTTATGTGTTTATTAATCATTTATATTGCCTTTTCTGTGAATCGTAAATACCCCTTTCAATTGGATTGACTGTCTTTTTCTTAGTAATTTATGAGATTTATTTTTATATAAGGTGCAAGTATCTCCCCCAGACTGTTTTTTATTTCTATCTTTGTTTATGGTACCTCTTTTTCTCAGATTTTTTTCATTTTAATAAAATTCAAATTTATCAGTCCTTTCCTCTATGCTCTATAGCTTTTGTGCCCTGTATAAGAAAATTCTGCCTATCTAATGTCATATCATCATCTTCTACGCTTTCTTTAAAAGTTTTAAAGTTTGGTTTTTCACATTTAGATACTAATATATCTGGAGGTTATTTCATGTAGAATTAAGGTGGAGATCTAATTTTATCTTTTCCATTCTGCTCACTCTTTAAGTGTTTTTTCTATTCCTTGTGGTTTAGATTTTCTTTTCTGTCCTTAATCATCAGATTATTGATGATACTCAAATTAATAATCAAATTATCAAGTTATTTGAAGTTCTTTGGTTCCAATCCTGCTGTTTGTTTTGTGCTTAACTTTAGTCTCTTGGAAGATTGCCTGTGATTTTAGATTGTTAGTTCAACTTTGGTAGGACTTTATTTGTGGGTCTGTGTAGAATTGGCTGGAAACATTTTCCTTTTACTTCTATCAGGTATCCCTGGTGTACCATAGACCCAAGACCAATCTTTTTTTTTAATAGGTTTTTGGGGAACAGGTAGTGTTTGGTTATATGAATAAGTTCCTTAGTGGTGATTTCTGAGATTTTGGTGCATCCGTCACCCAAGCAGTGTACACTGTATCCCATGTGTAGAATTTTATTCCCCCCGACCTTTTCCCCTAAGTCCCCAAAGTCCATTGTATCATTCTTACGCCTTTGCATCCTCATAGTTTAGCTCCCACTTACAAGCAAAAACATATGATGCTTGGTTTTCCATTCCTGAGTTACTTCACTTAGAATAAAGGTCTTCAATTCCATCCAGGTTGCTGCAAATGCCATTATTCCATTCCTTTTTATAGCTTAGTAGTATTCCACGGTATATATTCACCACAATTTCTTTATCCACTCGTTGACTGATGAACATTTGGGCTGGTTCCATATTTTTGCAATTATGAATTGTGCTGCTGTAAACATAGGTGTGTAAGTATCTTTTTCATATAATGATTTCTTTTCCTCTGGGTACATACCTAGTAGTGGGATTGCTGGATCAAATGGTAGTTCAACTTCTAGTCTTTTAAGGAATCCCCACACTGTTTTCCATAATCGCACTAGTTTACATTCCCATGAGCAGAGTAAAAGTGTCCCCTTTTCACCACATCCACACCAACATCTATTATTTTTTTATTATAGACATTCCTGAAGGAGTAAGGTGGTATTGCATTGTGGTTTTGATTTGCATTTCCCTTATCATTAGTGATGTTGAGCATTTTTCCATATGTTAGTTGGCCATTTGTATATCTTATTTTGAGAACTGCCAAGACCAATCTTTAATATAATTTTTCAACCTAGGTTTCTAAGAATATATAGATATAAAAATAGTTAACCGGAAACTCATGAAGGCAAAGCTTGTGAATATGAATTCTAGTAAAAACTTTTGTCTCTATAGAAAGCTCTGGAAGAGACAGCATCCCTGTGCTGGTGGGTGGGTTGGAGATTTTTCCTGGTTCATTCTTTCACTGAGATGCAGCCCTTTGGAGTTCCAAGCTTATGAGGGGTCTCGGGTTCACTTTCCTTCACCCTAACAAAGTACTTTAACTGCTGTTCCCACATAGGTATTAACATTCAAACCCAAGATTACTGTTAACCAAACCCCTTCATACCAGTCTCTCCCATAGCCAAAGAACCACAAAAGCTCCCCCACTCTCCGGCCTGGTTTTCAGTTTTCCTTCTGTATCTGAAATGTAGGGGTTTCCCTTTCTTTCTTGTAAGCTCTTTGCTTTAGAAACACTATAGCTTTAAAAGAATGCTTGTAATTTACTTTGTTCTTTGTGTTTATGTGGTGGGATAGGAGGGCAGAGTTCAGATAACCTAAAAAATTTGCCTGAATCATTTCTGGATTCAATGTACCTTTCATGCATGTGTGTGTGTGTGTGTGTGTGTGTGTGTGTGTGTGAGAGAGAGAGAGAGAGAGAGAGAGAGAGAGGAGAGAAAACAGAGAAAGAGAGAGTTGTAGCTGTCAAGTCAGATTCCTCTACCTCACATTTGGAACCCCACAATTTGCTAAAAGCATTACGCTTTTCAAACACATGCCGTGTCTGCTTTCATGTCTGGAGTGAGTTTTGGGCAAGCTTTGATGTGTGGTTCCTTCAGGGGCCTGTGGCAGGCCAAAGATGAAGTAGGATGTTGACCACATTTGTTTCTGAGTACCTTTAATTCCAACCTCTGTGCCTACCAGTTCTCAAATAGTAAGGTCTGAATGACTGAGGTTTTGCAGCATTCTCTGAATGGGTGAAACTGATCTGAAAGTTCCCATGATTTGTGTTGTGCATTCATCATTCATAACCACTTTTACAGTCAGTGATAGAGTTATGGATTATCGGCTTCTGTACCTGAAGTATTTGTCTGTCTTGCTAAGTCAGTTTCCATGGAGCCAAATGCGGTGTTCCTCCTTGGGAGCCTGGAGAAACAGGGAGCTTCTTCTATCTTCTTGCTCTACTTTCTGGCCTCTACTCTGTGTGTGAGCCTCTCCAGAACCCTCAGAGCTCAGTCAGGGGTGATGTCTCCGCTATGTTCCTATTTGCTTTCACAAGCGCAGTACAGATCTAATAGTGAATTATTAATGAAGCACAGAGGGGGAAGCCATTATTTTCTGAGGTACAGTAATTAGTGATAATCAGACATCTCCATATAAAGTTGTATGAACCATTTCAGTGGTCTGCCCTTCAGCCTTCCCACTCAATGCCACGTTCTTTCCAGGTGCTCCCCTCCTTCTTCCCTGGAAGGCTCAGAGGTGGCTTGCTGTCTTCCTTTCCTTCTTAAAAATCCTGCTTATAGGAGGTCACCTCATTCTTGCTGAAGAATAAAGAAAATAAAAACATGCCCTAGTGATACCAAGAAATTACCAGAGGAAAAGTGCTTCTTCTACCACTCTCAATTGGGTGCACATGTATACCTTTGAATTCAGGTATATTTGTGTCCATGTGGCTAGCTGGAGGTCCTGTACTAGGTTTCAAGCTGAGGGAACACACGGCTCCAGGGAAAGGCAACTTCCTTATCTACCCTCAAACAGCCTGGTTCTGGTCTTGAGGCCTTATTTGATCAGATAGGAAAGTTAAAAGGGTTATATAAGGAAATAATGAGTGAGGCGGGACAGTTTGCTCAGGGTTTATGATTTAATTCATCTGTCTGCAATGTTTTTTTAAGCAATTTGGGGAGTCAGGGAGGAGTGGACTCCTTTTTCACTCAGCCTGATGACTGATGAAAATGGCTGCCCTATTCTAATCTAAAGTAAATGGGGATGTGGTCTGAGGGTGACAGCTGCCCTTTCAGACTCTGATTTTTAAGTGTTTTCCTGGTTTTCAGAGAGAACAAGGGGATATAATTATGAAAGGGAAAGCTTATCATTATAATAATGTCAGGCCTGGTGGGAGAAAGAAAGATGTTCATAGGCTTTTGGAAAAAACAATAATAAAGCCTCCAAATCAAGTTCATTGGGCTGATTGCAGCGAGGTACCAGCACTCTTTCACAACACCGAAGAAGCCGTAGTTTTCATTAGGTGTCTCTGATGATCTCTGATGACTGCTTCATGGGGGGTGGCTGCTTTGGACACTGGACATGCACAGATAGCCTTAGTGCACAAAGGGCATCTCATGGACATTCTAAAACAAGGGAAGTAACGTACCCTCTGCATTATTCACTGTCAATACTTTACAAATCCTTCATAGCCTTATCAGCTTCTGCTGCCTGAAAATGCCTATTCATCCAAAATGCTCATGTTCTGACCTGTGAGCACACTCATGGTGGCTATAACCTGCCCCTTCTCAGCTCTGGGACTGGCCTCACATCCACAAATCAGAGCATTGTAAAGCTGGAAGGCATTTAGCATCCTTTGGGCTAAAGCAGACTTTTTACCAATGAGGAGACAAGGCCCAGAGAAGTTAAGTGACTTTCTTGAGGCTGCTAAACTAGTTACTGGAAGAGGAAGCTTCAGAACTAGTTGTCTTGACTCCCAGTGACTGTCTTGGGTTCTGATGTGCTTTGATCTGTGTCCCCACCCAGATCTCATGTTGAAATATAATCCCCAATGCTGGTGGTGCGGCCCGGAGGGAGGTGATTGGATCATGGGAGTGGTTTCTAATGGTTTAGCACCATGCCCCTAGTGCTGTTCTCAGAGTTTCTCATGAGATCTGGCTGTTTAAAAATGAGTAGCACCTCCCTGCACTTGCTCTTCCTCCCACACCAGCCATGTGAAACACTTTGCTCCCCCTTCGCCTTCTGCCATGATTGAAAGTTTCCTGAGGACTCCCCAGAGGCTAAGTAAATGCCAGCATCATGCTTTCTATACAGCCTGTGGAAGTATGAGCCTTTGACACCTTTTTTCTTTATAAATTACCCAGTCTCAAGTATGTCTTTATAGCAGTGTGAGAACAGACTAATACAGGTTCCCTAACCACCAATGTAGGGATGTAGAGCGTTCTGGGTCTGGGAGAAGTCTTTCAGGGACAGGGCAAGTTCCCATCCTCCCTCTCAGTTCCTCTATTACCGCTAGTATCTCTGCCTCCCAAGCCACTTCCACTGATTTAAGAAGGTCCATTGACTTTAACTCTCACATAGCAAGAGACCTAGAAAATCCCTAGGCCATAAAAAGTCCTGGGCAGGAAGGAAACCAAGCGCCCATAGACCCAGCATTCTTGGTTGGTAAAGTTACATCTCTGTAATGCAGTTTAACTGCAAAATACTTTTTGTGGCTGGAGAGTAGGGAGACAGCATTGGTTTTTTTAAGAGCCATTTCTTTTTCTTGCCTGGTGCCCCCTAAGCATAATTAAGGCATCTAAGCTTTAGCTCACTTATAGGCAGGGTAGACCTCTAAATGTATCACAGGAAATGCACAGACTTCACAAACATTTCCACTGGGGAGGCTGGAGTCTGGGATCTCTTACCAAGTCATATTAGCATTGGGGTGAAGCAGAGCTTCTTGCTGAAAGTTCTGGTGCTCATCAAGTTTTTCTAAGTACTTATTTATAAAATACTTTGAGGATTTTCTGCATTTTTAACTTTTTAAAAATGCACTAATGGCCTTGGGGAGTGTTGGCTATGTACCTTTAAAAGGCAGATCTATGAAAGACAGGACTTCTCTAATTAAAACTAGGCTGGGAAGGAATGGCTGCAGAATTCCCTGTACAGGGTGAGGAATCAGTCCTTTACTCCTTCTGGGATACCCCACCCCTCTCTCCCTCTGCTGTCTCACAGAGGACAGAGAGAGAAAGCCTAAGGTTATTGATCTATTGGCCTGGTGAAGAGGCATAATAGCCTGTGAGAATGAAATCACTGATAAATGCTATTAGACAGTCATCTAAATAAAATGCCCCAAGCCTAACAATCTTAAAATTTTGGTTCACAAGTGAGCTGACCAGTTGCCAGTTGGGGAGACTCACATAACTCACAAATAATTGAATTAGAAACGTTTTTCGCAAGGCTGCACTTTTCCATGCCACGTTAGTTCCCGCCGCTACCCAACATTAGCTCTGGGGCTAATGTTGTGCTGCCTCTTGGTCGTCCTCCACTGTATTGTGCTCGTTCCTATCTCAACCTTCCCTCAAGGCTGAGATGAGCATCTCATCCTCTCCCTCTTTTGCCTGTGGTCCAGCCAAGCCCTGCCTCAGCACAAATGTTATTTCACTGGTCATCTCCTCCACTGGAGGCTCTAAGCTAGTTCTGTCCACATTTATGGTCTCAACTCCTCACTACAGCTGCTGGCTGCTGTTGTTTTGTTCACTCAGTGTCTTTCTATCGTCTCCTGATGACGTCACCTCTTGCTTCTTTAAGAAGTAAGTGTACATCGCCCATTCCTTGGATGTACATTCCAAGAATTCAATTTATAACACTAAGGACACTTTCGGTGGTTTCCCCAGTGGAATGAAAGTGGCTCAAGAGGGGACACTGTGTCTATAGGACTCACCACTGTGCCTTCCATATCCATCTTGCTGCCTGGCACATAGTAGGAATTCAAGAAATGCTTAAAGGAGAAAATGAATGAATGAAAGAGGTCAGAGATTCCTCAATGGCCAAAGATGGAAAATTCACTATTCAGATACAGAGATACAGTAAGTCCTCACTTAACATTGACATTATTAATATGTTCTTGGAAACTGACTTTAAGCAAAATGATGTAAAACAAAACAAGTTTTACTGTAGGCTAATTGATATAAACAAGAGCTAAGTTCCTATGCCCTATTTCTGGTCACAAAAACATCTCCAAACTTCTAAATAAAGATGAAAACAGACTGGGCATGGTGGCTCATGCCTCTAATCCCAGCACTTTGGGAGGCCAAGGCAGGAGGGTCACTTCAGGCCAAGAGTTTGAGACCAGCCTGGGTAAAATAGTGAGAACTCATCTGTACAAAATAGAAATATAAAAATTAGCCTGGGTGGTGGTGCATATATGTAGTCTCAGCTACTCAGGAGGTTGAGGTGGCAGGATCCCTTGAGCCCAGAAGGTCAAGGCTGCAGTGAGCTGTGATTGCACCACTGCACTCCAGCCTAGGTGACAAAGCAAGACCCTGTCTCTTAACAACAAAAAGATCAAAACACTTCTTTCTTTTTTTCTTTTTTTCCTGTTTTTGAGACAGAATCTGTCTCTGTCGCCCAGGCTGGAGTGCAGCGGCGTAATCTCGACTCACTGCAAGCTCCGCCTCCCGGGTTCACGCCATTCTCCTGCCTCAGCCTCTCAAGTACCTGGGACTACAGGCGCCCACCACCTCGCCCGGCTAGTTTTTTTTTTTTTTTTTTTTGTATTTTTTGGTAGAGACGGGGTTTCACTGTGTTAACCAGGATGGTCTCCATCTCCTGACCTCGTGATCCGCCCGTCTCGGCCTCCCAAAGTGCTGGGATTACAGGCTTGAGCCACCGCGCCCGGCCTATCAAAACAGTTCTAAATATTAAACATCAAAATAAATGTGATCTATACATACACTTAAGAAAGGTTAACAAAAACAAGTAAGATACTTACCCCCTTATTCCAGCTCAGAGTTGAGGAGTTGCCAGAGTCTGTCCCAGAAGCTCAGGGTGCAAGGCGGGAACCAGCCTTGGACAGAACACCATCCCATTGCACAGTCACACACACCCACACTCACTCAGACTGGGACCACGTAGACATGCCAATAAGCCTTATGGGCACATCTTTGGTACTAGGAGGAAGCAAGGAGACCTGGAGAAAATGCATGCAGGTATGAGGAGAGCATGCACACTCCACAAAGACGGTGGTCCTGGCCAGAAATCAATTGTTTTTCATCAACCTTATAATGAAATGACATTGAACAAAGATGTTATTTGAGGACCTGTGGTAATTCAGGCAAAACTTTGCATAGACAGAGCAATGCTCTTCTCATCCACATATGTTGAAATGTTTCTTCTCTGTATTTCAGTTTGGTTGCAATGATTAGTTCAAACTTTAGAGCTGAAACCCTTTGTAGATGAGAATGCCCAGGAGATAGTCCAGGAACAGACAATGGCCTGAGCTTCATTGCGAAACAAAACGAAAGGAGATGCCAGGAAGTTAGGGCTACAGGCAAGAAAGGAAGGGTCAGGACAGAGGATGTGTGGGTGAGGGGACATTCTTGCAGTGCTCTGAAGGCAGAGTCTTCAGAGGTTTAGGGGTGTTCATCTAAACCTCAGGCTGTAGTGAAACCACTCTCTAGCATCCCTCTCAGTTGGCTAATTTTGTTTACATTTTTTGCATAATTATGCTTTTCCAATTTAGTGACTGGAATTCAAAGGGCTTCTCTCCTTCCATTGTTTCCTTAGAGGGCTATTTGGAAGAGCTATGAATAGCAGGATGGGGTCTCTCTCTCCTGATTCTACCCTACTTGTTTTCCACACTAGAGAGGCCAATTGGATCTTTATGTGAAGGTTTCTACACTCTCTGGGTGTGTCTCCATTTTCCATAAACCTTTTTAAAAACAAAAACCAGGCCAAGGATGGAATGGTCAGAAAAGTCACAAATCACTTGCCCTTATTTCAACTGGCTCAGAGCAGGCCCTGAGCTAAAATGTGGATCACCTTAGTGTCCCCAACCTCCTTTTTGGTGCCAATTCTCCTTCCACTTCCACCCACCTTTCTTCAGGTCCCCAGAATCTTCACAAAAGCGCTAATTCTCCTTTTAAATGATAGAGCAAATATGTGTTGCTCCTCAGGGGTAGTTGCAATTTAGCCAGGGACAAATTCTTAAGCCAAAGCCATGAGTTTTCAGGTGTGGAATGTAGGCAATAGGAGAGGGTCAGAGCCCTTCCTAGAGCTCCTGGGCTTGTACGTGCCTGTCAATCAGCTATGCTTCTTATAGGATAAGAAGCACATATGCCTTCTTATAGGATGTTTCTATGTGTGATTTTATTATTTCTGAAAGAGATGACTTCTTACCCAGGCACCCTTACCAATCCTTGGACACGAAATCCACCACTTTGGAGCACAGCAGTCTTACTTCTTCAAGGAAATATCCCCTGTAAGTTTCATGTCTTTCTTTTAAACTTTAGTAGACAGGTGTTTTTGAGAGCAGAGACTACTTCTTTTACATATTTAGCTTCCCAATGTCTAGGACAGAGCCTGGCACATAGTAGGTGCTCAGTAAATGTTCAGTGAATTAGACTGAAGTGACTCTAACCACATCAGTATAACCAGCCCTTGCTATTCTGTTTAGATGCATGCTATATCTGCTGGAAATGTGCATAATAGAGAAGTTTATTTTCTCTACACCCAGCAAAAAATCCAGAGGTAAGGTCTATTCAGAGGCCTGCTGAGGACATCAAGCAGCCAGGTTTTTTTCCATTGTTCCACTGCTCGGTCCTCAGTGGGTCAGAGTTGTCTTGTCTCCCACAACGTGGCTGCCACAGCTCCCGATACCATCTCTTCAGCAACTGCATTCCAGGTAGAAGGCAAGGATCAGAGTGTTCCTTCCTAGTTTATCTCTATCCATCACTGGGACAAAATCTTCCCCAGAAGCCTCAGTATACTTCCCCTTACACTTAAGTGGCTCAAAGTGAGTCACACAGTCCCTCTACACCAATCACAGTGCAGGGGAATGGGGTCACACTCGGCGACTCCCACAATCTGAGTCCGTCCTGGCCCAGGGGAGCAGTTGCTTTTCCCTAACACCATTTGGCTGAGTGCCCAAGCAGAGTGGACAGAAGGGGTGTGCTTGTCTGGTAAACAACCAAGAGCGTCAGCCCAGTTTCAATCTCAATCATACCGCCGGTCTGCTCAGGCTTTTTATCAACAAATACTAATCCAGGCTCTACTTTCAGAGGCAAAGAGCCAGTTAATAAAGAAGGAGACTTTAAGAGACTCAAGACTGTATTATTATTATTAATCAATGCCTTTGCAGAATTTACAGGGGGAGTTGAACTACCTTGCTACAGTGTAATTTTCTTTTAAAGAAAATTGTCTTGAATTGTTTTCATGATGTTAAAGATCTTACCCAAATTTTCTTCTCTATTTAAAGGGGAAACAATACAAACTTTACTCTGAGCTATACTTAATCAGTGTACATGTTTGAGTACCTGACATTTTGACTGATATCAGATATTTAAGATTTGAGCTTATAGACTTTACAATGCAACTTTTTATTTCCATTCTAGATTCAATAGGTGGGTATAGATGCAGAAACCCAAACTGATGCCAAATTTCAATTTTCCTGATATGCTTTAAAACAACGAAGCAATCTATTTTAGAAATAAATAGGCTATTTGAAAAAGCAGTAATTTGTTGCTGTAAGTGGGAGTATAGATGAAATATGATTGGCCATTGATCAATTTTGATGGGTTCAAGAAGATAATAGTACTTAGGGATTTGTTATATTATTCTATTTTTTATAATAAAAAGTAAAAATGTAAAAAAGAATTTTTTAAAAAACAGCAATAATTATAAAAATTAAAATTGAATTTTATTTCATGCAAAACTTCCATACTGGTGAATAAACTCCTTCAATGTGTGAAATGAAAGATTTAGAGTTCTAAAGGAACACTGGAAGGTCAAAACAAATTATCCAGATATGCAAAGATTTTCCCACAATTTCCGTTTGTTTTATAGCTCTAGGAACATAAATGTTAGAAAGATAGTTGAACTATAGTAATTTGGGAATCTACTAATCAATTCAAATGTGATCATTTGGAACACTGGGTTATACAAAGAATTATCATATGGCAGAAGAATAGGGGAAATCCACTGCCTTTTTCATTTGCTTGGGTCAGGGGAGAAGTGCACGAATTCAAGATTTAATGTCTGGCTTAGAATTTCACCCAAAACCTGTAAGACCGTTGAGGAAAATCTACTTTTTGCTAGTTCCATGTGTTGCTAAAAGTGTAGAAGGAAATAATATGGTTCTGTGCAAGCATGTAACAAAGGAACCTGACCTAGGTGCAGGCCATCAAAAAGGCTTCCAAGAAGAAGGGGTAACTGAGATGACAGCTAAAGGAAGGATAGGATTTAAGTATATAATAGATGGAGGGAAGGGGAAGGAGAGTGTTGCAGGCAGCATGTGCAAAAGTCCTGGGGTGGAAGAAGGCAGCGGGCTTCTCTAGGAACTACCAAAGGCCCGGGTGGCTACAGGTCCCAGACTGAGGACAGACAATAGGAGACGAGGCTTCATAGGAGAGCAGAGATTCAACCATGTGGGGCCTTGGAGGCCACGTCGAGTGAAGCAGAGGAACAGAATGATGGGAGAATGGGCTCTTTTCTGAAAGTGGGTTCAACAGACCTAGACCAAGAAGACGGAAAATCAGTAAGAGGCTCCCCGCAATGGTGTTTGGCCAGTGGATTTTCAGGGTAGTTATAGGCCTGAATCCTGATTTTAGTTGTTTTCTGGATGCTGGGAAACAGTTCCCCTCTGGCACACCCCACCTTCAGTAAGGCTGTGCTGCTGGCCACTACAGCTGAGATCACTATGAGTGGCAAGGCAGGCCAAGTAATGAAACACTTGGGGTGACCAAAGAGCCAGGGCAGGAGCTGAAGCAAGGAGTATGAGATGTCAATTAGAATCTCTTCCGGATGGAGTACAGATGTAACTGGGTGATAACCTGAATGTGCAGTCAGTGCCAAGTGGAGGCCTGGGTCGGTTTATTTGGTTATTGGGAAAAGGGGTGGCACCAGAACATTGGAGGACTAGAGGACAGTTGGGTGAGAGCAGTTTAGTTTCTTTGAGTCTCTGCTAACTTTTTTAGATATTTATTTGCTGGAAAATGCAATTTATAGAGGCTATTTGCTCTTGGCTATGGAATACATTTGCTGTTTCTTCTCTTATGCATAGGATACATCTGTGAGATCGTCCACAGGAGATGAATTCCTGGTGTAAAAGAGTCATGTGAATATTATGCAGTAATTATTCTGGGCCAGGGGAGCAGGCTAATTAGCCTTCTGGGAATGTCCCAGTTACAGCACTAACAGCTGGCTTGGTGTGCGTATTAGCTGTAAAATGTCTGCAGAGGGAGCTGGTGACTGATGTCCCCAGAGGAAAAAAGCATGTGGAATCAGAGAATGCTGGCATTGGATGAAACCTTGGAACCATGAGGACAACCTCCCCACTGGCTGCTGAGGACGATAAAGCCAAGAGAGGCTTGTGTTTGAGTGAAAGTCGCGGCCAATCAGTGGCTGAACAGGGACAAGAGCCCTAGTTCCTTGAGTCTTTGTCTCCAGTCTTTCAATCAGGTAACTGCACAGCACCTCCTCAATCCCCTCACAACCTAGACCTCCTTCTTCCAACAACCTCTTCAAACATGGGGCTTTCGGAGTCTTCATTTCCTCTCCTAAAGAACGTAACTAGAACACTAAAAGTTGAACAACCTTGTGAAGCACAGAAATAGAGGTGCTACAAATGGAAAAAAAAAAAAAAGTCAAAGTGAGTTGAGGTTGCTATAAACTAACTTGGGCTCTGAATGAAATAAGGTGCAATCTTAATTTTTTTCCTTGGCTCATTTTCTCCACCTATTTTAGTGTTATTATCTTTTGCTTGGTTAACTGCATTGTTGTAAGACATCTCAAACTTTCATGAAGCAAAGTTGAATGGACAAATATGAAACACAAAGCTACATCTGTGGGCATGGAGCAAGAAGAAATACAGAAAAGGAATACAGTTCCCATCTGCTGGGTATAGGCACCATTGACATCACTCTTGGGGTCAAAGATCGATGCTGGGAACTTTGGTTTACTTCTTGTTTCCCACTTTCTTGCCATTTACATGGCACAGAATCTCCTTTCAATTCCCACATTTTCTATACACTTTAAAACGTGGGACTGCTTAAGACTTCAAGACAAATAACCAATGGAGGGGAATGAAGAGCTCAGAGAGAAAGAGAGAGAAAGTACATACAGTGTATGAGAAAACTTGATCCATGAAAACAATGCTAATAGAAATCAAGAGGGAAAGGACAGACTATTTAGTGGTGGTGTTAGGAAATCTGAGTCACTATATTTTAAAAAACAAAACAAGATTCATACTTTATACCAATACAAAGGAAAATTCCAAGTGGACCAAAGACCTAAACGTGAAGGAAAACCATACAGCTAATAGAAAAAAATGTAGACGAATGTAATTGAGAATGGGGTAGAGCATTCTAAAAAGATCCAAAACCCGCAACAATGATGGACAGAGATAGGTGACAGATTAGGAAAAGAATTACCATTACAAACAAAATATTTGTTATGACTTAACTGACAAAGGGTTTATACAGGGCATATGAAAGAATTCCTGCAAATCAATAAGAAAAAGACAAAAATTCAAAACAATAATGGGCAAGATATAAAAAGGCAAGTCGCAGAAGAGAAAACCCAAACTGCTAACTTGTATATGAAGACATGACAAAATATATAGTAAGTGGAGAAATACATATTAAAGCAGCAATGGCATGTGCTTTATTCTCATCAAATTCATAAAATTAGAAATGTGATAATATCAAGTCTTTTGGAGGGCAGGCAGTGTATGAGGAAACAAACTCGTGTGCTGCTGGTGGGAATGTGGTGTGGACATTCTGGGGAACAAGGTGGCAGTGCCTAGTTAACTACTGAGCATAAATCTTACTTTGTACAGCAAAATAACCCTTGAAAAATTATCACATAGGTCCAGAAAAGTACAAGTATGCACGCATATCATTGTGTTGCTTTCTTAGCAGTCGGGAGTTGGAGGCAAATTAGGAGTCCATAGCCAGAGAAACTGTGTAGCAAAATAACATGAAATATAGAATTTGATATATCATTAGAAGCAAAAAACTAGATGCACAAACAAATATTAAAAACATAATGATGGGTAAAAAAAATAAGAAAAAGAAAAAAGTTTTTCTTAGCACAATATAGTGTATGTAAAGTAAAAATACATACATGCAAGAATAGCAGATAATTTGTAAGGAAATGCACAATTTCAAGGATAAATATCAAACACTCAGGGTGTAGCCTAACCTGGAGATGGAGCTAGGGATGGGGGTAGTTATTCAGGAGGACCTGGAATACATTTAAAAATGAAACAAGTGGCCAAGCGCAGTGACTTAGGCCTGTAATCCCAGCACTTTGGGAGGCCAAGGCAGGTGGATCACCTTAGGTCAGGAGTTCGAGATCAGCCTGACCAATATGGTGAAACCCCTGTCTCTATTAAAAATACAAAAATTAGCTGGGTGTGGTGGTGGGCACCTGTAATCCCAGCTACTCAGGAGGCTGAGGCAGAAGAATTGCTTGAACCCTGGAGGCGGAGGCTGCAGTGAGCCAAGATGGTGCGTCTGCACTCTAGTCTGGGCAACAGAGCAAGACTCCATTTCAAAAAAGAAAAAGAAAAAGAAAAAAGAAACAAGAGCAGGCCGTGGCATGAGTGATGATTGTGATACATCATGAAATAAAACTGACGATTCAATTAGCCCTCTGTAACTGAGGTCCAACACAAATATAGAAAATAAAGTAAAATAAAATAAAACCGTCAAAGGATCTTAAATGTTCCTTCTAACTCTAAGAACTGCAGAAAAAAACAAACATGTGATGTTAGGTTCATTGGAGACCCCCTTTTTCCTCTCTGGTTGTTTATTTTCTCATTAGTAATAACTTGAAAAAAATTCTAATTAGGGAGGCAAGAGTGCTAGATATCTTCCAATATTGTTTACTCCTTCTTCTGTAGTAAAAGTAGCCTTTATTATAGCTAGACATGTGCTCATCTGGAATAAGGATGACTTTTATAAGACTGCCTTGCAGCTAGGAGTGGCCACTAAGTTCTGCTCAATGGGTTTGAGGAGAAACAAGGTGTTTCTCCTCTGAAACATCGTTAATGGTAGAAGCATAAACTTTCTCCCGCTTCCTGCATCCTGCCAGCTGCAATGTTGGCTATGGTAGCTGCAAAGTTGGCTATGGTAGCTGCAATGTTGGCTATGGTAGCTGCAATGTTGGCTATGGTAGCCAGCCACCTTGGAATATGTGATTCATTCTGGCAGTAAGCAAGAATTTGGTACTTAAATGGAAGCATAAACAAAAACACAAAGCAAGAAAAGCAAGAAAACTGCTATGTATTGTCCAGGCACAGTGGCTCATGCCTGTAATCCCAGGACTTTGGGAGGCCGAGTCATGCAGATCACTTGAGGCCAGTAGTTTAAGACCAGCCTGGCCAACATGGTAAAACCCTGTCTCTAGTAAAAATACAAAAATTAGCCTGGATGATGGTGCACATCTGTAGTCCCGGCTACTTGGGAGGCTGAGACAGGAGAATCACTTGAGCCTGGTGGGTAGAGATTGCAGTGAGCGAAGATGGGCCACTTCAGACTCTGTCTCAGAAAAGAAAACTGCCATCCATGTATTATTGAGCCATATGAAATTGACATTTTTCTTTTTGTTTTCTTTTTGATTTCTCAGAAGATGAAACTGACATTTTTATGTCAACAATGACCAAATATCAGCAATTTCATATGGGTTAATCTAATGTACAGATTCATTTGCAATAAGTATTAAAATACTCACTTTTCTCCCCTCATTCTGGGAAAAAGGATGCTCGCCTGGGAGCTTCTTGAGATCATGGACCCCCTCTTTTTCAACCATTTTTAGTGTTCCTCTAAAACTTCTTTTTTAACTAGTGATATTAGATGCATAAACAATGACACCCTAAGAGGGTGTCCCTCAGTAGCAGTCCCTGAGACAGGATTCAAGTACGGGTAGTTTTGGGAGATGATTCCAGGAAATGTTTATAAGGGCATGGAGAAGTGAGCTGGTGGAGGCAGGGCAGCCAATATACAGGGGTTACTACTTAGCAAATTTCAATTGTTGGCAAGAGGAGCTTACCCCACTGGGGAGCTCTGGGAGACAGTGTAGAGCATTGCTGGTCTTTCTACCAGAGGAGCCAGGGAGCTGAAGGGAGCTGGAGGGAGCTGGAAGGAGCTGGAGCAGTCATTGCTGCAAGGTGCTGGCATGGGCAGGCATCAGTTCTTCAATACTTCCAGCAGACAGGTTCCAGCAACCAGAGGAAGCCTCCCGGACAAAGAGGTTCAAATGCTGGTAGTTCTGGGTGGGCAGCCAGTATTGCAGTAGTAAGGCCCTAGAAGACATGAGTGCAGCTCCAACCATGAATGCTGCAGGTTAATTGATGGTTTTGCTGAGACCTGGAAAGTCATAGGTGCTCAATAAATATTTTTTAATAAATTAATAACCTGAAAATTCTCTGATAAAAAAAGTTGCATTCAAGTTTCACTATCATTAAAAAACAAAACAAAACAACCTTGTGTCCTTATTTGTACCCCTCATAGACCCATGTGAAAATTTTCCAAGGGTATACACGTAGGAGCAGAATGTGTCCAGCTGTCTAACTTTCATAAGTCCGAGGATGTATATAGATCCTGGCATGAGTAGTTCCTTAACATTAATCAAAAGTGAACTTTTGTCAACATCATAAATAGCACAAATACACTTGACAAGATCAGAATATACCAGTTAGCAGAAATCAAAACCAAAGCTCACAGACTGACAAAAACAATTCCTTGGAGTGGGTTAACTCTGCAGAGACAGAGCAGAAGGAGAAAGAACCACAAGAGCCTTGTCCTTAACAGCCAGTGCCTGGGACTTGGTCCAAAGGTACCAAAGTGGTAATTCCAGTTTGGGCACTAATTCCCACTGGACCTTAAGCAGGTCAGTTCACTCCAGTCGGCAAAGTAGAGAGACTAATAAGGGCCTCTCCTCAAGGGCAATAAGGAATAAAGTTTGGAAAGCACTTTAAAATGAAAGCTCCTGTTACAGTTTGCAGAGAGGGAGGCATTCAGAAACAGCCTATAGGCTTAGCACGGACAAGAAAGGTCAGCATATCCCAGCCTGCATGCTGATCTAATTAAACCCTGGGCAGCCCTTGCCACTGGCCAAATTCAGATTTCTGTCTCTGCATATAATGTCTAGAAACTACAGATGGATATAAAAGAATCTAAGTTTCCTTCTGCTGAGAAATTAAAATGCAATACTCCTTTGAGTCTCTCTCTGTGTATGCCCATGTGTATGTGCACGTATGAGTTGTACTATATCACCATCCCTCACTTTATAAAAATCTTTGTATTTTTCCTATACTTCAAACACACTCAGGGAAGCAGATAGCATTGTGTTTCATCATGGTAATAATAAGCACTAATAAAACATAATGGTGATTGCAACTCTATGAACAATCCCCTCACCAGAGGCATCAGTCTCTTTAAACTTATGTAAGAGGGCAGTGCTTTCTGGAAAATATTCATTTATGGTTTTTTTTGTTATGCAACTCCACAACCTTGCCTTATTATTTTGTTTTGTCTGGTCCAGAAACATTGAATGGATTACTGGAGACTTCTTTTCACTTTTACTTTTCTTTTGAATTTTACTTGTTAAATTCAGGGATTCCTAGCACTCTAGTGATTGCTCTGCAGGACAGACTTCCGGGACTTTCTACGTCAGGTGAAAACTGTATGTTTCACATTTGCACATACAGAAGCTTGCCAAAACTATTCTCTAGAGAGAAGAAATTTAAGTCATGTATCATCTATTCCAAGGAACATATTCTATATGTTGCCAGTGGAATTATTTGTCTTTTTTCCAGGATAAAAACTAACCCAAAGACAGTGTGGCTTTGTTTAAATGATTCACAAACAGAGACATTTATAATGGTTGCTACAGTTCTGCACTATTGAACAAAGTGCCTTGTTGTTTATATGCCTGTGGTTCTAGTCCTACTATGAGCTTCCAGAAGGAACTGACCAAGTATAAAAATACTAGTAATATGAGAGTGCCTTATTACATTAGCTATCTCCAAAGTAAGCTTAAATTTGCAAAACATTCAAATAAAGATGACTATCACCTGGTTGTACCATGAGTTATTGAGTCTTAGCAGAAGATCACTAATTTATGATGATAAATTTTTCAGTCCAGTTGTGAATATTTTTCTGTATTTAAAAAAACCAGTTTTTCCTGACAGAGCAGTAAAACCAATTTATTTGTTCAACAAAAATATTTTATGAAATTACTTTGTGCCAGACAGGGAGCTTTAGCATAAAAATGGAAACTCTCTAAAAGGATTGAATGGAAATTACAGAACTGAAAACTACAATATTAGAAATGAAAAATTCATTCAATGCGTTTAACTACAAGACTGAACAGCAACCTTTACTGATCCTGAAGAAAGGATCAGTAAATTTGAAGGCAGTTCAATAGAAATTATTTAAACTAAACCATAAAAAGAAAATGAAGAAAAACAATAGAATGTTTTAGATGTGAGACACTGTTAGATGGTCTGATATACATGTAACTGGTGTTAAAGAACAGGAAGGAATAAGGCAGAAGAAACATTTACAGAGATAATGGCAAAGGTTTAATCCAAGGTTAATGAAAGACATTAACCCACAAATCAAAGATCAGACTCTCCCAAGAGTTTCCTATGCTCCCTAGAATAAATTCCAAATTCATAGACTAAAAGCTGCTTTTGATTTGGCTGTGGTTTACCTCTGCAACCTCCTTTTCCTGCAGACTTTCCTCAGTGAATTCATTCTAACTCATCTTTCAACTCTTCTTTTAGATTTTTCCCTGGCAGGTGCCTCTGGATACTCAGATTTCAGTTCAAATGTCACCTTCTCTTGTCTAACTCGTACCTCTCTAGTTGTCAACTCCAGCCCCATTCTCACCTCTCTTTTACTCTCTATTTAATTATTTTGGGTTTTTTTCATAGCACATATAATTATTTGAATTTAATTTATGTTATGAATTCACTATTTTATTCTTCACTCATTAGAATGTAAGCTTCTTGAAAGCAAGGAATATGTATTTTTCACCATTGCGTAACATCAATTCTTAGAAAAGTGTCTGGCACATAGGTAGAAGGTAGGGTGTGTGTGTGTGTGTGTGTGTGTGTGTGTGTGTGCTTGTCCATGCACAGTTTCAGAAACTATTGGAGCCTGTCAAAATTCTGAGTAGCTCAGCTCACATTTACTGATGCAGCTCACTCTTCCAGCTCATCTGCACTTTCTCCTTCTGATTCTCATGTTGGCAGGACAACAGAACACAGAACATGATATTATCACAATATTTTTACCACAGTAAACACTTAAGGTTACCCCATCCACACAGATGCTTATGAAAATCGAACAGAAGAGAGAATATGAAGCAGGGGGTGAGTGGTTAATTTCTTTTAGACCTGCTGCTTGAACTTACTTAGACTCCTCTTAGATTTGGAGCTGGCTTTTTTTGTGACATTCCTTTCTTCTGATCACTTTTTCTACTCAGAGCTGAGTTGGGGTCAAGAAAGGAAAATAAACTAGCACTTAAATAAAACAGCATACATTTGAATAGGTCTCTTAATTTTTCTAGGTTTTTATCTCTGTTAACTCTATTTCTACAGCATCTGTAGGAAGAGATAAATGGGCCAATCTAAAAGGATTTCTACTGAAGTTAGAAAACTGAGGTTCAGAGCAGTTAGGTGACTGAATTAGTCTGTTCTCACACTGCTATAAAGAACTGCCTGAGACTGGGCAATTTATAAAGAAAAAAGGTTTAATCGGCTCATGGCTCCACAGGCTGTACAGGCTTCTGCTTCTTGAGAGGCTTCAGGAAATTTACAATCATGGTGAAGGCAAAGGGGAAAGAAGTACATCTTCACACGGCCAGCAGTGACAGGGAGGTACTACACACTTTCAAACAACCAGATCTCATGAGAGCTCTATCTCAGCACTAGGGCAATGGTGCTAAACTATTGGAAACTGCCCCCATGATCCAATCACCTCTCACCAGGCCCCACCTCCAACACCAAGGATCACAACTGAACATGAGATTTGGGTGGGGACACAGAGCTAAACCATATCAGTGACTTTTGCAAGATCTCACAGGAAAAATGTCTGGGTTCCAGGTAGCTAAAGTTGTCTTCTAACATTTTCTGCAAATATTAATCTCACATTTTCAAACTCTAAGTCTTAGGTTACCTGCTAAGGATGTTTTCATAGATATGACAACTGAAAAACAGAAAATCAAAGATTTCTGAGGGGGAAAAACAAATATCAAGAAATAGTCTTATCACAGGGTCAGAACTAAGACCTTAACACTCTCGAATTTCTTATTGCCCTTGTTTCTAATATGGTCACCATTTAAGCTTATTGTCTTGTTTCCTTCTAGAAACCAAAATGCCAGATCATTATTCCTATCATTTCTTATATTCTGCTAATCAGATAGTTTAGTGTTTTTAACCAGAAGTCCATGCAATTTGAAGACATAGTATAGAGGAAATAAACTCCCAAGTCCCCTGTGAAAGGGGAAAATTAAGGAAGTCATCTTGGTGAACATCTTGCTTCAGATGCCATCTTACTACTTTTGTTTGTGATCTTACTGTTGCCTTAATATCTCTGAAACTTAATCATTGTCATTATGAAACTATCAACCCTAATATAAAATTCTTGTAGTTCTCCGGTTTTCTCCACCTAACAACTTTGTGTCTTTACCAAACTTCTCATTTTATAAAGGATGATGTGAGACCTTTTCAACTATGGCTTCAAGGACCGATGAAATGACTAGGTTACCTGGTACTGTTCCAGATTATCCTCTAAGTTCAATCCTAACATTTTTCCTGGGTAAGATTCAGCCAAATACCTTGTCTGATGAGAATAATACTGTGCACATGGAAAGGAGATAGAGCAAAGAGCTTCCAAATACAAACCAGCATAGGAAATAACTTACATACATGTAATACAAAGATGTTCATTTAAAAATTACTTAGTGAGAACCTATTCCCCACTTGACCCCAGGCCAAATTCTAAAGACATAAACATAATAAAACATAATCTCTACACTCAAGTTCATAGTGAGGAAAACCTACTGAAACTATCCAAATTCCAGGAGTGGCCTTTGTAGCTAAAGAGTATTTATGAAGGTCCTTTGTAATCTATAAAAATGCTAAGTAAATATGAAGCCTATTTTGAAACAACCACAAAACATTTGTAAAAAAAACTTTATTATTCAAAAACTTGTTTTCTTATCTTTTTGCCTCAATCTTATCTAAAAGACATTTCAGACTCCTGAGTTCCTTTTACCGAATGGAAGAATGGCTAGTTCAGATGGTTGGTAACATATAAACACTTTCTGGCATGTAATATCCACTCAACAATTTTTGTTGAATGAATGAAAACAGGCAGAATTTGAATGATAAACTGAGATGGGATGGGGCATAGGAAGGCAAGATATGGAAATGGAGTTTCACTGAGAGTAAATATACGCAGCAGAGGTTTTCCTACTTTCTTGGGGTCATAATCCCATGAGAAAAATCGAAGCTAATTCTGATTGCTCCAAACATTTTATGTATCAAGCGGAGACTTTATGATACAGGACCTTGACAACACTTCAGGATTGGTTAAAAAAATAAAACAAAACAAAAAAACACAACTTTTCTGTCTGACTTTCTTTTAGGAAAGATACTTCTAATTTTTTCTTCCTTTGTTTTATTTTTAATTGTAGGATTTTAAATCCCTTATTCGTTGGGCTTATTCAATGTGCTCTTTTTGTTGTATAGGTTACATAGGCATCTCAGAGGCATGGAGATATTTAATTGAATGAATAAATAGATCTAGAAAAGTATCATCTTATTTTGACAAAAGAAGAAAGGTGAGAAAGGCAGGAAAACTCATGGAAATTGATGCTAATAGTGGCCTCAAGAAAGGTGAGATTTATAGTTCATGGCCATACCAAGGAATTAAGTTACAGATGATCCTTCCATAGGCACAGTAGGTGGCACCTCCACTAGAACAATTATAATCATTTCTGAGCATCAATCTCCTAAATTCTAGAGATGCATGAAAAGATTAGATAAACTCAGTTTTCTAACTTCAGTACAAATTCTTTAAAATTTGCTACTTATCTCTTCATATGGATGCCACAAGCATACAGTTAATAGAGATTAAATACTTGGAAAAATTAAAAGACCTATTCAAATGTATCCTATTTCATTTAAGTACTAGTTTGTTCTTCCTTTCTTGATCCCAAGTCAGCTCTCGGTAGAAAAAGTGGTCTATGAGAAAGGAATGTCACAAAAAGGTCAGCTCCAGATCTAAGACGAGTCTGACTAAGTTCAGGCAGCAAATCTAAAAGAAATTAACTCCTCATCCCCTGCTTCCTATTCCCTTTTCTTTTTGATTTTGATGGGCATCTGTGTGGATGGGGTACCTTAAGTTTGCTGTGATAAAAATATTGTGATAATATCATGTTGTATATTCTCTTGCCCTGCTGTGATGGTTAATACTGAGTGTCAACTTGATTGGATTGAAGGATACAAAGTATTGATGCTGGGTGTGTCTGTGAGGGTGTTGCCAAAGGAGATTAACATTTGAGTCAGTGGGCTGGGAAAGGCAGATCCACCCTTAATCTGGTGGTCACAATCCAATCAGCTGCCGGCAAATATAAAGCAGGCAGAAAAACGTGAAGAGGTGAGACTGGCCTAGCCTCCCAGCCTACATCTTTCTCCTGTGCTGGATGCTTCCTGACATCAAACACTGGACTCCAAGTTCCTCAGTTGTGAGACTCAGACTGGCCCTCCTTTCTCCTCAAACTTGCAAACAGCCTATTGTGGGACCTTATGATCATGTTAGTTAATACTTAATAAACTCCCATAAATATATATATGTTAATACTTAATAAATTCATATAGATAGATAGATAGATAGATAGATAGATAGATAGATAGATAGATGATAGATAAAATTCTATTAGTTCTGTCCCTCTAGGGAACCCTGACTAATACACCTGCCAACATGAGAACCAGAAGGAAGAAGTGCAGATGAGCTGGAAGAGGAAGGTGTATGAGGAAATATGAGCTGAGCTATTCAAAATTTGACAGGGCCAAATAATTCCTGAAACCTTTGATGTCTGTTTTATACAGACACACACACACACACACACACACACACACACACACACACACACTGACCTCCCACTGTGTGCCAGTTAAAATAATGAAATCCCAGAAGGGTTAACTTGACTGAGTCTGAGAAAGCATTACTGGATATCCAAGGACAAAGAAAGAATAAAACTATTTTTAAAAATCTGAAAAGGTTAAAAGCTCTGAGAAAAGAGTTAAGGTATGTCTTAAGAATTCAAAAGCCCTCAAAGCTAGCAGATAATAAAGGGAAGAGTGAGTTGACAGTGACAACAAGGCAAATTCTGGGCTTGAATTGCAATCTTTAGGTTCCAGGCTTAGGACTCTCAGAAATTTCATAGCTCCTTGGTTTTGAAATAATGTAAACAATGGCCTAGAAAGACATTCCTGAGAAGTAAACTGGACTGCAGATAAGAAGCTGGACCCAAGGCTCAGGCTAGTGTTAAGATTGTGCAATCTGCTTCTCTGTGAAACTTTCTTGGGGTGAGAAGTTTACAGACAACAACTGGAAGAACTCTGTCTGTAGAGAGGCATGGTCCAATTGCTGCTTCCTCTTTTCTCCTGTGGGCAAGTTTCGTCAGTCTCAGAGCCCTGCTCTTCGTCGTGGCAAATGGGGTGATGGCTGTAGTTCCTGTCTCAGTCTTATTGGTCTATCACACCCTGTCAGCGACCTAGGACATGGTAAGCACTCAAGCAGACCATAGTTATTTAATACTGATGCAGGGACTGCCATGACTTAATAATATATTAATGACCAATATTTCATTACTGTGGGTTTGGGGACAGTCAGCTTTAATAGCAAGAGACTAAACCAGGGTGACTGAAGAGCATCAGAGGATCTCCAACAGCACTGGTGGCAAAAGTCCACAGTGAGACAGCCACAGGGCAAAGGCAACTGACTTTCTTTACTGAAAAACTACTTTGTGTCAGAGAACCCACTATAAGGAGTCATATTAGAGGTGAAGTTTCTCATGCATGGAGAGACTAGGAGTGATGGCTGACCCCAACATCTTTTTTTTTTTTTCTAAAGAAACAGAGTCTTGCTCTGTGGCACAGGCTAGAGTGCAGTGTCATAACCATAGTTCACTGTGGCCTCGAGCTCCTGGGCTGCACGTATCCTCCTTCCTCAGCCTCCTAAGTAGTTGGAACTACAGGTGTGTGCTACTGCATCCAGCTAATTTTTAAAAAATTTTTTTTGTAGAGACAGGTTATCACCCCCTTGCCCAGGCAAGAACAGAGAGCCATGTTCTGGCACGGTGGCACAGTGGCTCATGCCTGTAATCCCAGCACTTTGAAAATCCTAGGTGGGAGGATTTCTTGAGCTCAGGAGGTCAAAACAAGCCTGGGCAACATAGCAAAACCTTGTTTCTACAAAAAAATATTTTAAAATGTAGCTGAGTGTAGTGGCGCACGCACGCCTCTGTCCCAGCTACTCAGGAGACTGAGGCCAGAGGATCTTCTAAGCCTGGGAGGTCAAAGCTGCAGTGAACCATAATCACACCACTGCACTCCAGCTTGGGAGACAGAGCAAGACCCTGTCTCAGGAAAAAAAGAAAAAAAATGTTTAAAGAAGACAATTAATTTAGATATTTCAGGATTCCCACAAAATATCAGCAGCTAATAAAATCCTGTACTAGGCCTTACCAAGAGAAAATAACATTTACCCCTATATTTGATGCCTCTCCCATAAAGTCTCAATTTTCTATTGCTATTTTTAAAAATGATGCCATGAAAATATAAAGCAACTGAAATGAATTATGAGTCCTTTTGGGGGAGGAGAAGGGGGAAAATCTTTCCCCAGAGGGACATTTTTTAAAGTTCCTCTTTCTATTTGAAATGCTTCCTGACTTGAAGGCTTGCACGAATTTCACCATTAGATGGGTGCAGGGAAGAACAGTTCTGCAGAGTAGCAGAAGAACATTTCTTGCAAATTAAAAAAATTATTTGGTTCTGTCGCTAACCTTATTCAAAACTCACTCAACGGTTTACAAAATGCTGGTTCCTTTTAGTTATTTCTTATCAGTGTTCTTATGCATAGAAGTGTATAAAATACACTGTATAAAATTATGAATGCTAATTGCAAGATTTTCATGTTCTTAATATTAACAAAGATACATCACAAGCCATCTTTGTTAATCAGCAAATTAAACCTATTATACCAAGTTGACTTCTAAGATTTGTCAAAGTATAATTTTTTTAAGTTAAAAAACATAACTCTCATAAAACATATAGTGAGCACATGTCAAAGATTTATTTACCTCAGCGAGAGAAGAAGCAGAATGACAAAGCTGGAATAAAGAAGAGTATGACAACCATTATGTGGATAGTCATTTGAAGTAATTTTGGAGAGTGCAAAGTTAGACACCAAACTGGTTAATGTCCTACAGGGCAATAAAGCCATAACCATCTGGGCTACCTTTTTTTTTCTGGACAGATGTCATTAGCAATGTAACATTTTCTGTGCGATAACATCAAACTTTACAAAGTCTGAGCCTTAATTAGTAAGATACACAATGTTACCTCCCCCTAGAATATCGGATGACTTTTGGGCAAGCAGATTAAAAGGTACACATTAATCTTTTTTCTTTATTTTCAAGATTTGGATAACACTTCTTAATGGATCTTAGAAAAACATGCAGGAAAGCCCAGAATTCTCCAGGAAGAGTCCAGTATTCCCATCTTTATTAATCTGGCTTAGCTGGCATTTGTATTGTCATGGGAGAGACTCGGGATAACGACAACATAAATAGGAAAGCTTGATCAAGAATTCCCTTACTTCACAGTCACTGCCTAAATGCAGATATTGACATTTAAAGTCAGCAGATGTGAAACTGAACAGGAAGCTGAGCCCAGCCACTCTCACAGCTCGCTGCTGTTTCGGGTCTCCTGACATGACAGTGCTCACGTCATTTGCGCCAGAGAAGCCCCAGCCTCACACAGCACCCTCCTCAACCCAGTGCTTCTCCCATCCACTCATTTCCCCACCACTGGGGACCCAAGCAGCCTACTTCCTCTGAATTACCATACTTACCCTTACTCATATTTTGGCTTTGTTTCACTGTTCCCCTGGATTTTATGGTTGCATGCATACTGCAGTATAACCAGTATAAATCAATACTTAATGATTTCGTATTTTTTCACACACTTTCTGTGGACAAAGCCCAGTGACAGGTCTCTTTCATCTCTTTCTTTTTCAGTTCACACCAGGACCTGGCCTGGTTGTCACAGATACATCCACGAGAGCTTAAATTCTTATAATCTGCTAATTCTTTCACAGTCTGTCTGCGAGGCAGAGCACACCTGGACAACTTGAACTACAGGTCAGATATGAATCTCTTCATGAGGAGCTTAAAATAAAATAGGATGGAGAAAACAGAAAAACCAGAAACACTGCCCCACCTTTGTTTTTTTAAGCCACTGCTAAAGAGTCTGCATACAAGTTAAGCTTGTGAGACAAAGTTTAAACTCAAGATGTGTGCGTTAGGGGGCAAGTAATTGGTACCCACTGAGTTGGGCCTTCTTGGAGTAGATAGCTTTTCATACCCACTGGGAATGTCTTGTCTCTTTTTCACAGCCACCTAGATCTTATTTTCAAAACTTAAATCTCAGTTTCTTAAGAAGCTTCCAGTGGTTTTCCATCCCACAACCTCCTGTAGCACTCACGGTAGGAATCAGTTGCCTGGTATTACGCACATGCTATATGTTGCCAACATTCTCTAAGCTTGAAGCACGACTCACAGCTCCTAAGCAGGATGGCACGGTTTGCATGGTCCTGGTTGCATCTTGTACTTCTTTATATATAAGAACCCTCACAGCTCTGTGTTGGAGCTCAATACAAATTGCTTTGTTTTTTTGAAGTTAGACCTGAGCTGAGCTATTAGGAAAAGAAGGATGAGGTTTGGATAAATGAGCAGAAAAATAATGAAGCAAAGGCATAAAGGTAGAGGAGTGCCTGGAGGAAGTTAGGTGTGGCTGTGCAGAGTTGCAGTAGAGATCCACTTATCCTAGAAGGAGAGTCAGCCAGAATGTGAGAAAGGAGTAAAGGTAGCTTAAAAGGGATCGCGTGAGCTTGAGGGAAATATCACACTCTGTTTCATAGCATCTACTAATGTGTTAATGAGTCCTTAGTGGTGTTTAATGAATAACCGATAAGTGACTGAATGAACTAATGAATAAAATATTTTTAAATCTCTCTCTCTCTGTTTTAATTCATTTCAACCTTGCTTTTTAGTCAATGCTATACTCTCCAAAATAGTGTGAGAGGCTTCATGGTTTGCTGTGAAATGATATAATAGACAAATTTCACCATATAAAATGGAATAAATATGTGGTTTTAACTTACGCATTGATTGCTTTTCTTTTGGTCTAACATTATTATGCATGTACAAAATCCTTAGAAAATACTTCCTAGGCCCCTCAAACTATAAAGCTGGCAACACAGCACCCAGGCCAACTTAAAATAGCAATCAGATTAATTATATTGCCTTGAAGCAAAAATGTGACCAAAACATTGATTAGTTTCCTTTATTCCAAAGATTAGTTTAAATTTTTTTTAAATTAGAAATAATTAAGTCTGAAATGTTCCTAATTCGTGCAAGGAAAATGCCCTTTAAAAAACAAAATATCTGTAGGTTTGGTTTTTTTTTTTCATTAAAATGTGATGGGCTTTTTTTCCTCAATTTTACTGTAGAACTCACACTTCTAAACTTCTAGGAAAGAACCTATACTCCGAGGAAATATTTCAAAATCATTTAAAAGTAGATAAAAATCAGCAAGTGTAAAAACGTCCCCAAGACTGTCTGAAAATACAATTCCAATGTTAGGATTGAAGGCATGATGATTTGTGAAAATGGCACAAGGGAGGCACATTATTCAGTTACTTAATGATGTAAAGAGGACTTCTCCTGATCCTTTAAGCTCATTTCTATAAAGTTTACATTTTAGTTGGTCGAAGTCAGCCCTGTGCACACTTCCAGCAGCCTGAATGGTAAGGTGTCTCCAATAAAATGCATCCCATGACCCCTGGAACAATGCAGGGTACATAGGTAGGTCCTCAATAAAAATCACTAAAAACTGAGTAAATATGATTCAAACATAGAGAAATAGTGGCAACAGGACGGCCAGACACAGTATGTGGAGTCGGGCAGGCAATAGCATGCCTTGTTATGCTGGTGTCCTCCATAGCACTTATATTTTGTCACGTATAGTTGGGAAAGTTTACGTGTGCGCAAACCATTTCCTAACCCAAGTTTCAGGATCCTTGAAGTCAAGGCCACGTTCCAGGCCTCCTCACATTTCCCACCATGCTCAGCAAGCTGGGAAGTGAGCAGGCATCCATCTGCAAGCCAGGTTCAGTTCTGCCTCTGGCCAAGCACCGGCTGCCCATCTCCCCAAGTCACTCTGTAGTCATGAGACAGGGGCTGAAAAGAGGATATAATTAAAGGGTCAGGAAGTAAGGAGACAGTGTGGTGTAAACTGAGTAAGCAAACTGGTCGGGACAGTAGGTCTGAGGGGAAAAGCCACCTGTAACAAAATGAAAATCCAGATTCGTTATTGTTCTCAGTAGTTTAAAAAATATGTTTTGGGAATAACCATTTTTATAGAGATGAGAGGGGCAACATACACTAGAAGAACCTTTCTCATAGGAATGAATTTGTTTGTCCTTTTTAAACAAAGAAGCCAACTTGAGTTAGTAATATAATCTTGCAGTTAAAAACCAACAAATTTCCACCAAAAAACAAAAACAAAAAAATCCTCAGCAATATAATATATTTCTGTCCATCTTTTTAGCCCTCTTGGGTGACAGAGGAACCAGCTGCCCAGAGAAGAAGACTTGGGGGAGTGGGTAAGGGTCTACCCTCACCCCAAGGACAGCATCACAAGGGGTTCAGGGTGAGGGGAGACAGGAGGTGGAGGCACTTTCTGTCTTTTCAAACTGGGCACTTCTCATCTGGTCCAGTTCTTTGGCAAAGATAAGGACACCAACCGGGACCTCGCAGTCCCTCGACTAAGCACAAAGCTTCCTTAGATTAGTGACCAAACTAATTTTTATGACATGTCATTCCAGTAAGGGCACGGCTGCATTTCACAGATGGGCTTCCCCCAGATAACGACTGTTGATTGGCCGAGTTGGGATCTGGCTGGATTAGCGAAATTTAAGCTGACAGCTGGTCTTTTTGCATGAGAGCATAAAGCCCCTGTTGTTGGAGGAAGCAATGGGAGCTGGTCAGACCTCATGGCCAAGCAGGAGGGCTTGCTCTTAGCAGAGGCCAACACTTCCCAAGCTAAGATGACTTTTAAAAAACAACGATTGTGCAAGTACAGTTACAATGTACATGCCCAGAGGATCTCAGGTCCTGCCCAAAAGACCAGAGCAGATAAGAAAACAACCCAGTAGAACATATGGGAAAAGAGAAAAAAACTTAAAGAAGCCCACGTCTAGGTGGAAATCCCAGAAGTCCTAATCACCAAGGAACTTGGCCTCCCTAGAGTAATGAGTCACCTCTGAGTCTCCTCTGGAAGATTAGTTCACATTATCAGTGAGTCCTGAGAACAGGGATTTAAAATGTTTATTTGCCCAAGGAAAGACCTGGATGTATTTAGAAATACAACTACTAATAAAAGTACGTGTGTGTGTGTGTATGTGCACTCACATGCAAGCATGCTCTCATGCCATTGTGCCGACAGAGAGCTTAATGTGCATGAATGCGTCCAATCCCGCAACTGCCCTATGAGAGAGGCACCATTATTTTCTTCTTTTTATGGAGGAGGAAACTGAGGCTTAAAGAGATTAGGTAACTTCTGGGCTACTCTGGGAGCCTAACCAGTATTAATAACAATGGTTTCCAAATTATAGATCACAACCCATTAAAGATCATAAAATCCATATAGTGGGTCGCAAAAAGGCTTTAACAGAAAAGAAAAAAAAATCAGCTTGCTGCATGTAAAGTAAGAGAAAAATTGATTCATGGGGCCGGGCGTGGTGGCTCATGCCTGTAATCCCAGCACTTTGGGAGGCCGAGGCAGAAGGATCACGAGGTCAGGAAATTGAGACCATCCTGGCTAACACGGTAAAACTCCATCTCTACTAAAAATACCAAAAAAATAGCCAGGCGTGGTGGCAGGCGCCTGTAGTCCCAACTACTAGGGAGGCTGAGGCAGGAGAATGGCGTGGGGAGGCGGAGCTTGCAGTGAACTGAGATCACGCCACTGCACTCCAGCCTGGGTGACAGAGCGAGATTCCATCTCAAAAAAAAAAAAGAAAAAGAAAAACTGATTCATTATCCTTTCCATTCAGTGATATAGGTGCTATATGCTGTGGGTTACAATATCAAATATAGTAGCCTGAATAGTTTTGCCTGTTTTTGAACTTTGTATAAATGAAATGATGTAACATGTATTCCTTTGTGTCTGGTTTCTTTTATTCAACATTTTATTTGAGAGAACCATCGATATTATTATTGTAGTTCATTCATTCTTGTTATTGTGTTATATATGTATACAACACACATATTATATATCGTGTAACTACACACAACTTTTTTAACCAGTCTCCTGCCAATGATATTTGGGTTGTTTCTACCTTCTTACTATGATAAACAATGCCATGAACATTTGAGTATGTGTCTTTTAGCAAACATGTACACATCCCTATTGGCTATGTACCTGGGAGTAGAATCGCAGGGCCATGGGGTATGTGGGAGTTCAGTATTAGTAGACATTGCTAAATAGTTTTTTCCAAAGTAGTTATAACAATAGTTTAAATGTACCAGTAATTTAAGTGTTTTTCTTTCTGTGACAATTTCTCTGGGAAAATGCTTTCTGCAAGGTGCAAGTACAGAAGTGTTTATGAACACATCTGCTCCCTCATCCTCTTTTCCTTCCTAGTCCCACCCTCCATCCGTCTATAACACTGAGTGACTGAGGAGGTGGGGGCTTGGATTGCTTTTTCTGACATAACTTCAGAGCAGAGCAGGAGTGTGTGCATATTGGATATGCAGCAGCAGACTGCCCTGTAAGAGAAGGTCCTACTCTATGACCGGAAGGATCCCCCTTGACACTCCTGTGACTCCTCGCCCCACTAGTCAATCCTGTGCTACTCAGGACACTAGGGAGACCACCCTGGCCCCCCTGGCCACTGCCAGCTCCTTGTCATCTAAAGTCTACCTGATTTATTAGAGCATTAGCTGTCCTGCAACCCTCTCCTTTCAGAGGAAAGACATCAGGTAACAGGGACAATGACCTACAATCTCCCACTACAATCAACCACTAGAATCTAGTGAACACTATGTTTGTAATGAAGGAAAAGGTAACAAAATGCAAGAGAGACTGAACCTGTAGTCCCTGAGAGGACTGTCTTCAGAAACAACGGACAAACAGAAAACACATACAAGTCACAGTGGCAAGGCAGTTGAGGACTGGGGAAGGCCTCTGCATTTTATGTGCCGGACAGTGATGAGGACACCGCACATCATTTGCCCAGCAGCAGTCTCCCAGCGGCACAGAGCCACCCCATGTCGCCCCCCATAAAGGCCGTGCTCTCACTTCTCTCCCTGACATGAACACCCAGCCCCACTCTACCCACACGCAAGAACTGCCCATCCAGGCAGCCTTTTCCATACTCCTTTCCCCATAGGCCTAGAGTCCTTGCAAGGAGGCCATTGAGTGTTTGAGGTCACAGGCAGGGTGGTGGTGTGTGGCTGTGGAGCTTGTGGCCTATTGGGGCGAATGAGGGCTGCCATCCATCCAAGCATCTGTCAACCCAAGGGACTGTGTCATCCCAGAGCTGGCCCTTACTCTAATATACACAAAGGCACCACAGGATGGAAGGGCTCTACTGCTTCCAGTTCTCCCATAAACTGCCCCCTAATCCCCTACTCTACTCTGATTCTGGACTTAGAAGCTACCTCCAACCAAAGTCAGGAGTGACTACAGAGCAAGAGACATTGACACGTTGACTCAAGTTTGGTAGACCCGAGCCACATGTGGCATCCAGCACTTGGAACACGGCTAATCCAAGCTGACATGTGCTGAAAGTGCACACCACACAGTAGATTTCAAAGACTTAGTTTAAAAAGAGTTTTAAAAAGAAAATATCTCATTATTTTTATACTTTATGTGTTGAAATGATAATATTTAGAATATACTGAACTAGAGAAAATACATTATTAAAATTAATTTCATACATTTAAGTTTACTTTTTTTAATGTGGCTATGAGATATTTTAAAATTATATCTGTATCTCACATTATATTCCTTTAGGCTAATGCCACTCTAAAGCTAGACCACATGGGCTCAAGCCAATTGCTTGCACTTTGGAAATAGCTTACTTCCTTTGGGTCTCAGTTTCCTCCTCTGTAAAGTAGGAATGCTAATGTACCTCCCTGACATTGTTGTTAGAAATAAATGTGTTCATATATGTGAAGTGTCAAGAATTGTACCAAGCACAAAATAAATGTTTTCTAAATGTCAGATATGACTAATATTAACATTGTATCCGGCTCTCTATGAGAAAAAAAAAAAGGTGACAGCTTGTATAGCTCTTCTCTACCCTGGTCTCCAGGGAAACCAAGCATAACCAACCAAACATAGGGGGAAATCAATTCTTTGCACTCCTGAGACACTTACAAGATTAATGATGATAAGTCAGGAATGCCTGTCCTTTGATATAGGTGTCGTACACACAGGAGTCATGCTGCCCTTTTATGATGAGCTCGACCCACAGTCTTTTTTTTAAGAGACAAGGTCTCACTATGTTGCTTATAGTCTTTTGATGAAACCAGATCGTGTACTATTCTTCCCAACCCAGAGAATACTGGGAAGAATTTTCCCTATGGTGCCAATTAGGCCACAGATCAATAGCTGCTATGAAAATATGTCCCCATTTCTAGTTAAAATAATTACTACCAATGTTTTCAATTTATCAGAACCCCGATGTCTTTTTTTAAAAGTCATGATTAAACTTGCAAATAGATAAACACGTTAAGATAGAAATTGAAATCCATTTGGAACTTAAGAATATTTAATCTAAATCTTCAGCTTCTATGTATGTAATAGTCTGTTATGGTTTTTTTCCCCTGAACGGTTTTTAAGACCCTTGCTTTGGGCTACAATGGTGCCTGTTGTTCTCAGCTCATTGAAAAACAAGTTCTGATCTTTTCCTTTTAAAGTATTCTGTTTCCAAATGCTTGTCTTGTTTAAAAAAAAAAGAAAAAAGAAAAAAAAGAAAGAAACCAAAAAAAAAAAAAAAAAAAAAAAAAAAAAAAGCCCATATCCTGGTGCCATGAATTGGAGGCTGCATTTTTCTCTAGTTAATGGCACACTATTTACTTTCTACATGTGTAAATGAGTAATGAGTCCCTGGGGGGGAAAGATAGTATTGAAGAGCAAATAAATTCCATGGATAAGATCCATAGAATTTTTAAAAATGATTATAAACTCATGCTTTCAGCTATTAATAGTAAGGGTTTTGTTGCAGAGTAAGAACACTGAATTGAATTATACAAGTGGGGAAAGAGAAATGCATTTCCATAATTCACTTTGAGTTACAGAGGTTCAATTTCTATGTTCCCTTGTTCTGGTTTCAAAAAAACAATGTTAAATATAAGGAGAATGATTCTTTGGAGAAGGCAAAGTTCTTTTCTATGAGATTTATAAAGCCTGGGTGTTGTTTTTTTCCCCCACTCTGGGCATTGCAAATTGTTTCTGTGATCCTGGTAAAATATCTCCAGAGACTTACTAGCAACAGGCATGGCTAATTAACACAGCCAGGGAGTGTGGCGCCTTCCCTGGGTTTCTGAGCCTTTAATCCAGAGCAAGGCCCACTCTTCTTTTCGTGTCCCCAAGGCCATTAAATACTTATCAGAGATCCAAGAACTTTAAATCTGGGCCAAGAGGCAAAGCCAAACAAGGAACATTGAATTGGACACTGTCCCTAAACCTCCAGAAATTAAGATGTGTATGACAACTCAGAAAACATGGTTTATGGAAAATGTTGAAAAAGGTAGACAAAGGAAGCCCTAAGGAAAATGAAGACAGATTTGTAGCGTGACTTAATAGGGGGTAGACGGATGATGAAATGACCTATCCAGGTCCCATCTAACCTTATAGCTATGCCACAACTGGGGCAGAGCCATTATTTTTATTTATTTTTTGGTCTCACATAAATTTAACTTCATCATCCTAGACTAAGAGGCCTTGTTCCTACAAGAAATGCCATAACAAATTAGTATATGTGAATCCTGGGTCATATCATGTTAACATTATATGTGACATATAATATTAAGCTGCAAATAGAAACTACAGAAGCGGCCGGGCGCGGTGGCTCAAGCCTGTGATCCCAGCACTTTGGGAGGCCGAGACGGGTGGATCACAAGGTCAGGAGATCGAGACCATCCTGGCTAACACGGTGAAACCCCGTCTCTACTAAAAATACAAAAAAAAAAAAAACTAGCCGGGCGAGGTGGCGGGCACCTGTAGTCCCAGCTACTAGGGAGGCTGAGGCAGGAGAATGGCATAAACCCGGGAGGCAGAGCTTGCAGTGAGCTGAGATCCGGCCACTGCATTCCAGCCTGGGCGACAGAGCGAGACTCCGTCTCAAAAAAAAAAAAAAAAAAAAAAAGGAAACTACAGAAGCACTGTTCCTGCCTGGATGTTTGTTGAAAATCAGAATACCATTATTCTAGTGAAACGCTAAAGAAATAATTTGTCGTGTCTCTATTGACAGAACAGAGAATGATTCCTTTTTGGGGATTTTTGTAGGCAAAGGAACAAGTTAACCACAGAGGCAGATATAATTTTGCAGTAATCCCCAAGGTGCAGTCCCCAGTTCTATGCTTGCTCACCTCTGTCCTCTCCAACACAGAAGGCCAGCTTGTCAACTTTAAGAGGGCACAAAGCTGGGAAGAATAATAACTAAACTTGATGACAAAATCAGGGTTTTGATTATAGAGTTTGTGTTGAAGGGGGTACTTACAAAACTGTATTTAACAAGCCTAAATGCAAAGACATTCAAAAAGTCATCTTCACAAGGACTGATTGAAGGTGATCCACTTAGCATCACTGATGTGAAAAGGACCCATGGGCTTCTGTGTTTTGGTTGAGGACAAGCCCAATATGCATCAAAACATGATGAAGCTGAGTTAATATAAGGATAAAACTCTAGTGTAACGGCAAGACTCCCACTTACTTTGTACTCATTAAACCACATCTGGAATATGGCGTTTTCCTTTTTGGGCCACTGAAAACTGAGGAATGAGCAAAAGAAAGTGACCAGAATATTCTACAGGGAATAGAATGAAAGGATTTTTTTTTTTTTTTTGAAACAGAGTCTCACTCTTGTTGCCCAGGCTGGAGTGCAATGACACAATCTCGACTCACTGTAACCTCCACCTCCCAGGTTCAAGCAATTCTCCTGCCTCCCAAGTAGCTGGGATTACAAGTGCCTGCCACCACACCCAGCTAATTTTTGTATTTTTAGTAGAGATGGGGTTTCACCATGTTGGCCAGTCTGGTCTCCAACTCCTGACCTCAGGTGATCTGCCAGCCTTGGCCTCCCGAAGTGCTGGGATTACAGGCGTGAGCCACCACACCTGGCCAAGAAAGGACTTTTGCGTTGACACGAGAATTGTCTTCAAATATTCCAAGAGGCATCAGTTGCACAGATAATAGTAAGACCTACCTGGGAAAAATGTGTGCTTTGTATTAATAGCTGAGTATTAACAGGAATGCAGCAGGTCCCTAAGACACATCCTTTTTATCTCCTTAAGTAGGGTCCTAGCATTATATGTAGCCTTGTCCACCCAGAATTGTAAGTTTCTACCTCCATGAACTCGCCTCATCTGCTCTCACTAGGCTGCTTTAAAGCCTTCAGAGGCTCTTCTCAAATGAAGCATTTTGACAATATACATCTCACATGAACTATAATTTCTAGCATGAAAAGAATTTTTAGAAATTTTAAATAAAACACGTTTTTTGAAATTATTTGATTATGAAAAAACTGATTTAGTTTATAAGGAGAATATTTGGAAATCTTTGGAAAATCTACCTATAAACTGCTTGCAAATGTACTGGGATTTTGTTTTAAGGTCTGTAATTCATTAAAGTGATAGAATGCTGCTGGTCGATATTTAGTTAACTGTTTATTAACTTCATGTTTATGAGGTTGTTATATATGTACGTGTATAATTGCTATATATATTATAATACAAATATGTTAGGTCTTATATTTTCATAATCCTTTTCAAAGCACACAGGTCCTAGTCACAGAACTCACAATGACAAGTTGATAAAATGGCTCTGCTTATTTCAAGTTGATAAAAAGTCTGTTCCATGGTAAGCACTTAGTATTTGATGAATCAGTTAAAATACTGACTCATCAAATAGCAACTAGAAATTTCTAGTTCTTTTCTCTGCTCAAAGCTCAAAAGAGGGAATTAAAAGATGAGTGGGAATGAGAGAGGAGGGGCAGCAGCTGTCTTCGAATTTCTGTGCATCCTGTTTGCCAAGAAAAGATACATCCTAATTTGGTTTTTAATTGCAGGTGTGATTGTCCCCAGCGCTGCACCAGAGACATTACCATGTTAATAGCAGGAAGTGTACTGGGATCAGAGAAGCAAGGTCCCATTTAGTGCAGGAGTTGAGTCACAGCTTTTCTAAAAAAAAAGAGGATTCTAAATATACTGAAAGGGGGGACTAGCTGCTGGATATTGGGAAGGGTGTCTTTTTGCAGGTCTTTTTGAAAGAAGGCAACAGATTAAGCAGTGGATCAAAATATAAGTGAAAGACTCGCCCACCAAGTTAAAAAGCAAAAAAGAACCGAACTAAACTAAAAATAGCTCCAACCCAGAGATCAAGAGGACTATTTTGTCCAAGGAAAGAATAGAAGTGGCCCGCTTACACTCCGCCAAGCCACTAGCTTCAAGTGCATCATTGTGCCAATAGCGGAGGGTCTGAAAGGCTTCATTATTAAGAAGTTAATGCTTGACAGCAGCCAACTCCACCACAGCAAAATTGCCAGCCTCCGAAAGACTGCCTCCTATGAGTCTTGGGTTAATTACTCAAATCTCCAAATTATCCTTCAGGGAACAAAATGAAGCATGCAGAAACAGAAGCAGATCTGTAGCTTAGATTATGAAAAGGGAGTGGGTTCCTTTCCATTTTAAAAAATGATTATTTCTATTGTAGGAACCACAGAGGGGAAAGGGAAAAAACCCAAAACAATAAAACCTGCCCCTGTACCAAGCAGGCAATAAATGGCTGGCAGCTGTACAGCCCAAGGGGAGAACAAAATCTGCCCATATAAATATTCACATGAAAGTGTTGTCTGAATCTCCAAAACAAGTCACCCCAAATCAAATTGCTTGAGAAGAATGAGGGTGCTGAAATGGAGACAAACACCCCAAGTCTTGCTGCTGAAAAATACATTCACTAGCTGCCATTTTCCAAAATAGCTGAATCTACTCAATCAAGCCACCTACTATCTACTGAAAATACAGTAATTACTTAAACATTATTTCTCCCTCCACATGCACATATATTTATTTCCTAGACATATTTCCCATTTCAGAAAGCAAATCCATTTTTTAAAGTGTTTTTTATTTAGAACCACCACCACTAAAATATTTAATTTTTTTCCTGCTTCCCCCCGCCCCCATCAGCCATGGCTGTCAGAGGCTCCCAAAACTTTCTAAGAAAAGTATTTCTCAAACAGAGATCTCTGGGCATATTTTTGGAAGGGGAGGGGGCTCCATGAACTATAAGAAAATTTAAAATTTTTTAAATTTATTATTTTTGTTATGATGATAATTTTATTTTTATCATTTAGACATTTCTATTCTGCAGTGGTGATTTGCTATCGCATGACTTTCATGGAGGAAGACTTCAATATTTTAAGTCAGTGTTTCTCAAACAAGGGTCTGTGGATTTACTATCAGGAATAGGAGAAAATTCTATTTCTTTAAAAGGACCTTATAGTTCACACATTTTAAAAATTGAGCTACAGGGGTATTAATATCTGTTTCACAACCAGCAGACCCTCCATCACCAACATGCATCTGTGAACCCTAAAGCAGGGTAATTGGGCTCATTGGTAAGGACTTCAGGTATTACGTAAGAATTCTTCCTAAAACCAGACCAGTAGATGTCTGCTCAGTCCTGGGTTGAATAAACTACAGATAAAATGCCTGATACAGACATTGCCTGGTACAAAGCCTGGTACAGACTTTTCATGTTAATATCATATTTAGTTTTATTATTGTTACTTGGATTGCTTAGATCTCCTTATCCTCTTTCTCCCCTCCAAGGCAGACCTGAATATTTACAGACCTGTAGGTTTCTCTCATGGGCTGAAAGAGGGCTTCCTCAGTCTCTGGCACACACCACTCTGCTTTCTGGCTCTATGAATTTAACTGCTCTGTCACGGACTTTTGGAATGATGTTCTGACTCTAACATAGATCAAGGTGAGTGAAGAAAACTGTATATCCCCTTTATAAAAAACATTTTAAAAAATCTTCTATGGATGTGTGAGTTGCCAAACCATAGTTCTTGGGCGCAGTTCATTGATGCATCTGAAATATTTGCCCACCATTGCCTCCTGAATTATTTTGTTGGGCCATCTGGAAGAACAGATCTGTGAGCAAGACTGCACCGCCTCAAAATGACCAACAAAAGCAAGCAAAAGTGGAGCTGCTTTTGCTCAAGCTTGTGGATGAACTATTCGTAATTATTCTGCCCTAGAAGCCCTGGTTATGTCAAGTTGCTATTTGATATGGGTGGGTCAGAGATCCCAGTTGCCCTTTCCTGCAGCCTGAGTTTCTAAGGATTCCTCTTGGCCTATGCAAAGCTGAAAATTGGTAAGAATGGCACTACCATGTTCTTTGTTTTAAAAGTGGGTGATTGGACAGAATGCTGTTTGCCAATGAACAGGTAGAGACAATCTGGGATAGCAGCAGGAATGGAATAAATGTCATTTTTGCTTATTCTTTGGCAATGATTATTGAAACTCACCGTCATTCCTCTCTTCTCTTCTATGCTAAATTAATGATTTGATCTTAAGACCAGATGACATAATCTCCCTTCATTGTCAGGATACACTAGATACAAATCAAGAGCTGAAAAGCTCATATAACAATGAATTCACCTGTGTTCCATTATCTCAAGCTGCTGGCTACTTGACTTTGTCAGTAGTTGAGCTGGGTGGGGATTGGCTGAAGAATCAGATCTTTTTGGTTTATCTTTGAATTAGACTTTCTTGGGGCCCCAGAATGTACAGAGTTATGCAGTTGCTCCCTGCTTATCAGTCACTCTCCTACTGCTGTTTTTCTCAGGAAACCTCATGGTGGGGATAAGAAACAAGTGAAGAATTGTTGGGCCAAGTGATGTGTCTTTGCATTTGGGGCTATTCCAGAATCCAGTCCTTCTAGCCACATTGTGTTGTCCTATAAAACTTGGCCAATTTTGGCCGGGTGCAGTGGCTCATGCCTGTAATCCCAGTACTTTGAAAGGCCGAGGCAGGTGGATCACTTGAGGTCAGGAGTTCAAGACCAGCCAGGCCAACATGGTGAAATCCCATCTCTACTAAAATTACAAAAATTAGCCAGGCATGGTGGTGGGCACCTGTAGTCCCAGCTACTCAGGAGGTTGAGGCAGGAGAATCACTTGAACCAGGGATGCAGAGGTTGCAGTGAGCCAAGATCACACCACTACACTTCAGCCTAGGTGACAAAGTGAGACTCTGTCTCAGAAAAAGAAAAAAAGGAAAAAAAAAAACTTGGCCAATTTCTCCTTACACAGAAAAGTCTCTCCATCTGTACCCAGTTACTACCTGTATCCAGACCAGGTGCATGCCTAGGTATGGAAGCTGTCGTGGCTCCCTGCTCACCTATAAAAAGCTTATTTCTCTTAGAATTAAGTTCATCAAGGGCTTATTGCATCCATCTTACTCCTTTTTCCCTGTATCAAAGCATATTTTTTATTTTGTTTACATTGTTACCAAAGGAGTGATAGTCTTTAGCGTGCTTCTACATCCTGACCAGAAGTCTCAGAGGAAGTAGATTGTTACCAGAACATATTGCTCTGGACTGGTGCATCACTCTGTGACCTAGATATCTGAGAGACAGTCATTGGGGAAGACCATTACTCACAGCAGGGGGCTATTTTATGTGTGTACAGACTGAAAGTAATCACCTCAAGCTTTCTCCTGTCTGCTTTGCATCTCTTGCCAAAGTTACCTCTGTACCTTTCCATATTTTTCCTATATCTAGTCATTTTATGATAAAAGCAAGGTAAGTATGTAGGTTTAGCTAGCTATAAGAGCCCACAGAAAAAAATCTGATCTATCAGAAGCAATTATTTATTGATGTGGTGGGAAATGTTGGAGAGTTTGAATGTCTGCTTCTCAGATACTGCACTCTGGTCCTGAAGCAGCTCTTATAGCGTCTTACAGAAGTTTGCCAGGCCTCAGCCTCCTGGTTTCTAATGTGAGCACTTGCACTAAATGATCTCTAAATACCTTCCAGTTCTAATTTTAGATAAAGTAGCTCACAGCTCTACGAAAGATGACCAAGTCGATAAAATTGATTTAAAGTAATACATGTCATTGTTCTTTAAGTCACCCCAGTTCTTATCTGGCTCAACCTATGTTTAGAATTGGTCTGGCCTGGTCATAGACTAGTGGCTTCTTCCTCTCTGGCCCTGTGGATACAGAGTAGGCAGTCTTTTAGTCCTATCAAAAAAAGTTCTTGCTATACCAGGTGCAAATCAAGAGATATAAATTATTCTATTTTAGTTTGAACCTCTTTGTATCAAAAACATCAACTTAAATACTTTAGCATCCCTTTAAGTCTTCAAAAATATTGCTATGGTTTGAATGTGTGTGTCCTCCCAAAATTCATATATTATAACCTAACACCCAATGTGATAGTATTAAGAGGTGGGACCTTTAGTGGTCTCCACCCACTTGAACAAAATTAGTGTCCTTATAAAAGAGACTTGAGGAAGCCTCTTGGCCCCTTCTGACATGTGAGGACATAGCAACAAGGTACCATCTAGGAAGCAGACAACAAGCCTTTACCCAACATCTAATCTACTGGTGCCTTCATCTTAGACTTCCCAGTCTCCAGAGCTATGAGAAATACATTTCTGTTGTTTATAAATTATCCAATCTAAGGTATTTTGCTCTAGTAGCCTGAACAGACTAAGACAAATATCATTTATGCTCATATAAGCATAAATAATTCATTTAACATCATAGCATTAACACTATAGTACCCCCAAGATGATCCAAAACGTAGATAAATTTCTTGGTGATAGATTCATAAAAGACTCTTCAAGGAAGACGTGGAATAAGAGTTGCATCTTGAACAGGCCGGGCGCGGTGGCTCAAGCCTGTAATCCCAGCACTTTGGGAGGCCGAGACGGGTGGATCACGAGGTCAGGCGATCGAGACCATCCTGGTCTACACGGTGAAACCCCTGGTCTACACGGTGAAACTCCATCTCTACTAAAAAATACAAAAAACTAGCCGGGCGAGATGGCGAGCGCCTGTAGTCCCAGCTACTCGGGAGGCTGAGGCAGGAGAATGGCATAAACCCAGGAGGCGGAGCTTGCAGTGAGCGGAGATCGCGCCACTGCACTCCAGCCTGGACGACAGAGCGAGACTCCGTCTCAAAAAAAAAAAAAAAAAAAAAAGAGTTGCATCTTGAATATTTCAAGGATTTCAAGGATTTTGTCACTGTGGCCAACTGCTACGCTTTCTCACAGACTCTTCCTTCTCCTGTGAATCCTCAGTTCTGCTGTGATTTGATGAAACTCTCAATAATCAAGTAACAGTAATGTTTTATTCATTATTTTATGAGATTTACTTTCTTAAACTTAGGTTTGGTGGTATGTGTGAAGGTTTGTAACATAAATAAACACGTGCCACAGGAGGTTTGTTATACATATTATTATATCATCCAGGTACTAAGCTCAGTACCCAATACCTACCTTTTCTGCTCCTTTCCCTCCTCCCACCTTTCCCTCTCAAGTAGACCACAGTGTCTGTTGCTCCTTTCTTTGTGTTCATAAGTTCTTCTCATTTAGCTCCCACTTATAAATGAGAACATGCAGTATTTGGTTTTCTGTTCCTGTATTAGTTTGCTAAGGATGATAGTCTCCAGTTCCATCTACGTTCCCACAAAAGACATGATCTTGTTCTTTTTTATGGCTGTGTAGTATTCCAGGGCATATATATACCACATTTTCTTTATCCGGTCTGTCACTGATGGGCATTTAGGTTGATTCCGTGTCTTTGCTATGGTGAACAGTGCTGCAGTGAACTTTCATGTGCATGTGTCTTTATGGCAGAATGCTTTATATTCCTCTGGGTATATACCCAGTAATGGGATTGCTGGGTCAAATAGCAGTTCTGCTTTTAGCTCTTTAGGATTTGACATACTGCTTTCTGCAATGGTTGAACTAATTTACACTCCCACCAACAGTGTACAAGCATTCCCTTTTCTCTGCAACATCACCAGCATTTGTTATTTTTGACTTCTTAATAATAGCCATTCTGACTGGTGTGAGATGGTATCTCATTGTGGTTTTGATTTACATTTCTCTAATAATCGGTGATATTGAGCTTTTTTTCATATGTTTGTTGGCTGCATGTACATCTTCTTTTGAGAAGACGTCTGTTCATGTCCTTTGCCCACTTTTTAATGGAGTTGTTTGTTTTTCTCTTATAGATGCTGGACATTAGATCTTCGTCAGCTGCGTAGTTTGCAAAAATTTTCTCCCATTCTATAGGTTGTCTGTTTACTCTGTTGGTGGTTTATTTTGCTGTGCAGAAGCTCGTAAGTTTAGTTAGATGGCATTTTTCAATTTTTGCTTTTGTTGCAATTGCTTTTGGTGTTTTCGTTGTGAAATATTTTCCCGTGCCTAGATCCAGGATGGTATTGCCTAGGTTGTCTTCAAGATTTCTATAGTTTTGGGTTTCACATTTAAGTCTTTAATCCATCTTGAGTTGATTTTTGTTTTGCCGTAAGGATGGGGTCCAGCTTCCATCTTCTGCATATGGCCAGCCAGTTAGCCTGCCACCATTTATTGAACAGGGAGTCTTTTCCCCATTGCTTGTTTTCATCAGCTTTGTCAAAGATCAGATGGTCATAGATGTGCAGCCTTATTTCTGGGCTCTTTGTTCTGTTCCATTGGTCTTTGTGCCTGTTTTTGTACCAGCACCATGTTGTTTTGGTCCCTGTAGACTTGTAGTATCGTTTGAAGTCAGGTAACATGATTCTGCCAGCTTTGTTCTTTTTGTTTAGTATTGCCTTGGCTATTTGGGCTATTTTTTGGTTCTATATAAATTTTAAAACAATGTTTTTTAGTTATGTGAAGAATTTCATTGGTAGTTTGACAGGAATAGCATTGAATCTGTAAATTGGTTTGGGCAATATAGCCATTTTAATGATATTGATACTTTCTATTCATGAGCATGGGGTGTTTTCCCATTTGTTTGTGTCTTCTCTGATTTCTTTGAGGAGTGTTTTTTAATTCTCATTGTAGAGATCTTTCACCTGGCTGGTTAGCTGTATTCCTAGGCATTTTATTTTGTTTTTGGCAATAGTGAGATTGCCTGTCTGATTGGGCTCTCAGTTTGGTTGTTGCTGGTATATAGGAATGCTAGTGATTTTTGTACATTGATTTTGTATCCTCAAATTTGCTGAAGTTATTTATCAGCGGGAGGAGCTATCGAGCTGAGACTATGGGGTTTTCTAAATATAGAATCATGCCATCTACAAAGAGAGATAGTATGACTTTCTCTCTTCCTATTTGGATACTCTTTATTTCTTTCTCTTATCTGATTGCTCTGGCTAGGACTTCAATACCATGTTGAATAGAAGTGGTGAAAGAGGTCATCCTTGTCTTGTGCCAGTTTTCAAGAGGAATGCTTTAGGCTTTTGTCCATTCAGTATAATGTTGGGTCTGGATTTGTCATAGATGGCTGTTATTACGTTGAGGTATGTTTCTGCAATACCTAGTTTAGTGAGTTTTTTTTTTTTTTTTAACATGAAGGGATGTTGAATTTTATCAAAAGCCTTTCTGCATCTAATGAGATAATTATGCAGTTTTTTCTTTAGTTCTGTTTATATGATGAATCATATTTATTGGTTTGCATATGTTGAATGAACCTTGCATCCTGGGGATGAAGCCTGTACTTGATCACGGTGGATTAGCTTTTTGATGTACTGCTGGATTTGGTTTGCAAGTATTTTGTTGAGGATTTTTGTATCAATGTTCATCAAGAATATTGGCCTGAATTTTCTTTTTTTGTTGTGACTTTGCCAGATTTTTGGTATCAAGATGATGCTGGCCTCACAGAATAAGTTGAGAAGTCCTTCCTCCTCAATTTTTTGGAATAGTTTCTGTAGGAATGGTACCAGATCTTCTTTGAACATCTGGTAGAATTCAGCTGTGAATCCACCAGGTCCTGGGCTTTTTCTTGGTTGGTAGACTATTTATTACTGATTCAATTCCTTCCTCGCTCAGTCTTGGGAGGGTGTATGTGTCCAGGAATTTATCTCTCTCTTCTAGGTTTTCTGGTTTGTGTGTGTAGAGGTGTTCATAGTCATTTCTAATGGTTGTTTTTATTTCTGTGGAGTCAGTAGTAACATTCCTTTTGTCACTTCTAAATGTGCTTATTTGGATCTCTCTTTTCCTCCAAATTAGTCTAGCTAGTGGCCTATTTTATTAATTTTTTTGAAAACCAACTCCTGGATTCATTAATCTTTAGAATTTTTGTGTGTGACTTCATTTCCTTTAGTTCAGCTCTGATTTTGTTATTTCTTGTCTTCTGCTAACTTTGGGGTTGATTTGTTCTTGCTTCTCTAATTCTTTCAGTTGTGAAGTTAGGCTGATAATCTGAGATCTTTCTAACATCTTAATGTGGGCATTTAGTGCCATGAATTCCGCTCTTAACACTGCCTTAGCTGTGTCCCAGAGATTCTGTTATGTTGTATCTTTATTTTTGTTATTTTCAAAGAACTTTTTTATTTCGGCCTCAATTTCATTATTTACCCAAAAGTCATTCAGGAGCCTGTTGTTTAATGCAATCATATGGTTTTGAGTGATTTTCGTTGTATTGACTTCTATCTTTTTGCTCTGTGGTCCAAGCATGTGTTTGGTCCTATTTCCGTTCTTTTACATTTGCTGAGGATTGTTTTATGTCCAATTATGTGGTCAATTTTAGAGTATGTGTCATGTGGCGATGAGAAGAATGTATATTCTGTTGTTTTGGGGTGGAGACTTCTGTAAAGGTCTATCGGATCCATTTGGTCCAATGCTGAGTTTAGGTCCTGAATATCTTTGTCGATTTTCTGCCTCAATGACCTGTCTAATACCGACAGTAGAGTGTGAAAGTCTTTCACTATTACTGTATGGGAGTCTATGTCTTTTTGTAGGACTCTAAAAACTTTCTTTATGAATCTGGGTGTTCCTGTGTTGGGTGCATATATATTTAGGAGAGCTAAGTCTTGTTGGATTGAACACTTTACCATTATTTAATGCCCTTCCTTGTCTTTTCTGATCTTTCTTGGTTTGAAATCATCTGAAATTAGAATTACAACCCTTGCTCGCTTCTGTTTTCCATTTGCTTGGTAGATTTTTCTCCATCCCTTTGTTTTGAGCCTGTGAGTGCCATTACATGTAAGACAGGTCTCTTAAAGACAGCATACCATTGGGACTTGCTTTTTTATCCAGCTTGCTACTCTGTGCCTTTTAAGTGGAGTGTTCAGCCATTTACATTTAAGGTTAGTATTTATATGTGTGGATTTGATCCTGTCATTGTGCTGTTAGCGCGTTATCTTGTTGGCTTGTTTGTGTGGTTGCTTTACAGTGACACTGGTCTGTGTGCTTAAGTGTGTTTTTGTATTAGCTGGTAGCAGTCTTTCATTTCTAAATTTAGTGCTCCTTTCAAGATCTCTTTTGTAAGGCATGTCTGGTGGTAATGAAGTCCCTCAACATTTGTTCATTTGAAAAGGATCTTATTTTCTTCCACTTAGGAAGCTTAGTTTGGCTGGATACGAAATTCTTGGTTGAAGATATGTTTTCTTTAAGAATATTCAATATAGGCCCCCAGCGTCTTTTGGCTTTTAGTGTTTCAGCTGAGAGGTCCACTTTTAGCCTGATGGGGATCTCTTTGTGGGTGACCTGCCATTTCTCTCTAGTTGCCTTTAACATTCTTTCTTTCATTTCAATCTTGGAAAATCTGATGATTATGTGTCTTGGGGATGATCTTGTGTAGAATCTTTAAGGAGTTCTCTGTATTTCCTGAATTTGACTGTTGACCTCACTAGCAAAGTTGTGAAAGTTTTCATGGATGATACCCTGAAATATATTTTCCAGGTTGTTTGCTTTCTCCCCCTCCTTTTCAGGGATGACAATGATTCATAGATTTGGCATTATTTCAGAGAACCAGTCTTCAAGTTGTGAGATTCTTTCCTTAGCTTGTTTTATTCTACTGCTAATACTTGTGATTGCATTGTTAAATTCTTGTATTGTGCTATTCTGCTCTGTCAGACCCATTAGGATCTTTTTTTATACTGGCTATTTCGTCTTTCAGCTCCTGTATCACTTTATTGTGATCCTCATTTTCCTTGGACTGGTTTTTGCCATCCTCCTGAATCTCAGTGATCTTTGTTCCTATCCATATTCTGAATTCGATGACAGATTCCAGCCTGTTTAGCCTGGTTAAGAACTCTTGTTGGAAAACTGGTATGGTCATTTGGAGGATATATGACACTCTAGCCATTTGAGTTACCAGAGTTCTTACATTGGTTCTTTCTCATCCTTGCATGTGGGTGTTCCTTTAACTGCTGTGTAGATTGAGTACAATCAATACAATCTTTTCTGGATGTTTTCACTGGGATGAGGCTTTGTGTAGGGTCTTTATTTGAAGTTGACTTCTTGTCTCTGGTTTCAGAGGGGAGTTTGTTAATGAGGTATTTTTGTTGGTGAAGCTTTGGGATGTGATCCAACAGGTGACACTGAGGTGTATTGTTCAGTTGGTAGACTCTTGCTTGGTTGTATGGCTCCCCCATGTTTCCTCACAGTTGCAGCCACGTTCCCTCTCAGTTCTCTGAAAGTGTGGGTTCCTTTTCCTCTTAAGTGCTGGCTGTAGTTCATGATTTGGCACTGCTGGGCTGCCCATTGCAGCTCTGGGGCAATCTCTGTGTTTATGTTCCTTCCCCAGCTGAAAGGCAGCAGAGGAAGAGATCTTAGTAGTAGTTGTGGCCAAAGATCATTTGCTTGACTCCTGGGGGCTCCACACCAGAGAAATGCAGGTCAGCAATCGTTCAGTGCAGTCAGCCCAAGATGGAGGGTTTGTGCTGTGGGCCCAAGGCAAGCGTTTCCTATCTGCTGATGAGTTGTGTGAGGGTGTGGGACCTATGGGAGACAAACTGGTCTCCTGCCATTGGGTTGACTGTAGCTTGTTGGTGATTTGAACAGGCACTTAGGGTCTTTCCTCCTTCATTAGTCTGAGGGTGGCCAGGAAACTTTCACTGAAGAGGCAGTGGCAGAGAGGCTTTCAGTTGTTCCTGGAGGTGCTATCCGGGGAGTTGTTGAGTTGGTACTGGCTCGATAGCTCTGGCAGGTGGGTGGCTGTAGGCCCAGACTTGGAGGACCTGCCAGTGAGGAAATATGGGAATGAGCACACACTTAACAATCTAGCCACTTTTCTGTAAGACTGCTGTGGTGTGCTTGGGGACCACTCCAGTCCTTAGTCACCTCGGATTTTCCAGAACCTGGAGGTGTCACCAGTGAAGACTGAGAGATAGCAAAGATGGCAGCCTGTCCCTCCCTCTGGGAACCTTGTCCCAGGGAGGTATGGACCTGTTGCCAGCCCAAAGGCACCTGTAGGAAGTGGCTGGAGACCCTGGTTGGGAAGTCCCACCCAGTGAGGCCGAACAGGATTGGGAACCCACTTAGAGCAGCATCTGACTACGTTTTGGTAGGGCAGCTGAGCTTTATGTTTTAAAAAACACATGTGCACATCCTATATCATAGACTGTCTTTTAGTGATAGGATATTGCAACTGGCTACGGATCTGGCCCAAAATAACATTGCTCATGGAATTCAACCAAGTTAGCAAAGTCATGGCTCTGATTTGTGCTGGAGTGAGTGAATGACTGAGGTAAGCTTTCAACTGAAATTTGACTGTGGTTTAGTTCCTTGTAGAACGTGAGATTTTTAGAGATAGTCTGAATGAAGGAAAGTCTTCTAAGGTCAAATATTTTTGGAAAGTGCTCCTCCACTCTTGAAGATTCACAATAGACATTAGCATATACATGAATGGCTCTTCAGTAAAGAAAAACGCTTCTCTTTCTGTTTGTTCAGCCCAACAGGTCTTAACATAATTTCATTATATATATATTTTTTTTTCCTCATTTGGAAGCATTAAAATCTTCTGAGGTTAAATTAACCTGATAAACCCTGAGCAGGAAGTTATGCATGGAAGTGAGACCAAGTGTGTTTGGACAAGACTTTATTCCACAAGTGAAGGTTCCTTCATTCAAACACAGGAGGAGACTCCATCTCTCTCTTCCTGGTGACGTAGCTTAGAGTTATATTTTGTTCAGATGTAGAAATTGATAGAGCCAAAATAAATAAAACTCCAGATGTAAATAAAAAAGCTCTTGAATTGACTCCTGTTCTGTTCCTAAAGCAAAAATTCCTCACTTAATCACTTCTGTAAGTAGCTATTCCTACCTGAGCTTCTCAGGGGAATAGGAAACCATTTCGTTATCTGCTGTAGTCTAAAATCCCAGAGATATAATTTATGAGCTGTTCCAGAGGCCAAAACAGAATTACTCCCAGCAGAAGATGCAATGTTTTAAGAGCAATGAAATCCATACTCTGAAGAAAAGGGGAAAAGCAGATTCTAAGAGTCTTAGGGCCTATTAACAAAATATATTAAGTGCTAGTGGACCTGAGGTGATGGCTAATGTTACAGTTAGTCTAAGTCTCCTATTGATGTTTCTGTGTTTGGACTAGTTGGGTTTTTTCCCATGTCACTTTCTTGTATTTAACCTTGACTCTGCTGTTGACCTAACCTGAGCCTTGCATACTTTCTGCTAAGTCATGAAAAGGTTAAGAATGTATAAAGAGAAGACAAGCAAGCCTCTAAGATTGGTTACTGAAATGGTTCCTTTCCTGTTAGGAATTTTGAATCTCAAACAAAATGAGACGAGTGGGCTTCTATATGCCGGGAAGTTTGTAGGTCTACAATACGTGAAAGGCACAGAGGGAAAATCTGCAGAAATGGGACCAGCTCTCAGTTTTTAGAGGGCCAATCTGATTCTATCAATAGCACAAATATTTCTGGACACATTCTCAAATGAATTAAACATATAATGACAGGGTATTAAGTTGCTTAGATACAAGCAATTTCAAGAGGAATGGGAAAAGGGAGGCATGGAGAATGTATCCATAAACACAGCTCTAAAAAGTACAAAAGATCGCTTTGGTTTCTAAGAGGTAATTATTTAATGGAAATATTCATGAGAACACAGCCCAAGGATTGTTGTAAAAATATAAAACTTACATTAATTATCATAAAAAATCTATTCAGTGCCATGAATGCAGAATGGCTATTTTTATGAACAAAGCCAAAAGCAATTTAATTTTCTCTCTTTGAAAACAGAGATTGGTATTTGAGTACCTGGTTTAGCCTGGGTCCTGAGCAAGCTGTTGAGAGAACTGCAGTGAAATCCATGGGTTCATTAGAGAGCACTTATTTTAATAATAGGAATCCCCTTGCTTTGTTTGTACTAACTATTCTTAATATGTAAGAAGGCCAAAACATTACTGGATGATCAATTACCAAGCCTCAGAAACAAGTGAAATAGGTGAATTACACAGTCTAATTTTTTTGAAAGTGTTTCCTTTACAAAACTCTATAATTCTTTAATTCTATAATGAGAAATATGCCACCTTGGGTTAATGTGTTGATGTTTATTTAAAAGTAAACAGAATAACCATCACAGTATATTAAGCCTTTTCTGTCAATTGAAATATGACTTAATGTATTACTGCAGTAAACTGTTTCAGTTACTGAAACTCAGGGGGATGAATTTACCAGATCCTTTCCTAAAACCAGGTTTTGACAGGGAAGGGTGGAGTGATCTTGAGGACCATGAATGGTGAGGAATTCCCAGAAATAGGAGGTGAGAACATCTAAGGCCATTTTTCCTGCTTCACAGTATTTTTCCATCCGTGTTTTTTATAAATATTTTTGTCCCCCCTTTATAAAAGTTGACTCTAAAAATTCTCTAAGATTGCAGAGCAATTGTACATTTTCAGAGCCATCATATTCTCAAATCTTCCCAAGTAGCAGCAGTATTTTCACCCAAGAAACTCTTTAGATCCCCTTAGTATCATTCTGTGCCTGGGGTTTTCCTCATTTCTGGACACTGACATTCATTCAACAAATTCAAGGATGATAAGACGCTGCTGTAGCCCTCCCACCTGGGGTGTGGAAGACAGTGGGCAAGACAAACTCAATAGCAATTCATTGCTATTTTTATAGGCCCAATATCTAGTTATCTCTGAAACTATGGTATGTGGCTCTTTGAATGTTCTATTTTGTCTTGTTTCGCTTTGGAAGTGCATTCTTTCAAGTCTAATTAGACTATCTGTGGCTTAAAGAAAAATACAAAGTTTTTCCCAGGATACTTTGGGCTTTCATGTTCACCATCAAATTAGCAAAAAACAAACACACACAATTCTAAGGAATTTATTTTGAAATTTAATTGTATACACACTTGCATATAATTTCAACTTCACAGTGAGTTGTCCCATGGGCATTTTCTGCAGAAAAAATTTGGAAAGACCAAAAGAATGTTTGTGCTTACTGGCTAGATCCAGTTCCCTCTGGGAGGATATTACAGCCTCCAATTCATGTGAGATGCTAGGCAGGCTGGGACTGGGGACACCCAGGAATCCTCTCGCTGAATTTCCTGGTTTGGAGCTCATTTGACAAATGTGGTTTCCATTTATGAAACTGCATAGAAACCATCCTGGATTTCAAATTCTGCTAATGTCAAAAATCACAAAACTGAGAAAGAGGAGGAAACTTGAGACCTGCTTGATTGATGAAGAAACCAGGACTCAAGTAATTGCATAACCAAATCCATCCACTGAGCCCAGAGCTAACAAAACTTGCTTATGCAAACCAGCATCAACAAACCCCAGAGCCACGCAATTTGCCACCCAGACTTCTGGTTAATGCCCAGCAAAGAGGCCTTGATTCCTGAAGGTTGCAGACTGATAACTCCAATAAGACCAAGAAACCTTGTGTAAGTACCACTCACCAACTGATTGGAGTGCTGGAGCTCCCAGAAACCATGTAGATAAAGAAAGTCAACTGGCAAATAGCAAACTGCCTCAATGATATTTGAAAATTGATTTAGTGTTATTATAATTCCCTGAATAACCAAAGATCGTCTGGTTAAGGGTAATCGCTACAGAGGGAACATAGGGTGTTTTAAAAATTATGTCACAAGCTGTAATTATTTTAACTCTACTTGTAAAATTAGGTTACATCCCTGATTTTACATATCTTATTCTTCCTTTCTGCATGACAACAAGATATCTTTAACTGTCCTTAGGACTGGAATGATTTTGGTGTAAACTAAATAGAAAGGTTAGAAGAAGAATAAAGAGAAGGAAGAGAGAGGAGGAATGGGAGATGAAGAAGAGGAGGGGACAGAAGGAAGGGGAAGGAGAAAGAGGAAAGGGAAGGAGGAGGAGGAAAGGGAAGGAGGAGGAAGAAGAGGAGGAGGAAGAGAAGGAAAAGAGAAAGAGAAAGAAAAGAATAACAGCAACAACACCACCCAGGAGAAGAGCACTAAAGGATGGTAGAACCTCCCTGCAATACTAAGTAAGGGTAAGTAGAGTGATTTTTTTTTTAATCCGTATATTTCCATTTTTTCAGTCTTCACATCTTAATGCTGAGACATCAGATGGGTGAGGAATTCAACTGTGGGATAGCTTCTATGAAATTAGGGTAATATATTATTTGTCAGGGGTCTGTGAGAGAAGTAAATAACAATCTAGATACTCTAATATTAATTAGAGATGAAGATGATACAGATGGATTTTGAATTTGATTTTTTGGGTCCTTTGGATAAAGACCCAAGAGAATCCCTCAGGCAATTGCTCCTTATGTTCCTCAAGGATTTTCTCACATGGATTCTAAATCAGGGTTTATCTTAGCAAGGAGTCTCTAAAATCTTGGATAATTTAAAAATGTTCTGTAAGATAATGCTTCCCATAAGTTTCCAGCAGATAAATAAAAGGAATGCTCCAGAAGACAGCTCAGGTAGTATGGAGCCAGCGAAATTTGGCTGTCCAGTCTTTTTTCTCACTTAGACTCATTTCCTAGTTTCAGACAAAATTCTTTCCTCTCTCCACTTAACTAAAGAATCCTGGTCGGGCGCAGTCTCAAGCCTGTAATCCCAGCACTTTGGGAGGCTGAAGCGGGCGGATCACGAGGTCAGGAGATCGAGACCATCCTGGCTAACACGGTGAAACCCCGTCTCTGCTAAAAATACAAAAAATTAGCAGGGCGTGGTAGCGGGCGCCTGTAGTCCCAGCTACTCGGGAGGCTGAGGCAGGAGAATGGCGTAAACCCGGGAGGCGGAGCTTGCAGTGAGCCGAGATCGCGCCACTGCACTCCAGCCTGGGCGATGAGCAAGACTCCACCTCAAAAAAAAAAAAAAAAAAAAAAAAAAAAAAAAAAAAGAATCCTATCTGAGATTGCCTGATGCAGAGTTGATAATATCTTTTCATTATTTTCTTAGTATCTTTTATTTTGCTTTTGCTTTTCTTTTTCATGTATTTCATCTCTTAAAATTTTTGTTAATCTTGAAATTTTTAGCATTTTAATAGTTGTTTTTTTTTTTTCTTTTGTGGTGGTTTTTTGTACAAGCATCATGAGAAATGGCTAGAAATTGAAAGGCTTATCCCTATCATAGCCTGGTTTTAATCTTATTTACTCCACGTTTTCCCAGTATGAATGCTCTGTTAAAAGAGTATTTACAAGCAAGACAGCACAGTGGCCCACCCAGGAGTGACACAAAGCCAGGGAACCTCCCCCACCTAGGGAAGCGGTGAGTGAATGTGCGACCCCGGGAAACCACGCTTCTGCCACAGATCTTTGCAATTCTTGGGTCAGGAGATCTCCCTGTGAACCCAACAGGGCCTTCAGTTTTGAGTTGGAGGGACAGAGTTAGGTGGAGTTTCGGCAGAGCTCAGGCGTGCGTGGAGACCCTGAAGTCTTAGATAATTGGGCTTTCCAGCAAAAGTAGCTGCAGCTCCTGCAAAGTGGGAGGTTAGACTCCCACACATATTTCTAGGAAAGAGCCTGAATTCCGGGAGCTGAGCAGCAACAGCCCGCAGATCCTACTTCCACACAAGGTAAGACCAAGGTAAGACCCATTGGCTTGAAATTCCAGCCAGCTACCAATAGCGGCATTGCAGCCCCATAAAAAGAAACTCGGCAGGGGGGTGACATCTTGGCTGTTGCGATGCCTTAGTCATTCCAGCTTTCAGGCTTTGGAGAGTCTGAGCCAATCCAGGGTGGAAGGGATCCCCCAGCACAGCACAGCCACTCCACCAAAACGTGGCCAGGCTGCTGATTTAAGCAGGTGCCCGATCCCGTTCCTCCTCACTGGGTGGGAACTTCCAACTGGGGCCTCCAGTCACCCCTGCTCAAGCTCTCCAGCGGACAGAGATCTAAATTCCCCCAATATGGTACGCCCAGAGGGAGCGGGGCGGGGCCGGGGGGATGGGGTGCTATCCTTGCTGTTTGGATGACTTAGCCATTCCAGCCTTTGGGTTTCATAGTGTCTGAGGCGACCAGAGGCTGATTTTTTTTTAAATTTATCTTCTCTACTGATTTCCTATTTTAAATTTCATCTTCAACTTTATGATTTATTTTCTTCTGCTTATTTTGGATTAATTTGCTCTCCTTTTTCTAGTTTCCTAAGGTGGAAGCTTAGATGATTGATTTTAGAACTTTCTTCTTTTCTAATATATACATTCAAGACTGTAAATTTCCTTCTAAGCACTGCTTTTACTGCATCCTACAAATTTTGATGACTTGCATTTTTATTCTCATTTAGTTCAAAAATATTTTAAATTTTGTCTTGAGATTTCTTTGACCCATCTGTTACTTAGAAGTGTGTTCTTCACATATTTTGAGATTTTCCAGCTATCTTTCTGTTACTGATATGTAGTTTTAATTCCACTGAGGTCTGAAAGCAACCATTGTATGATTTGTGTTATTTTAAGTTTCTTAAGGTTTGCTTCATGGCCCAGAGTGTGGTCAGTCTTGGTGAGTATTCCATGTGAGCTTCAGAAGAATGTGTATTGTGCTATTATGAAGCAGTCTATAGATGTCAACTATATGCAATTGATAGATGGTGTTGTTGAATTCAGCTCTATGTCCTCAATGATTATCTGCCTGCAGGATCTGGTCATATCTGATAGAGTGATGTTAAAGTCTCCAACTATAATAGTGAATTCATCTATTACTCTTGGCATTTCTATTAGTGTTTTCCTCATATATTTTGATGCTGTGTTGTTAGATGTGTATACATGAAGGATTGTTATCTTGAAGAATTATCCCTTTGTCATTGCATAATGTCCCTCTTTATCTCCGATAAGTTCTTTGATCTGAAGTCTGCTGTATCTAAAATTAATACATAGTTACTCCTTCTTTCTTTTGGTTAGTATTTACATGGCAAATCTTTCTCCATCTCTTTACTTTTAATCCATAAACTTCTTTAATGTGTAAAGTGGGTTTCTTATAGATAACATATAGTTAGATCTTTTTAAAAAATCTACTCCGATATCTTTATCTTTTAATTTGTGCATTCAGACCATTGATATTGGAGACTTTTTGTAATGGGGATTTTATTGGTTGTGCTGAGGATCAGTACACAGTCATTTCAATTTGTACACAACTCTTAATATACATACTGAAAATCTAAAAAGTCATGCATTGTAATTCTTTTTTAAACAGTTATTCCAGTGACCTTACAGCTTAAAATTTAAAGGCAAATAGTCCTTAAGAAAATATCAAGTACCAGTATCTTCGATGTTGATAAGCTGTTACATAAGTCCCACTAATTCACAACTTAGTATCATATACACCACGTACTCAAATTTTCAATCTGTCCCATTAACAAAGTTTTTACGAAAACAGGACTACCATAACCAAAGATGTTACAGAGGGCACACAATTCTGACAGGGAGAGTCATGATCAAGGAGTGATTTCTTTAGGAAACAATCTATTAAGAAACAACAGGAGAACGGAAATAATTTAAAATGTTCAGGACATTAAATCAGGGCTGTGACTCCACATTGCCACTTGACATGCTTTGTATTACAGGATAAAAAAAAAAAAATCTATGGAATGTTAAGGTGATATTCAAGACAATCAAAGCCTATGTAATTCAAAATCCTATACTATTTTCTGGTGGGATTCTCTCCTTCTTAAAAATGTTCCTATAGCCACTGAAAACTTGCATTTACAAAATAGTTAATAAAAATATTTCTCTGGATTGTACAAGAAGGGAGACAGGGACCACTAGTAAGACATGGTATATGATGTTAATCAGACTGGGCTTCTTTCTCTACTGCTGCATCAGAGGTTGGATTCTCCTTGGTTTAGTTTCTCCATTTTCTACAGGTAAATCATCTTTAGTTTTTAGATTAGCCTGTTTTCCCTTTGTTCCCCTTTTCCCTTTTGTTTGCACTTTATTTTGTCTGAAGGTTTATCTTTCCCTCTGCCTTTTTTGGCCTTGTTTCCACTTTTGCAAGAGCAAGTTTAGTTGACAACGCACCAGTCTCCACTTGGGCTCTTCCTTCACCATCCCTTCAGTTGAGCTCACCTTCCTCTTGGGCATCTTGACATGGAAAACACGTGCCGGGTGCCTGTGGGCTGAGGCATGCCTAGAGCCTTCCTGATGCTGGGCTGCCTGGCTGGTGCCACTCCTCCTGCCCTAGACCATTGATATTGAGAGTGATTACTGATAGAGCTGGATTAATATTTCCCATATTTATTACTGTTTTCTGTTTGTTGTTTTGTTCTTTTTTCCTATTCTTGTCTTATACTCTTTTTCTGCCTTTCCTGGTCTGTGGGTGTGAGAATCGTCTGTGGGTGTGAGTGGCACTGTGGGGTCAGTGCCCGGGTTCTGCTGCTCCCCCTCCTTAAAGATCAGGGCCCGAGCAGGGGCTGGTGTGTGTGTGGCACCTGGAACTTGAGCATTTTATGTGATTCCATTTTCTTGCCTTTCTCAACCATACTTTTTTCCTTTTTTTAGCGGTTGCCCTAGAATTTGCAATATACATTTATGATTAATCCAAGTCCACTTTCAAATATCACTATACCATTTCATGGGTAGTGTACTTTATAATAACAAAAGTACACTGTGGTGGCTCACGCCTATAATCTCAGTATTTTGGGAGGCCGAGGCAGGCAGATCACGAGGTCAGGAGATCAAGACCATCCTGGCTAA